>NC_142051.1:22097266-22721901 GCF_982192425.1 Myodes glareolus
TTCTTAAACTTCTTTCTTCTACAAACATCTTTCATAAGCAAAGCTCCAATGACTTTTAATCTAGATAAATCTTTCCAACAATATTTTTATAGAAAATGGTTTTTAGACATAGAGAGTCTGAGTACTATATAATTTAATGTGTCTTTTCAAGTCAAGAGGGGTACATGATTATTGCCAGTTAGAAAGCATGGACTCCTAATATCAGGGCTCCTATCTCGAATTGCAGGCCACCGTCTATACAGAAATCCTCTTCACTATTGCCTGTGTTGTTTGAATAAAAGTGACAATGCTGTTCCATGGCTATTGTGACTTCCTGAGCAGCATCCTCCTCTTTGCATGTCACGAAGATCTTCCCTCTGTCACTGTCTATAAAATACCCAGCAGACATAGCTGGATTCTGCAGAAAGGTATCACTGACAGTGGGCATTTGTATCCTGAAGGGCCAGAAATTTTAGAATCAGATCATTTGATCAAACTTGACCTCCTCCTCTTTGTGATCATAGCTACATGAGTGTTTAAGGTACTTCGAGTTCATGTTCTCATCTTCATGATGGAAAAAAATAATGTGTAACTTGTACTCTTCATGAGACCAATTAGGGAAAATGTCAGTAATGAGCTGACACTTTGCAGGCTGCATGCAATACAAGAGATGCTTACCTTTGGCATTCTCTCCCCCATTTTTTTCTCTGAGAAATCCATCTCATGGGAATTCAGTCTTAGACTCAATAAGCGGAAGACAATTATTTTGTCTTATGGCATTTTTCATTTATGGCACATTTCAGTCTTTCTCATTTGATGTAAAGGTCAGCCTGGGTCTGTACTGAACTGTTAGCCACTGGGAATTTTGCCTCTCCATCTCTTCATCTAATTTGCATACCAACTAAGAGCCAAGTTCTGACATGTTCCTGTACAGCTCCTGTATGGTTGGATGGCAGGTGCCTAGAGGAATACCTAAAACTTGTCAGCTCTACAAGCTGCCTTAATATTAAATGTACCTCATGAAGGTTAAACACTTATGGAAGACTTATTGGCTTTCTTGCTTTCTCTTCAGCTTCTGCCAGACCTCCTCAGATTTCTGACATTGCTTCCTAAATCATCAGAGGCCAATTTCTCTGCAGAAATCTGTGAAACACACATCTCTGTTGCTTGCTCTGTCACTATTTCTGGAAGACCTGGATATGAGTCAACTGATTCTTCCATCTGTTTCTTCTCCTAATCCATGACCTCAATCCTCTTCCTTTTGAGTTCTATGCCCTTGAACAGCAATCATTGCTTGGGACCTGACTCAAAGCCCCTTCCCTCATTTTGACTTAATGCTCTGCTGGATCATTTTCAAGGCAAGGGAATTCATGTGAATTCTCTTCTGACAGTCTTAGATAACCTCTTGCGCCTCCTTCTGGGTCCTGCTCTCAAATTTCCATGTGGTTACAGGCTAGCTATATTCCTTTTTATAACAAAACTGAGATGTATAAATGTGAGAACAAAGTTAAAATATGAAAGATTTATTCACAAAGATGTATTTAACTCAAATATGAAATATTTGAAATATACCCCTATTGAAAATTGTAGATTTATTTTGTGTGTATATTTTTAGTCCTCTACTATTATAATTATAATAAAATGTGGTGATGAATGGTTTTCTGTATATGTTATCTTCTCTACAAGCTTGCATTTTTTCAGACTAAATGACTTTTTTATGGAGAGTCAATGCATTTCCAGTTGAAGGCCCATTATTATATACATTAGTAATGTATATAAAAACATTTCTTACAAATGCATCAACAAAATTTTGTTGTATATTTTAGATCTTTAATATATGTATAACATATGTACAAGAGGTTAAATATTCATGTCATTGGCAGTGATTAACACTTTACGTAATATCCTTTTATTCTGATTTTGCTTTCATATATTGAAGAGATATTTTCCTTTTAACCCACAAACAATAGCATCCTTTGGTGTGTAAAAGCTAGGTATTAAATTTCTTTCAATTTAGTTACTTTTCTTTTTTTTTTTTTAGTGAAAATTGGTTTTTGCCTTTTGTAATATATCCCGATTGCACACACCCCCTTTTCTCTTCTCAGTTCCTTCCCACCTCCTTTCCCATCCAAACACACCCCCATCTGTCATTAGAAAACAAACAGGCTTCCAAGGGAGAAAATAATCTTTTTTTAAAAAAAATATAGTGTAATAAGGTGAAATAAAAACATGTTGGGATAGGATAAAAAAAACAGAAGGATAAGAGCCTAAGAGAAGGCTCAAGACACATATATGTGCAGAGATCAACTCATTGACACACTCAGGAATCAAATAAAACAGTGAACTAGAAGATATATAATACATACAAATGACCTATAAGGTTAAAAGAGAGAAAATTAAATAAAAATTTTTAGAAATTTGAGATAAAGATTTTTAGAAAAACTGCTGACAAAGCACACAAGGCAAAGATCATCCAAAGATGCCATTGAGTTCATTTCCTGTTGGCCATTTACTGCTAGGTATGAGGCCTACCTTTAAGAGAGTTTGTATCCCCCAGTAAGACTCCCTTGGCAAAACTAAATTTTCATTTGCAAGTGGTTTAAACCAGAGATAACGTCTGGGTTAAGGATGGAAGCATGTGTCTACCTCGCCTTTCAGTTCCGGAGCCCCATTTGTTAGCGACTCATGCAGGCCCTGTATACGCTGCCACAGTCTCTATGAGTTTATAAGTGTGTCAGTCTTGTTGACTTTGACAGCCTTGTTTCTTCGGTGTCTTCTCTCCTAGCTTTTACACCCTTTCTAGCAGCTCTTCCCTAGGGTTCTCTGTACCCTGAAGAGAAGGAATTGGTAGAGATACCAATTTAGTGCTAAGTGGTCCAAGGTCTCTCATTTTGCTTCTTATCTGGCTGTGAATTGCTGTATTTGCTCCCATATGCAGCAGGATGGAGCTTCCCTGATGATGAATGAGCAAGGCCCTGATGTATGAACAGAGCAGAATGTCATTAGGAGTCATTTTATTGCTACTCTTTTCAGTAGAACCGTAGCATTTGGTTTGACCCTTGATTCCTGGGCTATCTAGTCTTATGTTCTTGGTTACTAAAGTCATGTCAAGTCTGGATTCCATCTCATAGAGTGGGCCTTAAGTCAACTCAGATATTGGTTGGTTACTTCCACAAGCTGCGTGTCACCGAAGAAACCATTGTAGACCAAAGAGCCTGCATTTCCCCTTTGCTAGAGTACAAAGGACAGGCACTAGCTCTACTTATCCAGGTTCAATGAGTTATACAGGTGCTGTCTTCAGCAATGAACACTTGCTGTCAGTTTGAGGACAGCAGTCTATAGCCTTGGCAACAGCCTGGGTTGTTTAGGGTTCCAATGAGATGAATTTGTCCAACAGCTCAGTTAGATGTAACCTATTCCCAGTACGGGAAGTTTCATTTGGTGACAAGAAATATATAGGGAAGTCTCAGTCTCCCCTATTCTTTGGCAAATATGTTTATAGACCACATTCAAATATGCATGTATTTTAGGAAGTTTCTACTCTATTGGGTTTAAAGAAAACCCCTAAATAACCTTTAATTTAAGCACTTTCTCCCTTTAATTTCTCCCTTGTGTCCCTCTTTCCTCCTTCTCTTCTTTACTTAATCCTTTGGTTCCAGTCCCTGAATCCATACATAACTATGAATTTTATTCCACTTCCCCTTGGATCTCTATCTGTTCCCTTGTAGTTCCTTAAACTATATACAACCTCTTTCAATTTATTGATTGTATCTTACTTATCATTAATTCAACAGCTACTCTCCACATGCAAGTGAATACATACTGTACTTTTTTCTGTGTATCTTGGAATACCTCAGGATAATTTTTTTCCCTAGTTTTATTTCATTTACCAGTGAAGTTCATGATTTCATTAATTTTAACAGGTGAGTAGTATTCTACTGTGTAAATACACCACATTGTCTTTAACTATTAGTCTGTTGAAGGACATCTATGTTGTTTCCAATTTCTGTCTATTACAAAAATACCAGGAATCAACATGATTGATGTGTTGGGATGAAATGTCCTTTTGGTATTATACCAAAGAGCAGTATAATTGGATCCTGAGGTACATGAAGTCACATCTTCCTAAGGTTCTACCACACTGTTTTCCATAGTGGCTGTACAAGTCTCTACTACTATAAGCAAGGGATGAATGTTCCCCTTACTCCATATCCTTGCCAGCATGAGCTGTCATTTGTGTTGGTGATCTTAGCCATTCTGACTGGTATTAGATGAATTCTCCAAGTAGCTTTGATTTGTATTTCACTGATAGCTTAGGATGTTGACCATTTCTTTAAGTGATGCTTAGCCATTTGCATCTCCTTTGATTAGAATGTTCTGTATAGATTTGTGCCCTATTTTTATTTTTTTCAAAGTTTATTAAATTATAAAAGTTTCCATTTCCGCCCCTCCTCCTAACACCCTCCCACTCCCCCCACTCCCTCTCCTCCTCCCTCTCCATCCCTAAGAGCAGTCAGGGTTTCCTGCCCTGTGGGAAGTTCAAGTTCCTCCCCGCTCCCTCCAGGTCCAGGAGGTGAGTATCCAAACAGACTGGATCCCAAAAATCCAGTATATGCAGACGAAACAAGTCCCAATGTCATTTCACTGATAGCTTAGGATGTTGACCTTTTCTTTAAGTGATGCTTAGCCATTTGCATCTCCTTTGATTAGAATGTTCTGTATAGATTTGTGCCCTATTTTTAAATTGGATTATTTGGTTTTGTGATCCCTAGTTTCTTTATATATTTTGTATATCAACCCTCTGTCGGATATGGAGTTTATGAAAATCTTTTTCCATTTGTAGCTGCCATTTTGTCCTATTGATGATATCCTTTGTCTTACAGAGGCTTTTCAGTTTCATGTGGTCTCATTCATTAATTATTAATCTCAGTGCCTGTGCTGTTGGTGTTCTGTTCAGAAAGTTGTCTTCTGTGCCAATACATTCAAGGCTATTCCTGACGACTTCCTGTTCTGCCAGGTTCACGGTATCTTGTTTTATGTTGAGACCTTTAATCCACTTGGACTTGGATTTTATGCAGGATGATAGGTATGGGTCTATTTGCATTCTTCTACATTCATCCATCCAGTTTGAGGAACACCATTTTGTTAAAGACGTTGTCTTTTTTATCCAGTGTGTATTATTGGCATATATATATATATATAGTCCATAGGTGTGTAGATTGATGACTGGGTCTTCAGTTTGATTCCATTGATCAACATGTCTGTTTTTATGCCACTACCATGCACTTTTATTACTAAAACCTGAAATTGGGAATGATGAGAACTCCAGTACCTTTTTTACTGTTTGGGATTTTTTTCAGCTATTCTGTTTTTGTTTGTTTGTTTTCTCATATGAAATTGAGTATTGTTCTTTCAAAGTCTGTAAAGAATTGTATTGGAATTATGATGGGGATCTCATTGAACCTATAGATTGCTTTTGGCAAGATGGTCACTTTTATAATCTTAATCCTACCAATCCATAAGCATGGTAGCTTTTTCCATCTTCTGATATTTTCTTCAACATCTTTCTTCAAAAACTTGAAGTTATTTTCATACGAGTCTTTCACTTGCTTTGTTAGAGTTTTCCCAAAATATTTTATATTATTTGAGGTTATTGTGAAAGGTGTTGCTTCCCTTTCTCAGTCTGTCATTCATGTATAGGAGAGCTACTGATTTTGTGAGTTAATGTAGCTACTTTGCAAAGTGTTTATCAGCTGTAGGAGTTCCCTGGTGAAATTTTTAGGGTATGTATATTATAATATCATCTGCAAATAACAACACTTTTGACTTCTTCCTTTCTATTTTTTATCCTTTTTGATATTCTTCATTTGTTTAATTGCTCTAGCCAAGACTTCAAGTACTATATTGAATAGGTATGTAGATAGTGGAAAATCTTGTCTTGTTTCTGATTTTCTAAGAAATGCTTTGAGTGTTTTTCCTTTTAAGTTGATCTTGACGATTGGCTTGCTATAAAGTGCCTTAATTATGTTTAAGTATATTCCTTACATCCTCATTCTCTCTAGATTTTTTTTTATTATGGGGTTGCAGGGGATTTTGTAAAAGGCCTTTTCTGTATATAATAAAATGATCACTTTTTTCTTTCAGTTTATTTATGTGATGGATTACATTTATCAATTTACATATGTTGAATCATTCCTGAATCTCTGGGATGAAGCAGACTTTGATCATGGTGGGTGATCTTTTTGTTGTGTTTTGTTTATGATTTGAAAGTATTATACTGACGTTTTTGCATGTGTAGTTTTAAGGGAAAATTGTAATTCTTTTGCTCTTGTTAGGTTTTTATGTTGGGGATCAGGGTAACTGTGGCCTGTTAAAATGAATTGGGCAAGGTTCCTTCTGTTTTAGTTTTGTGGAATAATTTGAGCAATTATCTCTTCTTTAAAAGTCTGGTAGAATTTTACGATCAAACCATATGGCCCTGAGCTTTTTTTGTTTGTTTGTTTGGCAGACTTAATGACTGCTTCTATTTCTCTATGGATTTTAGACATGTTTAAATCGTTTATCTGATCTTCCATTAACTTTGCTAAGTGGGATGTATCAAGAAAAGTGTCAATTTGTTTTTTTTTTTTTTTTCAAATTTGCTGGCATACAGGTTTCTAAAGAGTACCTTTATAATCCTCTATATTTCTTTAGCATTCGTCATTTCTCCCTTTTAATCTCTAATTTCGTTAATTTGAATAAATTATCCTCACTCTTTGGTTAATTTGAATAAAGGTTTGTCTATCTTATTGAGTCTTCAAAGAATCAGCCCTTTACTTCATTGATTCTCTTTACTGTTTTTGTTGTTGCCTGATTCTATTTTATTGATTTCAGTCCCGAAGTTTGATTACTTTTTGCCATCTACTACTTTTGTGTATTATTCCATCTTTTTGTTCTAGAATTTTCCGGTTGCTGTTAAATCAGTTGTATGAGATGTCTCCAGTATTTTCATGGAGGAATATAATGCTATGAACTTGCCTCATAGAACTATTTTCATTGTATTCCGTAAGTTTGGGAGTGCTATATATGTTCATTCAATTCTCGAACCTCACACTTCAGTATCTGGGGTCAATATGTGATTTAAGCTGTAAATTTATGATTTGTGCTTTCTTTTGTCAACATGGGTGACCACGTGTTTGGTGCTTAGATTTAAGAATTGCAATGATCTCTTGGAGGAATTTGTCTTTGAGTATGTAGTGTCCTTCCATTTCTCTTTGGGTAAGTTTTGAATGTTTTAATTATTATACGGCAAGGGGAATTTCTTCATTTCTTTTCTAGTCAAATCCAATTAGTATTGCATCATGTTTTGGCTGTATGTTGCATGATAGGAACTCTTCTGTGATCTTGCCAGGTGTGACCACTGAGATGCCTGGTAAAATGTGCTTCTAGGCATTAAGTCCTGACATTAAAGAATGAAGATAGGATAGGAATGGCTAAGAGAAACCACAGGATACCAAGGTGTTCCAACAGGACCTGCTTAGTACCCTGGGAAGGAGGCAGAGAGTGAGGAGAGGCCATGCAGGTCATCTGCTACAGAGCTTGGGGAATTGAAGTTGGAGGAAAGATGGGAGAATGACAAACTAAAGTCTGTCTACCTTGATGTCTCAAAGATCTAAAGACCTGCTTTGCTGGTCTACTTGTTTTGCTGGCAGACTTTGCTGCTGGGTTCCCAGGGAATGCCTGAGGATTTGGGGGCTGAAATAAAGTGATGAATTGGGGGAAGGAAGGTTGATGGGGAAGATGTGTATGATCCACTGGAGATAGGTCACAGCACACAGGGAGAGGAAAATACAGTAGGTGGTGTTATTGGAGCTGGGAGTAAGTCTAGGGCATTGGATCTAGAGATAAGGAGGGAGAGGTGAAGATCTACATCTAGCCTACCTGCCTCCCGTGCCTTAATGCAGGGGTTGAATTTTCAATTTTCATTCCTAGGAACTTTTAGTACATGCTTTCCATTATATATACACTGGAATATAATTTTAAATTATAATTTTATAATTAATATATATTAATATTAATATAAATTAAATTATAATTTTATAATTAATATATATTAATATTAATATAAATTAAATTATAATTTTAAATTCACCTCAGTTTATTATCTTATTAGTATTATTTAACATTATCAAATAAAATTGATAATTTCATGATTTCAAAACCTTTTAAATTTTGTGTGTTTTTATGGAGATCAGAAGTCCATGTCGGGTGTCTTCCTCTACCGTTCTCTACCTTGTTTTATTGAGAAAAGGTAGAACTGTAATTGAAGCTCACCAACTGGTTAGGCTGCCTGGCCAGTGAACTCCAAGGATCCCCTTCCTTTATTTTCTACTTCTAATGCCAGAGTTATAGGCTCTTACCATCCTATTTGGTATTTACTTGGGTGCTGGGGACTCAAACTCAAGTCTTCATGCTTATACTTCGCTAGCCCCATGAATTTAAATTAACTAATAATAGTGGGGGAAAGACGGCTCCATCATGCTATAAATGATATAAATTGTTTTTAAAAATAATTTCTGGATAATTTAGATTAAAATACAGGATATTTTAGAAATAGATTGTCCCTCCGACGTCTTCACAACCGCCATTTTCTACGAAAGTTACGGAAGTGTATTTTCAGATGAGGAGGAGCAGAATGTGTTTAACTGGGTCTAGGCTTGTGCCTCTCTCCACACTCAGAATGGTTGAGTCATGGCATTCCTGCAAGACACCCTTACCATTTTCTGGGTTCTTTTGGGAGAAATGTTTACCTCTCAGCTTTAGTTTGTTTCTTTGTGGTACAATATGAAAAAAATGTCTCCTCCCAGCTAGGACTCCAAGGAAAAGTAGAAAGGGTGCTTGAACTGGCCTTCCCCTGTAATCAGATGGGTGACTACCCCAACTATCATCAGAGAGCCCTTGTTCATCAACTGACATTGCAGAAATCCACAGCCAAGTACCAGGCTGAGTTCCTGGGATCCAGATGAAGAGAGGGAGAATGGATTACAGGGGTGGGGCGCAAGATCATGATGGGGAAACCCATAGAGACAGCTGACCAGAGCTAGTGGGAGCTCAGTGGCTCTAGACCGACACCTAGAGAGCATGTATGGAACAAAACTAGGCCCTCTGCATGCAGTCAACAGTTGTGTAGCTTGATCTGTTTGAGGGAACCCTAGCAGTGGAACCAGGCTCTATCGCTGGTGCGTGAGCTAGCTCTTTGGAGCCCATTTCCTAGTGGGATGCCTTGCTCAACCTTGATACAGGGAGGAGGGGCTTGGTCCTTCCTCAGCTTCATTTGTCAGGCTTTGTTGAGTCCCCGTGGAAGGCCTCACCCTTTCTGAAAAGGAGATGGGGTAAAGGTTTGGGGAGCAGGAGAAGGAAAGGGAGGGGGAACTCTGGTTGGTATGTAAAATGAATAAATAAATTAAAATAAAAACAGTAGTAATTGCTGAGTTTAAATCACAGTGTCTATCATAGAGTTGAATTCAATTAATCACTTTAGTTACTGAAGTTTGACTTCAATTATGTGGCCTTTTAGGTTGGAAGAGATTGAAACATGTAAGAATATATACATTTATATTATACAATATAAAGATAGTGTGGAAATTGGGTAATATGAATCATCTAATGTAAGGTGATAAGTGATAGAACAAAAAGGCAACTGAGCGGGGGAAAGGAAGCTTTGGGGGATGCTCTTTCCTCAAACATTGGGAGAATAACCTTGGGAAATTTATTGACTGATGACAGTGAAGTGGTTACTAGTGGAGTATAAAGCAAACTATGGAAAACTCAACTCACACACTGTGAGAAGGGGCCTGGTATGGCTGCAACATGCATTCCAAAGTCCATGACATTTCTCTGGAGAGAAGCTGAAGTTGACATTTGACGTGTGGTGCCAGACTTGTGTCTTCCATTAGCATTATGTTGTCTCTTCGCTCTTGTACTTCAGCAGCTTGGAAAGGTTTGGCTCTTCCCAAGTGCTCAAAGATCTCTTCTCAGTAAACTTAGGCATGAAATGCCGTTGTCACTCTGGGAATGCTTTTGGGAGAAAGACACAAGTCAGCAAGTTCCTTTGGAAGTGGGTTTTGGTTAAATTATCCAAAATGACTTGTCAGAAAATCAAATGGCAAGGGTGAAATCATTATCCAGCTTCCCTTATTGTCACCTTAGTAAAACTGCAGGAAATGATAGAAACCGATCAATCGTTTCTGTCTATGAATAGTAATGTACTTTTGTGTGGCTTTCAGAATCCGACGTTGTGCAAGTTATTGTTGGTGAGGGAGTTATAGAATACAAGTGGTACAATAAGGAAGTCACAATGCATTCTTTAACACCTTGTATAGTAGTCGTTTTATTCTTGATTGAGCCATTGTTTCAATGGACTAGTTAAAATGTTGAATGTCGATAAAATTGCATTCTAAATATTGCAATATAAAGACGGTGTAAGAGTTGTTACTACTAGTCATGACAGGAATATAGCATTCATCTTTAAAATTTATGAGCTGGTTAAAATACAGGAAAGCAATTGTCATGTCCTCAGTTACCTAAAATGTGCCAGCTGCAGATGTCAGTACACACCTGAAGAGATAAATATGAGGGTAAATAAGAAAGTGTGCATAAAGCCATTAACACAATGTTTAGCCCATGGAAAGCACATGGTTCTAGTTAGTAAAGATGGAAAATCTAACATTAGTTTCTATCGTATACTTCTACATGTTTGCTTCCACACGAATTTAGAAGTGAAACTTATTGACATATATCTATGTGTAGAAAGATTAGGGATGATTTAACCAATACCATCTATGACATATAAATTCATATTTATGATGTATTTTTGTTCTAAAAGTCTTTTTTATAAACCTTGCATAATTTCCAGATCTACAAGTTAGGATTTAAGTTTAAGATTTAGCAAACACAAGAATAGGTGTAGATGTATTTTTGGCACTTTTAAGAAGTTTTATACTTTCTGTCTTGAACATACGATGTTGTAGCTGGCATGATTATTTAAAATAAGCAAATTCCCTTTTTCGATTTTGTAAATTTGTGGATCAGGTGATGCTCTAACTTTTTTCTGGCCTTAATTTGCGGCTACATTATCCAAGAAGATTAGCATTTATGGCTTTTAAAATGTAAATAAACACAAGTTATTCTAAAAATTATTATAGTTATTTAATGTGGCATCACATATTAAAGACTCTTACTAGAAAATGGCTTGTTCCACTGCACTAGCTGCCCATCAACAGTCTACCCGAGTCACACAAGGAGAGAGGTTGTACTATTGGACAGTACCTAGAGTTATCTATCCTTTTGGAGGGGCAGCCTCGCGGACAAAAGTCTCTGTGGGTGTGGGCATTGACCAGTAGTGCCTGATACATTCTTGGTGCTGGTGGAATGGAGCCACTCTAGCTGTGAGTTCCCATCCCATTGCCATGCCTTTCCCAGTAAGCTGTACCCCATACAGCCCACTAAATTAAGGCCTCTGGTAAATTGCCTAGCAATGAAAAAAGTAACTAAAATACCTCTGAAGCTTGAAATAGTTTTGCAATTAGATGTGCTTTACAATCAAGTTTAAGGTTTGAATGACTCAGCTGTTAACTTCCTTTAGCTTCAGTTAAAATATAATTACATTATTTTCCCCTTTCTCTTTCTACCCTCCATCTCTCCTGTATCTTCCGACTCCAATTCTTCCTACTCCCCCCTTTCTTTCTTTATTATTGTAATACACACGTGTCCACACACACACACACACACACACACACACACACACATACACTTATCTATAATGCATAAATATATAAATACAACCTTCTGATTCTACTTAATGGTGCTTATATGTACATGATTTTAGGGATAAACACTTGGTATTGGATAACCTAGCTCATCTCTAGGGAAAAGCAAATTCTACTTATCTTGGCAGCTGTTAGTTGCTTGAAGGTCTTTGTCTAGGGATGGAGGTTCCTTAAAATTCCCCTTTCACATCTGTGTGTCTATTAGTGTTGCCATTGTTGGTGTCCATTTAGGTAACCGCAAAGTTGTGGTATTGTGTGTATGGGTCCCTGTGATTTCTAGGAGACACGATATTATACTTCACAATCCATTTTTCCACCCCGTCTTCTACTTTGTTCCCTAACCCTCAGGTGCAGGAGCGGTACTATAGTTTGACCAGAGTGGTTTCCTATGGTCTCCATCTTCTGCAAAGAGAAGGTTTTCTTGATGAGAGGCGAGCTCTATACGTATTACTGAGTGTAAGGATATTTAGAATACAGTTAGCAATTATGAGTGGTGAAATCTTTTTGTTTAATACCCATGACCTTACTAGCCTCAGGTAGTTGACTAGGTTTACAATACCAGGAATTCCTGTGGTTCTAGGCATCAAAGATGGAACTATAAAGTCCCTCCTCCCCTATTAACTTTCTGGTTCAGACCTTACAGGCCCTGTGCATGCTGCCTCAGTCTCTGAAGTTCATATGTATTTTATCATGCCGATTTAAAGAGCCTTATTTTATTGATATACCTCATCTCCTCTGGCTCCTATACTCTTTCTGTCTCCTCTTCTGGGGCCCTCTGAGCCCTGAAGGCAGGAATTTGATGGAAACATTCCATTTAGGGCTGAGTGTTCCACATTCTCTCATTCTTTATATAGTGTCTGGCTCTATCTCTTTTCATCTGCTTCAGGAGGAGACTCCACTGATGATGGCTGAGCAAGGCACTAGTCTATGAGAAGATAAGAATATCATTAGAAGTCATTTTATTGCATTTTTTGTGAATTTTGTTTTGTTTTAGAATAGCATTATTTGATTTCCCCCTTCATCGTCTGGACTATCTAGTCTCAGAATCTTGGCCACCCAAGCAATGTCAGGTATTGTTGGCAAAGGTTTCTGTCCCAACAGGTCCCACAGCCATTCAGTCCCAAAGAAAACACATAGAGATCTACATTAGTTATAAACTGATTGGCCTATTAGCTCAGGCTTCTTATTACTCTTATAACTTATATTAGCCCATAATTCTTGTCTGTGTTAGCCACATCACTTGGTACCTTTTTCAGTGAGGCATTCACATCTTGCTTGCTCTGTGTCTGGCTTCTGACTATGTCTGGGTGACAACTGCAGAGTGACTCTTTCTTCCTCCCAGAATTCTCATCACCCCACCTCTACTTCTTGCTTGATCACCTCTCCTATATTTCCTGCCTGGCTATGGTCAATCAGCATTTATTTAAAATATGAGTGACAGAGTATAGACCATTGTCGCACAACAAGGTATGGTCTCCATCTCATGTAGTAGGCTGCAAGTCAGATCAGATAACGATTGGTTACTCCCATAAGTTTTATGTTACTATTGAACTGGCATAAATTCTAAGGATTTGTGGCCTGGTTAGTGTTTGTTTCATTTTTGTTATCATGAAGAGTAAATTCCTGTACCAAAAATGTTAAAATATAGGGGTGAAGGTTCTCTGTACTCACTAGCTCTACTTCTTTATATTGAATGAGTTGTGTAGGTGTTGTCTTTAGCAATAGGGTTTTGCCATCAGCTTATAGAGAATGTAAGAGTCAAATTTTTGGTGTTTTCCCAGTGGTTGTGTTATTCAAAAATAAAAAAAAAACAACTGGGTTTTTATGAACGCTGCAAGATCCCCCACAGAGTAGCCGCAAGCTGGCTGCTTGCAGCAGTTCCCGGGAGAGCGGCTTACTGTGGGGCGGGCTGGTCCCATCATGTGGCGAGCGGGTGCAAGCAGGCAGGTAGAAGGCACATGGGCAGACACATTGTACAGAATAGAACTGGATATTTATTACTTAGAGGAGAGAGAGTATGTGGGGGAAGAAGGAGAAGAGAAGAAGAGGAGAGAGACAGAGGAGGGAGAGAGAGAGAGAGAGAGAGAGAGAGAGAGAGAGAGAGAGAGAGAATATCAAAGATGGCAGGAGGAGGGCAGGGGTTGCCAGGAATGGGCATGGCTTGTCTCTTAAAGAGACGAAAACTTTAACATTGTGGAAGAATTTACCTGGCAAAACAAATCTCAATTTCCAGTTTCCCAAATTGAGGTTTCTTTTGTCACTGTTTGTCCAATATCATGTAGGTACAAGGACTTGCCCTGTTTCATATGGTTTATTCTTTAGGCTGATGCCCCCTACTTCTATTTTTTCCATTTTCCCTATTTTTAAAATTGAAAATGGATTTTTTCATATAATATATTATGGTTTGCCCATGTCCAACTTCTCCCAGATCTTCCCTACCTTCCCTCCCACCCAAATCTATATCCTTTTCTTATCTCTTTCATGAGAAAACAAACAGGCATCTAAAAAAATTAATGAGATAGTTCTGTGTGCCTCCGTAACATTGCCCCCTGAACAGTTGCCTAATTTCATTGTCTTCATTTCAAATTGCATTGCCTGTTCTCATCCTCACTGCTTTCAAGTTTCTAATTCTTGTTGCCTTGCAATGACCATGTTACAGTCACACACATTTGTAAAAATACCACAAAACTAATGATAGAGGAAAAAACAAATGCCTAACTCCCAATCTCAGAAGAACCATGAAATGACTTTTGCTCTCCTCCCAAAGCTTGTGAAGGTTGTGAAACTCAGGGGTGGTCAGGAGCACAGCTTGCTGAAAATTATCTTCCCCTAAGTGTTTATAAATGTTGGAGATTTTGTGCTGATTGCTTTCAACCAGACATGATTTTCTAAGAAAAAAAATTAAAACTGCTCGGTTATTTTTGGAAAGTTTGTAGTGTAAAAAAAAGTTATATTAGGAACTTTAGGCAAATGCTAGCATTTTCTTAAAATAACAGGTGAGGAAAATCTGTAGGTTTTGACAATCAAGAACAGCAATTTGTTAAACAATATTTTAAGCTCCTATGTCTACTGAAATTATAGTTTTCTCCAAGACAATCTAATATTACTTGGAATGCTATATAATGCCTATTGCTACTCCCCATGATATTTTTGAAAATAATGTCATGTCATGTTTATTTGAACATATTAAAGTATTTTAAAAAGGCAGGAATTGTGGCACATACTCTATTCCAGTATTTGAGAGGCAGATGCAAGTAATCTTTGTGAGTTCAAGGTCAGCCAGGGTTGCACACTGAGACCTTGCATTGAAACAAAACTAAAATGCAAAACAGGCATTTACAGGACCAGGTATCACATGGGAAGAGGGTGATTACTAAATTATTATGGAATTGAGTAAAATATTAACTTGTGCATTTCTCTGCTCTGTAGTAGAGAACGATGGTACCAGTCATTCAATCAATCTGGTGTTATTCTCTTGCACAGGAAAGTCTATGGATTAGGTCCAAACTAGTATAATAATTCCATTATGATCGAATATATAAGGTATTTCTAATTTATTTCTTTTTAACATTCAAAGCTTGCAAATGTGCCTGGTGACATAAAAGTGGCTTGGGAAGTCAAATGCAACAATAGAAATAGAAAATAAAAGGTATGTTTCTGTCCTCTAATGCCGTGAATTAGAAACAAGACATGATAGTCCTAACCATTTCCCACTGGCCTGAACAATGTCATAACTATTTTTAAAAGAAGTTAGGAAACGTGAAGAATTAAACAATTCTTTTTCCAAGAAATAAAATAAAATCCTCTTACTATGGAAACATGAAAGAACACAGCCCGGGAGACTAAAATATCTGCCTCTGCAATAAGACACTGGTTTTGATGGCCAGCCTCAAAACTCTGTATAGCAACCTATACAGAGTTGATAAGAAGGAAGAAAGCATTGGATCTTGCTCTTTAGACATCCCAAAATATTTTTTCGCTTGAGACATTATTTCTTATTTCACTTTAGAAGGAATTGTAGTGATACAGTACCCGAACCGATTTGTCAGGTCCCGTTCACAAAGCCCAGAGAAGCCAACTCATTAAAGTTCAGCAAGTAAAATGGGTAAGATGTAAATTGCAGGATGAGTCAAGGATGTTGATTCGTGAGCATGTGAAACAAGGAAGAAATGATGAGACTTAAGAGCAGGCAGAAAGTAGAAGAAAACAGCGCTGGATTTAGAAAGGGGCAAGGTGAAGGGATGTTTAAGAACAGACTACGCTGTGACAGTGGCATCAAGACACAGAGCCTGTGTGTGTAGAGCTGCAGTGAGGAAAATGACTTGGTTCACCGAGTCTATCTTCCATCTTCCCAGCTGTTGATCTGTTTGGCCATTAAATGCCCATAGCACTTTCGTGATTCACTTTAAGACTAATTGACGTTTATGGAAGTTCACTGCATGAAAATAGAGATCAGTCTTCTTCATAATGTGTTCTTTCAGGTGAGAGTCATTAGTGGCCTAATTATGAGGGGCTTTTTGTATAAATTTATATTATAAATGTAATTAGGTCACATGGTCCCTTAAAAGACATTAGGGCTCTTCATTGGTCTCTTCGCTAAGTAGGATGAAACTTCAGAACATGACCTAGAAAGTGTTTGGTGCCCTAACTCTCTCATCTCTCTGCAAGCTGACCTCCAGCCTACCCCCATCTTATTTTCTTCACTGTCTATGCCCCAGCTACTTGGTATTTTCTCAACCACCAACTTCAAGGTCTTGGTGAATGCCCCTTCATTGATTTATGCGTTATCACTCACTGTTTCATATTAGCCTCTCTTGAATGCTTTGGAGGTCTGCTCAAAGTTCATGTCTTTCTTCCACTGTGTTTACTGAAATCGTAACTATGTGGTTGTGACTTACAATCTGCAGCAGTTAGGGACAGAGCTATATCGCTTCCTAAAACTCAGCAAGCCTAGACATGTCTAACAGAAAGGGCAAGCCCAAGAAAAATATTTCCAAGTAGCAGAGAATAGCTTTGGTGAATAAATAAATTCTAAATGGGAGATTCTTGTTGGAGGCATACACCATGTCATTCGTGGTGAAGGACATCTGAGTGATCTGAATAATGTTGAGGGGGGCTGCTGTTGGTACCACCCTCCAAGACAACTATGGAGAACATATGTCCTGAAGCCCTACAGAAATCCACAAACTTGCCCGTACTCACTTGCTCACATGACCTGCCTTGCCTAAAGTGTGAGAACTCTGACAAGACACTGACCACTATCTTTTTCATTCTCTTCCACCTTTGGAAGCCTTGAGCTTGAATGTGTGGCTCTGCTTGACGAAGCATCCTCTCCTCTCTTGGCCACGGGAAACAATACATTCTCTTCTTAGAACTGCTTTTCTTGGCTTCACTTTCTATTATTATAGATTGAGATAACAGCACAAATCACACTAGTTTCTTCATCCACTCCCTCTAGCCTCAGCCAGGAGTTTCCTCATGTGTTCTGAACACACATGTCCTCTGAACAGGGTTTCTGGTTTGTCATTTTCTGTGCCTGGAACTCATTTCTCAAAGTTGGGTGCCAATATCAATCCAGACTTGCTCAAAAATCTATCTTACCTCTAGACAAGATCTTTCTCTCCCCTCAGTACTTTAATAGAACTTGCCTTCCATCATGTTCTCTCGGTCTTCATGGGTGTACTCTGTTATCCTCATTCCACATTCCTTAAGAAATGCACAGCTAAACTAGAAAACATTTCTTTCTTTTTTTTTAAAAATTTTTCCCGTTCTTTTTTAAAGCCAGGATCATGTGGTCCAGGTTGGTCTCCACCTCATTATGTATCTAAGGATGACACTGTCCTTTTGATCTTCCTCCTGCTGTTTTCTGTCCCTTCTGTGCCACTATGCCCAGTTTGTGTGGTACTCGGGACTGCTTAAATTCAGGGCTTCATATATGCTAGAAAACTGCATGTTCATCCCCATCACTTTTTTTTTTATAAACAACTATAATGTAAGTTCCAAGAGGGAAATTATTCAGTGTATCAGGTTAGGCTATTACTTGTAACAAATAGCTATTCAGTACATATTTATTGGGTGGATGAATGGAGGGATAGATGGTTGGAGGGAGGAAAGGATGGATGAAGGGAAGAAGGAATGGATGGATGGATGTTGATGCATGGGCAAATTAGTGAATGTGATTACTCTAGTATTGGTACAGAGGCTTTGCATGAGGTAGTTAATCAGTGTTAATTTTTGTCTCCTTATATTCTTGTATAAGAATCCTACCTAGACTATGTCAATCATCACAAGTTGACAGACAGACATTTCAGCCTGCTTTTTAAAGGTGTTGAGTGCATTTAAATATGAAAGAGAAAACAAAATCTATAACACATAAAATATATAGGGCACGTTAAAGAGGATGAAAATTGCAGAAAGGGAGAGAGAAAATCACCCTTGTGCTTCTCTGAGCAGTACCGTAGTGTGGGGCATGGGATCAAGTACTGGTAATCCACCAGCCTTCTGTTGATCTAGTGTCCCCCACTAGGCTGATGAATAGTATTGTTTTCTGAATCAGCATATACAGTGGAAGCAAGAGCTTCACTAATCTCTCAATACTGCATAATACACTGAGGACTTTCCTCTCAGCAACTATGCCTGCTTCGCAGTCATATTAAGAAATACAACGTACTTCATTCTTTCAAATACCTATGTGCTGATTTGTATTATGGCTCTCTGTTCTTTCCAGAAGGTAGCAAATCAATACATAATTCTTCCTTTATTTCTCCCTTATAGATATTCTGATTTCTATGCTATTCCTCTTTCACTCATGATAGACATTTTGTCATCTTTGGTCTCAAAAGACATACATTTTAGGGTCCTAGGAAGATGGTTCTGTAGGTAAAACACACTTTCAGTTCAAACGTGAGGATCAGAATTCAGATCCCTAGGATCTATATAAAAAAGTCTGGAGGGCATAGTGACAGCCTGTAATCCCATGCTTGAGGAGGTCAAGACAGAAAATCCATGGACAATCTTGCCAGCCAGATTAGCTAATTGGCAAGTTCTGGGTTCAATAGAGAGACATTGCCACAATAACTAAAGGGAAGAATGATACTTGATGTCAGCTTTGAACATCCACATGCATGTGTGCTTCTTTGTACATCCTGGTCTCACAATTCTGCCCTGGACATCATTGACCCACGGTACCCATTTAGACACATATCAACACACAGACATACATTCATATATATAAAACCACTCACATTCATGTGAAAAATGAAATTAAGGAGAGATACAGTTACTTACCATGTATATACATATGATCATTGAATTGTTATAGAAATGAATACACAGGTGTTGATGGTTACTGTGTATGTTGATTCTTAGGTTCCTAAAAGTTTAAGAAGACAAATGTATAGTAAGATCCCCTTCATTTATTGGATCACAGCAGCTATTATTGGGAGGTGGCATGTATGTGCTGCATTATGGATGTGGAGGGCATAAGACAGCCTGCAAAGTGGGGAGGGGAATCAGCTGCCTCCTTTCTCCTTGTTTTAGGTGGCAAGCCTACATCCTGAGGCTTGAAAGCAAGAAACTTTACCCTCTAAATCCGTGGTTCTCAACCTCCCTAGTGCTGCAACCCTTTAGTGGTGACCCCCAGCCATAAAATTGCTTTTGTTACTACTTTATTACTGTAATTTTGCTACTGTTATATCTCATAATGTAAATATCTGTGTTTCCCAATGAACTTTAGGCAGTCCCTGTGAAAGGGCCATTCAACCTGCAAAGGGGTCATGACCCACAGGTTGATAAACAATGTTGTTCTAAGGTATCTCACTATGCCCCACTATTTGGTCTTAGGTTTTTACTAAACCTACAATATTTTAGATATATAAAGAACCTTAAAACATTCATGACACGCAATGTTCTAGGTACTGTTAGACACACTGTATGCCAGGGAGGAAGAAACTGTTATCTATGTGCTTATCCAAGTGATGTGATTTGGGGCATTTATTATTATGAATAAGTGTGTGAGCATAAAAATGTGGTTACCTGAAAAAATTTAACAGGGTTATGCTGAAACAGGTGGCATTGGGCCTTCTGATCTGTACTTAGCTGTCTTTTCAAGTCTCTTGTTCTTCTAGGCTTTCATTTCCTATTTTAATGATTTGTTGGTTCTCTCTGTGCATGCCATCACCTTCCTCTTCTGTTTTTATCAAAACTGCCAGAAGAACCTTTCTCTGTGACTGTATATAAACACACACAGACAGCCCTAGATAGTGGTTTGACTTCTGATTTTTTCAAATTTATGATGGCACAAAAGCAGTACACGCTCTATAGGAGCTACACTTTAATTTTTGCTGTTTAAAAAATATTTATTTTCATCTTCTGGGTATGATTATTTTTCTTTCATGTATGCGTGTTGACCATGTACATGCCGGTGACTTGTGTAGGGCAAAGAAAAGGGGGCCTTAGATTCTCCAGAAGTGGAGTTACAGACAGTGAGCTTCCATGTGGTGCACGTGCTGGGAACTGAACACAGATTCTCTGACAGAAAGGCTAGTGCCCTTCCCTGCTGGAGTATCTCTTCGGCATCCACACCCACTCCTTTGTCCAGACAGGGTCTTCCTTATGCAGCTTAGACCGGCTTCCCGCGTGCAACAATCCTCAGGTCTCAGCCTTCCAAGCGCCACAAGTGTGTGTCACACTTGACTACAAATTTTGAATTTGGGTCTTTTCAAAGGTAGTAGGACAATCATTTGTGATTCAGAGCAAGGACAGTGAGCTAGCAGTCTTTAGACTAGCAGCTCTAGGAGTAAATAACCAAATGTGTGCAGCATCCTGTTGCTACAGCAGGGTGTATTGTAATAAATAATTTTCAACAGACTGTATTTTCCATTTACAATGGGCTTGTTGGGACATAACCCCATTAAGAATCAAAGATCATTTGCATACCAAATAAATAACCTTAATGAGTATCCCACAAAACATCATTCCACAACACAGTATTGAAAGTGCCTGGACATCACCGGGACTCATATATCTTTTTTTTATGAGAAAGTAATTTTATTAAATTATAAAAGTTTCCATTTCTGCCCCTCCTCCCAACACCCTCCCACTCCCCCCAATCCCTCTCCTCCTCCCTCTCCATCCCTAAGAGCAGTCAGGGTTTCCTACCCTGTGGGAAGTTCAAGTTTCTCCCCCCTCCCTCCAGGTCCAGGGAGGTGAGTGTCCAGACAGACTGGATCCCCAAAATCCAGTATATGCAGAGGAAAGAAGTCCCAGTGTCATTGTCAATGGCTTTTCAGAAAGACTCCGGGCCAGCCACATTCAGAGAATCCGGCCACATTCAGAGAATCTGGTTGGATCGCGTTCTCGTTCAGTCCCAGTCCAACTGGCCTTGGTAAACTCTCATTAGATCCGTCCAGAGTTTTACTCAGCGGTAAAAAACAATGACATCTTGAATTTTGCATGCAGATGGATGGAAATAGAAAACGCTTTACTGAATGAGGTAAGCCAGACCCAAAAAGAGGAATGTGGTATGTATTCACTCATAAGTGGATTCTAACCATAATTAAAGGTCTTTGAGCCTATTATTCGTGATCCTAGAGAAGCTAAATAAGAAGGTGAACCTGATGAAAATCATGTAGCTATCCTCCTGGAGATTGGAAATAGACAAGAGTCCCAGAACCTTCATCTGGCGATGGATGGAGATAGAGACAGAGACCCACATTGGAACACTGGACTTAACTCCCTAGGTCCAGACGAGAAGCAGAAGGAAAGAGAACGTGAGCAAAGAAGGCAGGATCAGAGGGAACCTTCATCCGACGATGGATGGCGATACAGACGGAGACCCACATTGGAGCACTGGACTGAGCCCCCCAAAGTCCAAATGAGGAGCAGAAGGAGGAAGAAAATGAAAAAGGAAATCAGGACTGCGAGGGATGCGATCACCCACTGGGACTCATATATCTTGTTGTTCTTCTTTCTCTATGGTACTCCACCTTCAAATCACTAAAACCATATTTTTTTTTATTAAATGCCTCTTTATTCTCAGGAGAAAACCTGCAATATTAAACGATCTTATTCACTTTAGAATATAAATGACCCACACAAACCATATTTCTTCATCCAAGAGTAATAAGAACTTTTATAATATTTAATATGAAATATACAGGGTGGTTGAAATTATTTTGAAATATTTAACAGCTAACAGTATGGTGAGGAATTTTACTGCACAGCTCTTATTAATTCAATTTCTGTTTCAAAATGTCTCCCTGATCATAGTTTCAGCTTACATCTCCCGTCCACCTTTATCTGCATTATGATTCCCCGCAGATCACTTATTGATCAGGTCTACTCTTTTCAGTATTAGCCAAGCAAAATCTGTTTTATAAAACATCCATGGGTATAGCATTGACATGACCTTAACATCTTTTATTTAGAGACATGATTTCATCATGTTGGTCAGACTAGCCTGTAGTTCAATGGGTAGCTATTGGACTGTATTTGAACTCAGAATCCTTCTGCTTCATTTGCCTGAATGCTAGGATTAGAGGCAGGTCCCGACACACCTAGCTAAGCTTTTTTTAGACCTCTGGTTTTGTTTGTTTTCATTTTTATTAGCCTATAAGCTATCAGACATCACTATAGAATTGTTGAACAAAGTATATTTTAGTATAATCTCTTCATCTGCCCCATCCCAGTTTCTTTTGTTCTGATTCACTCTTGTAACTTTCTTCCACTATCTCTTCTTTCTGTGTGTGTCTCCTTTGTTCTTGTGGCCATCTACCAACTTTCTTCAGCACCTAATTTTTACCTCTCTTGGCATCCTTTGTAGTATTTTAGGCTTTATTCCAATCTGCACACATGTATACATTTTCCATGGTATGCATTTCATTATAAACTAGAATCCATCCGTAAGATAGAACATGAGCCTTTCCCTTTTTTGCTTTTTACATCACCTCTCTGAACACTCTTCCTTCATATCCATTCTCTGGCAAATTTAATTTTTCCGCACAGATAAGAAAGATCCTGTAGTGTATATCTACCACATCATAATTATCCATTCATCTGCTGAAGGACATCTAATATGGCTCTATTTTTTGAGATAGTGATTACTACATTAACAGTAATAAACACGGACGTCAAGCGTCTCTGTGGTAAGATATGGAGTCTTTTGTGTATGTACCCAGGAGTGACGTAGCTGGATCATATGTGTTCTATTTTTAATATGTGAGAACCCTCCGTGCTGATTTCCATAATAGCTGTTCAAGTTTTCACTCCTCCCAGCAATGGCAAAGGATTCCTTTTTGCCCACATCTTTGCCAGTATTTACTGTTAGACTTATTGATGCTAGCTATTCTGACGTGGTAGCTATTCTACATGTCTAAGTAATTTTAATTTTCATTCCCTCATCAATAGGCATGTTGCTCTCTTTTTGAAAAATACTGGCCATATGTGTTTCTTCTCTTGAGAACTGCCTGTCTATTTTCTTAATCCCTTTGTTAACGGGCAGTTCAGTTTTGGCATTTAATCATCGCAGTTCTTTGTATATCCTGGGTATTGACCTCCTGTCAGAAGTATAGGTGGTAAAGATTTTATGCCAACCTGTGAGATGTCTGTTTACTCTGCTTATAGCTTCATTCTCTCCGTGGTAACTTCTTAATTTCAGATAGTTTTCTTCGTTGCATCTGTAGGATATCTCCTGTGCTTTGGGTATTCTCTACAGAAAGTTGTGGCTAGGGCTGGTGAGAGGGGCTGGGAGAACAAGATGCTGACCACTGAGACAAATGATCTGAGTTCCGTGTCCAGAGCCCACATGGTGGAAGGAGAGGACCAACCACACACACACACACACACACACAGCATGCATGCACACACGCATGAGCCCATACTCAGAGTCGATTGTGTTGCCCCATTTCTGCCGACACTTACTTATTCCTTAAAGCTCATTCCTTGATTTTCTCCAGCAGTTTCATTGTCTCTGTTTGGATCCTCCTTGGGCTGATTTTTGTGCAACATGAAAGGTGAATCTGATTTCATTTTTCTGTAGGTGTTTATCCAGTTTCATCAGATGCCTCTGTTGAACAGACTGCCTCTTTGCCACCACATGTGCTTAACATCTTGTCACAAACTAGGTGGCCACAGTTCTGTGAGATATTCTGGAGTCCTCCTTTGTGTCACATTGATCCATTTTCCATTTTTCATGCCAATACAAGGCTGTCTTTGTCACTATAGCGTCACAGTGTAACCTGAGGTCAGGTATTGCGATATTCGCAGTTTTAATCTTTCTCCTTGGGGTGACTCTGGCTATTTGTGGTCTTTGTGTTTCCAAATGAATTCTTCGTTTGATTTTTCTAGATCTGTAAAAAATTATGTCATTTTGGTGGGGATTGCTTTGAATCTCCTTACTGCTTCTCGGAAAATATTCGCCTTTATAATATTAATTCTGCCAATGCAGGAGCATGTAATTTCTTCCTATTGACTAACATCGTCTTTTATTTCCCTTTTCAATATCTTTAAGTTTTCATTGAAGAGATCTTTCACTTTCTTGGCTAGGTTTATTTCTGGATACTCTATGTATTTCAGTGCTATTATCCATAAGGTAGTTTTCCTAATGTTTTTCTTTCTCTGTAAGTTAATTGTTCATAGGCATGAAGGGTAATGATTTTTGTATATTGATTTTGTAGTCTGCAATTTTATTATAAATTTCTATTAAGTGCTTGTTCTCATAGATTCTGTAGGGTCTCTTAGTATAGAATCATGTTGTCTCCAAATAGGGACAGTCTGATTTCTTTTACCCCCTTTATGTCTATCTCTTGTCTTATTGCTCCAAGAACTATATTGAATAAGAGATGTGAGAGCAAGCATTCTTATCTCATTCTTTATTTTAGAAGAAATGCTTTTATATTCCCCTTTAGTATGATGTTGCCTATATCTTTGTCGAATATATACTTCATTATTTTGAGGTATGTTCACTTTATTCTTAATGCCTTTAGAACTTTTATCATGAAGACATATTGTAATTTTTCAAATAATTTTCATCATCAATTGAGATGATCATGTGGTTTCTGTCTTTAAATTTTTTATATGTGTATTATATTTAATTGAGTTATATATGTTACTCCTCTTGAATGAAGTCTACTAAGTCATGATATATGATCTTCTTGCTGTGTTCCTGAATTCAACTTGTTAATATTTTGTTGAAAAGTTTTGCTTCAGTGTTCATCAGAGAAATTTGTCTTTATTTTTCTTCCTCTGCCCACTTTTGCTGTGTCCTTCTAGGTTTTGATAATAGAATGATACTGGCTTCAAAGAATGAATTTAATAGTATTCTTCCCCTTTTAGTTTTGTGGAACAATTTGATAAGTGTTAGGATTAAATGTTCCTTGAAAGTGTGATAAGGATGTCGAGAGAGATGACTCAGCAGTTAAGAGCAATTAGTGCTTTTGGAAAAGACCCAGAATTCTGTTCCTAGCACTGACATCAGGTGGTTCACGATTGCCTCTTAGCGTAGCTCTAGTGGATCCTATGCCTCTTTTATCTTCCTTGGCAACCCACACCCGTGTGCTCAATTACATAATTAAAAATAAAATTAGTCTTTAAAAATAAATCTAAAAAAAATCTGTGAATTCATCTAGCACTGAGCTTTATGCTATGTAGACTTTTGATTATAGACTTTTTCTGTTTGCTGATCATGGACCTATTTAAACTGTATATATTCTCTGCCTTTAATTTTAGTAGATCCTGTGCATTTTACAAACTCATTTGTTTCTACTATTATTTCTAGATTCTGGAGTGAAAGTTTTTAAAGTCGTCTTAATTGATGTTCAAAATATGTTGAAATCTGCTGTAACAATAAAATTTCTCTAATAAACTACTGTTAATTTGAGTCTTCTTCCTTAGTGTGCCAGTGTAGCTAAGGATATACAAAACTTACTAACTTTTTCAAAGAACCAACTTTTTGTTTGTTTGTGTATTGTTTTATTACTCTCTATTTCTCTGATTTCTTCCCTAATCTGTATTATTTTCTTAGCATCTACTAGTTTTCGGATTGACTTCTTGTTATTTTACTAGACCCTGAAGGAGCACCAATAGGTTCATTTGATACCTCTAACTTTCATGTGCATGTTTAGAGAAACAAGCTTCTTAGAGCTTCAAACATCTTCAGATTGTCTTGGCTGTGGGCCTTTGGTTCTGGTAGGTTGTGTTCTGATTTTCATATGGGAATTTTTTTTATTTCTTGTTTGATTGCTCCAATGACTCATTATTCTTTCCAAAGTGTATTTGTTCAGCATTCAATTGCTTTATAGTTCTTGTAGATTTTGTTGTTGTTGGTCTCTAGTTTTTCTTTCACTGTGATTAGTCAAGATATGAGTAATCATTTCATTTCTTTTTCTTTATATATTTTTGTCTGTTAAAGTTTCTTTGTGACTTATGATAAGATCAATATTGGAGAAGGTTCCATGTGCCATGAAGAAAAATGTGTATTCCTTGCCTGTAGGGTAGAATATTCTACATATATCTATTAAATCCACTTGATCTGTGATATATCTCAGTTTGATTGTTTTCCTTATTTTTAGATTTGATGGACTGTAAATATAGGAGGGAGTATTGAAGTTTCCCGCTAATATTATGCCAGTACCCATTTGCTTTTATTACTTTCAGTGTTTCTTTTATAAAATTGGGGACTCCAGTAACTGGTAATGTTAGTATTCCATTCATTTATATGTTAATAGCCTTCTTTATTTTTTCTTTGAAGTCTATTTTATTAGATAAATGACAACTATATGCTTGTTTATAGCCTCTCTTTGCCCAGTGTTCAATATGTACCCTTTAACATTCAGCTTTTGAATATGTTTGCTAAATTAACTGGAGAGTTGAAGCCATGGTTACTACTGAAAGTGGTTTTCTAAGAATTTGTTAGGTGGTACTCTGGTTTGCTTCTTCCCATATTAGTTTTAAGGGTTTCTTTGTTGCATCAGACATGGTTGGTTCTTTCTTAGCTCTTCTTTGTTGATCTGTTCCTTCCCTAGAATACGTACTTCCATGTGTTCTTACAGAAGAAGCTATCTTATTCTCCACTCCCATATTTCATTGCTTTAATTATTTTTTGAAGTGATAGCTCAATTATTGTAAATTACCTTGTCTTTTGTTTGTCTTAAACATATTTGTTTAGCCATCAACTTTGAAAGATAATTTTGCTGGGTATTCCTTTCTTGATTCATAATTATTTACTTTCAGAGCTTGAAATATATCATTCTGTGTTTTTCTGGTTTGGGAAATTGCTAATCAAAGGGCTGAGGTTTTTCAAACATTTTTTATGAGTTGGCTTTCTTTCTCATTCTACTTTTGGTATCATTTTATTACTTCATGTTTTGGACATATTTACTATGATGTGTTTTTAGAGAGATTTCTCTTTCACCATGTCTGTTTGGGGGTACCTCTAGTGTTTCAATGTCTATCGCTTTCTCTTTGATAACATTTGAGAAAATTTCTGCCATAATTTCACTAGTCTGTCATCTTTTTGCTGTTATACCTCATACTATCCCATAACTTCTCAATTAGCTTCTTGAATGTACCCAAGGCTTTCATGACAATGGTCATGTTTACTAATTTGTTTGCCATAGGTATATATAAACATATGTATAGATATACGGGGTATATGTATGTGTGTGTGTGTGTGTGTGTGTGTGTTATTTTCTCAGTTTTGTCCTGTATGCTTGAAATGCATTCTACTGCATGCTGAACTATTGGTGAGCTTTCCGAGAGGGTCTGTTATTTGTCTTAACATTTCTTTTATTTTTAATATTTCTATTTGTTTATTTTACTGTTTTTCAATTTCCTTACTGAATTTCCCTCCATATTTTGGATTTTGCCTGTATTTTACTGTTTCATCCACTTTAGAGACTGTCTTGATGAAGTCTTGTATCAATTTAATTAGTTCATGCATTTGATTGAATTTTCCATAAATGGGGTCTTTTGGAGTACCACCTCTTCAGACCCCTTCATGGTCCAGCTAAGGTGCTATAACTGGTGATGGAAATATCTAAGTATAAAAGAAATGAATCTATTCAGACATGACTTATCCTTAGCATGTCTCTTTATTGTTCTACAAAAAAGTTTATTTATTCTGCCTGCTATTCTTTTTCTTCTATCCTAATTGCCTATAAATTCTTAGCTCTAATTGTTTGTCTCAATTCTAATTCCAACCTCAATTCTTGCCTTATTTTCCTCCTCCTCCTCTTCTTCATTTTCCTTTATTCTTTATCATTTTACATTCTGCTAATTTCTGCCAGCTTCTGCTAGCTCTTTTTGTTCTACCCAGCCTGTAAGGACCCACAAACTCATGCAGCTGTTAATATGAAGGACACGTAACATTTCCTAAGCAAATGATAAGAAACAGAGGCATTCCAACAACTCCCAGTGCAGTTAACCCCGATAGAAAGAAAAGAACTCTTTCAGTTAACCCCCTAACTAGTGGGCTGCAAATGCCAACTGTAAAAGGAGAAATCTCTTTTGTTATCTTGTCTATGGAAGTAGCATTATAGAACTAAACTAAAGAGAGAAATAAGGAAATTGTGTGTTCTGTCCTATACTTTTGAGTGTATAAAGCATCTTTTTTGATGTTTTAATATATTTTAAAGATAATCTTATTCTAACATACCAATCCCAATTCCTTTCGCCCCCTGTCCTCCAACTCTCCCCACCTTCTTCCCACTCAACCCTCATCCACGCCTCAGAGAGGATTAGGCCACCCATGAAGAGTTAACAAAGTCTGTCACCTCACTTGAGGCAGAATCAAGGTCCTACCGCTAAGCAAGGTATCCCTCCATAGTGAATGGGTTCCAAAAAGCCAGTTCATGCACTAGGGCTAAATATTGGTTCCACTGCTAGTAGCCTCACAAACTGCCCAAGCCATACAACTGTCGCCCACATTCAGAGGACCTAGCTCAGTCTTAGGTAGATACCCCAGCTCGAGCATTTGAGATTAGTGATCTTAAAGGCCAGGCTTTCTCAGACTGGAGACTTGTTTGCTTACAAATGAAAACAGACAGAGTGCAGGAGCAACTGGACCTGCAGGACCAAGGAGCAGAGGAGCCTATTCAACCCTTGCCCAGGCACAGTGACATTAAAAGCATCTTAAATCTTAAAGATGTACATCTCTGTCTAGCATGTAACCCTGACATAGATATATGATATAACAAAGTTAATTAAATATTTCCTCTGTTTTCAGCATCCGTAAGTGTCTTTCACTTTTTACTCATTTCCTATCTTCAGCCTGACTAGAAATCAGTGCTGCTATCCATTGTCACCATTTTCTCCCAGAGATCTAATTTTGAATTTTGAATGCCTCGGTTCAATGTGGTATTAAGCCATGTTAAATTTTAATTCACAGATATTAAGACCTTTGTAACGAGGAGCCAGAAATGAGAGGAAACATGAAGTTTGTCTACGTTGGACCTACTTCACTTCAGATAATAATCTCCAGCCATACAATTCCATTCTTAGTTACAACTGAATAAAACTCATTGCATTATTAAAATTGAGCGGCAGCTTCTGGTAGAAATACTTCATTGTTTATGGAAACATTTAGATTCTAGAGTACTGTCTGTAGTATGAGGCCACTGGTTCTTTTCCCAGCTGCCCAGACTCCTGAAATAATCACACAGAAGCTGTATTAATTAAATCACTACTTGGCCAATCACTTAAGCATATTGCTAGGTAGCTCTTACATCTAGTGTTAACCCATTTCCATTATTTTATTTCCATCTGGCAGCTCATGTCTTTCCACTCTGGTAGCTCCATGACATCTCCCTGACTCTGCCTCCTTTCTCCCAACATTCAGTGTAGTTTTCCCCGCCTAGCTCTGTTCTGCCCTGCTATAGGCCAGTTTAACATTTTCCTTATTCCTTAACCAATAAAAGCACCACTTATACAGAAGGACTTCCCACATCCACTGTCACTCCTCTTCAGCTGGAAGACAACAGATGACCTCCCAGGTAGGAGCCTGGAACTGTATCCCTGCAGGTCACATGAGCTTACTTTCTAGCATCACCTGTCACCTGTCTTGAGGACCAAGAAAAACTATGGATGCTAAATGGCTCCATAAAGTCTCAGATACTACTTGCCTTCAAGGGGTCATTGATAATACAAGGAGCTGGCGAGCACCTTCTGCTACTATAAGGTCATGATGTTTTTGTTTTAAATGAAATTAATATCTAAATTAACATCTAAATGAATTTTTGCCCGTTCAAATAAAATTTGAGAAGTCATCCACTTTTAAAGCAATACTGCTGTTATCTAAACCTGAATTGGAGACTTTTCAAATGTCAAGGATCATTAACAAATCCCTAAAACATGTTGAGACATTTTTTTAAAGCAAACTAATTGACATGCTTGCATACATTAAAGCTATGCAACACCAAATATATGTTTAGACAAATAGAAATCTAATAAAGAATTAGATAGAGATATACAACTTCACAAAAAGATGGACTGACTTTTAAAAGTTTTATTACTACTTACGTGATATACAATTCATATGGTGTAACTTATGAGAAAGTTTGAACCTGAGACTGAAGAGCATCAAAATTTAAATCTTAAATGTTATTCAGAGGACGGATGGATAATCCATTGTGATGTAGTCACTCAAATAAATATTTAGAAAATTTAAAAGTTTTTAGAAAATATAAATAGGCAACCTATTTATTTTACACTGCTTAAGACATTAGAAGAAAGGTTGTATTTTGGGTGTGGGGGACTTTTATAGATTAGAACAGATTTAAGAGGCTCATTGACAAAATGCCTAATTTTTCTGAAATCTAACTTAAATAATAAACATTGAAAGACATTCATGAAAAATACCACACAATTGAATACTGTGATATAAAATAAATTTTATAAATTATTGTTTTTCTTTAGACTTACATGACAGTGGTTTTATGGCTACATTTCAGAATTCTCTTTGAATACTTAACAGAATATGCCAAAATGTTTAATGGTGAATGTTGTAATGTATAGGATTTGCTTTCATAATTTCTAATTATTTCAGGCAGAGTAAAATATGGTAGGACAAAATGTAAAGCAGACATCATTAGTCCCAACGCTTGGCAGAGTCTGGTGGCTCTCTATGAGTTCGAAGACAGTGTGGCCCACAAAGGAAACTCCAGGACATCTAGGGCTGCTCCACAGAGAAGCCCCGTCTCAAAAAAAAATGAAGCAGAAATGACAGAATATTGCTGCTAACGAAGTTAAATTATTAGTAAATTGGTGTTAATTATACTTCTAATTTTGTGCATGACTGATTTTTTGCAATAAATATTTTAAATCAGAGAATAGAGTGGATGTTTAAACAGAAATAAGATAATTGAGAATATTCTGAGCCTCCCAGTACCCCCAGGGTATTGATAGCCCAGTGATATCTTTCTCTTGGGTTCTGCAAAATAACCTCAGACTCCTTTTCCTGTAAATTAAATTTGCACTGAGATTCTATTTGTAACCAAGGTCTCTAATACAAAGAGTCAGCCAAGAGAATGCTAATGAGTTTCCCCAGTGCATACATTTGAGAACTAAAAGTGTCTAAACCTATGTTATAAATATCCTGCAAGAACTATGTCTTATATAGATATCATGGCTTCCATTCAAGTGACAATCATTGTCTGAGACGAGATTTTATGGACTCCATGTAGGTTCTACTCCTAGTTTAAAATAAAATTACATTAGACTGAAACAATAAAGGACTCTCATCTGGGGAAGCTGGAAGGAAGAGAAATTTAAGAAAACTGTTATTTAAATCAATGTTTTGACTCAATTTAATTAAGATTGAACTTAAATCAATGATCATTTGATCCTCCATGTCCCCTGGTAGTATCTATAGATATTTTGATAGGGTTAGAATAGTTTAGAAAATGTTGGTCCATAGCTAGCTATCTGCTATCATCTTAAATACATGAGCCAGCATCCTATCCTTCTTCTTTAATTCTATATTTTAGCATATCTATGAGGTTGGGCTAGGAGATAGCTCATTACAATATTGTGCAATTGTGAAGATAGTTTTAGATTCCCTGAATCCGTGTAACGCCAAATGTCTTCGTTAATTTTCCATGGCTGTGATAAAACACCATAACCAAAGCAACTTGTTGAAGAAAAAGTTTTCCTTTCTTTTTATACATTTACCTGCACTCAACCACATACATAAGCACACCCCGATAATGCCAAGATAGAGAAATTCTCGACTTAATCACATAAAACTAATGCTCATGCTGTGTGTTCTGATCGAGTTCAAGGTTGTCTCTGATTTTCCTGGTAGCCTGCAATAAGTCTACTGCTATAGCATGTCTCAATTACTCAGATGATGTACTTTGCATATGAAATATAGAAAATATACATCTGTGGATTAAATTTTGGAAAATTGGTATAGCATATCCCTAAAGAGGTTAACCAATAGTGAATACTTCTCTAGCAAACAAAAACTGCTATATTTTGGTATTAAAATTATATCTTTTCGCTCATTTTGAATCACTCATTCTTTGTTAGTGGTGGGAGTCAAATAATCATTTTTTCTCTATCTCTCAACATTAACAGCAATTACTGTACTAGTTTTCAGCTTGGGCTGTAACAAGATTTATCCAAAAAGTGTGAAAATGTGTATATTGGATAGTCCCAACTGAAGTTTTATATATAATTTCCCATCCCCAGAAAAGTGTATGAGAATGATTTCATAAAGTAGATAAGACCTACATAAAGGGGTTTTCTGCTATGATTGCAGTGATATATTCATTCATACATAGGCTAGAAAATCTACTATTAAGAAAGTATAGGTTTTTAGATTTTATTTTATGGGCCCTCAGTATTTCAATTTAGAACAGTAAACTTACTTAAAGCCCAAGATAGTTTACATTTATCTTTTGTGACTGCCTACAAGAATTTGTAATCCTCACTATCTTTTTAACTGCTGTACTTGGTTCATTTAAAAAGTGATACATAGTGATAAAATAAAGCTGAAGGATAGAAAACAAGACTCAGGCAACTGTGATGCTATATAAAAATAACATGTCATGTGACTACCTAGCAAGTGGTTTTTTAAAAAAGTCTATGACAGCATGGCTCTCTGAAATGACCACTAAATGATTCGTTGCAATGGCATCGACTTATTTGCAGACTTGAAAATTTACCTGTTTTGCTGCGATAAACACGTCCCCAATCTTTGTGACCTCCTAAACCTTTTCCAAAAGCATTGTTGCTTCTGGGCCATTTCTGCTTCTTGTAAGGACCCACTCGTTTTGGATGACATTGCTTTCCAATGTGCTCACTTTTATCTTGATTAATTCTGTAAAAACCCTTTCTCTAAATAAAGCACAAGAGATTATGGCTTGAATGCTGGAGGGGCATATTTCATCTCTCATCACTCTGCAAATTAGATATGATCTTGACAAATATTACTGTTTATTGTCAACATCTGTTTAATTCACTCATGTTAACTATTTTCGTTACAGAAAGGAAACTTACACTCTAAAATATTTCTATCTGTCAGAGATGTAGTCTGGTCGGTTGAATGCTTGCCTAGCATTCTAGAAGCCCTAGGACTGGTCTCTAGCACTGTATGAAACAGGCATGATAGCAGAGGCCTGGAATCCCAGCAAGAGGGAGGTGGAGGCAAAAGAATCAGACGTTCAAGGCCACCTCTAATTCCATAGTGAGTTCAAGAGCAGCCGGGGATACTTGAGACTCATTGTTTTTCCTTTCCGGATTTGATGACTTTTCAAAATTTTTGTAAGTGCTTTTTTGATAAACTATCTGTCCTTATATGAACATCTGATTTCTGAACTCTACTCAGGAGTTCGGGTTTGAATGGTGTTTTCTTTGTTTAGCATTGGATTTGCTGAGGAACCTAAAACTGAAAAGTCATCTCTGATTACTCCTGTGTTCTTTACATTTCAAGCATTTTCCTTCAAAACAAGTTGATTCCACGTCTTTCCCCATTCTCCTCTTTGAATTAAAAGACATTTCTAATTGCCTACCTTGTATCTTTTAGTCTCCTTTATGCATTTCATCTATTTTGTATTTTTCTTCTGACTGAAGTTCTTCCCCATGTTATTGTGGACTCTGTCCTTCATCTTTAAAGTATACGTTGAATCTTACTTCATATTCCAATCGTATTTGGTTCTTTTTCCTATACAATGATATTTTCCTGAAGCTCTCTTCCCTGGTCATTTCATGACTCTGAATTGTCTGCACATAAAGATCTGCACATATTATATATACATAGTTAAACATTGTCACTTGGGAGATATATCTGATATCTGTCTTCTTAGCTTCCACCTAGACTTTCATAATGATGTGGAAAGTCGAGTTCAAATTTAAAAGTCTTGGGCTTTTCATGTATGCATGTTCGAATAAAGGGAAACACAAAAAGATTCCCCTAGTCAAGTTCCAGGGTCCATTTTGACTGATTTTTCCCTACCCACAATGTTTCTATCCCATAATATAAAGGAATCTTTCACTTAATGTGTAGATATTACCTTCATTCACATGAGTGCCATCTTTGCCTGTAAAATGCAGTCCCTAGTTACCGCTTTAGCCTGAATTTGTAAAAAAATAGTAATTTCTCAGATTTCCCTTAGATAATCAACTAGGGAAAAGCTACAAACCAGCCTTGGAATGGACCAAGATTATGCATGCAGGGAATTGGGACTCATATATATGAGGAACATGCTTAGAAAAGAGGTGCAGATCCAACTCCCAGTTCTTCATGGAACTCATTGCCCTAGGAAGATGAGGGTAGCACTCCAAGTTCTCCAACATGCAGGTTTGGGTCTGGGCCTCGGATGCTGGTCATGTTCTATTATTGCTGTTGATCATTTCTTGGTAACAAAGATTCTCATCTGTTCCTTCTATGTGAAGTGACTTTTCCTGAGCTCATTAATACAAGGAGATGTGTGTGTGTGTGTGTGTGTGTGTGTGTGTGTGTGTGTGTGCGCGCGCACAGTAGTAATCCAGTAGTATCTTTTGGTTTTATCCATTTCTGTCCATTCTTACCATTTCTGATTCAATCAGCTTGTTTATTCTGGAACATTGCTGCTGCAGAGCCTCCCTGGCCAAACTTCCTCTCCATCCTTAGAAACCATTCCCATGTTCCTCAGTGTTACCAGCATGAGATGCAAATATCTCAGGTATGGTATCCATGGCCATCTTCCTTACCTTACCTTTCTGTCAGCCCCTCTTGCATGCATCCATTTCCACTCTGTTCCCCCCGTCTCTTCCTGTTCGTGTAGTAGCTGCATTTCTCTGTGTGTCTTGTTCTATGAAGACTCTCTGCCAAGGTGGTGAACTTCTTTGTGCCCTTCATTTCATTGGACAATGAGGCACTATTTGAGCATAAACCAACCCATTCTATATCCCTAATTACATGTTTGTCGCCCCCTGCTGGCCCATAAAGCATCTGTTGCTATTGTAACCTTTAAGGCTAGCATTCATCTGAGCTGTGCACAAGCTGTCATAAGCTAGCACAAGCTCTCATTAACTTGTTTTGGAATAAGTAAGCAAAGAAAACCAGCCTACAAATCACAATCCCAGAGAACTTAGAGAACAATGAGGACACTAAGAGAGACATACATAGATCTAATCTACATGGGAAATAGAAAAAGACAAGATCTCCTGAGTAAATTGGAAGCATGGGGACCTTGGGGGAGGGATGAAAGTGAGGGGAAAGGCAGGGAGGAGAGCAGAGAAAAATATAGAGCTCAATAGAAATCAATAAAAAATAAAAAAGAGGCCAAATTCTGTCTTGTCTGATCAGTCCTATAGCAGTGCATCATTGTCTATTAAATTCTTTATTATAGGACAGTGTAGGATAATGCAAATTATAAGACCAACTCATTCCAAGTAGGGTTTAATTTTTTAGGACTTCTGCAATAAAGAATAAGGAATGACTTTGTAATGAAGCCAGTCCCTATGAACTCCTTTTGAGAAATAATTTTAAGGAATGTGCTCTTTTTGGGTGATATTTTTCCCCAAATATTCCTCTTTGATGCTAAAACATAATAGCAAAACAACAACAGCAACAAATTATTCTGACATATTAGAATAACAACAATAAAAACAACAAATTGTTCTGACATATTAGAATACTCACAGTGACACCCCTTCATGGCCTGACTCACAGAATGTCCCAGGCAAAGCAACCCAAGAAGGAAATTGGTTTTCTTGAATTCACATCCGTTACAAAAATGGGGAACCAAAGGGTCACTTTTACAATGTACATCCTTTGTAATTTTGTAGAATAAATAATATATAACTATTTGAACATTTTTTGATAACCCATAAAATTTTGCTACAAATCTCTTTCTTGTGAATTAAAGTTTTTCTGGAAGAAAATCAAATATAAATAAAATCTTTCTTGGTCTGCTGTTCCATTGCTGTTGGAGAGATACCTTGACCATGGCAACCCTTATGAAAGAAAGCATTTAATTGGTGCTTGCTTACAGTTTCAGAGGTTTAGTGCATTTCATTATTGGTGGGGAACATTGTGGAATGCCTGAAAGATATGGTGGTAGAGAAGTAACTGAGAGGTTTACTTCTGGATCCACAGGCATCAGAAAGAGAGAGCCACCGGGCCTGGCTTATGCTTTTAAAACCTCCATTTCCTCTATCAAGGTCAGGCTTCCTATTCCTTCTTAAGTATTGACACTCCTTGGTGACTAAGCATTCAAAAACATGAGCCTATTGGGGGTCATTCTTACTCAAGCTACCACGATACCCTTTGAAAATATTCAATAACATAAATCTTCCTAAAAGCTTAAAATAATAGTTAATTCATCTGTTACTTTCCCTTTATATGTTATATATCCCAATAAATTCAATACCCAATTTAAATTACTTATTCATTTGTGTGTTTATTTATTTGTGTGTATGTGTTTATATGTAGATGTGTGATGTGTTTGCAAATCTGTGCCTGCAGTTGCTTATTCAAGCACATGGAGTGAGGCTGAAATAGGAAATTGGGTATTGTAGCATGGGGGCCTGATTGTTGGGGTTTCTTTCCTGCCCAGTTCCCACATCCAGTAAATCCCTAAGAAAATATATAGAAGTCTACATTAGTCATAAACTGATTGGCCCATTAGCGCAGGCTTCATAGCTCTTATAACTTGTATTAACCCATTATTCTAGGTACAAGAGCTAATATGAAGCCTGTGCTAATGGGCCAATCAGCAGAACAGGTCACAACCTGCTTTTTCAGTGCTTCCTCCTTCCCAGAATTCTCCTGTTCTCCTTGATTTGCCTCTGCTTCCTGTCTGTCTGGTGGTCCCGCCTATACTTCCTGCCTTGCTAGTGGCCAATCAGTGTTTATTTAAAACATACAGAATTTAAAACATACAGAATACAGAATTGTCCTGCGCCAGGGTACTTTGTTCTAATTCTCTGTTTCTTATTTGTTGCTTGTTTGTTTATTATTTAATTTATTTACTTATATTTCCTAAGTGGTTGAAATATTCATTTATTAGATAACCACATGGTAATAGGATATTCACAAGTTAATTCTTAATTGTTTGAGACTAATTTGACACCAACACAAAAAGATTAACAAGGCTACCTTTGAATTAAAATAACTTTTTTTAGATTATGTACTTATCATGGTTTCCCTTCCCTAACCTCCTCCAAGATTTTCCCCCACTTCCCTTCTATCCAACTCCATGCCTTTATTCAATCTTTCCAGGCCAATAAACAAACAAAGAAATAGACAATTAAGGGAAAAGAAGTGCATGAGAGACGCATACACATACACAGAGACACAGGCGTACATGATAAACCCGTAAAAACACAAAATCAGAAACCTTAAGCGATAAGGCGAACACTAGTTAAGATATTTTTTAAAATGCCCAAACAAAACATTATAGGAAAACCCCCAAATACTACTGAGTTCATTTTGTATTGGCAATTTGCTGCTGAACATGGGGCTTTCTGAAGTGTGGCTTGTATACCTAGTGAGACTCCATTGGAGAAAACTAAAGTTTCCTTTGTAAGTAGCTGTCAGTTGGAAATAGCTTCTGGGTTAGGGATGGGAGTTCATATCCACATTCCCTTTCAGTCCTAGGGCCCCATCTGGCTCATGCAGGCCTTGTACATGCTGCCGTGTTTTCTGGGAGCTGATATGTGTGTCTGTCCTGCTGTATCTAGAAGCTTTGTTTTCTTTGTGTCTTCCATGCCCACTGATTCTTGCAAACTTTCTGCGCAAGAATTCTCTGAGACCTTGGTTGGGGGCAGTTGATGAAGGCATCCTAATTAGGCCTATTCTGAAACCTCTCATTTGCTGCACATTTTCCAGTTGTGGGTCTCTGTGTAAGTTCCAATCTACTGCAAGAGGATGCCTTCTTGATAATGGCTGAGTGAGACATTGATCTATGCATGTAGCAGAATGTCAACAGTACTTATTTTATTGCTGTGTCTTTTTAGCAGAATAATAGTATTTCTTCCCTGGCCTATCTAGTTTCAGGCTGCTGGACACCTGAGAAGTATCCTGCATGGGTTTTATCTCAAGGAGTAGGCCTTAAATACAATCAGATAATCATTGGTTGCTCCCACAACTTCGCTGTCACTATTGCACCAGGGCATCATGCAGACAGGTCTCCATTGTACATCTCAAGGTTTGTAACTGGGTTAGAAGGGATGATGGGTCTAGTTAGGCATCATCTGACTATCTCCTTGTTCAGTGATTCATATAGATGTTTCTTCATCAATAATGCCTTACCATGAGTTTGGGCAGAACTACTAATATACTTGGCAATAGCCTGAGTTGTTTGGGGGTTTCCATTGAGTTTTTTGGACAACAGCTCAATTAAATGCAACTCATTTTTGGCACTAGAAGTTTCACTTGGTGGCAGAAGAGGTCTCATTGGTGCTTTGTCTCCACTGTTATTTGATGATTCCTTTTAGATTTCCTTCATATATGTACATATTTTAAGGAGATTCTCCTTAGTTCATTTCCATATTGTGTCTCATTCTCTTGAGACAAAGTAACTAAACTCTGTCTCCTAGCAAGCCACAGAAATCCTCCCATCTTTTTCTTGCAAATGGAAAGGGTCATAGGCACATGATCATATCCAGCTTTGTGAGTACTGGGGATTTGAACTCAAGTCCTAATTCTTGCACAATATGCATTTTTACATGCTGAGCCATCTCCCCAACCTTATGCTGTCATATTTTTGTCAGAACAGAAGGGAATATTCTGATGATTTCCTCTGTACCACTTTTGGAGGCTCAATTTTGGTTTTTCCTGGAAGATTATTTTTTCATGGTTTGGAAGGCAGACAATCAGGCATATGAACCTTTAAGGTCAACTATTACAGATGCTTCAATACTTAGACCATAGAAGAGAGACTATATAACTTGATTTAGGATAAAATCTGACGCTAGAGATGTCTGTTAGTTGGCTCAGGCAAGATCACAGACTGTTAATTGGGAGAATGAAAATGTTTACCCAGATCATTGCTTCTATATCTTATAAATATGGTTGCAGTTGCATCCAAATCTACTTAAAGTTTGGAAACCATCATGAGTCAGAATTGCAAGATGTGAATGTTTAATGGGTGCTGTCCTAAGGCACAGTTAGTTGTTTATCTTCCCATTCATAGCCACTGACCTCTCTCTGTTACCTCTGGTCTTTCTCTCCAGCTCTGCATCCAGGCTGTCCTCAGTCCTTTCCTCTGTATATTTTTGTGCATTCATCTAAGAAGACTTTATTATGGAGTTATTTTGAATGGCATTGTTTTAGACGTTGGAGTAAACAAAATGAGCAAGGCATGTTCTTGAGAGTTGCATGGTCTAGAAGAGCGCACACTGACAAACAAGGAATAATTGTATATGGGCTAGGCATAAACATGAGGGTTTTAAAGGAACTTAAAGGAGGGAGGTGGCAGGTGCTCCTAACACAAAGAGACTAGTTCCAGATAAAGCAGATGCTGTGAACAGAAGCTTGAATTGGAGCCACATAATATTTAGGTTGACTGAGCATTGCTCAGGGTTGCTAGTTCAAAATAAAGAGGGATGGGATTTGCAGCTAACAGCCCCACGTATTGGTGGTACTATCTGGGTCACTCCACAGATTGTGTGAACCAAACAATCCCTCCTAGGTCAGGTTGACTCCTCTTGGTGGCTATAGGAAACCTTGATAAAGTAAAGAGGAGGGGATCGTAAAGGGAAACATAACTCTGAAATATGATCTTCTGGATGGCATCTGCTTACAAGTACTCTTTGTCTTTTAGTAGTAAAACAGGTATCTTATGTTAAAAGAAATCTTCTAACGATCAGTAGAAGATTTGTTTTGGGGTATTACATACCCTTATGTGAAAATCCTGGAGATGTTGGACTAGGGAGTTGTGAGTTATAACGTGGCTGAACTCCAGTGGAATGAAAAGTGACAAGCATGCTAGATGAAGCCAGTGTTACAGGAGAGGTTGCTGGGGATGGATGGAGGTTCTTTGTTAGCTTGTCACAAAACACAAAATACTAGGTTATTACTCTGGAATAGAAGTGCTATTTTACAACTACTATGGAAACACCTATGATATGCTCAGTTATTTCTACAATTAAAATATCTTAAAGCAGAAGCTATTTTATAGGAAATAGATATATGTGTATATATATATATACACATATATAAATTTATGTATATGTGTGTAAATTTACACATATATGTATTTATATGTGTGTATGTATTTATTTACATGTATATGTATTTATACATACACACATATGTGAATTTACATCACATGTAAAGCATCAAAGTTTAGTCTCCACACCTCCAAAGACGTAGCACATTGTTTCTAGTCATTCTTCAAAATGAGTCTTGTTTTTGAGCAAACACTTATAAAACCTTATTGTCTGTTGGAAATTTTTATCCACTGAGAATCTCAAGTTATTTTTCTTCAGGTTCCAAGTAATTCTAATACCGAAATTTTGAAAAGAAAAGAAAAAGCCAAGCAAACAAGAAAGGGGAATCATTTGCTCTTCGAAATCATCAGTGGTATTGTGCTCTCTGGGTCTTCCTCTCTTTCTCCCTCCCCTCCCATCTCTCTCTCTGCCTTTTTTTTATAATCTCTGCTTCCCACTCCTTCTCTTTCTCTTTCCTTTTCTGAAAGCATGTGCTGCACACCCTCAGACCTCTGACAAGACAAGACACCGATTTCCAGACCCTCGTCACGCGCAGGGTACAAGTCAAGGCCAGACAGGCTGTGGGTGTGAGCCCACGAGGATATACAGATATGATGCCCACTAACAGAGGTATGTTATTTATTCTGAATAGCAAGAGTGGCAAACTGTGCCAGCCCTGCAGGGTGAGACAACTCCTAAAATCCACTGACAGCCCCATGGAACCACCTTCAGCACTGGAACCTCTCAGCCTTCTTATCTCTAATTATCAAAGATTTCTTCTCCAGTAAAAGACCCATAGGAGAGGTTTGTTTCTTTTTTCCTTCCTTCTCTTTTTGTTATGGTTTTGTCTTATGTCTCAGAGTAGCTTTGCTTTTCATTACTAAAGACAAAACGAGGCTGAAGGGTGTGCTGCTCATACCTGACTTTGTCCTATTCTGGACACACATTCTAGCCTCATGAAGGATTTTAACCCCACAGCGTTAGTGTATTCATGAGGGAAGCGATTGTTTGTGTGACTTTGTTTATCAACTTTGTTAGCCTAGACTTCAATAGAAAATGACAGAAAGTAAAATAAATAAAATATGTTTTACAGTCTTACATTTTTCTTTAAGTCCCCCAAAAATCAAATTTTAAAAATGCTGGAGTTTTTCCCATTGCAAGTCTGTTCTCTTTTTTAAAATGAAGTAGTGCATGTTTACTACATATCCCGCCATTCCCTAGCCTTGTGGCCATGTGGCTTCATTCTGGATAGGAATGTGGACAAGAGGGAGGTGTGTTTCACTGGGGCTACAAGAAATTTATCTTCCCCGCTCTCCTAACTACGGCTCTAGCTGAAATTCAGACATACTGTAGGAAGCTGAGAGAGCCATTTGTACCAGGGTAGATGCCAGAGTTTGCAAATGGCAGGGCAAGGTAATTGAATGAACCTGGTATTCTAGAGACTGTAGCAGCTCCATGTCATCCATGGACCTCCAGCTGACTTCCAATTAATAGACAGACAGCTTTCTTGGTTAAAATTCTGTTCATTTGGATTCTCTGTGATGATGTCGAATGGAGAGATAGCAGCAACATCTGCCTACTCTGTTGCCTTAGTTACAAGGAGGCAGGGGATGGAGACAGCTTATTGGTACTAGAAAGCCCTTGATCTTAAGTATATTGTGGTATAATACTAGCCTATGTTGTCTTGAAGAGAATATACATGAACCTATTTTCCAACAAAAATAATATTCTCATATCATTGTTGTCTATTGACTGATTTATTTATTATTATTTTTATTTCTTTACACATAGTTTTTACCAAAGAAATACAGTCAACTCAGAACCAGCCTCCAGAGAGCAGACTAGGAAGAGAATATGGTTCTAGCAAGGCAGGCTTTCTGTTTCTTCTGCTTCTGAATCAAATTGACTGAGAGTCTTATAATTCAAGGCCATAGTAAATCAGTCCTGACAGAAACCAAAGACTCTGTGCCCAGACTGAGGCAGTGATAAAATGAGTCTCTACATCAAGAAGCCGTCTTAGGAAGAGATAAGACTGGGCAAAGCCATTAAGACTACCAGACAAGGAGAGTCAGCCGACTGGGAGACATTAGATTAAGGATGTTGCCTTCCTACTGAAGCCAATTGTTTTATTTCTCCTGAAGGGAGTTGCTATTAAATTGAGCAAGAGGGTGATCGAAAGAGCACATAAGAAAGTAAACAAAAGATCAGAGTTTCCAGGCTAAAAGAGGACAGAGAGTTGAGAACTTTGCTTTTATTTGTTTGTGCCCAGAACTGATGCAACTGGAGCCCACGGGCCTACTAAAATGTTTGCTAAGACATCGTATTGCTACACATACTGTGGGCCAAGCTTCTGAAAGTCAGCCATAGTTGCCTCTTTGTGAACTAGGACAAGACACGGAGAAGAAGCGTGCCAATATTCTGAAGCTTCCAACTTAGTAATGTTCTCCAAAGTCGATTTCTTATGTGCCCATGGAGATAATGATCACGGGAAAACATTCCTGAAGGATTGTCGCCAAGGAGGTGTACCTCTTAGATTATATTCAAGAGCCTCCAAGTCACTTGACATAATGACCTACTCTTGGGCAGTGACAATGACTTAAGTTACTACCATGTTTTTCTACTCTTTTTGCATTATTGTGTTGTCTACCATTTCTACCCTATTCTTCATACTCTTTATTAGGTTGGGAAGTCAGAGGCAAAGACTTGACCTTGATTTATACATTTCTGATCCCAGATGATCCATTTCTTATTGATCAAAATTTGTAGCATAAACAGATGAGAGACTCTTTACAGAACCTGAATGAAATTGGAAAGTGCCTGTCATAGAGTGAAGGTGAGCAGGGTTATATCTTGACTATGGATGAGCAGAGAAGTGTGACTTAAATAGACAATGATACCAAAGATAGAAGAAGACTTCCACATCTGTTCTAATTCTCAGCTGTGAATAACACGAACTTTCCACAAAACTTATCATAGCATTCACAGCACAGAGTGGTTCTGAAGAGGAGTTGCTGCTTCAGGGATTAAAGCTTCTCTTTCCTTCCTCCCACTAGGTGGGATCAGATAAGTCCTTTTCACAAATGTGCATGAGGCCGACACATTAAAACTCTATCTTTAACCAGTGTTTTAAGAAACAGAGATACTGCCTCAACCTCTTTTCCTCATATTCACATGTTTTGAAGAAAGGATGGCCTCTGTCCCTTCATAACAATGGGAAGTATGTGGTATATATAAAGAGAAGCCAACATTTATCCAAGTATCCAAATGAATACCAAACATCTCAGATATAATGCTTTATTGTATTTAACTTCTTTTGCATTTTGCAGACCTTTCTAGAATAATCAGAGCTATTGTCTCTCTCAGTGTCACAGCATTTTATTTAGAAGAGGAAATCAATGCATCACGTGGCTATTCAGCTATACTTCCCAGTGTCTGTTGCATCTGAATGGGACTTCATGTTAGGTTTTGCTAATGGGCTATGAACTGAAATGATGTGAATAATAATTTCTGCTGACTGTACTTCAAGAGAAGTTTGCATTTCTCTTCCTTTTTTTCCCATTCATTGAGTGCAGATGAAGTGCTGCTAGGTTGTGTAACCATCTTGCACAAAAATAGGTGGCTTGAAGAAGAAATCTATCCAGGATTCCAGGCCTTTTACTGTGAATGTAGGAGGAGAGACATGACCTTCTTTCTTTTAAAATTATTATAATTTCATGTCTCACTGTTTATAAAAACAGATAGCTTAATCTGTGCATATATGTATATATATAATTATCAAATTTATTATTTGCTATGAGAAGTAATTCTTAAAACTTTAAATAGACTCTTACTCTAATTCTAGCAATTTGATTTAAATCAAATGTCTCTTGTTCTCTTAAGTATTTTATTTGTCATGAGGCCATGATTAGTTTTCACGATGCCTAAGTGGGTGCAAAGGTCCAGAACTCAATGTCTCTATATAATAATTGTGCTGTCATTCATGCTTCATTGGAAATGTTGTCTGTAGGTAGTTACTCCAAATGGAATCTCTTCCTTCAGACCTTCTGTCTTGCAGATTCCCAGAGCTGTACAGTATCTTGGGCCCAAAGGATTAAATAAATACCAAGAACCTATTTGCTAGATACTTGGGAATTTCATTAATTAGAGGTTATTTGGGGCTTCTAAACTTTAGTGTAGGGAATGACTTCATTCTAGTTCATATCACTAAATTGTCTAGTATTTTTAAAATGGAAATGCTATATAACAGTAACTCATAGGTTCATGAATGAAGGGTGCTGGATATGGTAGCATTCCTTTATAAGGTGAAACTAGGAGGTTCATAGTAATCTTGAGTTCAGTTGTAGCCTGTGCTACATAGCAAGTTCAAGGCCAATTTACCCTACATATGACCCTACTGTCTTTAGTAACTGAGGGCTGGGAATTTAGCTCAGTGGTATATCATATACACACACACACACAAATTTCTGTATTTGATTCTTAGCACCACACAAAAATGTGATGTTCTTGTTTGCAGACAGCAAATCTATTAAAATATCAGAAAAGCAACCCTTAACGTGTTTACCTATGTGATACTGCTTGTCTTGGTAAATTATGACTTAATTCTAACTCTCAAATGACATAGTGATTTGTTAAATTAATGTGAGGTCAAATTAATGTGAATTAGATTTCACGTCTTACAGTGATATTTACTTACTGATTATTTTTTCCAACTTCTTTCTTCTTTTTGGACTTTGTGAGAGACTAAAAGACTAAAAGAATGCACTGAACTCTAAAGTAAGAACAGAAATCAATTGGTTCCACTTACTTTCCCACCTTAATATCTTATTTATTTACCATCCACCAAAGGAACGTGTGTAATAGGATCTGAAAACCTGTGCTGCTGTTGATTCACTTGTGTGCATGTTTTTCTCTGACCCGACTGGGTGAATTGGTATTAGAAGGTTGGAATGTGCTTTTGTTGTTACTTAGATGGGAGCTAGGTTTTGCAGAAGAGAATATATACTGTTGAAAATGAGAGGCTGTGACTCTTGCTGAACCTCTAACAGCCTTTGCGATAGAGAAGATTGTAGAAATATCTGGTCATCCATTTTGCCTTTTCCCCATGAGTCCCCATAGTAAAAGAGCCCTGAAGTTTCTTCAGGCTCAGATCATAACTTAAAGAAAATAAACAATCAACAGTAAAAGAAAGTGATCTGTTCTCACAAAAGACTCCTATTTGAAAAGAAAAGCCTGTGTGTGTGTGTGTGTGTGTGTGTGTGTGTGTGTGCTGGCTCGTTGAAATGACCCAAGGTCTTGTGCAGGATTTTTGCACTGTATCTTACAAACAGCCCCGTTGCTTGTGGCTTCTGATTCCTGGAATCCTGCCCTCCATTTCAGCTGACAGCAAATGTATTGTTAAAATTTCATCCCCCAGATGGCAGTGCAGCATTCCAAGTTTAGAATGTTCTGGTCCAGTGTTCTTGAGAAAGGCCATATAGGCTTGTCTCTGGCACATTTGAGTGTCATGGCTCTTTCTTTTGGAGAAAATGTGCTTCAATTCTAATGTAACAAGACTTGAGTAATCAGCAACAAATAGTCCATACTAAAATGAACACAGCAGCGGCCCACTGCTGCTTGCTCATGCAGTAAGGCATCTAATTAATAGCAATTAATGCAGCCATTTGAAGTGAGCTAACAACATTTTAGGAGTTCTTTTAAAAGGACAGGGTAAGACATTGACCCTGTTTTTAACTCTTTAATTTATATGTGATTTCACTGGACTTTAAAAATATTTACGACATGGAAGAAAATAAAGCAACTGGTAACAAATCATTTTTATAAAATGCAAATGACATAGACTGCATTCAGCAAAAACTTCATTTAAAGGACTGCAGAGTACTGATGTGAATAGGGGTGCTAAGGCTTTCTTATCAGACGTGTAAAAAACAAGTAAACAACATACTCTCCTGCTGTGAGCATGGAGACAAATGAGAGATGAGGTCACATCTCTGTCTATCATACAAATCCAGTGGAACCACTTAGTCTAAAATAATATCTATTTGGCTGGATGATGGTCAAAGAAATTGGAGGAAAACTTTAATTTTGCAGTGCATGCTACACAAATTACATAGTTAATATACTAAGGGACAAACATATTTATTACACTGAGATAGTAATTATTTTTAGTGAAATCAGTATAGTAAAAATAAAAATAGGAAAACAAAAATTTTACAAGTTATGAGAAACCATGTTGAAAGTATAAAATATTTCATTTTGACAAGTTTTACAATGTACGTTATTTTATGCTCTGAAGAATCCTTTCTATTCAGATCTAATAAAATATTTTCTTTCAACACCCAACTCCCCTACAATTTCACATCAAGAAATTCATTCCATAGAAATAATAGTAAAAGAAGTTTTCAAATTCAAAATGAAGGATTTGCATTATTTTTTGTGATCAGATGTTTACAAATAGGTGACCACCTTTATAAAGATAGTCAGATGTGTACTTCATTGCAGCATAAAATCTGTATTCTTCTGTAGCTACTGTTGTGTAGCTATGTCACTATTCTTTAACCAGTTCTGCTAAAGGGTATCTGTGTGCTGGGATCTATAACCACGGCTTGGGAGGCAAAGACGACTAAGATGGATTTGCTTTCCATAAATATGTACTATAGTAGACAAAATCAACTGCATTGACCATGGATGACAGAAGTCATTAAAGGCATGCATCATGGGAAGGGCGGTAGGCTTTGAAGTCAAGGGGACATGATGAAAGCCATGGCAATAGGTCCTAATATTTCTGTGGCTTTTGAGTAGATCACTTTCTGAATTTCTTTATAAAAACAAAGAAGCTAACAACGACTCAGCTCATAGAGGTTTGGATTTTTGTTCTGTTCTGTTCTCTTTTGTTTTTAGAACAGAATCAACCAGTTGAGTAAAGTACTAGGCTTATTGTAAATTCATTAACATATAACAAAACAAAAAGTCAAAGTACCAGGGTTCGGAAATGAAAAGTCCAAAAAAAAAAAAAAAAGAAAGAAACACTGGAGACAGCCTTTAAAGATCCTTTTTAAAGATTATCAATGATTTATAAAGGAAGGTAGATAGAAAGGGCACTTTGAACTCACAAAAACAACACATCACATTTTAAGGAAGGAGGCAGGAATTCACTGTGGTGGCAAACAGAAGAAAAAGAAAAGAAAATGTAGGTTCAAATATTTATGTAAATGGAGCTTTCATTGGACCGATAAGGAAGCATTACCTAATAAGAAAATATGGAAAGTCACTGGATATATTTTACTCTCGGGATAGACAGTCAGATTTATGTCGTAAACATATTATTCTGGTAGCTCTGTGAAAGAAGAATCAAGTGGAGGAGAAACAGAGACAGGGAGATTAAAGATGAGATGGGAAACACAATCCAAAACAAATGGGGATAATTGATCATTGCTCAAAAATGATCAGTTGGCTTGCCAACCCATTTTAAAAATGCATTATATCCATTAAAGGCTTTTCAGCAAGCCTACAATTTTTTACTTACTTTTCCTATCTGCATACAGACTCCCACTCCATCTCCATATATACATGCACGCAATTTCAGACAGTTGAAAACTTATGCACAAAATTAGCCACATTGCTCCACAAATTCTTTCCCTATTTCCCTCAATATCTCAGGCACAAACTCCCTCCTTCTTACAACTACAGCATGTATTGAGTACCATAAGTTCCTGGATGTCACCAGTGCAAGATGTATTCCATTTTGTTCTGTATGACTTGCCTCATGTCAGTGCTGATTGGCCAGCCTCACCCTTTTTTTCATGTCTTTTTCTCCCATTTCCTGCTCCTGATCTGCTCCTTGTCAACTAGTACTTGCTTCTGTCTCCTTCTTTCATTATTTCTTACTGTTTTGAATCATAATGCTTCAACTTTTTTGTTCTCCCTTCCCTTTAATCAAAGTCAGAGAGGTCTCTGGTCAGCTAAAAGCTGTGGGTTCTGTAGAATGCATATCCTAACAGCAAACAGCATGCTGAGAAGCTGGGATAGCAGCTCTTCCCCTCAATTGCAGTTTGAGAGATCACCATTAGTTACTGGACAGACACAGTAAGCTTGGACCTCATCAATCTTAGTTAGAATAAGCGTAATTGTAATTTCATGCAACAAAAACAATAGATGACTTTGGTTTAAGATCCATTCTCAGAACTTTCCCAAAACCTAGAAACCCCAGCAAAATGATATTTTTTTTTAAAAAAAAATTTCATTGCTTGAAACTTTCACAAGATAAATAAAATACATCTTGGTCATACCTGCCTCCTTTAACCCTCCCAATTCCTTTCATGAACTCCCTCCAATGCAGATTTTCATCTTCATGTCCTACTTGAATTTATTTTTGTTTTCCTTTACTTTTCAGGTGAACGAGTTCAACCAGCACTGCTTGTATCCACATGGGTGTGGGATTCCTCCCACACCTGGGGATGGATGACTTACTAGAGCTACACCTACAAAAGTGAGTGACTTTCTTTTTTTCCAGAACCATCATCAGTTTCTCTGCTGAGCATAGAGCCTGGTGTCCTCCCATGATGGAGTTTTTAAAGGTCTTAATTTTGCATGGGTGAGTCTTGTGTAATTAGGTAACCACAGCTGCTATGAGTCATGTATTTGATAACCGTAAAATGTCCAGAAGACAGCATTTCAAAACAGTACTCTCTATCCTCTGGCCCTTGTATTTTCCTATGATATTCCTTGAAGCTTAGCAAGTGAGGGAAAGACAGGTTGTTATAGATGTCCCATGTATGGCTTAGTACTCCCAATTGCCTGGAAGTTTTACTCTGTGTAGCTTATAAAATTCAATGGAGCTGCTGGAAAAAAGAAAAGAGAAACGGAGCGGGGGAGGGGGAGGCAGGTGAGGTTAAATGGTAAAAACAAACCAACAAAACATAATAAAACAAAACAGAAAACTGAAAAGAAACTAGAAAAAAAAGCATTTGTGATTTCTTTCTGGGAGGGCTAACTGGGTGTTTACTTCTATGGCATTTTATCTCCTTCTGCTTGCATATAACCAGATATGTTCCAAACCCAAAACTGGCATCCATAGTTACAGAGGTTGGGGTCAACGGGGGCTTTTGTTCAGGCCATTAGCACATGGCCCAGCAAAGGTGAACAATTAACTTCATATAATTAAGTTGGAACCTATCATCACATGGCTCTAGGGACCATTGATCATAGAGTACACACATGAAAGGCTATTTTTTTTAAAGGTGTGACTTTGATTTTTGGTTTATTTTGTGGTGTCAGAATGAGTCTTCTTCAGTGGTCATAGAGTAGAGAGAGACAACAAGGTAGAGAAGCCCTTGGAGGGGTCTTGAGGACTTGGTTTAGAAGTGGCTTTGAGTACTTCAATGCGTGTTCAATTTCTCATTATCTGACTGGGCATAGTGAACTTTATAAGGGAGGCTGGGAGATTTGTTCCATCCAGAACCCAAGAGTAAAATAAACGGAGTGATCTTTGTCACCGGACCCCATTCTGGTCGGTCAGCAGGGACATTGTTAAAAGAAGTGTCTCATGCCAGGCAGATAGCATAATGAGGTCTCGTATGGGAGACAAGCTCACCTTGCATTGCTTTGCTTGTTCCTTCCAGAGGCTCGGTTTGAATTGCTTGTTTCATCTAAATGAGATTATTTTCTGACAGCATTCAGGAGATCGACAAAAACTGGCTTTCTTGCACTGTTACTCACCTCACTCCTCAGACTGTTTACCAGTAATCTGTACATCTTTTGAATACCATTTCTTCGGAGAGAATCCTGTTTCAGTCAAGATGTATCATTCTGCAATTACATCACAAAGCATCACATTATAAAGAAGACACTGACTTTGAATCTCTTTCAACTTCAATTTAAGCATATGGAAAACTATAGAATATATATCATAAGCAACCATCATTTAAAAGCCTAGCAACCAGGAACATTTCAGCTCTCCAAGTCGGCTAACAAGCTTGGACCAGTTTGTCACTCCTCTGCCTGAATAGTTGAGCAAATAAACACTTTGTTCCTGAAACGTGGAATAGTTAATGATGTTTCAGACAGGGGAGAACAGAGCTGTCTCTCAACAAGAGGATTCATTGTTTCAACACATCATGTTTTTTCTTTCTCTGTCTTCTCAAATATTCTGGCAAGGCTGGCTGTAATTGCTCTGTGGGTCAAACTTTCAAAAATCCATAATAATAAAACTCAAACCTTTAAATTACATCTTCTGTTTAACAGAAATATTCCAGGGAATGTGCTGTGGGTGTGGGGGGAAAGGAATCCTTGCTGTTAAAAGGCATGTCAGCTCATCACGGAAATGTGATTGCCACTATTACTACTACCACAGTGGTAAAAATTTAGGAAATGAGCCTTTTCATCTCTAGTTACCCATTCCTGCCATTGAAGCTGAAAGAAGCCCATTGGTATGCAAGCCAGTGAAGAAGTCCTCGGTGTGCTGTGGAAGTATAGATCTGCATGCCTGCAAAGCTTGAGATACTGAATGTGCATGCAGCTCTGTATACAGAAGACTAATCCCTGGGTTGTTGGTTATTGAAGAATCCAAACACCCTATCAAGGCAATATGTCTGAGCTCATACATTTTCTAAGCCACTTAACACATCCTAGAATAAATACATGGGATTTCATGGACCAGAGACAACTGACTATGGAATAAATTGTTCTGCTTATGAGAAGCTGAACATAATTGGGACTTTAGCTTTGCTTTGGTTGGTAACATCATGTGTTTAAAGACACCACGCCCTCTAATTCTTTTGTGTGAAGTACCCGGTGTTCACCTCCCTCATGCAATCATTTATGAAGACCTGCCGAGTCCACTTTCTAAACTGCATGTAAACTCACTCTTCTCTTCGTCTGCCCTGCTCCAATTCCCCTCTACCACATCTTCTATCTCTTTCATCTTTCACCTCACAGACTCCCTGTGTGCATTTAAGAATCTCCGTTTATCTACACTGACATCACTTGAGAGCATGCCAGAAATCTTGACAGGAAATCTCATACTCTACCAAACATACTCATTTGCATCTTGAGAAGATCTGTAGATGCTCTGTCAGCGCATTACTTCCTAAGCAGCACTGACACAGTTACTTGCCTCTAGTGTTATTTCCTTCTGCTTTACTTGGAACACCGAAGCAAAGTGATCATTATACAAGTCAAAACTGATCTTGTCACAGTGATGCTCAAAACTTAACCATGTGTCCTTGGGTTTTGGCTCCACAAGGTAAAACAGCATCGAATTAAGTTATAGGGCTTCAGAACATGGATCCTCATGACCCCTCCAGTTCAGTTTATAAAAGGTTCCTTTCTAATGTGTTCCCTTCCAAATACAAGTAACATTTTGTGTATTTGGTGTGATCTCTATTCCTGTAACTCCGTGATCTCTGTTCTTTTTCCCACCATAGCCAACTTCAGCCTTTTCCATTTATATAAAGACTAATGCATTCAGAACCTTACCTTCTGGCTATCTGCATTCCTAGTGTCATTTCTTGCCTTAGCATAACGCATGATGTCATATCAACTTCTTCGATGCATGAACTTCTTAGTAAGTGCATGAGTAGATAAACCATATCTGTTTTGTGCCAAAATAACTGCAATGCTTGGGTTAGAGATTCACACATGGCAGTTATGACAGAGTTACCAAATGAAATAACCCCTCAGAAAGACAAATGAACCATTTCTCACATCTTTAAGGATAACTGTCTTCTAAAGCTATGGAGCAGTGTCACAGGGAAGATGAATCAGACTTCAGATGAGCTCCCAATGACAGGTGACACAGGCAGACTCACTGTGATATCCCAGTATATAGTTGGCACTAAAATATCTGTTGAGCAGATCAAGTGTAGAACTAGTAAATGAAAGTCTGAGGAAGAGAGAAATCATGGAAATAACTCAGTCTCATTTCCTGGGTGCTCACAATGCCTGCGTTGTTTTATGAGGAAGTTCAAATTGTATGATCATTTAACTTGAGATGAAGAAGGAAAAAATTCTCTCTTAAAAACTGTAGTTGAACTGTACAAGCTATATTTTAGATCCTTTGTATCTCTGAGAGTGCAAGGTTTTACTAGTTCTACTGTCAGAGGAAATAGTGTTGTTCATCATCAATGCCAGCGTCAATGAATAGAAAATTATTAATGACTATTCCATTAATTTTGTTTGTAGTCTAGAACAGGATGCTTTATTCCTCAATGTGTCTATAAGGATACAAACATCAAGTTTGTGTCTATTTGGTTGTCACTATCCTTTATACTCCACCACCCAGGAAGTCATTTCTTTGAAAAGTACTTTAATGGAGACATCAATACTAGAAATGCAAATGTCACCAAAGAGATAATATATTTAATTAGTATCAATAGTCTTTGCCTTAGAGGGTTTGGGGAAGGACTCATTCTTGTTGAGCGTGAATTACAGAGTAACAGGACTAGAGTACTAGTGTTCCAAAGACTAGAGCTTTCCTGAAGTTTCCTGAAGACTGAGCTTCAGGGCTCAGTGGAAATACTTTTCCAGCAGAATACTTGGGAATTCTTCAAGCTAAGATAGGCAGTTCCATGTGATTTTCTCTAATATCAACTTTCATTCATTCAAGTTATGTTCAACTATCTATGAATATTATTTTAAGTACCTAAAATATCAGGGAACCAAAGACAAAAATCTGCCACTAGGTGTAGAATTTCGCTCTGTGAATACCATTAATGAACAAAGGAACTGCCTTGACCTGTTGATAAGGCTAAACTAAGGTAGGCGGGGAAAACTAAATGGCATGCTGGGAGAAAGAAGGGTGGAGTCAGAGAGAAGCCATGTAGTCCTGTGGTGTGTGAGGTCCTTCGGTCTATGTGTTGCTTTGATTGGCTAATGAATAAAGAAACTGCCTTTGCCTGTTGATAGAACAGAACTTAGGTAGGCAGGGAATACAGAACTGAATGCTAGGAGGAAGAAGGGCAAAGTCAGAGAGATACCGTGGAGCCGCCAGAATCAGCCATGCCAAATCTTTCCTGGTAAGCCACTGCCACATGGAGATACATAAATTAATAGAAATGGGCTAAATCAAGATGTAAGAACGAGCCAATAAATTTTTAGAGCTAGTAGGCCAAGCAGTGATTTAATGGACATAGTTTCTGTGTGGTTATTTTGGGGATAAGCAAGCGGGGCAACTGGGATGAATAAGAGGACGTCCTCCAACAGCTCTACTGGTGACAGATGCCACAGCCACATAGTGATACACATATTAATAGAAATGGGATACATTAATATGTAAGAGTTAGCCAATAAGAAGCTAGAACTAAAGGGCCAAGCAGTGTTTTAATCAATACAGTTTCTGTGTGATTATTTGGGGGCTAAACAGCTGGAAACTAACTAGTGACATTTTTACAACAAATTGACACTAATGTGGTTGACTAAAATTCACTTACAACCTAAGAGAGCTTAAAAAGGAATCTGAGACACAAGAGAACAGAGTTAAGCATGGTTTGTTAGCAGCAATTCCTTGGATGGGCTATGCAAGCAAAGGCATGGCCCCTTTAGGAGAGGTTTTCCTGCTTTCAGTTGTAGTAGAAAAAAAATGGCAGTTTTGAAATGCCACCTTCTGACTTGTGTTGCTGATGCAAACTGTCTTTCTGGAGGTCCAGTTATGGAGCATTTGAATGGGGTTTGTGGGCTTGGGTACTTGTATGGCCACTTGGAAAAATAGCTGAGACCATACCTGGGTAGGCAACAGGATCAGGACTGCTAGTGTGCACCAGAATGTGGTGAATTCCTCCTGCCGTACACAGAGATATTTCCAGACCACACAATGCTCTGCATGGCATATTTAGCCATTACTCAGATAAAAAATATTTATGTGCTGCCTGCTCATTCTCAGAGCTAAAGTGCTGAGCATGGCTCTGACCTAGCAGTCCCAGACATCATTTTGAAAGTGGAGAGAAGGGGAGCCAGCATCCAGAACCACTGCAACCAAGCTGCTTAACATTTTAAAAGTCTTTAAGACAGAAAAGAATTTCAGATACACAGTAGGACAGATTAGACATAAAAGACCTCGAAATGAGGCACAGTCTTGGATAAATGTATGTATGCTTGAGAAAGAGAAGAAAAAGAATATAGACAGTTATAAAAAGAAGTAAATGGTTTTTAAAAAAGTAAAAAGAAGTAAATGGTCTTTAAAGAGACAGAGTATAGACACTCATAGATTACAAGGATAAGCCACATAAAGATGGAAAATTCACAGAGAGTCTGGATTATGTATATTATTGTGTTTTCTTTGAATTTTTGACTGTGAAGGAGCTAAGTACAGAGAGAGTTTCATTATTTGAGCTGCTAAGTGAAACTAGGATATATATTGCAAAGACATTTTGACTTCAAAATTTGGGTCTAAGGATATGTTGCTTTGGAAAAGAGGTTCTTATTTTCTTTCCACAGAGGATGAGAACCTATGGATTGCTTTCAGACTAATATGGTTTGATGCACCAAGACCCTCTGAAAGGTCACTTTAATACTTCCCCAAAATACTTCACCCAATAAACAGCAGCAAACAGTTTGGAGGAGAACAACACCTATTTTCCCAAATATTGTTTATAAATGTTTGTTTACACTTAAAGGAGATATGCTATAGAGATTTGCGTTGGTATGGATCTTGGTTTATTGATACAAATTTAAGGTCAACTTTGTTATACTGTGTATATGTATATTTCTGCTCTTGATTAAGGTATTGTTTGTGCAGCTCATTTAAAAATATAATGTATTATTAAGAAATATATGTTAATAGATAATCATCTAAAATAGTCAAGCTTGTAGTCATGTTAGTTAGGTTTTCTAGATGTACAGAGATGTATTTCAGATGAATAGGCATTCTTCAAGCTTTTCAAAGACTACAGAATATGGAATTTAAAATATTTTAAGAACTTAGGACTTTTCATGACAATGAAACAGATCTGTTCCTGGCAACACCAATCTACTTCAAGAGGATGAGGGGCATTGAAGAGGCTCCTTATGGAGTTGGTTAGCCATTTGCGCAAGAAACTGTTCTTGCCTGGACTGTTTGATGAACTGGACATGCAGGACCAACAGAGAGATGACTGCTGAACTTGCATAAAGGTGAGATGGTCCTTCAAGGTTCCTGCTTCATGAAAGAGTCTGCCAGATGTTCTTTAGGACACAGAAGAAAGTGACTGACAAACTGCCAATATAGGCAGAACTTTCTTTGAAATTTCCTGCTTTGTGGAAAATCTGCTGGATACTATGGGCCTGTAGGCTGAAGATGGATGCCCATATAGTACAGAAGAACTTTAGATGACTGTCCAAGCAGTGAGATGTCTCTGTCAATTCTCGAGTTTGGAAGTTGCTTACAGTGCACTTCCTATTCACTTAGGTAATATTATATCCTTCTGGAGTCTTTGATGATGGAGTTGAAGAATTGATACTTATAGTTTTCCTTAGTTATGATAAAAGATAAAGTATATATAAATATCATAACTATAATTCTTACTTGATACCTGTTTGTTATATGTAATTTTACTATGTTAAAGTTGAAACCTTCCTTTTATATTTAAACAGAAAAGGGGAGGTGATATAGGATTTTCCTCTGTATGCTGTAATTACCATTAATGAATAAAGAAACTGCCTTGGCCTGTTGATAGGGCCTAACTTAGGTAGGTGGAGAAAACTAAATGACATGCTTGGAGAAAAAAGGGTGGAGTCAGAGATAAGCCATATAGCCCTGCTAGAGACAGGCTCTAGAACTTTACTTGGTAAGCCACAATCATGTGGTGATACAGATTAATAGAAATGGGTTAAGTTATTATGTAAGAGTTAGCCAATAAGAAAGTACAGCTGATGAGTCAAGCAGTGTTTTAATTAATACAGATTCTGTGTGATTATTTTGGGGCTAAGTGGCCGGGAACTAATTAGCAGCCTTACTTCAACAACCAGGAACTTTGAAATTTAGTGATTTGGTCCCAGAGTATCACTTGGGAGCTGGAGGGAAATAGAGAGTGTAGGATAGTAATCCAGTCCTGTTTTTATGTTGTATTTTGACTCAAGATTTGTTACTATTGATGGTTTCAAATTATTCTTAGGCTGCTATATTTCAACATTTTTTAAATAAAAGAGATGATAACATCACAGCATAAAGAAGATGATTTACAGATGTTCATCTTTTTACTTGTGTTTCAGTTTTTCTTTTCTTGTACAGTAGGTTCATTGGCTAGTAGGGTTCAAAAGAACCAGAAGACAAGTGTTTTGTGAATGTATACAATAGGTCCAGGCTCCACTACTATGCATTTTGAATGGTAGTTGCACAGAAAAGTTTTCTTGATGAGGGGTAAGACAACGCTTATCTGTGGATATAAGGATAAATGTTCACATATTGTTATTGTGGATCATGCTAGTTTAATAAATTAGTGATTATAGATTCCCCTCTGATAACTATGATTTCACTAACAGTGAGTAGTTAAATTTATTTCTTATTAAGTGGGTCTTTGTAATTCCCTTTGTATGGTAGGAGTTATTGAGCAATTTCATGAGTTAAATATTATCGACCATCCCTTACCCCCTTTGTATTTAACTTATTATCTTAGTACATTTTCTATTACTGTAACAAAATACCACAGACAGGCAAACATACAAAATCTCCATTAACCTCTGAATCTGGAAATTTGAAAACAACTGGTTGATACCTGTTGGCTTTTTTTTTTGCTTTCTTTTTTGTTTTTTGAGACAGGGTTTATCTGTGTAAGAATCCTGGGTGTCCTGGAACTCACTTTATAAACTAGGCTGGCCTCGAACTCACAGAGATCCCCGTGCCACTGCCTCTCAAGTGCTGAGATTAAAGGTGTGCACCATTGTTTGGCTCAGATTAGTATCTAGATAGTGTCTTGCTGCTGACCATCTCATGCTAGGAAAGCAGCATGTGAATGGGAAGAACATTATCCTTCCACTAATTCTACTAACCTCTAAATAGATTAACTGACTCATGAAGGCAGATTTTATGACATCATTACCTCTTCTAGGCTCCATATCAATATATCACAATAAAGATTATACTAACACATGAATTTTTCAGTTATTGAAAAATAAGAACATTTCATAATACATAAAAATTAAATGAAATTCAAATTTCTCAGCCATAAATAGTTTTATTGGCATAAAATGTTAGTTCATTTATGAATCTATTTTTCTCTGTGCATTTCTATGCTATAATAGCAGAATGAGTAATTGAACTAAAGACTAGATGTGTAAAAATTTTAAAATAATACTCTCTGGTTCTTCTGGATCTTTACAAGGAATATTTTATTACTGATGCTCTTTCATAATGCCCCATAGAATCATAATGAGTCACAAATATAGATTTAAGTCTCTGATAACCACATAAATAAAAAATTAAGCAGAGCAGGTAAGGTTAATGTTGAGAGTATATCTTACCAAGTCCAATGTATTCTCATTATAATTTCAGTATTGTATTCAACCTTGAAAAGTATCCATATACTTTACATTGATTTTTATACTAACCTAGTGTTCATGGTTTAATGTTCAATGTGTTCAATTACTTGCATACATTTTTTTTTTCAAGGCAGAGTTTCCCAGTAGCTATGGAACCTGTCCTGGAAGTCTCTCTGTAGATCAGGCTAGCCTTGAACTCACAGAGATCTGCCTGCCTTTGTCTCCTGCGTGCTGGGATTAAAGGCGAGTGCAATCACTGCTCAGTCAGCATATATTTTATATGTTAGCTTCACTCAATTGATATTAACCATACTTCACAAGACAACCAAGCAAACCTGCAAAACTTTAACATATATACATAAAATAAATAGTTTAACTGAACTGTAGCCATGATATAAAAAGCTATTTAGTATTAAATTTAGTGCTATCAATGACAGATAAGAATATGTCAGAAAGAAATTATATACCATAACTCTCTGGCCTTCACAAGCAATGTTTTCTTCCTTTTTGGTTTACCATGGAGACAAAATAGCATTAGCACATGAAACATAATATCATAAAAGTAAATTATCTAGACTTCAAGACATTTTTCATTACAGCAAAAGAAATCATGCTTTAGGTTTCAGGGAGAAAAGCTAAACCTTAATAGTTTAGGACATATTTATTAGAGATGGGGATAGACTTGGTTTGTGTCTTAAATTATTTGTGAATTTTCTCGACAACTGAATGAAAAAAATCCAGTGAAATTTCATCTAAAAGGTACAACTGTAGCATATTATGTAGGGTAACCCATTTAACACAGATCACTGCTAAGACCACCTTTTTCTTTTTTAAAAAGCCCATTAGGGTTTGCCTCCCTAAAATAGAGTGCTGAGGGATATTTTAATTTCAGAAGCTCTTTCCAAAAAGAATTACCTTTTTATAACTTCATGTAAAGCAGTGTGACTTGCTTTCCGTGTCTGGAATCTCTATCCTATTTAGCATGCGGAATAGCACCGTGAAGCTTTCCAAGTTACTGAAGGAAGGCCTCCATCTTTAGTCCTTGCCTTCACTTACCATCTGTTCATTTTCAAAACCACAGGGTCTCAGCTGTGCTGGGAAAGCAGACAGAGCTAATGACTTCTAGCACTGTATGCTATTTTGTAGCCCTCGGTAACTCCAATTATCTCCCACTATCTCAATCTCTTCACCTGTTAAATGGGGATAATGGCTATCAAATAATGGGCACCATGTAAGCATCAGTTGAGAATATTCTCTTTCATCTGTTTATTTAGATGGAAAGAGCAAGGTGTTGTTTTAGTTGCACAGAAAAACAGAGAGAGTGTTCTTTGCTATTTGAAACTCCCATCCTTGTCCTGAAAGATCCAACTCTCCCTAATTAATTTTGGCAACAAATGGCCATCTCCTTCAGGTAAAACCTGCTTCATAACAAAAATAAAAGGAGTTGACAAGGTGCTGGGACAGTTCCCAGTTCAGTCCAGGGCATTAGGAACTAATTCAATGACAGAGATAGAAGGCCTGAAAGCCAATGATGACTTTCAATTTTATGCAGCAACAAAGGATGTCTGTCCACAGCAGACAGAAGTGTGAGTCAAGCAGGCTCTCATAAGGAAAGTATGCTCACACTTCAAGAAAGTTTTAAGTTTCTGTTTGTTTCCTTGACATAGTCCTATCTCATCTGGGCAGAAAACTTTGTATAGTTTTCTTTATGATTCTTATGTCTCATGGCTCTGAGCCCTGCAATGATGTATTATTTGTACAGAGGGCACAGTGTGCTCTCTGATGAATGAGCAATCCCACGGTGAAGGAGATCTATCATCTGTTATAGTTGAGATAACTGAAGTGACTCAGCCTGTGGCCAGTTGTCTGGAAGGAAACATTAAAAAAAAAAAAATCTCGCTATGGCTCAATGTGCACTGTATTTCTGGAGCATTCAGTAAATGCTTTGCCCAATGGCCAGCACAAAGGATGAAGACTAAAAGAGGGGACAGAATACCTGCATCCACTTAGACGTTTGATTGATTCTTGAATAAAAGGATCCACAATAAAATACAAGGGACATGTGGTCCGTCAGAGAGGCAGCTTCTCTCATCCAGGCTGTAAAACTTCTGGGTGTGTGGGGAGACTACCACTTGGAAATCCCTGAGTGTTACAGCATAATCAATAAGTTCCTCTTCATAGATCTGCATTATAAATGTGAGCTAGGGAAAGCCTTCAATGTGCTCCATTTGGCAAGTAAAATTGAAACTTTCACCATTGATCATTTAAGGTGAGCAAGGTTTACTTAGGAGAAATATTACAAACTTAGTGGGGCATTGTTGGGATTGTACACTGTGGTGATTTGAATAAGAGTAGCCTTCAAATATTTGCATGCTTTCTCCCCAGCTAATGAACTGTTTAAAAAGGCTAGGAACTGTGGTGGTTTGAAATAAAATGGCCTTCAAAGGGAGTGGCAATTTTAGGAGGTGGGGTTTTATTGGTGGAGGTTTGACGGTGGAGGCAGGCTTTGAGTTCTCAAATATGCTCAAGTCATGCTCAGTGAGATAGTCTATTTTCTTTTTCCTGCATATCAACATGCAGCAGCGACTTCTCCAGCACCATGTCTGCCTACATGCCACCATGCTCCCCGCCATGATGATTGTAGTGGTATTTCATTTGTATTTTAATAAGTAGTGCTTCACTCTCAGAGAATAAATCAGGCTTGTAGACCAGGCAGTGGTGACATACATTTTTATGTCATGTGTCTCAGTAGCCACACCAGTTTGCCATAGAAACCGAGCAGTATTGCAGCAGACCTGTAATCCCAGTACTAGAGAGGAATATAAGACGGTAGGAGACAGCTCTCACACACAGTCTCATTCTGAAATTACTGGAGGCAGGATCATCATTTTCAGACTGAAGTAGAAGAGAAGGTGACTGGCTGCTTTGCTTTTATGACCTTCAGATTAAACCTGATTTCTGTTTATGGGGATTTTATTAATCATACTACAGAAAATAATGGGCTAAACCTCTGAAACTGTGAGCCACCAACTCACTTAAATGCTTCCCTTCATAACAGTTGCTGTGGTCATGGTGTCTCTTTAAAGCAATAGAAACCCTTAGGTTTAGACAAGAGTTGTGTCTTGTTGGAAGAGCTGTGTCACTGAAGTGAGCTTTGAGATTTCAAAAGCCCATGCCAGACGCAGCCTCCCTGTCCTTCTCCATTACTACCCGTGGATCAGGATGTAAAACTCTCACCTACTGCTCTACCACCTTGCCTTCCTCCCTGCCACCATGATGAAAATGACCTAAGCCTCTGAAACTATAAGTAAACTCTCAATTAAATCCTTCCTTTGATTAGACTTGCCTCTATCACAGTGTCTCCTTACAGCAGTAGAACAGTAACTAAGATACATTCCTTTCTAGCTTGGGTAGCCTGAAGTTTCTTTCTCCATCTAAGACTCCTTTCTCCATCTAAGACTTCTTTCCCTAAATTCTTGTAAGGTAATCCCAGAGCTTCACCATCTGGCCTGGGAACACTAGGCATAAATGATTTCTAGAGTTTTGAACTGCTGCTCTTTCCAGCGAGGGACAAACACTTTGATTTTTTTTATAAGATAGATTGTTAGTTTATTGACAACTGAATATGTTTTGCATTTAAAACTCTTATTTCATGACTGTTAAAAGACTTCATGCCTTTCAGCATTTTTTTTAGGTTTTTTGAAGCAAATAAAAAGAAAGTTTACAAATACCATGATCTTTATTCATTGTAATTCTCTCTAAACACTTTGATTTTAATTCATTCAAAGTCAAGTTGCAAACCAAAGCAGTGTATCTTCAGTTTGATTTGGTTATTTTGTAAGTTCAATCATTAAATTATCTTTCTTCCTTTCACTGTTATGCAGTCTAAATCTTTTAGAAAGTTTATGCAACTTTCATTATCTATATTTGAGCAGCGATAGGTCAAAGAAATAGTTTCTGTTTATTAATCTCCTATGTGTATGAATATTTATAAAAATGGCTGCAAAAGTTCAGTGGATACATGAGTAATACCCTGTCATCCCTTCTATTGTTTGTATTTTCCTTCTATAAACATTGATGCTGTAGTCACATGATGGACTACACTTGAATGAATAAAGACTAATTGTTGCATTTGTTAGGAACCCAAGATTTTCCTTTTCTTCAGTTCTTACTCTGTACCTCCAGAGAGGGCTTTGTCTCTTCTATTTCACCCTTTCCTTCAAGAATGTGCTTCAGACACCTATTTTGGAGATTAAAGGCTGCCTTTAAGAAAGTTGCTAGGTCTAATCACTCTCTGTTAGTTAAAGGACAAAAGAGAAAAGTGTTTGCTCAGGGTGTTTAATTTGAGGAAGGTAAACTCTCTAGATTTTAAAAGAAATGAAATATTTGTCTATCTCCATTGGCAGGGAGGACCTTGGTACTGCTAGCTCTCCAAGAGCAGTGTCTTGACCTTTCCTTCACAGCCCCTGACATTTAAAGGCCAGGGCAATCAAGCCCATCCCAGAGGTGAAAATGCAGGTTCAAAGTTTCATTGGGCAGCCTTGCCAGATGCCCCATTCATGGTTGGGGGCTGAGAAAAAGCATGCTGTAAAGATAACACAAAAGATGTGCTCAGAAACACAGTTTATAGGGATGTTATATTCCCTGAATAGCCTAGGTTAACATTGATGTTTGCTGTGATGAGGTGTGTTTATCAAGTAGTCATTATGATTTTTAATTCCGATACAATTGTAAATAATAATGCAAATAAAGTAAATGCAATAATAAAATGAATTAAAACACATCCTTGCCTGACTATTCCTTTGCCTTGAAACTTATGCTAAACTTATAATTGATCATCCAAATCGGGAGCTAATTTCAAAACAGGATGCTCTGTTTTTGAGAATGAGACAAATGCCTTAGTCTTCTCTAACAAAAACTGGGTCTGTTTGGGTTTCCATGGCAGCTCCCAAATGGCGTCTCATCAGCCTCAGTCAAGTTCTGTGTTTTGTGTCTCTTTAGTCTTTAAGTTAGAAAAGCCCCCACCCCATCTTTCATGCATATGTTTCCCCATGCTCATTTTTGTAATTCCTGCCAAGCCTCTTGAGGAACAAGAAAATTTCCTTCCCTCCACTTGCCTTCAAAGAACTTCTACAGGCTAACAACTCAAAAGTAAAACTGCACTGAATTGATGTACCTGGTTGCTCTGGGATATTTCACTCCTGTGTGTTTTATTGTTCCTGGAAATACTCAGTCCAGGGAATTCTCCCCTTTTCTTATATTGATACGTATTAAAAACGTCTTTACTAGAATAAAATGTTTCTTATATTCCTGGCACCCATTCCCTTCCATCTGTTGCTGTTTCTGATGTGTCTAAGGAAGGTGCACAAAGACTGGAACTCATTTCTCATGCGGAAATCAAATGACAGGCCTTGCTGGTTAGGGCATTGTGTAGTGCCAGATACAGTAATACACCACATCCTAGGTCAGACATGAGGGGTATAGGCTATCATGACATCTCTTGCTGTTTTCAGAAGCCGATGATTAGACACCCAAAGCTAAAATTATGAATCATATTTGTGGATCACACTCGATTTGCAAACATGACTAACAGTTGAGGTCACATAGTCAATCAACTGTATTGAATATATTGAGTTTTTAAAATTTTATCAGTCTGGTCCAATTAACTGATTATTGCTTAACATTTTATAAAACCTATCTGATGCAATAGAGTTCTCTGATTGTGCAGCACCCCAGAATGTGTTTTCTTTCTTTCTTTCTCTTTCTTTCTTTCTTTCTTTCTTTCTTTCTTTCTTTCTTTCTTTCTTTCTTTCTCTCTCTCTCTCTCTCTCTCTCTTTCTCTCTCTCTCTCTTTCTTTTTTTTTTTACCCTATGATGTTCTTTATAGGAAAGGTGATAAGTTAAAACATGCCATTTCCTTTCTGAGTTTGCTGGGCTGCATATTTCTATGGCTATAATCTCTCTCTCTCTCTCTCTCTCTCTCTCTCTCACACACACACACACACACACACACACACACATATATATATATATGTATGTATGTATACATATAGTCATGCCTTTTCTCAGTGACTTTGCATCAATGTGCAAGTGAATGGCTTTGGTTAAGGATTTAAGGCTATTGGCACCACAAAACCCAGTCACTTCTTTTTCCTTTCAGCTCAAACATGATCTATCAATCATGTATGTGAAACAATTTTCATAAGCCATGACAAAAGCCATTAAAAACTACTAGAAATATATGGGGATACAGAGATATTTACAGTGTAAAATCAATACATAGTACCAGCACACAAATAAAGAGAGGTGAAGTGGGAAAATTGGACTTTTAACCCAACCACCTTGTCTTTACATTTTTTATTATTCATTGAGCAGTGCACATTTTTTAACAGAAAGAGGAATAATTAAATATGATCTTGCCAGAGATGTCCTTCACTCAGTTCATAATATAAAAATCCCTAAAATTCAAAATTTTACATTATTACAAAACTAAGGATTAAATTTGAGTGATTTTTTTTATTTGAAAGATTTGCTTAAAATTGGATTAAGAAGGAGAATTTGTTTGCATCTCTATGTCCTGTCAGGTGAGTACAATCACAGTGGTTTTTTGAGTTGTTTACAGTTAATGATCTACCATAAGCCATCCTAGAGAACCCATTCTTAATGTCTTCAATTTTGAAACAATGCCACATCTTCCTGCTCTAAATAAAGCCTTGACAAATTTCAGTGTATTGAGAGGATGCAGTGGATTGGATGTGCTATCAAATTCTCTGATAACGGTTACAAGTTTTTTGTGTAGGAGGTTCTTCTGTCTTTGTGTTGCTTTCATTGGTTAATAAAGAAACTGCTTTGGGCCTGTTGATAGGGCAGAACTGAGGTAGGCAGGGAAGACAGAACTGAATGCTGGGAGAAAGAAGGTCAGAGTCAGAGATATACCATGGATCTGCCAGCGACAGACACTGGGAAATTTACCTGGTAAGCCACTGCCATGTGGCGATACACAGATTAATAAAAATGGGTTAGATTAAGATGTAAGAATTAGCCAATAAGAAACTAGAGCTAATGGGCCAAGCAGTGATTTAATTAATAGAGTTTTTGTGTGATTATTTTGGGGCTAAGCTAGCCGGATGGCCGGGATGAACAAGCAGCCTCTCCTTGCAACAAGTTTTAGTGACTTATCAAAAGGCATAAACAAATAAGCGAATGACAGGTTATTTTTCCTTTTTTTCCTTTTTAGCTACATGCCCACTATGAGGCATGTGTTGTTCTTCTCCACATTCTCTTTGTTCTGGCATCAATGACTGTGTTCATCGTTTTTTTTCTTGTTACTCTGACAAATTCCCGAGAGAAACAGCTTAGTTGGAGAATGTTGTTTGGGCTCATGGGTTTTAGAGGTTTTATGGTCTATGGCTGGCTCACTCTATTGTGTCTAGGACATGGTGAGGCTGAGGATCAAGGTGTAAGGTTAGAGGAACAAAGCTACCCACATCATGGCAGTTAGAAAGCGCACATATAGAAAAAGGAAAAGTCAGATAGGGGCTGTGTCTAGGGATAAGATGGGGCTTTCTGAGGCACCACCACCAGGAAACTACTTCCTTCAGATAGCTGTCATTTCTTACATTACATCACCTCTCCAAACAGCACCTACTAATTGAGGACCAAGCCTTCAACAGAGGAGACTGTGGAAGATGCCCCAGCCTCAAGCATAATTAACTTAGTAGTCACACTCTGGTCAGCCCAATGAGCTCATAAGGTAACCGAGACCATGAAAACTATGGACCCACAAACTCAGAAATTATACACACTATCCTGTTTACCTTTCCTTAGCCCAAGGCAGTGATGTGACCAGATTAATTTTTGATGTGTTCACAAACTTGTAATAATACATTTTGATATTGTTCATTCCCATTATTCTCTCCTTTTCTTTCCTACACTCTCTGAACCCCTTCTTCTTCCTAATAACCCCCCATCCTACTTTTACCTCTTCTCACTTCTAATGGCACACTGAGTTTAACTGGAGTTGCTTGGGCATGGGTGGGGATTGTTTACTAGATCATAGGTAGTTTTACCAGTGTCTACACCACTGCAGAGAAATGATTTTCACTCCCTACAGCAACCACTAACAGGTAATAGCTCCTCAGTTAGGGATGGGATGTTTGCAAGTCAATTTTGTGTAGATCTTGTGAAAGTAACTATAACTATTAAGTTCACTATAGCATTAGCTGTGCATGCCCAGAAGTCAAAATTTGACAGCCTTCCTCCCCATCCTCTAGGTCTTATCTTCTTTCTGTTCCATCTTCCAAGGTATACTATTGGCTTAGAAGAAGGGGCTATAGATGAAATTTGGTAATTTTTTCTTACAGATATTCCTAGTTTACTCATATACTTGAAGGAAAACACATTTAATTTAATTTCCCAAGTTTGGGAAACTAAAATAAGTCTCATTGGATAAATACACAAGGAATAATGGAGTATGGAGAACTACCTAGTTTTAGGTTCAAATTTTCTCTAGTACATGAGAAACTTAGGCATATAGAGTACAGGAACATTGTAAGGAGCTATATGCTAGTTGTAAGACCTTGTAGAAACTTCCTCATTTCCATGTTTAGTTTTTGTATTTGTTAAAGTAGAATAATAATACCCACCTCTCACATATGGATACAATGACATCTGAATAAATATTGCCTAGTAATTGCTGAGCAATTATTTGCCCACCAACTTCCTTCACAAAAGCTAAGGAAATTAGGTGTTTGTCCCAGAAAATGGTGCCCTTACGTATCTGGTAATTCTCAGCCTGGGTGCTTGTCTATTATAACTCTGTTTGTGACCGTATGTATCAGAAGAGTTAAAATATTGGTTAATCCCACCATGATCTGTGGAAATTCACAGTAATTTTTGCTTAATTCAGGAATATATTACTGGCAAAGATAATAGTTTCTTCAAACTCAAATGCTTTTCATACTACAGAAATAAAAAAATATAAAAATGTGTATTACATTTTATATTTCATTTTGAAAGCATAGAAATATTCCATAAATATAATTTTTAAGATGTAATCACTTTCTTTTTCTTCCTTCATATATTACATACCAATCCCAGTTTCAGTTCCTCCATACTTCCCAGTTCCCCCCACCTCACCACTCCTTCAGGTCCCTCCCCTCCCATTTCCCTTCAGAAAAGAGCAGGTCACAAAAAACAACAACCAGACATGAGAAAACAGGATACATGAAGACAAGAAAGCCCAATAAAAAGAAAAGAGTCCCAAGAGCAGGCAGAAGAGTCAGAGACACACCCACTCCCACTATTAGAAATCCCACAAAAACATCAAGCTAACACCAGTAACATAAATGCAGAACACCTGGTGCAGAGCCATATAGACCTCCTGCATGCCACGTCAGTCTCTGTGAACCCATATGAGCCCTGCTTAGTTGATCAGTGGGCCATGGTCTCTTGATGTCCTCCATTACCTATGACTTGGGAAACCTTTCCTTCCTCTTCTGTGGCGTGCACTGAGCTCTGAAGGAGACGACCCAGTGGAGACTACCTACATAGATGCTCTTTCCAAAGGATATCTGACTGTAGGTTTCTGTACCACTTCTCTGCTACCAATGGAAGCCTCTCTAATGAAAGCACTGATCTTTGAGTATAGGAGAATATCATTAAGTATCATTTCATTGATTTGTTTGTTCTGGCCAATCATGATTGGGTCTACCCTAGGTCTCTGAGTTATCCTGTCTCTAGTTCCTGGCCATTCAGGCAAGTAAGGCATCTCATGGTATGGGCCTCAACTTAAAACCAGTCATTGGTTGGTCAATATCATAAATTCTAGGCCACCATATTCCTACCATATCTTGCAGGCTTACAGGTGGTGATAGTGGTGTGCATGCTTCCTTTCTTTCAATTTTTCTGGTGTGAGATTATTCATTCCCTTCTGTAGGCCTGGGTTTGTAGATAAATATTGTCAGTGTTCGCTTTCACCCAGTTCCTTGGAAGGAAGGGGGTCACTCTGGGATGATTTAGGTTTAACCAAAGCAGCAATGAATCATCTTCTGGTGAAATGATTGGTGATGTATCAACTTGCTTTTGTAGTGTTACATAATTTATACCTCTTAGCAAGTCAATGTCTGCATACCAGAGTGCCTTATCTGGAGTTGTTTGAAGGAACCATTTGCCTAAGCAGTCCTTAGTCATGAGACCTCCTGGTGTTCGGATTCTCTTCTAAGTCTTACAAAAAACTAGGGTTATTCAGGAAGGACTCAGATAAGAATTAAACACTACAAGCAAAAGATGATAATCGCTGACTGAAAGAGGAGCAATCACAAAAGGTAACAATTACAAAACGGCAGTTCAAAGCCCAAATGCTAACATTGAGGAATTCAAACCAGATGCAATGCTCTGTGGATCTCTTGCTACACTATGTTGTTTAAATTTGACCTTATCTTGGAATATCTTATTTTCTTCATCTATAGTGACTGTAAGATTTCCCAGGTTCAGTAGTCTGGGCTGGCATCTGTGATCTCTTAGAGTTTGCAGAGCATCTGTCTAGGTCCTTCTGACTTTTAGAGTCTTCATTGAGACGTCAGTTGTAATTCTCATAGGTCCATCTCTATATGTTACTTGGTCTTTTTCCCTTGTAGCTTTTAAAATATTCCTTCTTTGTTCTCTGTTTAGGGTTTTGATTACTATGCAGGAAGGGGGCTTTCTTCTCTAGTCCAATCTATTTGGTCTTCTGTATGCTTCTCATTCCTTTATAATCTTTAAGTTTCTTCTTGTTAAAATTTTAATCTTGTGAAAAATATTTTCTGGGCCTCTGAGTTGGGATTCTTCTCCTTCTTATATTTCTAGTATTCTTATGTTTGGTTTTTATTTCATATTATTATAGTCTCCCAGATTTCCTGGATGTTTTATATCACAAATTTTTTAGATTAAACATTTTCTTTGATCACTGTATTCATTTCTTCTTTGTATCTTCAGTGCCTGAGATTTTCTCTTCTGTCTTTTTTATTCTGTTGATGAAGTTTTCCTATGTAGTTGCTGTTTGCTTACCTAGATTTTCCATTTCCAGGATTCCCTGTTTGCATTTTCTTTATTACGACTATTTCCATTTTTAGTTTTTGAACGATTTTGTTTGTTTTCTTCAATTGTGTTTTCTTGTCTTTCTTTAAGGAATTTGTTTCCTTCAATTCTTTGTTCACATTTTTTTTTTTTAGATTTCATTAAAAGATCTATTCATTTCCTCTTTAGGAACCTTTATCGTCTTCATATGGTTAGTTGTAAGGGCATTTTCTTGTGCTTCAGGTGTGTTGGAATATTCAGGGCCTGCTCCTAGGGTTGCTGGGCTCTGGTGAAGACATGTTGTCCTGACTGTTATTGATTGTGTGCTTACACTGGTGTCTAGGCGTCTGGGTTTGAAATGAACATAGGTCTAGTGCTGATTCTGGGTTTGTCTTTGTTGGATGGGAGTTGGGTTCTTAGGTTTCTGTTTTCTCTCTGGATATGATGTCTGTGTGTTACCTGTTTAATGACCTGCTTACTGGTGTGTTAACAGGGAATTCTTGCTGGCATTGGAAGTGGGGGTGAGGTAGGGGAGTATAGGAAGCTGCTGGTCTGTGGGATCCACAGGAGACTTGGGCAGAGGAGAAGGGGGGACTGCAGTTGATGTCCTGTTGCTGCAGTAGGGATGACCCTGATGATTGGGTTTTGGGAAACAGTGGAGGAGATCCACAAGCAGCCTGCCTGGTCTTCTGGCAGACATGGACTATAGGTGAGAAGTTGCTATCTGCCTGAGTTGAAGACTAGACACGGCGATGAGGGAGAAAGGGAGACCATGGGTGAGGGCAGATGGAGTTAGACTGTGAGAGCCATAGGAGGCTTGGACAGGAAGGAGGGGAGGTTGAAGCTGGTGTTGGGTTGCAGTGCTAAGGAAGACTCTGGGCATTAGGTCTCAGGAAACAGAGAGTAGAGAAGGTCTGTGACAGCCTTACCTAGTCTTTTTGATCTTCTTCCTTCCTCCCTCCCTCCCTTTCTTCCTTCCTTCTTTAAAATTGAAAAGAGATTCTTCTTTCAAACAATACACCCAACCACAACTTTCTTCCCTCTGTGCCTCCTAGCTCCTCCTCAACCAACTTTCTTTCCCAGATTCACTCCAACACACATGAAAAAAAAATGTTTTCTTGTGGATAATAAAAAGAAAAATAAAAAAAATCTATAAAATTGATTTTAAACAACAGAAAAAATCTAATTAATATGAATAAATGAATGGTCAAGAATCAATGAATAGTCTTTTAGATTATGCATAATGGGAAATCAAAATCTCTTTGAAAATTAAATTTCCAAATTTGCATTGTTGTATAAATATTGTTTACATAATGTGGTTTACTTGTGATATCTGAATTACAAAAGGTTAAAATAAATTTCCCCATATAACTAAAAAGACACTGTACTTTTACCTTCATGCAAATGCTTTAATAAGTACCTAAAGGCAGCATTTATACTACATGATAACAATCCTTCCCTACCAAAAATTATATTCTGAAGCCTAAGCACTCTTGCATGGCTGATATATAAGAAGGAGAAGCTGTTGTTTACATAAAATTCACTTCTAAAATAAGTTAAGTCAACCTAGAAAACCCCTTCTGACAGGTTCCACTTGGTTACTATTTCTTTGCTGTACCTCTCCAAGAAACATTCAATAGTTCTTCCTCTGTGTTCTCCTGCTATCTTATGTGCCTTTTTTATTCCACCTAACTGCCATTTACTTACGTGTCTCTTTTACTATTATGTGATCTTATTATTTCTATTTTGCTTTCTAGAATTATTTAGTTCCCAAATCTAATGCCTGTATGACAACTAGATAGTTCAGAATGGTTACCATATAAAATAACACTATGGATTACAGTGATTCTGACATTTGTACACTTTCTACATGGAACAGGACTCCAAGGGGAGATGTAATTGTTCTACTCCTATTTTACTGAGAAATAGTATGGCAGAGATTCTTAAGGTTTTAAACACAGCATGGCATGTTGACACTCATAAGTACAAATGCAAGACTCAGATGTAGTCATTTTTTTTCATCAACCAGTGGTTCTCAACCTTCCTAATGCTGAGACCCTTTGACAGAGTTTCTTGTGTTGTAGTAACTCCCAGTCAGTAAACTATTTACACTGCTGCTTCATAACTGTAATTTTTTACTATTATCAATCATAATGTAAAGTTTTGGAGATAGAGGCTTGGCAAAGGGGTCATGACCCACAGGTTGAGAACTTCTGCACTGGCCATCATCTCATTTAAGCAAATGAAATATAGTACTTCTTTTTTCTTGTTTTCATTGATTTTTATTGAGCTCTACATTTTTCTCTGCTCCCCTCCCTGCCTTGCACCTCTGCTTAAACCCTCTCCCGTGGTCCCCATGCTCCCAATTTACTCTGGAGACCTTGTCTTTTTTCTACTTCCCATGTAGATTAGATCCATGTGTGTCTCTCTTAGGGTCCTCATTTTTGTCTAGATTCTCTGGGTTTGTGATTTGTAGGTTGGTTTTCTTTGCTTTATGTTTAAAATCCACTTATGAATAAGTAAATGTGATAACTGTCTTTCTGGGTTTGGGTTACTTCACTCAATATGATGTTTTCTAGCTCCATTCATTTGCCTGCAAATTTCAAGATGTTGTTATTTTTTTTTCTACTGTATAGTCCATTGTGTAAATATATCACATTTTCTTATTCATTCTTTGGTGGAAGGGCATTTCGGTTGCTTCCAGTTTCTGGCTATGACAAACAATGCTACTATGAACATAGTTGAGCACATATCCTTGTGCACGATTGAGCATCCTTTGGATATATATCCAAAAGTGGTATTGCTGGGTCTTGGAAAACATTGTTTCCTAATTTTTTGAGAAATCACCACACTGATATCCAAAGGGGCTGTACCAGCTTGCACTCCCAACAGCAACGCAGGAGTGTTCCCTTTACCTCACAGCCTCTCCAGCACAAGTTGTCATCAGTGTTGTTGATCTTGGCCATTCTTACAGAGTTGTTTTGATTTGCGTTTCTCTGATAACTAAGGATGTAGAATCTTTCCTTAAGTGTTTATCAGCCATTTTAGATTTCTCTGTTGAGAGTTCTCTGTTTAGGTCTGTACTCCCTTTTTTTGTTGAATTATTTATTGTTTTGATGACCTATTTCTTAAGTTCTTTGCATATTTTGAAGATGAGACTTCTGTCTGATGTGGGATTGGTAAAGATCTTTTCTCATTCTGTAGGCTGTCATTTTGTCTTCTTGACCATGTCCTTTGCTTTACAGAAGCTTTTCAGTTTCAAGAAGTTTCATTTAATAATTGTTTCTCTCAATGTGTATGCTACTGGGGTTATATTTAGGAAGTGATCTGTTTTGTCAATGCATTCAAGTGTACTTCCCTTTTTCTCTTCTATGAGGTTCAGGTTGACTAGTTTTATGTTGAGGTCTTTGATCCATTTTACTTGAGTTTTGTGCATGGTGATAGATATGGATCTATTCTCATTCTTCTATATGTTGATATCCAGTTATGCCAGAACCATTTGTTAAATATGCTTTCTTTTTTCCATTTGATATTTTTTGCTTTTTTTCAAAAATCACATGTTTGAAGGTGTGTGGATTAATATCCAGGTCTTTGATTCATTTCCATTGGTCCGCCTGTCTGTATATTCAGTACCAGAATGTTTTCAATACTGTAGTTCTGTAGTAGAGTTTGAAGTCATGGTTTGTGATGCCTCCAGAAGCTCTTTTATTGTACAGGATTGTTTTGGCTATCTTAGGTTTTTTGCTTTTTCATGTGAAGTTGAGCACCGTGTTTTAAAGAATTTTGCTGAGATTTTGATGGGCATTGCATTGAATCTGTAGATTGCTTTCAGCAAGATTGCCATTTTTACTATGTTAATTCTACCTACCCAAGAGCAAGGGAGAGCTTTTCACTTTCTGTTATCTTCTTCAATCTCTTTCTTCAAAGATTTAATGTTCTTGTCATATAAGTCTTCCACTTGTTTGGTTAGAGTTACTCTGAGATATTTTTTGCTATTTGTGGCTATTGTGAAGGATGTTGTTTCTCTGATTTCTTCCCCAGCCCTTTTATCATTTGTGTATAGGAGGACTACTGATTATTTTTGAGTTAACCTTATATCCTGCTACATTATTGAAAGTGTTTATGAGTTGGAGAAGATCCGTGGTAGAATTTTTGGGGCCGCTTATGTAAACTATCATATCATCAGCAAATAGTGAGAGTTTGACTTCTTATTTTCTGATTTATGTCCCCTTGATCTCCTTTTCTTGTCTTATTGAGTATATTGAATATTTAGAAATATATTGAATTGATATGGAGAGAGTGGACAACCTTGTCTTGTTCCTGATTTCAGTGGGATCATTGGGAGTTCTCTCCATTTGGTTTAATGTTGGCTTGCTGTATATTGTCTTTTTTATGTTTAGTTGTGTGCCTTGTATCCCTGCTCTCTCCAAGATCTTTGTCATGAAGTGATGTTGTATTTGGTCAAAAGCTTTTTCAGCATCTAATGAGATGATCATGTGGTTTTTATTTTTCAGTTGGTTTATATCGTGGATTACATTGACAGATTTTCATATGTTGACCCATCCCTTCATCTCTGAGATGAAGCCGACTTGATCATGGTGGATGATGGTTCTGATGTGATCTTGGATTTGATTTGCAAGTATTTTATTTAGTATTTTTGCATCACTGTTCATGAGTGAGATTGGTCTGTAATTCTCTTTCGTAGTAATGTCTTTCTGTGGTTTGGGTATCAGGGGAATTGTAGCTTCATAAAAAGAGTTGGCATTGTTCCTTCTTTTTCTATTGTGTGGAACAATTTGAGGAGTATTGATAATAGTTTCTCTTTGAGAATCTTATAGAATTCTGTGCTGAATCCATCTGGTCCTGGATCTTTTTGTTTGGGAGACTTTTGATGAATGTTTATATTTATTTAGCAGTTATAGGTCTGTTTAATTTGCTCATCTGGTCTTGATTTAATTTTAGTAAGTGATATTTATCCAGAATGTTGTTCATTTCCTTTAAGTTTTCCAATTTTGTGGAATACAGTTTTTCAAAATATGATCTGATGATTTCTGGATTTTCTCCGTATCTGTTGTTATGTCCCCCCTTTTTATTTCTGATTTTGCTTATTTGGATGTTCTCTCTCTGCCTGTTGGTTAGTTTAGATATAGGTTTATCGATTTTGATGATTTTCTCAAAGAACCAACTCTTTGTCTCAATGATTCTTTGTATTGTTTGCTTTGTTTTTGTTGTTGTTCTTGATTTCAGCTCTCAATTTGATTATTTCCTGCCATCTAGTTTTCTTAGTTGAGTTTGCTTTTTTTGTTCTGAAGTTTATAAATGTTCTGTTAATTCACTAGTGTGGAATTTTTCCAGTTTCTTTACATAGGCGTTTAGTGCTATGAACTTGCCTCTTAACATTGCTTTCATTGTGTCCCATAAATTTAGGTATGTTGTAAAATACAGTACTTTTTAATTGAGGAAAATGTTCATATTTGAATCAGAAGATGTGAAAAAAGTGGTGTTTTGAGGAGAAGAGAAGATTTGATCTTAAGTAAATAAAGAACAGAAGGGAAAGAGAAACATTGACTCATTGGCGGGAAAGAGTTGATTTTTAATGTGGTTTAAAGTTGATTTTTAATTTGCTTCAGAGTTGAATCAATCTGATTTTTGTTGATTTTCTGTGTTGTTTTATTTCTATCTAACTTTATTTCTTTCTTTTTGTAAAGCATGAACATTCTAAAAACGGGGTACAGAAATTATATTGGTTTAGTTAATTATGTTATTTACATTTTCTCCTATGGATAGATTGTGAAGAATTATGATTGTGGTAAATAATTTACTTTTTAACATTTCAAAATATATTTCCAGTTTGAAATGGTACCAAATTATGGAACTACAAAGACACATTTTTGCACACTTTGAGGAATCTATGAGTGGAACAGAACTTTTCATGGTGTGTAGGAAGTATTTTGTGTATCTGTGTCTGTAAGCAGTTGAGGGGGAAAAGTAATCTGATAGATTCATTGGATATTTCAAGTTAGTCATGACTACAACACGATCACGTAAAGGAATCACATTTAGGAGCTCCTGAATGAAAATAGTTTTCTTTATGAGGCTCTTGTGAAAATTCAGCTATATATAAAAATATGTGAATTATAGTCATTTTTATTCTTCTTCATTGCCTAAGGATTTTGTCCCACTTTAAAGCTTGTCACTCAAGACTATGAGAGGTTCTTTTTAGGATTACTTTTCTATCTTCTATTCACACTCTACTGTCCAGGTAGAGAGAATGATTTATTCTCAGGTACTGTGTTCCTGAGACTTCTGTTAAAGTTTTCCTCTTGATTTAGTGCCTTTATACCTTCTAATTCTTGCTTGAATGTTGAGATCCAAGTCATGGGCTCCTATTTTAATAAAAGCTTTCATAGCTTTTTTATACAGAATTATCATGCTTTTACTTTTCTCAAATTTATAAAACTTTGTAAAATAATAACCTTGAATATATTTTATTTAGCAATAAGGATATGAATATACCCTGTAATTTCTCTCTACTTATAAACTCTGTTGATCAAAAACACCTTATTTCTCTCAACTGTGTGGATTCCTAAAACTTATAAAGAGCCAGAATCATTGGATGGTTTTTATTAATGCCTTACCTTCAGAGCAAAAATAAATATCTAACATTCTAAGCATACACATGTACACTTTTATCATTTTGTATTTCATATTTATAAAAGGTCTCAAGCAGAAAACCTAATGAAATTAAAATGTAAACAATATTATAGTTCCCTTTCCTTCAGTAATATATACAGTGATACCCACATAACATGAAAGTCAATCCATGTCAAATCCTAAAATGCCTTAAATAACTCAAATAATTATAATAATAAAAAGATATCACAGCTGTGTCCTATAAAGTTCGGTTCACCTTACCTTCAAAGTAATAAGATTCCAATGGGCATTAACTGTAGAACTTGGAATTATTTTCTTTAATTTACCTTTGGTTCATTAAAATGCTTCATTTTGAACTAACTTCTTTCTTAGAGAAGGCTACCATGACTTCCTAATGAAATTTCCACCCACTCTCTTCCTGGAAAACTTCAGTTTCCCTGCTTCTCTCAATTGCTAGGCTCTACAGCAGCTGAACAGATCAAGAGAAAATTTCCCAGGAAATGTTCTGTTATAGCATATTAAGAAGAAGCATCTTGTCAGTGGGAAGTCTTTGCTATTTTAACCTCTGAAAATACCATGTTTTCAGAAGGCACAAAAGTTTGAAAGTTTTCTTTCATGGCAGTAAATGTCTGCTCAACAGAACCAGTTAATCATTGCTTTTAATACTGTGCATTGATTATTTAAGTGTTCTTTCATTCGTATAAAAAAATCTTAGATCTTCAGTACCCAGAAATACAACTTTAACTACATGCTTCCCCCCCGATACTTTTTGTCAAAGAAATATCCACTCTTATTTTTAATCACATTTTTTCCTTGTGTGTGTGTATGTTTGTGTGCATGCATATGTGTATGTATGTGTGTGTCCTTGTGTATGTGTGGGTGCATGTGTATGTGTGTATGTGTGTGTATATCAAAAGACAAGCTCACGTTGCTTAATCTAGATATAGTGGGGAGGGCTTTGGTCCTGCCTCAAAGCCATGTGCTAGACTTTGTTGTCTCCCCATGGGAAGCCTTACTCTCTGAGGAGTGGATGCCGGGTGGAGTTGGAGAAAGGCGGAGGGAAAAACAAAAGAAAACAGCTTAGACAAACTCAAGTGGTAAATGAACACTGAAAATGTAGCACACGTATCCAATAGAATTCTATTCAGATGTGAAAAAAATGAAATGGTGATAGTTGCTGGCAAATGATTGGAACTGGAAAATATTATACTGAGTATATGAGTGTAATAACCCAGACCCAGAAAGATAGATGCCACCTGTTCCCTCTTATTTGCAAACCCAGGTTCCTAACCTTTAGCATTCTTTATATAACCTGGAGTAACCACAGAAGAAAGGGAAGTATAAAGGGACATATAAGTATAAAGGGAAGTATAAAGGGGGACACAAAGAACAAACTATAGAGAAGGGATAGTAGGGCACAGTTGCAGTTGATGGGGAGACAAAGGTCTGTATTCTACCTGGGTGGGGGAGTAATTCAGAGAGAAATAGGGGAAGGAGAATCAAATAACACAAGGATGTTTGAATAAGCCATAAGGAAAAGCATATTAAGGCTATTTAAAAAACATATTACACATGATAGTTTATGTGGAATTATGTTACATGTGGTGATAACATTCCCCACAAGGGCTATAGATTATCTAACGAAAATCCCAGCACCACATAAAACAAACCTCCCTTAAAGATGTGGTTTGGCGATTTCCAACACACTCCCCAAATGGTATAAACTGTTGCAATTATATTCGACTGCCTCCTAGAGCTTCAAGGTAGTTTCTATTATAGAAGACACCACACCCTTTAGACATAAGACTTGGCAGAATAAAACTCGAACTACCCTGGAAGCCCTCCTCTCTAAAGATTAGCTTTCATAGTGTTTGTAGCACGATTAATAAAAACCCAGAGACAGATGTTGGGGTTCAAGCTAAAGATCAGAAAAGCAAAGCATCCAAGCCACTAGAGAGCTCTTACCTCTAAGAAATCCTCAGACCAAAAGAGAGCTATCCGGCTACCATGAATCCTCAGGGTAATGCTGTGTCAGCAACAAAACCAGAAAAGTAATCAACCATCCTAGCCAAACATAAATCCTGAGAATCACAACAATGTCCTCCCAACCAACTATCCCCAGTGATGCAATAATGACACTTTTATTTGGGTGGTAACCAACACCTGTCTAATTGAATTTGGTGGACCCTTGGTAGGGGGAAATTTCTGCCTTATAAACCTAGCCTTTTGATTTTTAAAAAATGAGTCAAAGTGAGTCCTCGTTTCTTATAAGGAAAGCACTTTCCTGGCTGAGCTATCACTCCCAGCCACTAGTTACAATTTTTATTACTTTGGTTTTCTTTTCTTCTAAAATGTAAGTAGGGGGTGGGGGGAAGCAGGGAGCAAAAATATATTGGCGGTAGATACAATAAACTAGAGATGAATACATCCCTTGCCTTCAATGAAGCCAATCAATTCCAAGAACACTGAGAAAGTTTATTGATTGATTATGAATTGATCAGAAAGCACATTGCAAGGGAAACTACATTAGGAGAAATTAATTGCTGTCACACATGCTTCTAGAAATTGATGCCCCTGTCCCTGTGGCTTGCTCCAGGTTTTGTTATGTTGTCTTTTCCTGTTTTCTCAGAAGGCTCTATTTCTAACAATGGAATGAGAATGCAGGAAACAGCAACGAGGAGACGTGAAATACCACAAAGCAGAACAGCAGCCTTTATGGTAATAAAAACATTTTGTGGGATATCCTGCAACTAGTCACGGTAAAACAATGGCTCTGGAAAATAGGCTATGCTCTTGATAAACCATGACTTCACCAGCGTGAATCAAGCCTCCTGCCTGGAAATGTGAGGCTGCACTGGGGTATTTTTAGAAACGTTTTCTCATACATTTCGTGCCTTTGCAGCATGTAGGTGCTAATTTTCCTAATAAGGTCACCTTTCAGTAAATGGCAAGTGTTTTCAAATTCATGTAGGGTACTTGCCTAAAAATAAAGACAGTTTGTGCACACTCAGTATCCTGATTTTATCCCGCAGGTCTTGTTCGTTTCACTATACTCAGGAAGAAGAAATGATTCTGGCAGCACCTACTTGTATTGATCTGTGTCCCTTTCTATGCAGTCCAATGAAAGAATTAGGAGCTGCTGAATTAACATCTTCTGTGAGTTTCTTCAATGCAGGGATCTTGGGAGGCAAGAGTTATTTCAGCCTGCTTTCTGTGCTGATACACAGCTTAGTTGCAAGATTTACATAGAAAATGGGTTCAATAAACCCTATTGACTAAAGGCTGGAGTCACACAGTGGAATTGGGAAAAATTAAGTGCCGTAGGTCCTGTAAGTGCTCTAGGGCAACAGAGTTAGAAGGCGGGCCTTGTCACCCTGCTAATGCACATAGTTCCAAAGGGAAGTCCTCTGCTATGGATATCTGGCACAAAGGCTTCCGCATTTAAAGATCTGGTGATCACTTTCTCAAAGTGTTTTGTTTAAGCTGCGTCTCCACTTGTAATTTTCCCACTCAGTGAGTACTTGATTCTCTTTGGATGCATACCTGCCTAAGTCTGGATGGAGCAGGAGGTCCTTGGACTTCCCACGAGGCAGGGTACCTTGCCCTCTCTTAGAACTAGAGGGGGTGGGAGGGAAGGTGTGTGGAAGAGCGGGAGGGAAGTGGGAGGAGGGGAGGAAGTGGGAATTTTGATTAGTATTATTTATAAAGTAATAAAAAATAAATAAAATAAAATAAAAGTCCTGTACCTTCTGTGTTAGAACAGTGAAAAACAAGCAAACAGCAACGACAACTGAAAAAAAAACCATATTTTCAGATTAAGGGTAGCAAGGCTTCAAAGAAAATTTCTATGGAAGATAATGAGTGTTCTAGAGTGTTAACTGAAATAGCAAGAAGGCTCAGTCCCAAGGAATCCAAAGTCCTAAGATGATGGCACAAATAAACAAAGTAATGAACTTAAAGTTCCTTAAGTAAGAAACCAAAGGCAGAATTTAAGGAAGGTAATGCTTGTCTGCCACAAGAATTTGATAAAATACCATTCATAAATTAATATAGCATTTATTTATCACAGTCGAAAGAGCTGCCATCTGCTTTTAGTGTTTCATTTGTTTAAAATCTGACAAAAGCATAAATTCCCTTATTTTGGTACAGAAGATTTCTTTGATATGAAATATTAATTTACTTAGTTATTCTCATTTGGCTCCTATTTTTAATAAGCATGATAAATGAATAGAAGCCCTATTTATTGTTAACTCATTCATTCATTCATGAAATCAATGTTTGCTGAGCATCTATTATACATTTGATAGGGGTTGAGGTTTCAAACATGAATGAGACAAAAAAACTTGATTGTACAAAATTAATAGAAGATAAAAGATACACATCTCCTCCACATCCAGGGTTAGTGGTGGGTTCTAACAATTCCAGTAAATGTTTGGAACTGTAAGTAGTTGTGAAACATGTATGTGTTGTTCATATATATACTACAGGTTTCTTACTTAGTACCAAACTTAACATGTTTTTCTGTGTTTTGTGTCATGGAACTGGTTTTGCATCACTACTCTTGTGCTCTGTCACAATTATCCCATCACTAAACAATGAGAGGATTATTTGAACATAATATTTGCTATGCTGCCACAGTTGATTGCTGTGGGATAATACTCTTGTACAGTGTCACTCATATCAGTTTAATAAAATTCTGATTGACCAGTAGCCAGAGAGGAAGTATAGGCAGGGCAACCAGACTAGGAGACTTCTGGGAAGGGAAAAGGCAGAGATGCAGTCACCAGCCAGACACAAAGGAAGCAAGATGATAATGGCTTACTGAGAAAAAGACACCAAACCACATGGCTAAATATAGAAAGAATTATGGGTTAAATTAAATTGTAAGAGCTAGTTAATAATAAGCCTGAGCCAAAAGACAAAATAGTTTATAATTAATATAAGCCTCTGTATGTTTCATTGGAACTGAATGGCTCTGGGCCTGGGCAGGACAGAAACTTCCATCTACAGTTGATGTGAAGTAAATGGCCAATTGGGGCAGGTAGCATATAGATTATGAATGTTTTGGACAATGCAGTGATTCTTATGGCAGATGAGATGGAACAGGATAACGTGATTTTGCCACAATGCTCAAAAAGACAGCAATTTAAAATTTAATGAATGTACTTATTTCTGGACTTTTCCATTAATATCATGAGACAGTAATCAACCATGTCCACCAAAATTACAGAAAGCAAATTTTCAAATAAGGGGAAGGCTCCTTTACATGCAAAGTTCTAGTGAAAGTAGAAAGTAATAAATGCAATGTACTAATGCAAAGTACTATGTAGTCCCATGGTTGTAGGCCTCAACTTTAATGAAAACCTGTGTCTCCATTCTCTTGACATGTATGTAAAGTGTACTATATATATAATTGCTAGATACTGCTGAAAAACACACCGTTTCCCCATTCTAAAGATGAATTACACACAGTAAATAAAAACATACAAATTAAAATTAATCAGTTGTGACCTAATGACAGGAAATGTTCAGTAGTAATGCAATGACCAACTATATTTTACTTAAGTTATTGAAGTATTTCTGTATTGTAGTCATGGGCCTACTGAAATAGCAAATAACACATTTGAGCAGGTAACAACCCTACACAACTGAATAATTTTAGAGTCTTGAACTGAAATCTCATTATGAGAATTATTAGTAACTTCCACTTATTTTTTTTAAAATACTGTTATATCATTAAAATTGCTACAAGTGACATTATTACCTTAAACTACGCTTTGAAGAAAAGAATACCCTCTTTCCTAAGACAAATTAGCATGAAAGAAATTAAACCCAAATGGACACAGAAGTGACACTAAAAAAGGTCAGAATTAGAAGTTAGAGGACCTGGGTTCGGATTGCAATTGTGGAACGAGACAAGCCAAACTCAAAAGATTGAAAGCTTCAAACTTCCCTTCCAGGGTTGATAGCATGAAATAAAAATGCTAGCTCCAGTCAGAAGCTCCAATATTTAGAAGAGAGAATTGCTTACAAGCTCAACGCCAACCAGGGATTTGCAGGTTTCATAGCAAGACTCTATCAAAATAGAACAAACAAAAATACATTGTAAACACTAATAATTGGGGATTCATTTTCATTTATTGCTATGATATTGTGTGTGTGTGTGTGTGTGTGTGTGTGTGTGTTGTACATGTGGAGAACAGAGATTGAATTTAGAATATCTTCTTCAATCTGTTCTCTACTTCATGAGGCAAGGTTTCTCACTAAACACAAGATCCCTGAGTGAGCTGGATTCATTACAAGTTAACTCCAGAAGTAGGTCTGTCTCCCTGACCCCAGAGCTTAGCAATGGATTCCTGCAAGACTAGCTTTTATGTTATTTCTGGGAATCTGAACTCAGACTCTCATTCTTCAGCAACAGCACTTCATTCACTGAATAATCTCTTCAGTTCCCTGTGTTATGGTGGTGCTCTTTGGGAACTGGGCCTTAGCATATGAATTTGATGGGTAGGGTGATAGTAACATAATGAAGCCTGTGACAGTTCATGTTACAGAGCCATCTAGTCAGCAAATGGTCTTGGATCAGAGCTAAAAACTGTTCATGTTTTCAGTGAATAGGTATCTATCCAAGAGCAAACAAACCATCAGGCAATGGCTGCCAGGCTGGACCTGATAGAGATGCTTCATGTTAGATGCCAGGTATTAACAACATCTTTCCTTCTTGCTATTGCACAGGTGAGGTAGTATGGAATCCTCATACTGCTTGGGAGATGTTTGCCCTGTCTCCCCCATTTGCAGAGACAGGATCCCAGCACAGACCGCTCTATTGCTATATCAGGTTGGAAAAAAAGCTTACAGAGTTGACAACTCATTCAAATGTCAGAATCACTTTCCAGGCTGAAACCAGCCCTTCTTTCTGAGCTTTCTGAACTTCAAAACTTGACAGTGAGACATACAAGCTCTTTTCAGAGCTGTGTGGTTCATCTCGTATAAATGTGATTTCTTTTAACATATTAACACAGCTTTTGTGAAACCATTACATCAATACCTAATGATATAGTTTTTTCCTTATTTTGGTTTTGCTTTGTTTATTTTAAATCATGGAGGTTTGTGGGCTATAAATACTGAATTAATTTCTTAGAATGGTGAAACAAGGGAGAATGTTAGGTGCTTATGAAGCCCTTTTAGAATTAAGCCCTTAATATTGTCTAGACTAAAAGAAAGTCTAATCCCTTTCTCATCACAGAATTTAAGTATTTAATATTATTGTTGAATTTGGTGTCCTTAGTTCATTAATAAAATAATTTAGAAAGAGACTTAGAGGGAGGCTTGAGATCTTTTTCTTTGGGGGGGGGGAGAAAAATTTGAGAGAAAAATAACAGTGCAGACAAGGTGCAATCTTGGCAGCTGCCGGGAGAAGGAAGATGATTAAGAAGAAAGAGAGCCACACCTTTTGAATTAAAGTACAAGACAGGTACCATATGTAACAATGGAAGTCAGAAAACAGTTGCATGAGAGGAAGACGGGGTTGGGGCTCCAAAGGGCAAGATATCTGAGATGTCTGGGAGTCTGTGCTCAGGCAGGGAAATATATTTAGCCAGGGAAAGTCTTCTTATGCTTTGGGGAAAAGACATAAAAAGAAAGAAGGAGGCAAATATGCTTTTAAAGTTCGGCAGGCTTAGCAATGAAGATCTGCATAGTGGATGCTCCGTAAAAGGCTTAGGAAACTGCTGGGTAATTTAAGTGCACTATCACATTAAGGGAATAATTATTACGCCCATCTCCTTAGCATGTCTTCAGGAGAATCATCGCTCCTGGGATTTGGACTCCTGGCCTGGTGATTGGCAGGTCCAGCAGGATTAACTCTTGAGGGAGGAGAGATAATTGTATGTAATTTTCTAATTTTGGAGTTAAATAGAACGCTGTATCTCTACCCACGGTCAGAGGTAATTCATTCTTTTGACCAAGAAGCCTAAGGAGGGGTAGCTATGCTGTTTTACTTTCTAGTATTGCCAGGAAAATGTGAGATGGGGTCCAGAACTGATCAAGAAAAGGAGTTCATCCTATATGTATACTCTAACAAGTATACATCTTGTATACTTGTTATACAAGGAGTAATATATCTCCTATATACATAGGAGTAATATATCTCCTATGTCAATCTAAGAGAATTCATTTTCTATGTTCAGTCTGGCATTCTACTCTTAAGGGTTTAGACCCTAGAATAATTTATAAGCTAGGCTAAAATTGGGAAATATGGTTTTTTTTTGTCTTAGTTATTTCCCTATTGCTATGAAGAGAGACCATGACCAAGTCAACTGATAGTTGTAAAAAAGAGTTTAATGGGTCTTACAGTGTTAGACGATGAGTTGGTGGCCATCATGATGGGGAGTTTGGCGCAGGCAGGATGTCGTAGACTTGGAACAGTAAGCTTACAACTTATATCTGGTTCACAAGCAGGGAGGCAAAGAGAGCTATCTGGGAAAAGCACAGAATTCTGAAACCTCAGGCCTGCCCCCAGTGACACACCTCCTCCAAGACCTCATCTCTTAATCTCAAACAATTCTCCCAACTTGGGACCAAGCAACCAAATATATGAGCATGTTCGGGACCATTCTCATTTAAGCTGCCACAAATATAAACTTCAGAGAAAGAACTCTAAAGCTGTTCACAAAAGGGTGAGTGTTTGTACTAAGATTTTGCTTATCCTTTCATGTATTGCTTCCAGGCAGAGGTGCTCACTTAGGAGAGAGAGAAAACAAACAAGAGATCAGAATCCCTTCTGGAAACCCTGTCTTCCAGACATGGTAGGACAGAACCAAAGACATTTCTGGCTTTTGGCCAATAACAAGAATCCGAACTGTTCACTTGGGGGATCCATGTCCCTGAAATCACCTAATCAGTTGTTATCTTTTGTTCTTATTGTTAAGAATGAATTATTAAGAATGAATTGTGGGAATAGCTCAGAAGTGTTTTCTCTTCTTCCAGATGACCTAAGTTTCAAATTACCAACGTTGAGTGGTTCACAATCACCTGTATTTCCAACTCCAGAGGATATGACACCTGTTCTGGCCACCATGGATACCCACATGGATGATGCATAAACACACCTTGACATAGACAGAGACACAGTTATAAACATACATGCATTCACATAAATAAAAGCAATCTCTTAAAAAAGTGCATTGTGGAAAATGGCTAATACATATATTAAATGTCAAAGCCAAATTTAAGTCTGGCTCCCGTGGGTTTACTCTATAAAGCTTCCAAAAATATTCTGAAGAATATGTTCAGGTTATTCTTTATTCATTTATATTCATTTATTCAATCATTCATTTATTCATTTGTTCATTCTGTTATTCCATTTCTCAGTAATACAAAAGGTATCTGAGACAGTATACATTTTCAAGAAAGGCTGTTTATTCTGGCTTTCAGGCCCACACTCTAGATGTCAGATCTGGTGGTGGTCTTTCTCTAAACAGTTTCAACATAGCATAAAGCATCATATAGCAAGGAGGGTCATATACATGCCAGTCTTTGTGTATCTGTCTTCCTCTACTTCATACAGTTTTTTTTTAAAGTTTTATTGAAAATAATGAACAGATGTAAAGAGCACATAGCATAAACAAGGAGTTCAATGAATTCTCAGGACAAGCAATACAACAGGTCTCCAGTAACTATCATTCTCTTTTCCAGGTACTGCTTTCCAAGGAGAATCACTCTCCTGGCTTCTAGCCATTTACATCAATGTTACTGACCTTTGTACCTGGTATATTGAAACCACGTAGCATGTGTGACTATATTATATAGTTTAGTATTATGTTTATGGCATTCATGCTGTTTAACATAGCTGTAGACTGCTCATTTATATGGTTATATACTCACATAGATGACTAGATCACAGTCGCTTTCTTCACTTAACTGTAGAAAGCTGTTTGGGCTGTCTCCAATTTGTGCCTTTTATGAATTATTTGATATTATCATTCTAGTTCACATCTTTTGAGGGAAAAATGAAATAATCTCTGACAGGAAGACCTGCCCAGGAATAGAATTATGAAGACGTAGTAGTAGTAGTAGTAGTAGTAGTAGTGTATCTGTGTGTGTTTGTGTGTGTGTAAATGTATGTATTCTGCTTTAGATAAATGCTGAACAGTAGGTTTCAACACGTTTAGATATGAAGGTGAAGTACCTCTCCAAAGATTCATGGGTCAAAGACTCCATGATCATGAGATGATACTGTTAAAAGGTGGTTGGGTGGTGATGGGAGTGCTGACTTAATCAACGGGTTAGACCATTAACGAATGTGTGACTGAATGGGCTATTGGGAGGTAAGACTGGGTGCAAATGGGAAGGGGTATGTGTCTTCCCTTGAAATGGCTGTGTTTTCCTCCACTCATGAAGCCGCCAGGATTCAGTCTTGGGAACCAAGTTCTAACCGCCACAACCATCCAACTCTTTGGCTTCCAATTTCATTGTCACTCTGATGTCACTTGGGGAATAAACTTCTGGCCAAGTTTAAGAGTCAGACTTTATTTATCTCATACCATGCATTAAATTTGTTCTGCCCGGCGTTAATCTGCATTCTTTGGATAGATCAGTGAATTAGGATCTTAAGATCTGACATTTCAGTACAATATGCCCTACAATAAACAACAAACACACAGATATCAGATTTCATAATTCTTGTAGCATATGCAAATAAGAAGATGCAAAACAAGTTAAGTTGGAAAGCTGTACTGGGAGTGAGATGGGGAACTTTTAAACAAAAGATCGGGTAGGCCCCAAAGCCTGTAAGGACTGTGTTTTTGTTTTGTTTTGTTTTTTTAGTGAAAGAAATATGGTCTGGAATGAGTCATTTTCTTACTTTTTTCATAAAATAAAATCATCTTTAAAGATCAGGTCGAAAGAGTTTATGAAAATGCACGCAGCCTGTAGTGTGTCTCTGTCAATCTTTTTTAATGGGCAGTTTTCCCTGCACCCAAGTAAACAATTTGGAGTTAGCTGGCTATTTAGCTGTCCGTTTCTTTCTCCTAATTTGAAGTTGGTACCTTGCGTTTCATTTCTGAGTTTTCAGACAAGGGACTGTCACTGATATGCGGTCACAGGCACTCATTTTCTTCAGGGCGACTCTCTACACTCTGTTTGTTTTTGTCTAGGTATTACGGGTCATGAAAAAAAAGGGAAGACATAAACCTGAAAACAGAAATTATCGATGATAATGTGCTATTGAATAGCCCCAAGGCTTATGTTTTTTTTTCAGGTTAATTTGCTGTTAGCAGTGTCTGTGCCACCAATTCAAGCTTTTGTGGCCAGGTCTTATAAGTACGTCCCTAAAGCCCATGAAATGTTAGCAAAAGGGCAGAATTGTACTCTTAAGAAGAAAGGCAAAGCGAGATAAGACCTCGCAAGAAAAAGAGGGCATCTTGAAAATGCACAATGCTCTATGAAGCTGGCAAACATTAGAAGCTATCTAATTTCAGCCATCAAAGGGGCCGCCATTGATTTCTGGGCTCATTGTGCACACTCTCAAGGTCGCCTCAATGGAATCCTGTTTATGCGGCTCTTCTATAAGCTATAGTTCTCAGAGGGAAGATAATAGTATTTTCCAGTAGGAAAATAGGAGCTTGGTGTAGATTGAAATAGTGGAGAACAACTTTGCTCTTCTTTAGAGTCAAGGAAATGAAAAGGCTTAAACTTTACAAAAAAAAAAAAAACAAAAACAAAGGAAGCAAAAGGCTAGGACCCTCAAATCACTGCTTTGAACACTCCCCATCTGCACGCCACTGCTACATGCTTTTGTGGGTTGCTCTCTGATCTATTTTCAGCCTCCTCATCCCTGAATCTGATTCCACAAAACTGTGTCTGAGAAGGAAAAGATTATCATGACGGAGGTAAAAATAACCCTTTTAGAAGTGGCTCCGAAACACTGCCCCCAAATTAAACCCAGCCTCACATCAGAAGATTGTGTTTAGAAAATATAATCTATCTTTAAACATGACTCAGTTCTGTTGTAGATGATATTTTCCTAAAAGACATTTGTTAAACCTCCTTAAAACAAGCCATGTTTATTATAATTTCATAGCTAGTGAATAGGAAGTATAATAACTTTCTGTTGCCACTGTGTTTTTCTTTTTCATTTTCTATTGTCTTTACTAAAGCTGGAAGGATTTTGCCAGTCAGATTTCCATTATGAATTACTTCAAATTTTGATTTTTTTTTAAAAAAAGATTTATGATTTTATGTATTTATTTGAGGGTCTGTGTATCTGTGTGTCTGTCCTCTGTGTGCAGATGCCCATTGAGGCCAGGAGAAGATGTTGGCTAGTCTGTATCTGGAGTTGCAGGGGTTGTGAATGCTCTGACTAGGGTACTGAGATCTAGATAGAGGTCCTCGGTGGGAGCAGAAAATTCTCTTCCTTCTAGAGCCTTTGCTCTAGCCCCTCAGCTTCTATTCTAATGTAATTATATAGTTCCATAACCAATACTCTAGATGTCAGTTCTACACCCACTAAACATAAAATAGGTCTGAAGACAAGACAGACGATCTCATAGTATGGTTTATTAGCCACACTGAGAAAAATTTTGTAGTTATCAACAAATTATGGACAGTTTGTTCAGAGCCAAAAGATATTTGGGTTATATGCAGTTTGGGGTTATTGCACATAAAGAGACGATAAATATATAGGATACATTCTAGTGGCTGGGTGGTTTTATTTCTCTAGGATACATGTCTCCAATGTAAATTTAGGTGACTGTTAGAGAACCTGGGTTTCTGGTTGATTCAAATAAACAGAAGCATGGGTAATATCACTCTGCTTACTAAATCAAAATTTCAAATCTAAGAGTTCTGAGATTCTGTGTGTGTGTCCATGGATGTAGGCACGTGTGTGTGTGTGTGTGTTCACATATTTCTCTGTGTTTTCCTATAAGTGGCTGATTGGATTGGATGGGTGGATATGTTGTGCTGTACTGACACAATTCTGGAATTTGCATTCCATCTTTGAAATCTCTGAGGTCTTTTTCACACATTCTGTAACTCACCTGGGTTGAAGATGAACAAATGTCAACAGGGTGAGAGAAAGTAGGCAATGCAGAGACACATTTCAAAACCAACTCTTTGCATATCCCAGGAATTTGCAAGGCTGATAATTTGGGGCAGGCATTCCAGATACACATATATGCTAGAAGTCCTTTTAGAATATCAAGGAAAGTACTTTGGGAATGACATCTTGGCTCTGGAAATTCAGTAACTCCTGAGTAACTCCCCAAGAGTATCTTGTTGAGAGACAGAAATATTTGTATTCAATTATGAATGAGTAAAGTCCAATTATGAATGACTAAAAGACAAGCCAACTTATTTCTGAATGAAGAAATATATGCAACTCTTGCTGAAAAGCACAGTGTATCAATGGCAAAGAAAGAGAAAGAAAGAAGGAAGAAAGGAAGAAAGGAAGAAAGGAAGAAAGGAAGAAAGGAAGAAAGGAAGAAAGGAAGAAAGGAAGAAAGAAAGAAAGAAAGAAAGAAAGAAAGAAAGAAAGAAAGAAAGAAAGACAAACAAAACAAGAATCGTATCAACAGCATCTAGATTCTGGGTCAGTTAAAGTTGTCTTCCTTCTTCCTCAGAGTTAAAGCTCCATACAAAATATTTTCATAGCAAGGATGATTAAACACGTTTTGCAAAGAAAACTTCGGAAGAAAGAATGAGACCAAATGTACCCTCTTTAAAGTACATTTTCCAGTTTCTACCTTCACTAACACTGAGTTAAGAACCATTTTTTTTCTAGCTAATGAAAGAGGAAATATGCTGTCAAGTTCTGGGTTGTCTGGGCAGGCCTAACCAGTGGTGCAGCTGAACCATGAACACAGGCATAAAATATACACTGTGCTTCAGTATTGAGGTACTTTGTGCTGAACTAGATTTGGGTACCACTATGTCTTATAGCAATGACAAAAGACATTATTATCTTATTGTTGGTCATCTTTTACAGCTAATAAATTTAGAAAAGGATAGAATGGTAGCTTCCAAGACCACCTGAACAAGATATTTTAAGAATTACTAACTCAAGGGATTCATGCCTAGCTAGTTTTATGTAATTAATCTGGACTGAAGACTGGGAATTGTTAACTTTACAAAGTCTTTTTGAGTGGTCCTAATGTGCTATAAGCATTCAGAAATAATGATTAGTAGACAATTGTAATAGTTAGAAAGGCAGGGATTTTAATTAGAAATGAATCATGGATCTAACTGTAAAACATAAAACTATGAGAAAATCTTTAGGGTTGGATACATTGTTCTTAGGCTGAATAACAAGACAGCTCATTCCATAAAATTCCGAAGTGGTAATTTAGTTTATATCAAAATTAAAAATTATCATTCTGGAAGAGAGATTGATAAGAGAACTGAAATACAAAATAAAGTCAGGAAGAAAAGATTGGTATACCACCTATCTAACAAAAGAAATAACATACATAATATATAAAAATTATCAATGCCAAAATTAAAATTAAATAGATTAGTATTAGAATAAAAGATAGACTGTGTGGCAATGGAGCAACATTTTATTGATGTGATATATAAAGTAAGCTCACAACAGGATGTTCGATAACATTATACATTAGAGAAATAAAGCCCCAATAAGGTCACTCTATATGCATTTGAAATCATGTGTGTCGCAGCAGAGAGTCAGGGAGAGAGGAAGGGAGGGGGTTACCAGTTGTTGGAATGGATGTAGAGAAATCGAATCCCCTTTTCACTAAATGTTTTTGAGAATTTTACATGGTTAATCCACTCTGAGAATGGGAAACATTTTGACAATTTATTTTAAAAACTAGATAGACAACTAACACTCACCTAATGACTACATTGCAGATGTATTTCCTAGAGAACTAAAGTCATCCAGTTATTGGAATATATTCTATGTATTTGTGGTCTCCTTCTATGCAATATATCCAAAATGGAAACTACTCAGATGTACTTCAGATCAGATACTCTCTGTGGTTCCATGAAATAAATTACATTATAAGAAGATCACAGCAATAAAAACATACATGACTATTGAGAAAATCACGATGGTTGAAAAACCTATTATAAAAGCTACCTTATACATGGTGTGACATTTCAATTGTATTTTAATAAATAAAGACTGCCTGAAGATCTGAGAATAAAACAGTCCCACTGGTCAACCTTATGGACCAGATTATGGTAACACACACCTTTAATCCTAGTAGCCATAATGATACACATCTTTAATTCCAGTAACCATACAAGTTGCCATACAAACTGGGCATTGTGTGCCTTTAATGACTGTGGTTTATGCCTTTAATCCCAACCCTAGAGAGGAATATAAGACAGGGGAAAACAGCTCTCAGACGCAGTCTACTGAGATTCCAAGAGGCAGGATCGCCATTTTCAGACTGAGGTCAAGGTAAGAGCTAGTGGCTGGCTGTTTTGCTTTTCAGATCTTCACGTTGAACCCCAATTTACAAACAAAAGTTTTAGTTAATCATGCTTCAGTACATGATTTCATTTTTATAGCATTCTTGAAATTGCAAAATGGCAAAAAATGGTTAGGATAATAACGATTCTCAAGGGTGAAGTTGAGAATGGAACAGAGGAAGTAAGCATTGACACCATGAAGAGAAAACATGTGGATACCTAGGGTGATGGGATGGTTTTGTCTTTTGATTATGTTGAAATATATTCCTTGTAAAATGTTTCCATTTGTAGAAACTGGAAGGACTATGAGGTAAGATCTGCAGTAACAATGGCTCTTGCATAGGAACCAAAATAATTTTGAAATTAAAGGTTAACTAAGGACTGTGGAGATAGCTTATTAGGTAAAATCCCTGCCAGCGAAGTATGAGGATTCCCATCATTTATATATTTGGCAGGCCTTTCTCATTCATGACTGTAACCCCAATGCTGGGAGCCAAGGGATGGGAGCAAGTGGATCTCTAGATTCACTGGTTAGTCTAGCCAGTCACTTCCAGGTCCAGCAATAGACCCTGTCTCAAACAACAAAACAAAACAAACAATGAAACCACATTGAATAGCAATTGGGAAAGACACCCAGTGAAGACCAGCAGCTTCTATAGGATCATACGAACATATGTAGCCACATGTACTCATATACATACCAACACAAACATGTGCAAAAACCACACAGGCAGGCAGGCAATCAGGGATATAGGCACTTACCCACAGAAATCAAAGTTAGAAAGCATTGGGTTTTTGTGGGTTTGCAGGGGCATCATCTAATGTTCATTGCAAATTTTTCTTTTTTGTCAGTTTAATGTATACAATGTATCATAACTGTATTCACCCTTGTTATCTTTTGATGTCCCCCTCTTTTTCATCAGAGCCCTTTCTCCTTTCCACCTCACCTCCTTGTGGCTGCACCATTACAGAAAATGGTACCACCCCTAAGTGATCATTAATAGTTATTAGTTCCTTAGGAAAGGATGTAGCATCTCATTGGTCCCTCTTCGGTCCATGGTTGAAAGATGGAGGGCTGAATGTGGTGGCAGATATCTACAACTGCTGGACACCCATGGTTGCAACAGCTATGGCATAGCTGGGTGAGATTTATAAGCTACATAGCTGCAGCAATTCTATTAGGTAAAAATCTATGCATTATCTAGCACCTGTACACAAAGGAGCTTTATTATACTGGGCTAAGTGTTGTCCTAGTCTATGACATTGTATATAAATATTTAGAAGCCAGTTTAACAGCATATTTACAATGGTATTTATTCTATACCTTGTGCCAATGGCCTTTGTAGTCATGGGCTTTTGTGCATGTTTGTATAGGTATCAAGTGTATTCGCTCCCATTGAGCATGCTACAAATACAGCTACCAGGTGATTGATTATCTGCCAAATAACTGTGCTACTAGTAGGCATATCTTGCTTGGTATGTTGGCTTTGTAGATACATGGTCTATAACTGGGTGAGACCATTGAGTTTTCTACCCCAGAAGCCTATATAGAACCTCTCTCCACTGTAAGTGCCAACTCCAGAAGGGTAGCTTCCAGCTCAGTTCTGTCTTGATTTCTCAATGACCTGTATTTCTCTGCTCATAGTTTTGTTTCTTTTTCATGAGTAGAAACTCAGCCATGGCTTAGGTAGATCTTGTAAGAAGCTGCCATCAGATTGTCAGTCAGGGACCAGTGGTGGTACGACATGTATTCATTTCAGCAATTGAAAAGCAATGCCAGCCTGAGCTGTATAGCAAGATCCTGTCGCAGAGCCGGTGGGAAGCAGGCATACATGGGTATCATCTTGGCAAAAATCTGCCGTAGACTCATGCAGTCACATCAACATGGGTTGTCATGGACTGATAGACTCAGCTCTTCAATTTCTCTCTGTCAACCCCAGTACCTCCCTGAAAGAGGTTTCCCAACACGATCACTTGCTTAAGTAACACTAGCATGCTCAAGGGGTTTCCCAGCTGGACATAAGTCATAAATTTTTTCAAGTATAATTCTGGGGGTGACTCAATTGTCAGACTCTAGTAATTAGCAGAAATCACATCTTTTCATACTTGGAGAAGGTTGCATGGATGCTTGAATATCCCAAGACAGGGATGAGTGGGGGCTTCTGGAATGTTCCCATGTGTGTTTGTATACATTCCTTTCAGGGTTGCTTTATTGAATTGACACGTAATTGGGCTTTGAAATACTTAGGTTTTATTTAGTTGTGAACGAGTTTACTACTATTTAGATACTTGGCAGTGGTACAATATGATTTAAAGGATTATAAACTAAATTCTGCATCTATAATAGATCTTAGAACTAAAGGTTATTTGAACATCTGTACCACAAGAAATAAGATGTATTCAAGAAGAGTGAAGGCTACTCTATCAAGATTACAGCATTTATTTTTGGTATCTATGCAAAATGTTTTAGTTCCATAAAGAACTGGTTGTATTGCTATGGTTATAAATTTGCTACATAAAAAGTTTCATGTAATAGTCTAAAGCATGACATAATTATTTGGAAGAATGCTTTACTTTGGGAGATTCTTTTAAAATAGCAGCTTATATATAGTAAAAGTTATCTTTTCAGAATACTTCTCAATTACTCTGAAAATGTTAGAAATGTTCTCAAATTAGAAAAAGCGTTTCACATGTGTTTTTTTGTAAGTTAATCTGTTCTAGTTCTAAGTGACCTCAAGTATATTCAAATTAAGCAGTACAGAAACAAATTCCAAATTTTGTGAATATTTGTATAATTCATTCATTTTTATAACTTTTAAGGTAAATATTCAGCTGTTGAAAAATTAAGCCCAAATATTTTCACTTTTCTTATTTGTTTTTGTGCTCTGAGACAGGTTAACCATTCTTCCTTATGGTGTTGCTTCTAATATACTGTGACATAACATAAGGCTATTAATTCCATTCATCTTGCTGTGCCACAGAATATCACAGTTTACTTGTTATATCAAAACATAATATGGACAGTGATACAAATCTGCATGATACCCATGGACAGGTACTGTGTATTGCTCTGTTTTGTGTGTGTGTGTGTGTGTGTGTGTGAGTGTTTTGTGCTAAAGTTAGTATTTATCAACTTTCTTTACTTATTCTTTTCAGTAAGAAAGAGTTTTATCCTTTTATCCTTTAATACACATAGTAATTTCTTTGGTAGCATTTTTTATATTGTTCTGTATAATGTTCCATATGCTGATTAGATTATTGCTTTGCAAATGTTGAGTGGAGTGCTCTTTGGGTCTCTGCTTGATCAAGGGTCCAGTTTAACTTTGTCTATGGTAAGAGGTGGCACATATTAAGGATTGAACCTAGGGTTTCACATGTTCTACCACTGAGGTACTCATGTTTCTTATTTGCTATTGTTTGTTCCTTTACATTTTTGAAATAGGGTCTTGCTAAGCTTACCAATCTGGCCTTGAACTTGCTCTGTAGAGGAGGTAGATTGTCTCCTGTCTTCAAGCCAAGTAGCCTGGGTTAGGGCCTATTGTCAGTAGGTCTGGTTTTGCCATCTGTTGTGCTTGATTTTCGTACCTCAATAGTCTACCTGTTACTAAAAATGGGTGGTAAGGTCTCCCACTATTCCTGAATTGCAAGATATCTCTTCCCTTAAGTATACTAATATTTAATATTTTATTAATTTCCATAGTGGATGCACACCTATTTTTAAGTGTTACTTCCTCATACTGAATTGACACATTTACCATTTTATGTGCTGATCTCTTTTGAATGATTTTGACTTAGTCTGTTTTGTCTGCTGTGTGTGTGTGTGTGTGTAGGTGAAAACTCTTGCTTTTCTTTTTATTTTATTTGTAAGAAATATGTTTTTCTACTCTTTTGCCTTTAGTTCACACATGTTATTGGCAAAATGGATTTATTGTGAGCAGCTTAAAATAAGCTTTTCTTTTTTTAACCTACTGTGTGTTATTTTTTCTTTTAATTAGAGAATTTAATCTATTTACATTTATTGTAATTATTGACAGCTAATGTCTTATTATTACTGTTTTCTTACTTTTGTTCTCTAGAGGTATTTGTAGTCTCCGTTCTTTCATGGTATTCTCTGGTGTCTTGCTTATTATTTTTGATAAGTCTATTACAGTTTATTTTTGATTATATAAAGCAATTTTGAAACGACAGCAGTTTAACTCTGGCTGAAAAGATAACAAAGAAGGAACTGACAAAAAAAGAATGAATACTGCTACTAAAACAAGAACCAAAAATAAAAATGAAAATCACAACAACAAACCCCTAAGGTTGCCTTCTCTTCTTTCCACATGTTTGGATCTTGATGCCCCTTTTTATGTCTCTTTATAGTCTCTCTCTCTCTCAACACAATACTTTGGTTATTGTCTTATTCTTTTAGCCCTCATGTTAAATAGGTCAAATGATTGCTGTATTATGTCGAGCCTATTAGGTGTTCTGATATTATCTGCATGTTCATTCTTTCTGGTGAGTTTTCTACCTTCTCTTGCTTTTACCTTTCATTAGCATGTAGGGTTTTTGTTGTTGTTGTTGTTTAAGAACTTTCTTTAGTATTTCTCTGAGGATGGATCTATGCTTTGGGGTTTTGGAATGGCTTCATCTTTCATATCTGAAGAATAGCTTGACTGGGTATGAAATTCTTAATTATATTTTCTTTTCCTCAATATTGTAAAAACTTCATTCTCTGAGTAGTCTGCTGTAAAGCACATTGGCACACTCTTGAGCATCATTTGTTTCTTTTCTCTCTGTGTTCTTGAAGAGCCTCCTTATAAGATGTCTAAGACTGACACAGTTGGATTGGATCTGATTGACAGCCTTCTTGAAGTGGATATTTCTCAAGGGCAAATTTTTCTGCTATTATCATTTGCATTATGGTTTTAGCCCTTTGGCTTTCTCAAGCAATTTTACACTGATAATATAAACATTAACTCCTTTGATGTTGTCCTTAAAAATATCAGTTTTTCCTACTCTTAAGAGGTTATTATTTTTTAAGTCTTTATGCATGCATGAGAGCCTGCATATGTGCACTGTGTGAATGCTGGTGCCTGCAGAGGCCAGAAGAGGGTATAACATGCTCTAGAACTAGACTACAGGCAGTTGTGGGCCACCATGTTGGGGGTTGGACCTGAACTATGGTCCTCTACAGAAGCAGTATGTGCTGCAAACCAAGTCATCTCCCCCGTCCATTTTTCTCCTCCTCCTTTTTCTTTTTCTCTTTTTTAGATTTTTTTGAGACAGGGTTTGTCTATGTAGCTCTGGCTGTGCTGAAGCTTGATTTGTAGGCTGGGCTCAAAATCACAGAGATCCATCTGCCTCTGTCTCTTGAGTGCTGGGATTAAATGCATGCATTACCATCATCCAGCTAAAGATTATCTACCTATCTGTCTGTCTGTCTGTCTGTCTGTCTATCCGTCTGTCCGTCCGTTCGTCCGTCCATCCATCCATTCATCCATCCATCTATCTTTCTATCAATCATCTATCTATGTATGTATCTATGTATGTATCTATGTATGTATCTATGTATGTATCTATGTATGTATCTATGAATCTATCTATCTATCTATCTATCTATCTATCTATCTATCTACTGTTGTTATTGTTGGGTTTTTGAGACAGGATTACTTTGTGTACTTCTTGCTGTTCTGGAACTCAGATTCCCCTGCTTTTGTCTCCAGAGTGCTGGGACTGTGTGCTACCACATTTGATCCCACCCTTAAAGGTGGTAAGATTAAAACTGCCACCTCTGGGCCCTCCTTCACTCTGATTTCTCCTCTCCTGACAGTGTATTTTCAGACTCTCGTCTTCAAGCTTGCTGATTCTTTTGTCTGGTCTGGTCTGCGTTTGGTGTTTTCTATTGTGCTTCTAATGTCACTTAATATATTTTAAGCACAAAAGATTGATAGACTCTGAAGAGAAATCAGAGTCACTGGATATATGAAGCATCAAGATTTCTGTTTAATATATTTTGATTACATCAGTATCTCTGTAAAGTTCTCATGATAATCAATCTTCTGAGTATTTTGTTTGATTTACTTCTTCCTGAAGGTCAATCTTATTACCTAAACATATCAACTTTCAATCCTTTGTCCATGAGATCACACTTGCCAATTGTGTGTGTGTGTGTGTGTGTGTGTGTGTGTGTGTGTGTGTGTGATTCTACCACTCACTCTTCTCTACTGGGGGAATATTTTAAAGTCTAACATATGCAGTTGAAGAGGTAGATATTTCTTTCCTCTTCTCTAATTTATTTTGGTTTTGATTTATTCTCTGTGCTAGTGGTAACTGTTACTATCTTACCACCAGAGGTCACATGAAGTTCAGCATTGCCTCAAGCCTGTATTGCTGTTTTGCCATCTTTTAGTCACTTTAGGGTGCCCTAGGTTAAAATTTCTTCAAAATAAATAGTTGTTTTGTTGTACTAGGAGACCCTCTGACAAAGACAGTCCATCCCCACAAGCCTTTCTCCACCTGCAGGAAAAGAAGCTTCAGATGCCCGGTCCATGGTCAATGATCTGTGGACAAACAGGAAGATTCTGTCAAACATTGGACCTCAGCATACCGATAGAGTTTCTGTCTCTTCCCCTAGCCCCATGTCATGTCACAGCTGTTCAGTCCCCCAAAAAACCCCACACAGATGTTTATATTAATTATAAACTGCCTGACTTCTTAGTTCAGGCTTATTATTAACTAGCTCTTATAACTTAAATTAACCCATAATCCTTGTCTGTTAGCCATTTGACTTGATACCATTTATCAGTGAGGCATGCTCATCTTGCTTCCTCTACATCTGACTCGTAAGTAACTTTGCCTTTCCTCTTCCCAGAATTCTCTTAGTCTGGTTGCCCTGCCTGTTTCCTGCTTGACTACTGGCCAATCAGCATTTTATCAAACCAATATGAATAACAAATCTTTACAGTGTACAAGAGCAGACTGGCTTTCATTTCCATATATTATTTTGAGTTCTCCTCCTCTTGGCAAGCAATGATACCCACAATGTTATGCTGCCTGTTGGAAGGAAGATGGGTAGGTTTATCTATGATCAGAATTGCTGGGGCAACTGAAACATGAAGCTTGGTGCTGGGATAGAAGTCTAAGGTAAGCCTATTGTGATTTTCTCCAAGCAGTCCAACATCGCTGTACACAGTTGCAGATATTGCTGTCAGAATAGAAGTCTATCTCATTGCTGTCTGATACTGTAAAGGTTTCAGAAACTCTTGTCTGTTGGCCTTAAACAGGGAATGGGGTCTCAGAGTTTGGTCTAACCAATCTGGAACAGTTGTAGGTTTGCTTCCTAGTCAATGTGTTAGGAGATGGGTTATTTTTCAGTACTATGTACTCAAGGGTGTGATAGAGATTGAAGGAAATTTCTTGGTTTTTATGTCAAGGTCCAGAATCTCTATTTATTTGCATAGACCAGTAGTAAGGGCTGTGGGACATTTCCTAGTACTGAATTTCACTGGTAATAGATTATAATTCTGTGACTTAAACTTATTCTTCACTTTCCAGGAAATCATCTTTCTACATAGCCTTTCTTGAAACCTGGGTGAGGAGATGCTACCCAAATTCTTCCTCCTGTCTTCCTCTATGAATCTTTCATTATTATGCTAGAAAACAGGTGTTGTGACCTTTCAGTTGGCTACCTTAGCTCTCATGAAGGCAGTTGTGTGCATGATTAACTATTCAATGTGTAGTTTCTGGGTCGAGGTGACCACTACTGGGGTTCACTCTCCATCATCTAGTTTTGCCTCCCTAGGATCTTCTCTTAGTGCTCTAATAATGTAGATCATCTCTTTACGTGATAATAGCAGCAGTCATCAACACATGGCACAATCGACTATTTGGATAGCTCTCATTTCTGTAACATCATTTTTATGAGGTCAGGAATCAACAGCTTCTCTTTCCTTCACCCTCCTCCAAAGAACTAAGTTCTCATTCCTGTAGGCTATTTGGAGACCTTTTCTCGTGCTTCTGCTGACTCACTCCCCATATGCGCCTGCATCTGTTTGCTGCCAGATAGCTAACCATGCAGCTGCCCAGGCTGCTTTGCTCTGCATCGTTCTTTTCAACATACCCCATGATGCATGAGAACAAGACTTCCTATGTGATCTACCTTCCACTAAAATCAGAGCTTTTAAAATATTCAGGGTGAAAAATGTTTAGGATTCAAGTTTAGTGAAAGAGATGTTTTTAGCACAGTGCTAAAGGAGGTACAACATTTCTTAACTGTCTTTGTGTCACGAAGTTAATGAACCATTGATTAGAAGTATTCTGTTGGGCTTTTTGTAGTAATCTCCGTGCTTTCTCCTTTTCTGTGGTCTGCTCCAACCCCACAAAGCCAGCCGACCACAACACCTGTCTCCAAGAATAGTCTGGGGATGCTCACATGAGGTTTTCTTTCTTATCTATAGCTCTCAGATATTCTTGGACTAAGAGGAGTTTGTGAATACAGTGCATTACAAGAAGAAGCTAGATTAAGAAAATGGATTGAATTATACTTCCTGGTTAGTTATTATTATTATTTTAAAAGAAGGAAAGAAGAGAGTCCAGGATAGAGCAATTCTATATGAGAAGGACTTTGCTGATTACTAGAAACTGAGCACTAGTCAGGGAATAGAAAATTGCCAGGAAGAGGTAAAGAACAATGTAAGAAAATGTAATCTCAGAAAGGAAGACAGGTATGCTGATGTATTAGGCTGAAACCAGAGGAGATGCTGTACATTTGACTTTTGACCTCCCGAGCTGTAAGCTAATGAATTTGCATTGTTTTCAACATTGAATCTGTGGTCATTTGTTACAGCAGGAATAGAAACCAGTATACCTCCTTTAATTTCTATTTTCTTGCTTCACTGTTTCCTATGTAAAGAATATTACTCTCAGCTGCAAAGTATAGAACACTGTTGGCATGTGTAACTAGTACTATCCCTTATATTCCTTGCTTTTCTTACATTTCTGTAGCAAATTTTACAATTTTGTTTCATCTCAGCTCTGGAATATTTTGCTGCTTATTATTATTTATTTTAGCTTTGTGGAGGAAGCCGCTTGTTGGTTCCCGGCCACTCAGCCCCGAAATAATCATATAGAAACTGTATTAATTATGTAACTGCTTGTCATATTAGCTCTAGCTCCTTATTAGGAAACTCTTACATATTGATTTAACCCATTTAGATTAATCTGTGTATCACCACATGGCAGTGGCTTACCAGGCTTCTTCCTGACTCTACCTTCCTTTCTCCCAGCATTCAGCTTAGTTTTTCCTCACCTACCTATATTCTGCCCTGCACAGGCCCAAAGCAGTTCTTTATTAACCAATGATATTCACAGCATGCAGAGGGGAATCCCACATCATAGCTCTTGTCTTGGTCATTTCTGTTTCTAAAGCTTAGCTATGCACGTGATTCCCCAAAATGCCCCGGTGAAATCTCTCTATTTTCTTTTGTCTTCAGGAAAGTATAGACAGAAACAACAAAGAAAATAGGAGTTAAAAAATAAAATGATCATTGAACTCTGGAGAAGATGAAGCAAAAATGGTGTGGGTGTTCTATAGTTTGAAGTTATTCAGATAAACAGAGGGGGTGTTTAAACAGATCAGGATACAGGTGAAGGACCAACACATAAGGTGCTCAAAGTAGAAGATTCCTGGAACAGACCATGCCACTAGCAGTGAAGGAAGATGGGATTGGAGCTGCCCCATAATTGCATGTAGAGGGGTATGATTGTCCTGGTAGAGAATTTGAATCATTATCTTTATGATTTGGAATGACTAAATCTCTGAAGGATATTTAGCTGAAGTGGAGCAATCATGAGACTGGGAAGTAAATGGTAGATAGCATGGTGAGTAGAAATAAATTGGAAGACTATTCAGTTTGCTAGAGGAGGGATAAAGGAAGCTACCTATAATGGTGGTCCTTGGGGGAGAAAGAATGAGACAAATTCGAAAGATATGAACAGATAGAATAATAATATCATTAAAGGTTGACTATAAGAAAAAGACTTCTGCAGTCTGGGACAACAAGATTCCCGGCAAAAGTGCTCAGTAATCTGAGGTGTACAGTGCATTTGAGACAGAGCTGGTTATCTCAGTTCTGGTTTCAGCTTCAATGGTTGCATTATTCAGTCAGAAAGACAAGGCACCGATATTTCCTCCTGTGTTCTTGTCGGACATCTGCCACTGGTTTTCAGGACCTACTTCTTGAAGCTGATAAATGAGCTCAGCCTTCTGTTGGCTTCTGTTGTCCCAGACTCTGCCAAGCAATCTGTGGTCATACATAGACCTCCTCCATTAATTTAAGTCCACTTAAAGGGTTTGCTAGGAAATGAACAGAATAAACATGAAAGCCTCAAAGACTGTGGGAAACTACGGGGAGATGTTACTTTATTGAGAAGCAGAATATGTGAAAGTTTAGGAAAGGGCAAAAAAAGCTAATGTAATAGAGAATGACACCAAGTAGCCCAAGAGAGGTCAGCGTGACATTTAGGACACTTGGCAAAATGGTTTCATTGCCTGCTTCAATATTACAGCTTTACCACAACAGAGACGTTAGAAAGAGTCATGACACTGGATCAATGGAGATAGGACCTTTTGATCCCAATCTGCTGTTCATACCCTGAACTGAGTGGTGCTATTGTTTCCACATAAAAGCTTTAGAACTGTAATTGGGTTTCTCTATTGTTCAAGGTTTATCATTAGTCTTTATTGAGAGTTTCTAGTACTGTGCTAAGCATGGTGACAAAATTAAACAAATCCAAGTTGGGGTTTCTAGCCTCACAATGGCTCTATCTGTTAGGAAAAGCATTATTCAACCACACAAGAAACCATTAAAGGTACAAAGACTAAATAAGAACCATTGTCTGTGTGAACAACAGTCATCATGTTCACAGGAACCCCATAAAGGCTATTTATAAATGCGTCTGTGCTGTTTGGTTTTAATATGACAGTTCTAGAAAACAAAAAAATTCTTTTCTTTATAAATCTGCTACAAATAGTCCATAAAAGACAATAGCCTGCATGTAAAAATATCTCTAAGTGTTTCCTACAAGTGAAGACAATCTGCTGTTTGGCTAACCAGTCAAGTATAAAAAGGCCCAGCTACTAATTAATGATCATTACATTGAGAGCAAGCAGTTTTTGTATCCTTTAAAGAATATTGAGCAATAAACGGGAGCACGCACTTAAGCCAATGTGATCTTAAATGAGATTTGGGGACCATTGAAACCCTACCTGTGTAAACAGTCCCTGGAATAATGGCTTCCTGCGAGGGGAAATGAAAGATATTTTTAAAGACTGGGAAAGCCTGTCTGGCATGTTCGTCTCTGCTCCGCAGAGCAAATCCCTCGAATGCCTGAGAAAAGATTGATTTCTGATGTAAAGGCACATTTAATCATAGCTTTGGAAGTTTGAAAAGTGTCTGCGAAGGTTTGCCTCTCGGTGGATTGGAAATCTATTAGTGAGTAGCCAAGAGGTCACCGGATAGCAGGCATAAGACTTTTCAAGGACTCTGATGCAAAATGTGATGAGACATGCCAGACCACTGCCTTTCTAAAAGCATAGTGCTGAGGCTTTTCCAATGAAAATGAGACCAGCAGATACAACCCGGCAAGCTCATTGCTGCCACCCCGGTTCTCCTCATTGTTGGATAATGGTAGGCAATGTCATTAGTCTCCCAAAGCACTTCAGAAAAATAAAAAGATGTAAACGTTATACCATTGATGGTGATCTTCAGTAATTCTGTATTCCTCTAAAAGAGCTGTTCTCAATCTGTGGGTTGTGAGCCTTTGGGGGTTCAATGAATCTTTTTCCAGGGGTCGCCTGTAACCACCAGAAAATACAGATACGTGCAGGATCACAGTTACAGCTATGAAAGAGTGACAACAATAGTGATATGCCTGGGGGTCACCACAATGTGAGGAACTGCAGGAAAGGGTTGCAGCATTAACAAGGTTGAGAACCACTACCCTAAAATCCATTTTGAAGTTCTTTACCTATGTGTTAGGTTTTCTTTTCACACTGATCTTCACCTGTTTCTCTATTTTCTCTCTTGCTATAACCTGTAGTCTGGCTTTGTATCTGAGACTGTCTACCATCCATCCATTCCCTCCATTGTTTGTAGTCTTCTTTAGGAGAACAGAATATATTTCCACTATCCTTGCAAATATGGCCTTTTTATTCTTCTCGCATGCATCATGAGACTAAATTCCAGGCTGTTCCATGTCTAGCTTTGGTGGCTCACCTTAAGGTTCCCCCTTGCATTTCTTGTAGACTAGTCCATGATGTGCTAATGGAAGGGGAGTTTGGACTATTTGCATGATGGAAGGATGTCAGGGGGTGATAGAGTTCAGAGATGAAAAGACTGGGGTTTTGGGCTTCTTTGTGGAACATAGGTGTTACTAATACCTGTCAGCTGTGGACTGAAGATTAGAGAGTGCTGTGTGTTTGAATGTGTATACTTGCAAATGTAGATTTGCCAACCTAATTAACACTTTTAAAGTCTCTGAGTACATATTCCTGTACCCATAGATTATCCTTCCCTTATCTTCTTCTCTCCCCTCTTTCTTACCGCCCTCTCTTCTTTTCTCTTTTCTTCTGTTCTCTTTTCCCTATATCATTCCATTTTTTTCTTTCTCTATCCTATATGTATTTGTGATCTCTGTACTCTAAGAAATCACACTCTGAAATCCCCTCTCTATTATGATTTCTGCATATAAGCCATTGTGCATATCCAATTCTCTTCTAAGAACTATACTTAGGCTTATAGACTGAGTTGCCTCTCCAAATCTCCTTCTGCCAAGAAGCATTTACCAATACCACATACCAAGGGAAAGTCAAATAAGATGAAATGAATCCCTCAGAGGAAGATTGCAGATAGAAAAAAAACCACAGTGCTGTGAATATAGTAAACAATTAGACTGCTTTAAAGAAAATAAGTGGAATAAATGTGACATTAAATCTATAGGACGGGAGACATAGGAAAGGAAGAGAGAAACAACAAACTCTACCTATTCTGTACTATAGTTCAATCATAGAATTCCCTTTGATCTCTTCTGCTTCTTCAGAATATTTTATTTGTTTATTATTCTCATATATATGTATGATGCATGTATTGATGCCTGCATTCACATGTATCATTGAAGGTGTGTATTTTACGGTGAGTGTATGCAGATTAGAGAATAATCTCTGGCGTTGGATCTCTTACCTTTTACAATATTGAATCACAGGCCAGGTTAGCAGTCCTGAGAGCTTCTAGTAGTCTCTTCTCCCTGCCTCCCATCATCCTGTACCACTGCCTTTTATCACCCCGGGTGGAGCTTTGATTATAGACACTCATTTTACTTATCTGGCCCTGCCATAGGCTCCAGTGGTGTTAAAACAGGTCTTCTTGTGTAGCAAGCTCTTTTACCCACTGAGCCATCCGTACAGCTCTCCTCATGATAACTCCATGACTGCATTACTCTTTCCTGAGTCTTTCTACAGCCTTTATTTCCTACCTATGACCTTGGCTGTTTTCTTCCGGTAAAAACTGAAAAAGGATAATCAGATTAGCCATTTTCTATGTTACCTTCTTTTCCTGCACTTTTTTTTTTAAAAAAAATCTATGTGTGTTCTTCATTTCCTTTCTACTAGAGAGGCGTCTCCAGTATCAGTGCTGGCTTCCACATATGCCATCATAGTTTGTCCTGGTCCACACCATTGAGCAGCTACCCCTCTTTCATCTGTAGGTAACTTGTCAATCATATTAAATCCATGTCTTCTTGTTCTAAATACAGTGGCTGTTTCTCCCTTGATGGCTTTCTCATTACTTTTTGCAGTCACGTTCTTTTAATTAGTGAACTTTTCATAAGAGCCTCCGTTTGCAACTGCTTTCCTGCCCACTCTTCCTAAGGCAAAATGGCTTGTTTATTTAGTAATTTTCTTTTCTGTGTACCTTTTCATATGAACATGAAGCCAAGGTACTTGAGTGAGGTGAGCAAACACATCATACTTCACAGAACAGTAATCCCAGCCCTTAATTTTCACTTTTAAAATTTTATTTTTAATTAAATATAATTTCACTCTAATTGTACACATAATTGTGTACACTCTTTCAAATTCATGATATCTTTTTCTCTAATTACTATTGTTATACACACACACACAACTACACACACACACACACATGTGCATGCATGTACATAAGTACATTAGTGCAGGCTACTGGCTTTATTTAGCATGTAAGTTTTAAGGACAGACCAGTTGGTATTAGAAAACCGGTAAGGGGACTCATCCCTGGGGAAGACTAATAGCCACTCGCAATAGTCATTACTTTCCTGTATTTCTTCATCTAGACATGGGGCCCTATGAGATTTCCCTCATCCATCTTGCCATGTCAACTGATGATGGAATTTTCCAGGTCTTCTTTGGGTAGCTATATTGGTAACATTTTTCTGGTGTGGCTTCCCTGGCATAGCTGGAAGATACTCTCACAGCAAACTTTATGCTCTCCTGACTCTTAAATTGCCACTTGCCCCTTTTTTTGCTCTTCCCTGAATGAGCCTTAGGTATAGGGGTTGTGTTGTAGATGTATCAACTGGGGCCAGGCACCCCATGTTCAGTGTTTTCCTGCATTTAGACTGCTTGTAGTTGTCTGTAATGGTCTCTGCCTACTGCAAAGAGAAGTTCCTTTGATGGGAGGTGAGAACTTCCCTTATGTGTGGGAAACACGAACTTAGAGAACAATTAAGAATTTTCCTGGTTTAGTAATGGGGCGGTAGTAGATTCTCACTCTTGATTGATGGGCCACCTGTCTGGACATTCTCTCTGAAAACCATAAATGGTATTTTAGTGACCGTTCACTTCCTGTGCGGAGACCCCATCACCAAGGCAGCTTGTGAAACAAAAGACATTTAATTCAGGCCTTGCTTACAGTTTCAGGTGGTCATGACCAGCCTGGCAGAAGCATGACGGCGGGTCGGCAGCAATGGTGCTGAGGCAGTAGCTGAGAGCTTGTATTTTATCCACTAGCAAAGGGCAGAGAGACAGTGAGACTGAGTCTTGCATGGGCTTTGGAAACCTGAAAGCCAACATCAGTGCTATTAGTGATAAACCTCCTCAGGTCAGCCATACCCCCTAACCCTTCCTAAATAATCTACCACCTGGGAACTATGCGTTAAAATATATAAGCCTGTGGGGTCATCTTATCCAAGCCACCATAATGCCCTATTTACCAAGAGTTATGATCCCTAGCACCTTCATTTGACTTAGTCATTCTATAATTTTCTTCTGTGTGAACTTCTTGGTCCATTTTTCAAATTTTAATTATAATTTCTCTGTGATATTTATTGCTGATAAATTGATTAATAATTTTAATTTGAAAAGTTAGGTAACAGTGAATATTAAGTTAAGCTTATCAATGCCATTATATAGTTATCAATTGCCCTTGAATTGGTACCAATATTGTATTACCCATTCTGATTTTATATTTATGTAGTATAATATTATTTTGATACTTTTGAATCATTATGTTTTTTCCATTATGTATTGCTTTGAATATTTGATAGTTTTTATGTAAAATTACACACTGTTATTACTGTTATTTTTGATATTTTAAAAATAATATTTTTCTATAGATACCTGCTATATTTTATTTATAGCTTTTCTAGTTAATTTTAAAATTCTTTCATTTGCTTCTTTATACATATCCTGAAACAATACTTAGTCTCATGTCTTGAACTAAGAGTAGGTTGGTGTTTAAAACACAGTATATACCTGCACAAAATTGTGGCCTAGTGGGTAAGATAAAAAGAAGAAAGATGGTGTGACCACTCTTCTTCATTGTCAACTTGACAATATCTGGAATGAACTACAATCCAGAAATGGGGGGCTCGCCTGTGATCTGGGTCTTGAGGCTGGAAGATACAGGCTTTTGAGCCACATCTTGAGGCAGGAAGACACACCTTTAATCTGGGTTATCCCTTCAGCTGGAAGCTTATATAACGACAATGGAAGAAGGGAGGTTTCCTTCTTCACCTGCTTGGCTTGCCTTGCCAGCGCACCCATTCCTTTACTATCATTGGGGCTTCATCCTATACAGAAGACCAACTCAGAGATGTAGACTCGTGGAACTGAGCAACTAGTAGATTCTTGGATTTTCCATTCATGCTAGCCATTAATTGTTGGATTAGTTGTACTGCAGCCTATAAGTCATTAAGTCATTGCAATAAACCACACACACACACACACACACACACACACACACACACACACAAACACAATCATTCTGTAAGTTTGGTGACTCTAGAGAATACTGACTAATACAGATGAGCATTCCAAATTTGTAAGTAAATCAATGGGAAATGCTGTGTGCTGGGAAAGCGAGCTATGCATCTCTGGACTACAATATCAAGAGGGAACAATAACAGGGACCCTGGTAAGAACTTACTGGAACAGACAATGAAGAAAAAAAGCAAACGCTAGACATTTATTATCACACTTTCAATGGTGTTAAGCGAGGTAGGCTCCTTCCCAGGGGCAGGAAGAAAGCATAACACTATTAACAGAATAATTAGAGTGATGAAAATAGCATTCTAGAAAATATTCTGATCCTAATATGGACAATTAGATGAGAAGAGACAGAAACTAGAAAAATACTAAAGAAGACAGTTTGGGTACCCCACTCAGTGGGAGGGAGAAGATTGATGCTTTGGGAGTGAGCCAGGGGGAAGAATTCCAGCCAAATGGAGATTCTGACAGTAGTGAAAATAGGGGTCTGGAGCTCAGGAAAGAGTCTGGCTAGAGATTAAAGCTGTCATCTTATCCATGTATAAGAAATAGTAACTGGACCCTGGGGATGAATGCATAAGATGAATCAAGGAGAATGGTCAGAATGTGAGTTTTTGGAAAGAATTTCAGGAAGTAGCAATATTCAGAGGTTTAAGACGGTGATTCTCAAAGAATAAGCAGCAATGGAGATGGTGGGATAGGGGGACATTCTCATAGATGAGAGATTGTCCAGAGAGTAAGGGAATATAGAATGTTTTAACACAAATTGTCTCCAAGAATTTTTACGAAGACTAAATATAAAAACAAAACAAACAAAAAATCTACATTATTCCTTTACTTTGATTTCTTTTTAGTCATATTTCCTTTAGTTTTAAATTTCAAATAACCTTAAAATTAAGAGCGAATGACAATGATGTGCTAATGAGAGGAAGCAGGTAAGTGTTCAAGCAGTAAACAACAGAGGAGACTTGGCCAAAGATATTTGCTATGCCTGAAAAGCCATCTTATCCAAACTACAACAAAGCCCTATTCACCATATTATAGTATCTATAAACTTATCTGGCTTAGTCAGTCTATATTTTTCTTCTGTGAGGATTGTTTTTGGTCAATTATTCAAGGTTTAATTATAATTTCTCTGGGAGGAGAAACTGTGATCTGAATATATGATATGAAAAATATTTTCAACAAATAACATTCTCCATGTTATTAATGTTTTTATATGTTTTATTTTTTATTTTTAGTTCCTTTATGCATTTTACTTAATTTATGGAATATTCTTAAATTTATATCATATCCAATTAAAATAAAAATATAACCCTGAGTCTATTAAGCTTTCTGTCTACCTTACCTCTTAGCTCCATGTTGAGTGAATGAAGATGGTAGTGAATTAGAATACTTAGAATTCACTGTGTCTAGATCTGGAGAAATGGATAAGTGGTTAAGAACACAGGTTGCTCCTCCAGAGGTCCTGAGTTCAATTCCCAACAACCACATCGTGGCTCACCACTATCTATAATGAGATTTGTTGCCCTGTTCTGGTGTGCAGGCATACATGAGGGCAGAACACCATATACATAATAAATAAATATTGAAAAGCAGAAAGAATTCAGTGTCTATACTGTTCTACATCAGCTGTGCCTAGTTTCATAGGATACAACCATTTTAAAATGTTTTTAAAAACCCTCTTTGAACAAAAACTATGTGATTTTGCATATAGATATGCCCTATATGCTGGCTCTTACTATGTCAATCTGACACAAATTAGTATTATCTAAAAGGACAGAACTCCTTTTAATATACCTCCATAAAATCCAGCAATAAGGCATTTTCTTAAGTAGCAGTTTTTGAGGGAGAGTTCAGCCTATGGTGGGGACCTGGACTGGTAATCCTGGGTTCTATAAGAAAGCAGGCTGAACAAGCCATGAGGAGCAAACCAGTAAGCAGCACCCCTCCATGGCCTCTGCATCAGCTCCTGCCTCCAGGATCATGCTGTGTTTGCATTGCTGCCTTGACCACCCTCAGTGATGGACTGTTACCTGGAAGAGGAAGCTGAAACAAACCCTTTTCTCCCCAAGTTGGTTTGGTCATAGTGTTTTATCACAGTAATAGTAACGCTAAGACAGCACATTTTGAATAGTCTTACGTGTATTTTTTTCCTCTTGACCTACTAGTGATTTTTCAGTCCCACACTGTGTGATTTATTGTCCCTCACCAAGTTTTGTTAACCTGTCACACAGATTCATTGTTGAAAGGCATTTTCATTTTATGAGACTGGGTCCAGGAATTTTCTTCTCATTTGACCCGCAACTTGGTTGTGATCTTTCTTTTCTACTTCCAGGGATGTGGTTCCCCTGTATTCTGGCATTTGGTGTTCAAAAGCCTTGTCAAGCCCTCTTGCAGTTTTGTATTTCTGTTTGACACGTTTGTTTTGCTTAATACTCAGTATTATCAGCAAGTAACATGCTGGGGTATGTTTTTAGTTCATTTGTCTGGAAAATAATTATTCTATTTTAAAATGTCAATTTTATTTAAACTGGATAATTTCTCCCAGAATTTTCATGTGGGTCTTATTTAAATTCCATGTGCCCTGCTTCCTAGGGTGGAGTCTCCCCCACAGGAACTGCATCTTAGGTTTCACCGCTTTGCTTATTTTCACCGTCAGTGACTGTTTGACCTTTTCTTGTGGTGCTTTTGGTGTCTTCTCCGATTTGTCCTGTAAATTGCTAATTAAATTTTCTTCAATGTCAAGTCTGCTAATTGTCGATTCGGACTAAAGTATTTGTTTTGAAATTCGGTAACTGCTGCTGATCAAAAGTTTTTCCTTCTCTTTGTTTTCAGCTCTTGGTTCATAGGGGCAGCGTCTTTTTGATATTTTTTCCCCTCTTGTTTCTTAAGGAGAATTGCATACGGGTGTTTTTTTCTTATCTTGGGATGAATATAATGCAATTATGCTTCTAGTCACTCTTTGAGTTAGTAACCCATTAAAAAGCTCAGCATACACTTCATAGTCTTATTACCATAAAAGGGTCTGGGCTTTGTCACAAACTATTGCAATTCTCGACTCACATCCTTTCTTGTGGACCCTATCAGCTTGCCAGTGCTTCAGTCTGTCTCCTGCAGATCTTAATAGAGCATCTTTCATGTCCGTAAAATTATCATGTCCAACCCAGAATCAGAATCATCTTCATCCCCTTCTGAACTCCCACAGCAATTGTGCTATCATTCTGCCAATCACCTTCCATCATCCAGAGCATCTTTTGCTTCTCCTCTTTCTGAGGCTTTGATGAAGGAGTTCCCCACTCTGCAGTGATTCGTGTGACATTTGTGCAGTTCCTTCCCGTTGTGCTTTTATTGCTCTAATGACAGCTCTCTGGGAATTGTTTTCTTTTCAATCGTGTTGTGTTAATACTGTCAGAATATTTTTCTTAATGCTCTACCTACCCCGTTAATGTCTTTCTTTACAGTTATGGTTAGATTTCTTTTGATTGTTCAGTACACATGCATCTCCATGTCTTTCCTACTGTCTCTTAGATGCATCTTAGATGCATTCAAACCACGGTGTAGGGCATGGACTGGAAGACAGCAATGGGAGTCTCACAGAATGAATGAGATACTTGGAAATATTATACATGCATGATTGGAAGGAAGGTGGAAAGATAAATAATATCATAACACCATTTTGGAGGCAAGGGTTAGGAATTTGGAATTGACTTTATGGGCAATTGAGAGGCAGAAAATAATTGTAAATGGAATTAGATGGCAACAATTAAAGTTAGGGCCCAAATTCTAAGTAAATGGATCCCACCCTGAGTAGAAAGGTGGTCGTGAATAGAGTGTTTTCTTGCTTTCTAAAAACAGTGCTTCATGACATAGTTCTTAAGCTCATCCAATACTGCTGTGAGAATGTGGAATTTCCTAAGGGTAGACTGAGCCCAGGTTGAGACCGGCTGTGGTATAAACAGCAGCCCTAATTCTGGTGGAGAAAAGTTGGACATTCTTTTCCTGCATTACAATTTCAGAAGAAAGTTTTGAAAAGAGCATTCTATACTGTAATAGAGATGCTAAAAATGGAGGCCATGCTATACTATAAAAGAGACTTTGAAAACAGAGGTGGGCAAATAGCCTGGGCAAATAGCTCACACTCTGAATATTTTCAAAAAAGAAAACTGGTTACACATCTATGATAGTAGATACAACAAGGACAAAATGTTTTGTTGAGCGAGAGTTTGAGTATTTTCCGTGGGCTGATAAAAAGGAGGAACTGGAGTAACTTTCAGAGATTTATTGTTCTTGGGTCTCATGTCAGCCGCTGCTTGCAGACCCCTTCCTTGGATCTGGATTATGTGAGCTGAGAAGAAACAACTGACCACTCGTCATAGAGATTCTATTGGTCCTTAAGGAATGGTATACAAGAGATCAGAGGTGATTGAGAAACCATGGAAACACCGATAAGAGAAGGGCTATATGCCAAAAAGCCATCAGAACCTATAAGTATCTACTTGAGACACTCTTGATTAAAGTCTTCTCTGTTTTCTGTTTACCCTTGTCCATCCTGACTCCAGCTTTGTACGGGGTCTTTGGTTAAAGTTCTCATAAGACAAAGAGAAGTTCAATGACTCTCTTTCCTTCACCATTGGCTCCTCTTCCCTCATTCTCACCCCACCTTTCCCTGAGTCTGATAGACAGAAGGAAGGGATTAAGTCCTGGTGTTGAAAAAAATGAACTGGAAGTTCCACTTGAAAAGCTGAAATAGTAGCTTTGAATCAAAGGAAATAAGTTCCAAGAAAGATCACAAGAGTCACGATGTTCTCTGAGATTTTACCCAGGAGAAAGGAAGCAAGCATATACTTGTAATGGACAATGGGACACTAAATTATATGTGCTCTGCCATCATACCCTGTGACTCATACTTATTCAATAAAAAGTTACATAAGAAAATTCATGAACTTATCTCTGTTTGAAAGTATGTTAAACACTCTGAAACTGCAGTAATATGAGGTGAGGCAGCTTTGGATAGAAGCACTTTCCCTGTCTATATATTCATGGTATTCACTCTTGTATGATTCTTTTACGATGTCTGTACTTCTGTCAAAGCTTAGCACTCATTCATTTTTCATCGGAACTTACAGGGTATTCCTTTAACCATTCTTGGTTGGCAACTTGTTTACATCTGGAATTAACTGACACCCAAGTAGCTGGGCACAGCTCTGAGAGATTTTTTTTTTTTTTTGTTAAACCATTTGAAGTTGGAAGACACACTAGTAATTTTTAAGGTGGGAAGATTCACCTCCAATCCAGGCCTTTTGAGATAGGAGATCCGCTTTTAAGAAGAACCTCACCTACTGGCAGCCTTTATAAAGGACTCGGGAGAAGGAAACATAATCATTCTTTGCCTACTAGCAAGTCCATTCCTTTGCTAATATTAAAGTTTATGTATTGGGATTCTGAAGAACAGCTGAGACATCCACCCTTAGGGGACTGAACAACTATTAGATTTTTGGACCTTCCACTAGTAGACAGCTATTGTTAGACTATCTGGAGAACAGACTGTAAGCTTGTAAGTCACTCTAATAAAATATATATATATATATGTATATATATATATATGTGTGTGTGTATGTATTTATGTGTGTGCATGTATATATATGCATCACCATTTATATATATATATGTATTCATTATATAAAATAAATCACACACACACATGCATATATATACTCATTCTGTAAGCTCTGTTCCTCTAGAGAACCCTGACTAATATAGAAACCTATTGTGTTTCAGAAATTGTTATGATTCTTAGGATACATATAGGATTAAGTTATGAAACCTCCCAGAGACATGGGGTTTGTGTTTTAGTTAGCAGAAATTAATAATAGCACATATAGCACCTAAGTGACTTTCTTTGTATAATAGAGGAAAAGTGCAATGGAGTAAAGAAGTCAATACAGGAGAGTAAAGAGATCATATTAACATCTGCCCCCCCCACCCCATACACAATGAGAAAGCAACATTTGAGCAAAGTCCTGAGAGAAGTGATTAGCCACGTGGATATTTAAAGAGAGACAGCTTTAAAGCCTTCATCTTGGGTAGTATTTTGAAAAATTTTCTAAAAAAAACAGCAAGCAATTCAGTGTGACTGAACACAGTGAGCTATAGAGACAAGGCATGAGAAAGAAGGTCAAAAACATAATAGCAGCCAAATCATGCAGGGCCTTGAAGGTCATTGCCAGGCCTTTTACATTTATATTGAGTGAAACAGGAAGCCATTTGGGGTTGAAGCTGAGGCTTGTCATAACTTATTTTATGTTATAAAAGAATAATTCCTGTGATAAACTGTAGATTTTTTTAGAAGTTCATATGTTTCTATTAGTCTAATTTTTGCAATATAGTTACTTTTTATATAAATATAAATAAATATATAAAAATAAAAATAAAAATATATATGGATATAATATAAAATATATTATATATTATATATTACATTTATATAAAACATTATAAAATAATATGGAATATATAAATATATTATGTAAATATATATTTATATAAACTGACAAAAGTCTAAGTCTTTATCTAACTAAGTACTATGTCCTCTATGGTGGATAAATAATATGATATATACAAGTGACACTAGTATTTATCATAATACTGTTTTATATTTTTTTTAGCAAACTGAGAGTTAAAGAACTGTGCTATCAACTAATATATTTGACTATCTCAGACAAATTATTCCTTATTACCAGACAGTATAGAATTGTATTTCGCTGTGTTTTAGTGCAATTTCAAATGAGGTCATTCTTTTAAGCTTATTATTCCCTACAAGACAGCTGTGTGTGGCCTCTTTAATCATAACGTGACCTAATATTATAAAAATGTAGCTATGTAGCATTTTTTATTGTCTGAATCCCCATATAACCTGTATTTCTAGGTATTATTTTTATTTCAATCCCTATTCTCTGAGATGGTGTTTGGTGTGTAGTAACTCTTGATATTTGCTGGATGAGTGCATAAAAGAATGAATAGAATCTCCTACGAGGATCATCATGATTTGATAGCTGTGAAAGACCATCCACAAACTCTGAGGCATGCCAGTTTATTTCTGGGTCTCAATAGCTACAGTCAGATATCTAAAGTTAATTCTGAATTTTTTCAATAAATAACAAAGAAAGGAAGAAGGATGAATAAGGGGAAAGTTAATGGGGAAATGAAAGTTAAAAAATAAAAACAAAAAAGAAAGAATTGAGTAAGAGAAGAAAGAAACAGAAAGGGAGGGAGGAAGATAGACGATAGATAATAAATAGATAATACATAATAAATAGAAAATAGATAGATTTAGAGATAGATAGGTAGCTAGGGAGATAGAAAGGTAGGTAGGTAGGTAGGTAGGTAGGTAGATAGATAGGTAGATAGATAGATAGATAGATAGATAGATAGATAGATAGATAGATAGAAAGGCAGGCAGGCAGACAGAGGGAACCCACTGCTGACTCTACTTTCCTTTGTAGAGATTCTTAAGATCCCACCTTATTTTCTGTGCAGTGTTTTTCATTTTTCCTTTGTATTTCATCATCTTGAATGTTTAAGCATTTAGAAAGGTGCATTATGAACTAATATTTTCTGACTTGCTTGACATTGAGTGATTTTTTAAAAATCTCTTTCCTGGAGGAATTTTATTCTGTAATAAAAAATAAAACTTTGGCTGCATGTCAAGGAACTGGTAGGATTTACCTAGCCTCGTTTACATATTAGTCAGTAAGCATGCAGAACAGAAGAGCCCAGAATGTAATGATTTATGCAGCTGTCCGTGGAAATCAAGTCAGTTGAACTGGCTTTATTGTTGAATGTTTCCTGACCAGACCTTAATAGGCACTTGGTTTTGTCACACAGCCAGGCTATTGAATGCAATGAGATGCAGGTTCAGATAGATTGGTTCTATCATCTGGATTGTTCTAATCCAAACGGCACAATTCATAGCCAGGTGACTTTATAGATAGGCCCAACTGGAAAGACACTATTTCCAAAGAAACAAAGGATATACTTCTTAAACTAAAGTATTATGGTCCTTGACCATTAAAGAGTCCTACATAAAGGTAAGGTGTTGTAGTTATTAGTATGATTGTAATGGAAAGATTTTAAAAAACATAAAAGAATCAAATCTGATTTTATCAATGACATCTCACATGCTCTTACAAGGTGTCAAAAACCTATTAGCTTCCACTATTTCCAAAATCTCACAGGGTAAATAAAGCATCTGCTTTATCCAGATGGTAAGGAAGCAATACATTCAGGAGGCAAAAGACAAAAGCAAAGGGAGGAAAGTTAATGGAAATAACTCTTCCTAGCAAATGTGTAATCCAGCTTTCATGGAATACATAAGACAGGTACAAATCATGTTACATCTGCATTAAAAGTAAAATGTGAAAATAACAGAATTTTTTAAAAAAAGCCTGATGCTGCTTTTTGAACCCTTTTGTTGGTGTGAATCAGGAATTTATCCTTTAATGATAATAGGAAGTTGTTAGGATGGACTGGATGATTTCTGTCAGTTGTTGCTCCCAATTGCAATTCCCAAACTACCTCAGCTGTAAACAGAGGTTTCCATCCCATCTGGTCCTGCAGCCATTCAGTCTCAAAAAAGCACAGAGGCTTATATTAATTATAAACTGCTTAGTCTATTAGCTCAGGCTTATTATTAACTATCTCTTATCACTTATATTAACTCATAATTCTTATCTATGGTTAGTCACATGGCTTGGTACTTTTAAATGTAGCAGTTTCATCTTGTTTCCTCTCTGTCTGGGTGACTGCAGACTGAGCCTTTCCTCATCCCAAAATTCTCCTAGTCTGGTCACCCTACCTATTCTTCCCACCTGGCTACTACCTAATTAGCATTTTATTAAACCAACACAGGTGATAAATCTTTATAGGGTACAAGAGCATTATCCCACAGCACTTCCCCATTTTTCTTTTCAAAACAAGGCCCTGAATCTAATTTCCTTTGTTTAGCTTTTTTTTCCTGACCATTATCCATAACAGCTTGTAAGCAATATGCTAAATAAAGCAGAACATCCATAATCTATATTTTGGGAATGTGGACAAAGTTTTCTAGGTTACTTCCTGCTGATTGGGGATGCTGATAATCTTATGGGAACCCAAAGAAAATTTAGGATTATTGTCAAATAATATCCTGACTGGGGTATTTTGTGAGGTTGGGTCATCTCAGTCAGCAGTCTCGAGGCTGTTCTAGATGTAGAACTTGGAGGAAACTGCAGCAGAAGTGCTTTGAAATGTTGGATCATCTGGGCCATATGTTCCTATTGGAGATTTTCAGGGGACCTTTTTTGATCAAACCTGATTTTTCTTAACCCAGAATGAATCCACAGCCTCTCATTTCTTGTGGGGACAAAAGTAAAACCTCTTCTCCAAAGTAACATATCTTCTAATTTATTTTTGAAGTCAAGGCATTTTCAAAGTATATAGGTTGGATTAATCCAGCAGCATTAATAATTGAATGGCTTCTTCCTTATTAGTCAAACAGTTCAAAGACAACACAATAACTTACACTATAAAGACTCTCTGTATATTTTCCATTTTTATGTGGCTTTTATAAAAAAAACTCTATTTCTTTTATTTTTATTTTCGACTTTTGATTTTCTGAGACAGGTTTAGTCTGTTATCTTTGGATATAATGGATCTCATTCTGTACACCATACTGGCCTGAAACTTACAGAGATCTGCCTGCCTCTGTCTCTGAAATACTGAAATTAAAGGTATGTGCCACCACTCCTGACTATATTTCTTTTTTTGATGACTTTCTCTATCCCTTTTCTTTTCTTTCCCAAGCTGATGTTTGTTTTTAAAAACACTGTAAACTGTTTAGAGGTTCTTTTCATCTAAATATATCTTTACTGTATATCTCTCTTTTTCTGAACACATGAGTCTTTAGTCTGCTAAGTGACATTACGAGGATTTAAGTTGTGACTTGGGTGACTGAATCCACCCCAATCCTTTGTCTCCCGAGAGAATAGCTTCATGGTGGAGGTATTGACAGAAGCCACATTTTTTTACCACAATTCTGTGGAGTTTTTAGGTCCATGCTACCACCTAGAAGTCTGATGTCAGCTGCTCAGAGACACCATTTAAGTATTTGGTGGCAGAGCCTCTTAAAAAAGCTTCAAGGTTTTGGCTGCTAATGCTGAATCAGGGAGCCTCTCTTAAAGGAGGTGTGTCTTTGCTAGCCTCTAGAAAACAGAGTCACCTTTAAAAATGTTTCTACAAAGAAGTTGTGCTTAACTCTGTTCTTTTATGTCTAGAATCCCTACTCAAGCTCTCTCAGGTTTTATGTGGATGTTGAGTGCCATTTGTAAATAGAAGTTTCTGTCCTGCCCAGTCCTGCAGCTGTCCCATCCCAAAGAAATGTAAAGGTTTATATTAATTATAAACTTTTGACCTATTAGCTCAGGCTTATTATTAACTAGCTCTTACAACTTATATTAACCCATAATTCTTGTCTATGTTTAGCCATGTGGCTTGGTAACTTTTCTCAGTGCAGTATTTTCATCTTTCTTGCCCTGCATCTGGGTGGTGACTGCAGAGTGAGCCTTTCCTCTTCCCAGAATTCTCCTTGTCTGGCCAATCAGCATTTTATTAAAACCAATACAAGTAATAAATCTTTACAGGGTACAAGAGCATCATCCCACCATGTTTTTGTGTTGAGAAAGGAGTAGAATGTTCTGGTCATGTAGAACAGTGAATTTAGGATCGTCAGCCTTGATTTGATGACTGAGTCCAATTCCTGATTTAAAATAATTTGCTACCTTTCTGTACAGATGTGTGTATCTGTGTGCATGTGTGTGCATGTATGTGACATTTTCCTTTAGAGTTATTGAGATATCTAACATGAAATTTTACATCTCATCTCAACTCCCAGAATATATACCATTTTATGTCATGATGTCTTGTGTACTACCTTGGAATATTGCCTTCACGACATCATTCCTATAGTTTCATTAGTTCTAAAAGTTCTAATAAGAAGTGATTGTTGGTAAGATGATAGGAGGCAATTAAAAAATAGAGATTGACCCTTTAACATGCTTGTGTTTTTAGAGCACTTGATAAGAACACTAGGTGATTTTGCTTGTCTGCTAAAAACATGAGGGAACAGGATGGTTAAGTTGGGGTAGGGACAGAGAGGGAGAACAAGTAAAGAGATATCTTGATAGAAGGAGCCATTATGGGATTAGGGAAAAAGCTAGTGTTAGGAAAATTTCCAGAAATCCACAAATATGACCCTAACTAAAACTCCAAGCAGTAGTAGGGAGGGTGCCTGAAGTGGTCTTCCTCTGTAATCAGATTGATGACCACCCTAATTGTCATCATAGAACCTTCATTCGGTAACTGATGAAAGCAGATGTAGAGAGCCACACCTAAGCACTGGGTCGAGCTTGCAGACTCCAGTAAAAGAGAAGAAGGAGGGATATTATAAGGAAAGGGGTCAAGATCATGATGAAGAAACCCAGACAGACAGCTGACCTGAGCTAATTAGAGCTCACTGACTCTGAGCAGAGAGCTGGGGAATCTGTGCAGGACCAAACTAGGTCCTTTGAATGTGGGTAACAGTTCTGTGGCTTGGGCACTCTGTGGGGGTGACTGGAATTAAGACCAGGATTTATCACTAGTGCATGAACTGGCCTTTTGGAGCCCATTCTCTATTGAGGGATTCCTTGTTCAGCCTAGATACAGGTGGGAACAGCTTGGTCCTGTCTCAACTTAATATATCAGTCTTTGCTGACTCCCCAGGGGAGGCCTTACCCTTTTTGAGGAGTGTATGAAGCATTGGGAAGGGAGGGAGGGGTAGCAGGAGAAAAAGAGGAAGTGATTGGTATGTAAAATGAAAGAGAAACCTTAAAAAAAGAACCAGAGATTTTCCTACAAAGAACAATTTCACTCTTATGATAAAAGCCATTAGAAGTGATTCACCAAAAATGATGGTTAGACAACCATAAACAATTTAAAGAATTTTTCATTCTTTTGTGATATTTACATGAATATAAATATATAATATAATTATATATAATTATATTATATATAATAAATATATAATATAATTATATATAATTATATTGTATATAATAAATATATAATATATATAATATGTAATATAATTATATATATTATATATAATAAATATATAATATAAATATAAATTTTGATTGATACATGAATTTCAGTCTAAATTCTTGGGCTGTCAGGGAGAATAGATACTTAAATGGAGATCAAAGGCTTTTTAGGGGATCTGTTGGAGGAGGGCCCACTTGTTCATCCCGGCTGCCTGGCTAGCTTAGCCCCAAACTAAAGACACAGAAATTGTATTAATTAAATCACTGCTTGGCCCATTAGTTCTAGTCTCTTATTGGATAACTCTCACATCTTAATTTAATCCATTTCTATTAATCTGTATATCACCATGTGGCAGTGGCTTACTGGGAATAATTCATCATGTCTGTCTCTGGTAGCTCCATGGCGTTCCTCTGACTCTGCATTCATCCTCCCAGCATTCAGTTCTGTCTTCTCCACCTACCTAAGTTCTGCCCTATCAACTAGGCCAAGGCAGTTTCTTTATTCATTAACCAATAAAAGCAACACACAAACAGAAGAAACTCCTACATCAGGGATCTTTCCGAGTTAAATTAAATTTGTAAACATAGACACATAACTGTTTTTACACAATATACGGCAGGTTTACCAGTAAAACAGCAAAAGTAGAGAGCTTCCTTTAGTATCTTTGTCATGTTTTAAGGGATCTCCTCACTTGGTTTCTTGATTCCTTTTTTCAAGATAATTAGAATTTCTCAGATTTAATTACAGAACATTTTCAAAAATTACAGGAGGCCAATGGATATTATTTTTTTCATCAAATCTTTCTGTTTTATATCTCTATCCTACTAGGCTTCCCTTAGCAGAAAATATTTGCTATGCCTATTTCTTTTATTCTAGTCTCGAGGCTGAAATGCTGCTACTTCTGACTAATTTATTTTATTTACATTTTTGACCCTATGCTTCATAGAGATACTGTTTTAATGGCTTCAATTTGTCTTTAGTTGTTGATATTCTTGGTAATACAACAGTCAGGATTTGACTTTCCTCTTACACATGAATTGATTGTAGATGTATATTATACTACCATTTTTGTTTACTGAACATTGTTATTTTGCTATATAGTTATAATCTTAGGAAACATTTTACTCTCATTTTTTTGACATTTAACAAACATGATTCTATTAAGCTTTCAGGTAATGGGAATGTGTTTTTTTTTTGCCTATGCTATGACAGGTTCATACTAGATGGTGTTTTGTATATGCTTATGAAGTACAGTGTGGTCTTTGGATTTATTTGTATACTGAGTTACAATGAAATAAGGATAATTAGCATATTGATGATCTCAAAATCAGTTCTTTATAGTGTGTATATTCATGTCTCAGTTAGGGTTTCAATTGCTGTGAAGAGACACATGAGCCCACCAATTCTTGTGAAGGAAAACATCTAATTGGAGCTTAAAGTTTCAGAGATTTTGTCCTTTATCATTATTTTGGGACATGCTGGCATGCAGGCAGACATGGTACTAGAGAAGGAGCTAAGATTAGAGAATCAACATCTTGATGTGCATTTGACAGGAAGTGGTTGGGAATACTGGGCATGGCTTGAGCATATGAGACCTCAAAGCCTGCCTCCACAGTGACACACTTCCTCCACCTACTCCAACAAAGTCATGCCTCCTAATAGTGAGACTCCTCATAAGCTTATGGGAGCCAATTACATTCAAATTGCCACAATTCCAGACCCTAACTACAAGACATCTCGTTATGTATAGTCATCCTCCTGTGCCATGAAATGGGCATGTTATATTGTGGAAGTAAGTTCTGGTACCCAAGCATTCTTATGACACATTCTCTTACTAAGCATTTAGAGCAACTGGTATTGTCATTTAACATTAGTGACATAAATGACTTGAGACTAAGCCTCTCCTCCTACATTTTTCGCAGCAGATCTGATCTCATCAGTTACAAATACCTGACATGCATCAAAGGGGCCTCTTGTCAGCACCTCCCATACTCATAATTGTACAAATTTTACATATACTTATATCCTCTCATTCTCACTATGAGAACAGCCTTCTGCAATTTTGACTTTGCAGCTTCAGCAGTTATACTCTCTGTCTTGGATAAATAAGAGTATAGTTATTGTTTCAGCTAGAATATATGAAGGTCATCATCAGCACTTCAGCTAGGAGACAAGTTATACTGATCCAAAACTTTAGTCTTTCCTCCACTATTCTCACAGTTCTCAGTCCATCATAAGAGTTGTGTCTGGAAAGTAAAGCGATTGTTCATGACCTCTTAGAGGAACAGAAGAACACTAATCATATCACAAACCTGAAAATAGTAAATTCTCTTGTGTCCTAAACAAGGTTAACTGCACTAGTTTTATACTACCCCATTTAATATGAGGCAAGGAATGTTTCATAAAAGATAATGCATTTTAGTTTCTGAAATGCTCATGCTATCTCTGAGTAAATATCACACAGCTTGAATAAAATAATATCTTCATGCTGTTCCACAAATCTGCTGGTGAGTCCCTAAACATGTTTCAAATTATGATTCTAAATCTTTTTATGATCCGTCTCTTCACCTTTAAATTAACTGCATTTAGCTTCACTCTTTTATAATCTTGCTTCTCAAGTCTTTGTGCTTTGATAAACATGCTGGGCTTTGCCAAACTCAAGACCCATTGTACATATTTTTCATTTGCTTGAATATTTCTCCTAAATACTCATTCTTCAGAGACATAAATATTATTTTCTTCATGAAATTTACAATGCCCGCCAATTAATAAAACAATGTAAAATTCTCTCTATCTTCAATTCCTTTTCTTTACTTTGTTTTTTTTCACAGCAGTAATCTTTACTGTATGATTAATAAGTCACTCACCTATGTGATGTGCTTACTATCTGCAATTTCTTTCACTCAGCTAGATAGTGAGCACTTTAAACTGGCAGGAATTTTTTTCAATTTGTTGGTGCATATTAGTACATCATAAATATCAATTGAATTAACAGACATACTCTTCTGTTTCCTCTGAACACCCATAGATTCAAGTCCTCCCTTAGGCTTTGGGCCATTTTCTGTCTCTGCTAAGGTAGCAGTTTAATAGCCCTGGGGCTTCCACAAAGGGAATAGACAACAAACTTGCTTTTACAGCTAGAGGAAAATCCAATTTAAAACCCTACCATATTCTGTAATAGAATATAGCTTGATAAAAGATTTTGAAAGGAATTTAAAAGCTTCCTGGTCAGCATTACTTTTATCAGCTGTTATATCTTTATGTTGTAGCTCTTTCTCCAGCTTTGAAATTGTAAAATCCTTTTCTCCGGCTACATGGCTGAGGCAAAGAGTATCTAAATGCTATTTCTTTCAAAGGGGAAGTGAACAAGTTAGAAGCAACACTTGCAGTGTTTTTTAGTTTACCACTAAGTAGAAAAGAATCCATGGGGCTGGACTAATTTTCAAATATCCAGCATTCTCCAATTAGACATATTGCCATGAATTTTGAGCTGGGTGTGCGTCCATGTATGGTAAATTTTTTAGTTAGACTTTGGGGACCTGGGAGAGAGTGATTTGACTCTTTATCCTGAAATGATGAAAACTATTCAGAGAGGTTTTTTTTCATTTCATCTTTCACTGAAGATACAGGGCATAATAATTAGGGCCTCCTACCCATCACTGAACATCATTTGCAATTATTCTGGAAAGGGATTACTTTGGAAAATATTTTAAGGCCTCTTTGTTGTTGTTTGTTTGTTTGTTTGTTCATTTGTTTGCTTGTAAGTGGTAAGTAGACCAAAAAAGACAGCTGCTTAAATGTGCTCCCAACCAACTCAAACAAAAAGATCTCTCTCCCTCTTTCATCATTTTATATCTTGTTTCCTTAAGATATTGTCTAGAGACAAAGGAGACTTCATTTGGTGTGGATTTGCCCAGAGGAGATGTTAATTGGGGGCAGTAGTGCTGGGTAACTATTCATAGACGCTGTCAGCTGTTCAAACTTGTTGATTACTTGGAAAATAAGAAGTGGGAAGGTGCATTTGTGGACAAGCACACTTTTCTAGTCTTATGTTGGATGTTGTAAATGGAGGTGAGGAAGTCAATATATAAAAAGAACACACAAAGCACAGACATATCCGTGGAAGACTCTTTGGTACAAAAAAAAAAGTCATGCTAATTTTCTCTCAGCATTTCATTTTAATTACCCCTAGAATTTATCATCAAATAAATTAAAATGTCAACTTATTTATTCCATTAGTTTACAAAGTCTAAGAATAAACCTACTCTTTGTTCTCCCTCCCTTCCTCCTTCCTTTTCTTTAATTTTGTTCTGGAAGCTTAAGAGAATATTGACTTTCTTTTGAGATGTATCATTGAGTGGAGCAACAGCATACTACTTGAGAAAAAATATTAGTGCTCTTCACTCTGTTCCCCCACATAACCCATTTTCATGAGAAGTTGGTTAAGTAAGTAAGAAGGACTGCCTGAAAAGAATGTCCTCAGTTTTTAGGTCAATTTGTAGTTACAAGAAATATTTTTGCAAGTGTCAACAAATTAGAAACAATGTTGTTTTTGCCCCAGAAACTATGCCATTGCTTTAGAAAACGAGACTAGTGGAGTCGCATGCCAAGTGCACTTTCCCACAAGTGCCTGCGCACTGTAGAGTAGGGGATAGAAGATGGAGAAGTTTTGAATAGAGATAATTCCCTCCTCCCCCCCCAAAAAATTCATGGAAATAGATGCTTCTTTGCTTTCCAGTGAGATATCCCTGACTAATACAGCAACCCTTTCCTTGATTTTTTTCTGTAAGACCAGGTAGGAAATATTAAAAATTCAGTTGTTTTTTATAGTCTAAAACATCATTGTTCAACTCTATTACAACCATTCTAAGTTAATGGTTTTTTGAAAAAAAATCTTTTATATCATATATAATTGGCTCCAGTTCTTTTAACAAGAGGCACATTAACAAAAGAAAGCATATGGTGTATTTTGTACAAGTTCTGCTTGGCCAAGAAGCCTTCATTAGGAAACTGTGAACCAAAGGAACAGTTAAACCTAATAAAACCCTTCACCAGGTTTGATGAAGCATTAGGATGCTACCGAAAAGTAGGATTGAACAAAGGGTGTGACCAAAAGTTGAGCAGGATATCTTCGAAAGGAATTTGATCTTCTCAGTGTTCTGTGTCTTTAGAGTTACACATTCTTTCCTCTGGGTAGAGAATTATGGTCTTATGTTACAATGAAAGCGGAACCCTTTGTTTATCCCTGCTGCCTTAGCCCCCAAAATAATCACACTGCTTGGTCATTAGCTCTAGTTTCTTATTGGCTAATTCTTACATCTTAATTTAACCCATTTCTATTAATCTGTGTATCGCCACATGACTGTGACTTGCTGGCAAGATTCTAACTAGCGTCCGTCTCAGGCAGGAGATCCATGGCATCTGCCTCTCTGCCCTTCTTCCCAACATTAAGTTCTGTCTACTCTTCCTACCTAAATTCTGCCCTATCAACTAGACCAAGGCAGTTTCTTTGTTCATTATCCAATGAAAGCAACACACAAACAGAAGGACCTCCTACAGTTTTGTAATGGTCTTAGTAAATGTTGAAAGAGGTGATCAGGAAACCTTTCCTATCTTTTATTTTATTAACTTTAGGATAGACAAGAAGCTGATAAACCCTTCTTGGTTTGCTTTCTTAGGTGTATAGGTGTCCCTTTTTGGAGTAGTGTGTATTGAACCTTATGAGTTTCAGGAGAACTCTACTGTGGATGTTGAGCCTTATTTTTTGTAAATTAGCAAATATTATTTTTGTACAGAGATATGTAGGAGATTTTGGAGGGAGGGAATTAAAAGGAAAGATATTACAATCAGGTTATAATCACAAAAATAATAACTCATAACTGTACAAATAATTCTTAGTGTGTGAAAATAGGACTAAGATGATAGATCATAGTGTGCTAGTTGTAGTTTTAAAACTATGATTGATAGGTTCCAAGATTAGTGATGGATGCTCATATATATATTTAAACTGAGTCTGATGAGGATGTTACATTTAGTTTAAAAGCATAAATTCATTACAATATTTGATTACTCTTATACAGTAAGTATGAGGACAAGGTTTATAAATCACTGTGATATGAGTTCAAAAAGATGATTCTGTTTCATGTAAGAGCCAGATATAAAAAGAGTTAAATAGATTTTTCACTCTAGTGGTAGATGTAAGTAGCTGTAGGTGTTTGGATTCGTGAGTGATTAATTATAACTGAGTAGAATCGAGGTTGTAGGGATGGTTCATAGAGTTGACAAGATTGAAGAGAACCTGATAGGATGGGGAAGTGAGTGAATGATTTCTGTGCTCTAGATGGATGTGTTTGGAGTTATTGTTGCTAACACTGTTGAGGCAGCACTTTTGGTATCATGTGCTTTTTAATTTATCTACAAAAAGTGGGTTCATATTATTGTTGTACAGTTTAGAAAATAAGCTATTTTTTTTTGCTGCCTGAAAAAGACGAACCCCAAAAGTTTTACAAATCAAATAGTAACACACTCTGGCATCAACCAATTAGAAACCAGGTGATTAATTTCTTATATTCTGAAAAACATCCTGAAGTATATAATGGAAAAACGCAGATACCCAAAAATGAAACCTCAAAGGTGAATTCTTTAGTCAACCAGTTCTCTAATTAGTCATATACTCACTTGGTTTTGGATGACATATTGATAATTATATTTTTTATAGTTACATTCTAAGATTTAAAAACTAGTAAAACACACAAGCCTACCACATGAACACAAGAAATAGCAACAATAGCACAAACAAAATAAGAAAGAGAACTTAAACACATATATGTTAGCTATGGGAGTGGCAAAATGGTTAAAAGGAAAAGAAAGGCACTTTCTCCTAAACCAGACAATCTAAGTTTGATTCCTGGAAACTATATGGTCATGGGAGAGAAATGATTCCTGTGGGTTGTCAGCTGACTTCCTCATGCACGTAACAAAACACACAAGAACACACAACCACATACCTACCCCACTTAAGAGACAAACAAACAAGGTAATCCTAAAAGAAGTTGGGCTGCAGAGATGACTCAAGGATTAAAACGATGTACTGATTTCTATGAAGATCTGAGTTTACTTTCCAAAATTTATATCAGGCAGCTCCCAGCTACCTGTAACTCCAACTTTAGGAGACTTGATGCCCTCTTCTGTCCTCTGCAGGCACCTGCACTTATGTGCCTATACCCACACACAGATATACATTTACTCATAATTAAAGATTACAAAAAACTTTAACAAAAGAATAGATCAACTTTTGGCAAGTCTGAAACACAAATAGCTATGTAGTGTCTTTTTCTTCTTCTTTGAGGTGTGGTTTCTCTGTATAACAGCTCTGGCTGTCCTGGAACTAGCTCTTATAGACCAGGCTGGCCCCAAACACAGAGATCCTCCTGCCTCTGCATCTTGAGTGCTGGGATTAAAGGCATGCACCACCACCACCCAACCTTCTTCTTTATTTTTTTTTTAGAAGAAGAAGGAGAAGAAGGCATACTTCGTGGAATTTATTTTTTGAACTATTTCAAAACTGAAGTGGAGGTGAAAGACAATGTCAGTGCCTACCATTTTCTCAAGTGGTTCTGTTTTGTTCTAATTGCATTGGGCTGTTGTTTAAAGGTTTCAAACAGTACAGTGATACATGATATGTAACTTGGAAATTCTGCTGCAGAATGGAAAAAATTGAAATGTGGCTGAACACAAATGGAAGTCTATTATAAGTGACTACTGAAGGTGACTATTGATTACTGTTGTGAGTGGATACACACCAAACGGATTTTCTGAATTTGAACATTAACATTTCATTTTTTTTTCAGCATAAAAATTATCCTAAATGTTTTCGTGAACTTTCCTGATGGGAAGAACTTTCAAACATACAAATAAATGTTCTATTAAAAAACGAGCAAATTTGTACAGGTGAGCATTTATGAAGAGATGGGCCTACATTTATCATAACTGAAACCTCATGTAATTGGTTATGAAAATTACCCTTTAAAATTATTGTTAATAACTGATCTTAAAGCATTTGTTATGAGAGTTTCAAATAAAGATCTATTTTATTTTTATTTTTAATTGTGTATACTGTGCATGTGTCTGTCTGTAAGCATTTGGGCCTAAATACAGGTACCTACAGAGACCAGAGGTATCAGACTCTCCTGGAACTGGAGTTACATATATTTGTGAGGGGAATGATGTGGGTATCGAACTTCAAACTCAGGTGCTCTTGAAGAACAGGAAATAATCTTAACAACTGAATCATTTCTCCAACCCTGGACAAATCACGTTATGTGACAAGGAGGAATATGAAACTGTATGTTGTATAATCACTGTATATTCTATATCATAGGGAGCCCATCAGAAAGAATTACATTTTCATGGGCTTTCTGTAACACATCTGAGAGTGCTGAGAGTGCTGTTTTTGACACTGAAACTGGCCCATACCCAATTTTTGTTTTGAATCTTTTTAAGTTAGAATATGTACTTTTCCTTTTCCATGTACCCCACCCCTGTACATTCCCAAACTCGTGACCTTTTTTCATGTATCCATATCTGTATACACACACACACACACGCACACACACCCCTAAATATATAGACACAACTTTCTCCCTCTATCTATTCTATCTATTCTTAATTGTCTGTTTATGAGTTCAGAACTTCCAGCTTCTTTGTTACTGAAAGAACCCTTAAACTAGTCAGCTGTAAGACAGTGCTCCTTTCCAATGAACTTTCCTGTAGGACTGCACTTTCTCCTTTAGGTCAACAGGCTCCCTCAGCCACAGTTCAGGGTTTTTGTTTGTTTGTTTGTTTGTTTTGTTTGTTTGTTTGTTTTAACTAAGTCTTCACCTTGCACCTGCTGCTGTCTAAGTGCCTGATTCCTAATGCATGCTTAGTTATTACTCGAGTGAAGAGTGCAGAGGTTGTGTGATCTTGATGGGCATGTAGTGTGTGCCTGTGATGAGTTCAACAACCCAATAGAGGAATTATTTCAAATTTACCTTTTATTGTAGATAAGGACACCGAGATGATGAAATTATGAATTCTCTACTTGTTCAACTCTGGCGTTATTGCCAAACAGTTTACACCATTAGTTCCCCTACCTGTGTCCTAGTCCTGAATGTGAATGCTTCTTGTCTTTTGGGTTATAAGGACAAAAGGAAACCTGTCCTGTTCTACGTATCTAGTCACAGTTTGGCATACTTTGTGCCTTCCTTGGAGCTTGGAGCTCTGTATATTCTTCTTTCACGTAAGTTTCATAGATGTCTCTGGTTCTTGTTCTGTGTGTTAGAGTCAGGGTTTATTTTAAGAACATGTGTGCTGCTTTTATTTCACATCATGATACATATTTAAGATTGTTGCTCATGTTTGCTAATTGAAGAGCCACAAAAGACTGAAAGAAAAAGGAACTGTGGGGTTACTGTGTATTTCCTATTCTTGTAGTTCTCCACTTTTCCCCAATGTATTTGAATGACGTGTACAAACAAGTTGCATAAGGAAAGTTGAACATATATATTGTACGCATCTCTGCTGCACCTTGTTCCATTGTCCTTTTAAACTTGCTCAAAAATAAAATTATCTGTAATTTGGGATCCACTATAAAGGATCTTTATGGTATTGAAGCATGGGATTCCCCTGTGTGTTGTTTGCAGAGTTTCTAGTGTTCTGGCAAGATTGAAATATATATGACATAATAATTGCTCTAGAATATTAAAGTTGTATAATTCATTTATTTTAATTTCACTTGTCTTAAATATTATTACATTTTTCATCTAAAATTGATAATGCTAAATAGAAATGAATGGTACAATTTAGCCTCATGTCTTAAGTTCAAAAATGTTTAAAGAATGTTACTAATTGGTGAATAACAAGCATAATGTCAGAAGGGAAAGACTTGGGAATGAAGGAAAAACTTTATATTTTCATGTGGTAGGACTTTCTACACTAGGCCCAGTCTTGTATTTTCATCTCATTCTTGATCCTCTCAATTAAGTAGCTGGATCTGCTAGTGCATATTCTACTGTAGGCAATGAGCTTATATTCCTTGGGCCCCTTTGGCAAATAGCTAATCAAACTTTCACTCTACTTTAAATTAAATTTCCTTTATTTGTTATATGTTTATACTGAAAAATATGCTCGATTTTTCTATAAAGTCATAATAATTAGTACATGGGTTGACATTGTGCTTACTATTGATCAGTTATACCCCTTTAAAATCATTTAATTCAAGTGGGAGTTAACAAATTGCATGGTTTTATTTTATAGAGCAATTTGTATTATGTATGATGTCCTAATATTGTCTAGAATTGATAACAACTTTCCAGGTCATCAATTTATCACTTAAAGGTACAATTTGGTACCTGTTATATGCCAGCCAATGTGCTTTACTCACCCTCTATCCCCATTATAATAATTGTGTGACTAGCAAGAGGTGATAAATAAATATTTTTCATCAAATGGATGAAATAAACAGAATCATAAACATATTGGAGTAAAACCTAAATATTAGGGCTATGGGTGAAAGAATCTAAAGGAAAGAAATGCATTTAGCCATGATGATTTTTCTCAGTTGACATTTTGCTACACTTTCTGTCTCTCTGTCAAAGACTTCCCTTAGGCTTCTAGATGGGCTGTGAGTCAGCAGATGGAAGAGCAACAGTCAATTACTGAACGCCATTGTCTGGTGGCAATGGTCAACCCCACTGTTCTTCATCTCCACTTGACTGGAGATGGGCAAAGTGTTGATGACAGCAAGGCACCTATGAAGTTAAATGCATGAGGAGGGAAAATGGTTTTCATTTTCAAATGGCTGTAGGGAAGCCTGAAGCTTAACTTCAGATGCCAGACCAGAGTTGTAAAATATGTTGTGAAGCACAGAGTTGGACAGGGAGAATCAGAGCACAGTATGTAATCAAAATGAGGGCAAATTTCTTATATTTGTTTCCTGTTTTGTTTCTGTTCTTTTTTCTCAAAAGATATAACTGTGAGGATAGAGAGTCAGAACTGAGGAAAGAGTTGCTTTGAATCCAGGTATTATTCTTACAATGCCAAAGAATGTTTTTCTGTTTTCAGGGGTAAAACTAAGGCAGAAAGAAGTTGTAGTGAAATAGCAGGGTGGACATGAGCCCATAGTTACTCCCCTGAAAGAATATGGAACCTGCTACATGTAAGATTGGCATGATCACCTGTATTCTAAAATTAGAGAAGTCTACAGATGGTTTGAAATGAGAGAATGGTGTTCTTCTATTAATCAAAGAATAGAATTTTAGGGGATGCACTTTTAGAGTTGAGTGCCTGACCTTGGTGGACATTTAGGGAAGAACATTTCAAACAGACAGAATCATGTGCATAATAAGAGCAAGTGACTAAAAATGTAAAGAATGAAGTGAAATAATAGCATATCACAATTATGGATGTAGTTCACAAAGTAAAGCACAAAGGGGCACATACCTTCTGGGGGTGTACTTTGACTTTCATTACAAATGCAATACGAAGTCATCAAAGTCACACTTTTGAGTGGATGAATGATACCTGTTATCTATTTAAGACGTGTCACTCTGTCTGCTATATAGACTCAAGAGGCAGAGAGCTAATAGGGCTCACAGTAGGGTTTGAAAGTCAACATAGATTCTTAGATTGCTAAATATAAAGTTTCATGGATAAAGAAAAGACAAGTATGACTTCAAACTTGGTCAGTTTTGTGAATTCTGCTACTGCCCTGAAAAATACTGTGGCAATATGATAAAAAAAAAAAGACAGTAGATAATGTATCGGGTTTTGAAATGTTCATTTTGAAGTTTCTTAGATGACATGACCCAGAACTCATCTGTGAAGTTGTCTATGATTTGTCTTGGAAATTGAACCATTAACAAAACAAGTCAAATTAGGGGTGTTCATGAGAAAACATCTCTCTCTCTCTCTCTCTCTCTCTCTCTCTCTCTCTTTCTCACACACACACACACACACACACACACACACACACACACACACCAACACAGAGGACACCAGAAGGATAATCTATCTTGCATTGCATTTATTAGTTACAAGATTAGATTCAATAATCAAATTATATAATCCATTTGTCATGATAATTCCACAGGAGACAGTAGTATTCCATATTGTAAATGGGAAAAATCTGATGTAGGTCTAGATTAAAGACTCTCTAGTGGAAGATCTGTTACTTCATAAATTGTGCCTCCGTTATGACACAGAACTAGGTCTTCAAGAATAAAAGAAGGAAGCAGTCATGCTTTATCACCTGAAAACAAAGTGAAGATCAGAACACATAAACTTCTACGTTTTAAGGGATTACTTCTATGTTCATGGGAACATATTCAGAGTACCAGTCTATGCATGGTAACAAAGATGTCTCACTCAGGGATTTTTTTATTCTCTGTAAAATTGCCCAACTTCTTAACAGCTTTGATTTGCATGTTAAGAGTAGAGCAATTATGAATGGCTTGTGTTGCTTAGCATCAGGTTCATGATTTCGTTACAGAACTCTTACAGGTTTATAGTTGGATAATTGTGATATTTCTTGATATATTCCCTCTTCCATGAGAACTGAGGTTCTTTGAGATTTGAGAACAACAGCATGCACGATGGTGTCTGATGTGTTTGTGGAACATAGGTGACATTCACTGCTTGATTTACTGAGTGAACAAATAAACTAAAGTAAAATTCCTAAGGCAGTATGCTAGCGCCTTTCTTTGGTCCCCTTCTTTCTTAAGCAAGACATTGACAATATGGTTCCTTTCCCATAGTCTGCTGTCATATACTATTGAATGGTTAGAAGAAAACAGAGAAAAAAATCCATTTTGAGAATTGTGGCTATTCTCCATTGCATTCCTCAAATAAATGTCTAATTAGCACCATGAATCCAACTTTCTCATTTCTGTGTATACCCTTTAAAAAAGAACAGGCCTGTTCCACAGCCTCATGGGATATTCTTTGTAAATATTTATTAAATGAACAAAAGATTCTGATAGGATTATGTATTGATTTAAACTCCGAAACACACAAAAGCCATAGGACAATAATAGGTTTTAAAAGCACAGCTGTTCTCCTGAGGCAAATGCCAGAATTTATACTGTTCTTGGCTTTATAATAAGTCTTAGCATTCAGATACTTCTGTATTTCTTTGACCCCTGTGAACCTTACTTTATAAGTGAAATTCTAGGGATATGACAAAGCAAAAGTTTGAATATAAGTTATTCAGGAAAGTCTCACTGTGATAGAACAGTGTGGAACTCATAGAATTTTTTTGAGCAAAGTGGAAATAAAAGCTTTCAAAGCCCATTGCTTGCTACTATGCATTTGACCCCCTGTTTGAGCCTGCAATTTCAGATGTTGTGCCGTCTCCAGTAGAAAAGAATGCTGCTGAATGAATGGTGTTCACTCATTGAACCTTTCCTTTTGCTGAAAGAAAAAGGAAAGGTAATAGCAAATGAAATTTTAGGCTGAGACTTCAACTTCAAAAGACAAAACATGTGGGCTGCTTTTTAGCAGGAGCAGAATGCACATTTCAATGGGAAAATGTGGAGTCAGAGGTCACAATTGCCGTAGCACAGATCTCAAGGAGGAATCAATACCAGGTGATCATTATATGTGCCCTGCAGAGCACAGAGGGTCAGAAAAATAATGTTTTTGGGACTCTGAGAAAAGCAAGAATGGAAAAAATTCCTATCAAACAGGTAGATATGGCTCTTCACTTTAACCTTCAAATATAAAGTTCACTATTGTAATATTGCAATAGATTATAAAAGAAAGTACTAAATGGGATATAGAGATTAAAATAACCATTTTCTATAAAGTAAGATGGATTTAAGTGTTGCTTGAAGAATATTTTGTTTTGGAGAATCAAGTTTCATGATTGATAGGACTGAGTTGAAGTTGAGTATTAGACAGGAAGTAGGAAGGATTAAATATATCAGATGATGGGTTTGGGGATTTAGCTCAACAGTAGAACACTGGTGATGCAAGCACAAGGTCCTGGGTTTTATTCTCAGCTCCTGGGGTGTGGAGGGGTACAAAATAACAAAAGAGTATACCAGATGAAATTAGTGTTGACAACTGATTTGTGCTATTTACTGCATTAAGAAAATGAACTGCTTGCAATGAAATGTAAGGAATTTGTGGCATGCTCTTGTAGAGGTAATTGTCTTGATCACTACTGAACAACCAATGAACAACCAATGCGTAACAGAGAACTTCAATAGATGTTGCTAAATAAGCATGATTCGTTGAGTACAGGAAAGACTATGTAGTACTTGAATATTGACAGAGGTTTTTGTCCGACCAGGTCCCACAGCCTTTCAGTCCCAAAGAAACACACAGAGCTCTACATTAATTAAAAACTGGTTGGCCTATTAGCTCAGGCCTTCTTATTAACTAACTCTTACATCTTAAGTTAACCCATAATTCTTGTCTGTGTTAGCCACATGGCTTGGTACCTTTTATTAGTGAGGCATTCTCATCTTGCTTCTGTGTCTAGGTGACAACTGTAGACTAAGCCTTTCCTTTCCCCAGAATTCTCCTATTCTTGTCACCCTGCCTATACTTCCTTCCTGGCTACTGACCAATCAGTGTTTTATTAAACCAATACAAGTGACAAATCTTTACAGTGTCCCACAGTACTTGAAGAGTTCTGATGGGAGATATTTGGCTGAAGGGAGATTGGGATTACCTGAACATCACAGTCAATTTCAATGAGCATCCATAGAGAGAAGTTAGAGTTATGGCAGATGGTTGAAGTACCCTGGTTACTAGCAGTCAACAATTTTTTTTTCCTGCTGTGCTTCAAGTTTGTCAAATGTATTTTCTGTGTTCATACAATGATTGGTACATCCTTTTGGAAATGTTGCTGTTTAGAACAAGATGTCTTGGAGGTGGTATTATATGCATTGAGGAAGGGCAATAAACAGAAAGAACAAGATAAAAATATTGAGCCCTTGTTGATCCCTGATATAAGCCTTGAAGTCCCTGGTTCTAAAGAATTTGATTTAAACCTATATCTTTTTTGTTTTTCCTTTACAACTGGATAGTATTCCATAATATATATTTCTCATTTTAATTTTCCATTTGTTGGTTGTAAAATGACCAACAAGCTATTATAAATAGATGAGCAATGAACATGGCTGAGTAAGTATCTACAGAATAAGATGTCAATTCCTTTGAGCATATTCCAAATAGTAGCATAGCTGGATCCTATAATAGACTTACTTTTAGTTTTTTGAGAATGATAAAGTGGATGGGGGAAAGTCCAAGAGGCCCTGGCCCTATATAAAAATCTAAAAGCAGCTAAGGAATGCTGAGAGTGAGAAAAACAGTTTTTCCCAAGGAGGAGCATACGAGTTGGTTATTCAATGTGGAATAATCACCTCTGAAAACATACATAAAAGTATCAGTAAATAGACTGAGCAGGTTGTGTTTATGTATATATATACATATATGTATATATCAATTAGTGAAAAGGAGGCCAAGCATTTGAAAGACACCAAGAAAAAATATATGGGAAGATTTAGAGAGAGGAAGGGGAAGGGGAAAATGATATTATTATATTATAATCTCAAACATCTAAAAGCAGTATTAAGAAAATTAAATAGGATCCTGCTCATGTAAGCTAACTAAATAAATTCAAAACAGAAACTAAAAGACAATGATTTGTTACTTGAACCTTATTCCCCTTCTGTAACATGAGGGGCCGGCTTCTTGGGGTATCTGTCCCGCCCGGTACCCCACAACCCGCATGCCCCAAAGAGAAAATCAATCACACAGAGATCTCTATAAGTTATAAAGCTGATTGGCCCATTAGGTCAGGCTTCTTATTAGCCCTTGTAACTTATATTAACCCATTATTCTGATCTAGCCATATGGCTTGGTACCTTTTCCAGCTGTCAGCTTCACATGCTGCCTCTTCGGTGGTCTGAGCGGGAATGGAGAAAGAGCTTCCTGTGTCCCAGAATACTCCCAGTCTCTTTGCTCCACCCCTACTTCCTGTATGGCTTTCCCGCCTATACTGCCTGGCTGGCCATTCAGCGTTTTATTAAAATATGAATGACAGAATACAGACAATTCTCCCACACCACCCTTCCTTAATTTCTTCTCAGAGAGATGGAAAACACACTTTAAACGACGAGCTCTCTCATAAAAAGAGTATCTTCTGTTATGAATAGTCACAAACTTAATGTGTATGTTCTTTGAGTGAAAACTACACGTAACAAATTTTAAGTGTGTGATAACTGTGACGAGGTCTACCAGTAATATACTGATGAGCACAGTTAATTAAATAAAGTATGGAATTGGTCTGTCAAGCAGTTTTCAAAGATGGTGATGACATCTACTAAAAGGGATGCATTTAGGTCATTTAAATTGCTTTCATATTGTGCATAGAACATTCTATTGTCCATAATAATGAGCAGCACAATGAAAGGCTAATGGAGCATGCAAGACTGATATAATTCTTTCCCCAGTGAATACGTTGATCAGTTGTTTATAAAGTTTACAGCTTCCATTAAATATTCATAAATGTATGTAAGTAGTGAGTTTTTAAATTATTTTGATTTCAATAGTTCCATCCTGGAATTTTTGATTTATTGAAACTAGCCTTAAATTTTAATTAATGACATTTTAACAACTGAAAATTAAGTAACAAAAACATTTTACATTTAGGGAACTGTTTTCCTTTGCAAAGTTCACTATTGTTAAAAATTTCATTGGAAAATTCAATTGTAGTTGCAACAGCAGTGTCTCAAACTCTAAATTTTAATTAGCAACTTGTAGACTAGAGTGTACATCAGTACAGGTTAAATAGTAGTTTTAATGTTTCAGAGATTTGACATCTACTCATTACGACCTCCTGAGAATAGGCACTATGTGAAGGAGGCTATGTTATGTCCTTAAAATATCTCACACCTCAGTGCCTGTAGAGCACAGAGTTAGCATCATCCCATCTCCCTCACTCTCCCACCCCAGTCATTCAATAGCCAAAAGATTCTACTAAATATGTGTTCCGGTATTTTGTTGCTCATCTTGAACTGGATTCATTTATATTAATCCTACCTTGTGTTTTGATTTGACCATTTATATTCCCTAATTCCATTTCTTCATTTTGCTACTAGAATTATTCCCATTGTGAGTGTATCTCTTTAATTTCTGACAATCATCATTTAATTATCTAATCTTTTTGCCTCTTTTTGCAAACAAATTCATTTATCTCCAGTAACTGTTGCCACCCTTGACCTGTGCTTCAGGCTTCTGTTTCCCATATTCAGCCAATAGTATCTCCTACCTTCACCCCTGGGATAGAACTAACAGTAAAGTTTGTATAGCGATATTAAGCTTGAAAGATGTAGTATAGAGACAGAGAGAATTCATTCATCATGCATGGAGCAGATTCCTTAGGAAAATGTGGCCCTGGAGTAGCTTGTAGCTCTTTGACTACTTTAAAAAGCTGTGCAAATTGATTATTTTCCACTAAATCAGAATCCCTAAAAAGGCCCGAGTCTATGCTACATGGTATTTTTTTTTGTTCCAGGTATATGAAATAAGCCATCATGCAGAAAATCAGAGAAGTCAGATAGGATGAGTTTGAAGATAAAATATGAATCCAGTTTTATATAACAGCAGCTTGTCTGGATGCTAGATCCTTACTGGCTAGCTTTCATGGTACTGGAAGGTACTTTGCGTGCTATGAGAGGAGAAAATTAACCACCAATCTCACTCACATTTGAACCCTGCTATCAACATCACTGTCTTGCCTGACAATATTAATACCACTGCTGCAATACTGTCGTGAATATTGTGGGAGTAACCAACCACTTTATAATTGACTCAAAGGCCTAATAATGAGTCAAGAACCTGTGGCTAGATAGGTCCTAAGGAAGAACTCAATACTGTTATTCTGTTTAATGGAAAGAGTATTAAAATGACTCCTAATGATGTTTTTATTGCTCTTTGTGTCTTTCAACACTTTCCAGAGAAACTTTTTCTTGAAGTACGTGGCATTTAGCACAGAGACTCAACTGATCAATGGGAAGTACATAAGAGAGTTTGGAGTTCTCAGCTTTAAAGGAAACATGTATCTTACACACTTCACCTTAAGCTTAAGAATCTTAGAAGAAGTAAATATAGAAAGATTGTAAAGGTCAAAGATAGTAGATAAGTTGTTCTTTTTAAAAGTGTTTTCTGGATATAGCAGGGCAGTTACACATGTGAACTCACAGTATGCTTAAGACCTGAGACAACTCAAGCCAGACAAAATGCTAGCATGGTTGTAGGTTGAGGTGGTAGGTACAAAATACCAACACTAGCTGAGGAGCCATTGGCATATATATATATATATATATATATATGAATGAGATGTGTATGTAGGTCAACCATTCACCAGTATAAACTCCATTCCCAAGAATCGTAGGGTAATAAAAACTAGACTCGATGGGGGAAAAGAAAGAATCTTGACGTTGAGTGAATTGGAATTGGCAGATTTGATGGTGGTATGTGAGGAGTTGGAGAAGAGGATGTGAAAATTTCAAATAATTAATAAAGACATTATTTAAACAATGGAGACTTTAGTCATTCTCTTCCTAATCCCATCCCTGTTAGAAAGTCACTTGATACCACTACACTAATTCATTCTTCATGATATTCCATCTTCCTGTGTCTATATCTACCAGCAATGATTATATTTTTTAGTTTTGGACACTTTTGCTCATATTCATATTATTATGTAAATAAGGGGAAATCAGCTTGCTCTGAGTCACTCTCGTACTTCTGACACCGAATACAGCATGTGGAAGGAAGGGTAGGTGGGGGCTCTACATTAAGCTGTTCTCTAGTTCTTTGCTGACACCAATTGTTTCCTGTAATTTCCCTCAATTACAACACTGTCTGACATGTCCACAGAATCCACATTAGAGGTTTGGTCACAAAAGGCTGCCCCCTGGCTGAATAGTTAGAGGAAGATGGGGATCGCTCATACTGATAATGTGGTAGACACATTATCAGGGTTTTTTTGTTGGGTTTAATAGTTTGCTAGAATGCAGGAACATACTTCCAGTTTATCATAAAGGGAGACATACATATAGAGGCTATGCCATCAAGGGCGCATTCAGTTTCCACTGCCCTGTCTGAACTCTCTGTTCTGCTGGCACTGCCGGTTTTGCCAGTGTAGAAATTTTATGGATTTAATTGATTGAAGTCTGATGGAGATTTTAATATATAAGTATGTTTGATCAAATTGTTGGTCCCTAATAGTTAAATTTCTAGTTTCTCCCTTCTCCCTAAAGATTGATGGTTCTAACTTTCTAATCATGTGATTTGTTTTTCTGGGAACCATCCTTTCTTTTACAGGGGACTTCCAAAGGCCAATTCATCAACATGAACTCAAATTGGTTTACATGTTCTCATAAGGAATATGAAAAATCTTTCTTCACTTTACTCTCTCAGTAAAAACTAAAAATTGTGTTCAAAGATATTACTATAGGACATTACTACACTTTTATGAGCTCTGGCCAGAAGCTATAACTAAAAAATAATTACTATGTCATGATATCACATTGTGCTTAAAATTCATTTGTTTTATTTTTATTTTGTTATTACCCTAAGTTGGCTTTGTCATTGCAACCATAACATTTCATGCCTTGCCTTCTCTCTTTTGTGTGATAATGTAAACTTAGAAAACAATATTGAATAGGTGTTTGAAGAATGAATGCATTCATGTCTAAAAGTATCCCAATTACCATCATATCTTTGCCAAGAACAAGATCCCAAAGAATGCAAATGTGATAATTTGTAGGATGTTGAACTTATTTTTTTTTTTAAATCGCCAGCTCACCTTTCTGGAAGACAACAGTACTACAGGTATCTCTCAAACTTGATTATCAGGAGCATGAAGGAAGTTAATGGCTATAATGATCTATGGGTGTCTTATCTAGGTTTTCTATAGCTTCAACAAAACACCATGACCAAAGAACAAGTTGGATAGGAAAGGGTTTATTTGGCTTACACTTCTACTTTGCTGCTCATCATTGAAGGAAGGCCAGGATAGGAATTCATACTGGACAGGAAACTGGAGACAGGAGTTGATGCAGAGGCAATGGATGAGTGTTGCTTACTGGATTGCTCCCCTTCACTTGCTCTGCCTGTTTTCTTATAGAGCCCAGGACCAACAGCCCAAAGATGGCACCCAACCACTGTGGCTGTGTCCTCCCTCACTGATCAATGATTGAGACATCGCCTTACAGCTGAATCTGATGGAGGCATTTCTTCAACTGAGTGAGACTCTTTTCTTTCTGATGACTCTTATGTCAAGTTGACACACAAAACCAACCAGTTCTGTAGGCTCCTCCTTCCAGTCATTTGAATGCAGAATAGCTGAGGTGGGATCCTGACAGGTATATTTACAAACTTACCCAGATAATTCTCGTCAGCTATGTTAGGGGAATAGCAGTATATGGCAGGTAGAGATTAGTAATTTCTCTAGTGATCTTAAAAGGTAGAGCTAGTTGAGAATGTTCCAGAATCCTGAGGTAGGTCTTCACTTGAGATTGGACTGAATGATGTAAATCAATACCTTGTACTTGAAGAGACAAAAAAGATTAAGAGGTTAAGGGTGATAGGGAAACAGTGACAGATCTTACCTTTTTGGTTTCCAACCTGATGTTGCTTTTTATCCATATAAATGGTACTCTTTCCTAATAATTTCCAAATTAGAACATAATGGTTTTAGGATTTAATTTAGATTAAGAAATACAAATAATTCCATGTGACTACCCGTTTTTCACATATATTTTCAACTATGATGGCCTTGACTAATCAGGAGTAGAATCTTTGAGGTTGCTGTGAGCTTATAATAAACTGTAACTTGGATTTTATAGAAAACGTTGGTACTTATGGGATTTATTGACATAGTAAAAAGTAGACACTGGCACTGATAATATGTTGATAGCATCAGACTCCTGAACATTTTATAAATTAGGATATGCATCAGATGATTAACTTTTAAGCACATTAGTTCTGCAAGTGGCTAAAATCCAGCTGCTAAAAATAGACCCAGAAGGCTTCAGATGGCTTGGTTAATTTTACTTTTATTGTTTAAAAAATTTTTAAATTTAAGTTAATTTTCATCATATTCTTCAGCTCCTCAAGTCTCACAATCCTCTCTTCATACCTACCTAGCTAACTTCAAGTTCTTTCTCAAAAAAACAAACAAAAACCGAATTCATCTACAAAATCCCCTAAAACCAAGAAAACAAAATACCCCAACAAGAAAAAAAAACACCAAACTGTAGCCAAGTAAAAGAACACACAACAAAAATCTAGAGTCCTCTACACACTGGTCAATAATCCCTGAGCATGATGCCTGTCTTGGAGTGATTAATATACCCAGGGTCATTCTATTGGGGAAAATTGTTATTCCCTCTCTCAACACATATAAGTGGCAAGTTAGTTTGTCATCCTTGATCCTAGTGGCTAGGTTTTCACTTATTAATTCATTTTCTTTCTTTCTTTCTTTCTTTCTTTCTTTCTTTCTTTCTGTCTGTCTGTCTGTCTGTCTGTCTGTCTGTCTGTCTGTCTGTATTCCTTCCTTCCTCTTTCCTCTTTCTTTCTCCTTCCTTCCTTCCTTCCTTCCTTCCTTCCTTCCTTTCCAATTTGTATCCCCTTCATCTCTTTCAGTTGTCTTATTACTCTATCTGACCCTTGAAGTACTATATTAAATAGATATGGAGAGAGTGGACAGCATTGTTTTGTTCCCGATTTTAGTGGAATGGCTTTGAATTTCTCTCCATTTAAGTTGATGTTGGCTATGAGCTTGATGTAAGCTGCCTTTATTATATTGTATCCCTAATCTCGCCAGAATTTTACCATGGAAGGGTGTCAGATTTTGTCAAAGGCCTTTACTACAGCTAATGAAATGATCATGGTTTATTTTTGGCTTTGAGATTATATTGTGGATTACATTTATCCATTTACATATATTGAACCATTCCTACATCTCTGGGATGGAGCCTACTTGATCATGGTGGATGATCTTTTTGATCTGACCTTATATTTGGTTTGAAAGTATTTTATTGAATGTTTTTGTACCTATGTTCACAAGGGAAGTTGTTCTGCAATTCTCTTTCTTTGTTGGGTCCTTAAAATGAATTGGGCAATTTCCCTCCATTACTGTTTTGTGGGATAATTTAGGAGTTGATGTAGGTAAGTCTTCTTTCTATATGTTGCTTTCATTGGTTAATTAATAAAGAAATTGCTTGGACTGATAGGTCAGAACATAGGTATGTGGAGTAGACAGAACAGACTGCTGAGAAGAAAGGAAGTGAGACAGATGCCATGCTTCTCCTGCCCCAAATGGACATGGGTTAGAATCCTCCCAGTAAGCCACGAGCTCATGGTGGCATACAGATAATTAGATATGGGTTAGTCAAGATGTGAGAGTTAGCCAATAAGAGGCTGGAGATAACAGACCAGGCAGTGTTTAAAAGAATACAGTTTCCATGTAATTATTTCGAGTAAAGCTAGCCTGGAGCCAGGTGGTGGGAAATGGCTCGCAGCTCCTGCAACAAGGAGTATTGACTATATTTGAAAGAAATATTAAAATAATACTTGTGGTATAAGGAAAGAGAAATGAACATTCTCTCCAAATCCGTAAAAGTTTCCCTTCAGTAGAAGTTTGAAGGAAGGAATTGCTTTAATTCAGTGCAGTTAAGTTGTACTGTTAGCAAGAAAAGGTGCTAAAATATATGTATAATGATTTAGTAAAATCACAAATCTGAATCTAAAAGCATGCCAAACACATGAAGGGAGAAATAAATTCCTTTCATGGAAATTGATCTCACACCTGAATTCATTTCCACTGATAGCTGCAATTCTAACCATTTAAATGATTCTAAAATGAATTTTTAATAGAAGTGTTTATTGGAAAGTGTGATCCTTTAACAAAGTCACAGATCTTTTATGAAGCTAGAATTATTGATTTGTAATATACATTTAAGTAGTAAAAAAAACATGTAAATTACAAATGAAGATAGCTTTAATTCAGAATCCTCCCAAATTTATCCTATTTAGTACAGCTTTCAATCGCGTTGCCTGTGTTTTTCAGAAATCAGTACTACTTTGAACTAAATACTTAAGAAATAGTGCTTGGGTTGATTGTAAGTTTTGGCTTAGCTGTAAGATTACTCAATTTTTAAAACTCAGGTTGAGGGACTATACTCTGTTCCCCTCACCCCATGGATGTATCTGCCCCATCTAATTTAATTAAAATAATTAAAATAGGAACACATTTATTCTCCTGCTTTTTAGTTCCCTACCCCCATGACTGACTCTCTCTCTCTCTCTCTCTCTCTCTCTCTCTCTCTCTCTCTCTCTCTCTCTCTCTTTGCCAACTAGATGACAATTTTAACTATTTCAGTTGAGTTAGTATATCCTACTCGGATAAAATGAAGGTTATTCAACATGAAAATGCTGCTGGGTATTCTTTTATGGCAGTCAATAAGAGGACTACAGCATTAATCAATAAAGATCTTGGATTGCTCTTTTGATAATGAAAACATTTAACTGTGGTTGAAGGTGTTTTCCCAGAGCGTTGCTTTTGACACAGACCCTGCTTGACCTCTATAATGAGTTTTAAATAGTAGGTTTGAATTGATCGAATACAAGGTTTTAAATGTTAATTCAAGGTAGTTTTTCATAGAGGTTTCTGAAGTCTTAGAGTAGCAGAACAGAGGGAGAGAGAGAGAGAGAGAGAGAGAGAGAGAGCGATTGGGGATGTCAGAGAGCAGTGCAGGGAAGCTGAAAAAGATCTAGAGGTCCAAGAAGTCTCCAATGAATTTAACAGTACTTTTATGGGTAGAACAGGCTTTTGCACGCTTTTCTCTTCCCTTGTGCTTTTATATTTCATCATTTCTCGATGTTTAGCTTTTTCAATCAGTAAACTATAAAACTGACAAATATTTCGCCTAAAAATATCTTCTGTTTGGCAAGTAGTTATGAGCAAAATGACCCGAGAGTAACAAGCTCAATTCTGTTTTTAGGATACTTTCTGAATTTTCACTATGGAAAAGGTAGTGGAGAGAATGACAAGGAATATTATTGGAAGTGTTGTACCTGAACGGTGGTTGCAGGGTCTTGAATTCTTATTCTATTTAAATGCATGGGACAAAAGTAAAATAATCACCATTTCTACATTATTACGATCACCATGATCAGCTGGTCTCCCTTACATGGCTTGGCTCCTCTCACTATGACAAAAATTACACCAAGTTTGTCCTTCTGGATGCATAGTCTACCTGTTGGTAGAGCTTTCGCATTGTTTACTTTTCACCTCAACCTTTGCTTAGAATTCCAGGAGTTTCCTACTCAGAACCCATGGGCTACTGCACACAAGGGAGAACAAGGAACACAGACAGAAACAAAATAATAAATGTACAAAGAGCCTTATGGGATTTTTGTTTTGAAATCCACATTGTGCTGTTCTTGAGTGTGAACTTTGTGGACAAGAATATCATGTCACAGTATCGAAATGTCAGATGCACCTGTAAGAGCTGATAGCCACTTTGTTCTCATCTCCTACAGCTGATTCTTCGTCACTAATTGCCAGGTGTCATTCTCCAGACACAAGGAAGAACTTCACAAATTCCTGCGATCACTTTTTGGTTTTGTTTTCTATAGTATCTCCTGGATTGTCATATAAACAATTTAGCTCCAAGTTTTTTCTATTATTAAATAACAAGTTCACCCTCTGAGTGAAAGACTTCTCTGACACTCAGTTTCAGGAACAGATACTGAAAAAAAGCAATAATCTCTGATAAGGTCATATTCTGAGAGTTATGTCATGGGCATTCAGAAAGGAGTGGCACTAAGGTCTAAAGTCAATGTATGCAAGCAAATATAGAGACTTCAGAGAATTTACATGAACAAATTAAGTAGAAAGTTCTGAGGATGTTGCTTAGTAGTAGAGCACTTAAGTAGGACATATAAGACTAAGGGTTTAAACTCTAAAACAGCAGCCTTGGGGGAAACATGCAGAATGGAAGGGATGGTGTTTGTGATGAAGACATATTACTGATTATCATTTCTGAGACTACATTGTGATGAATTATCTAAAGTCTGTGCTTTTGCCTGTGAAGTACCAATAATGTCAATTAGTTTATTCAGTGGTGATCTACTTATTGATCATAAATTGCTGTAGCTGATAATTTTCTCAGTCTTTGCTGAGGGAGTTTGGGTACAGTTTAGAAGTAGCTTAGCATTATTTTCCCCTTGAGTAGAGGCTTAGGGTCACTGAGTTTAGGACTCAGAATTCCTTAGGATGCCTGAGCACAAAGCTAATCACAAGTAACCATATAGTGCCATGCTCATAATGTATGGGTGCCTAGAACTCTAAGTGATATTCAATTCCTTTACAATGCTCTCCAGACTTTTAATTCCCCTTGTTTCCTTTTGAAGTTTTGTGTGCTCCAACACTAATTTACCTACCTCTCACATAACTGTACCATCAAAGTAATTTTTCTCAAAGTATTTTTGGCTCATGTCCTTTGGGAAAGTGGTTTCCATTTTCTGCAGCCTGTCTTGAATGAAGAAGAGACACACATGATGAATGAGTTTTCGTATAGAAGCAATAAGAAGCACATTCACTGATAACTTACTAGTAATGACCATTTAAGAGAGAGGGAGAGAGAAAACGGGGGCACAATGGGAGCTTCAGCAGATCACTATGAATGCCAAGTTAGCAAATGGCTGTAGGAATGCATTGGCGTTGTATTGGTTAGACTTTGAAATGGTTGTGCAAACTCGCTTTTCTACAGAAGAATATTAATTGTTCGACCTCCTTTCCGGTTCCCAGGGTATTATATTTTAGCATGGTGGAGACTTTGGAAAGGCATATCATGTTTTAACTTATTTTTTTTTTACTCCAAACTATGGAGAAGAAAAACTCTACAAATATTTATTGGTCATTCGTGATTTTATTCTTTCTTCAATAGTTGAGTACTATCGTTTACTCATGTGTTAAATGAATTAAACACCTTTCACATTCACAAAATCAGGACTCTTTTTTTTAAATTTTCATGTAAATAATTTCATGTAAATAATACACATGGTCTAGATACAAATACTTTCTTGAAAATGTATGTGGTAGAAAAACATTTTCCTGAATGCAACTTGTAGTTTTATGTTATTGAAGCTGTCATGTAATAAAGAGCAATTTTATTTATATTTATATAAAAAACAGACAGAGAGGAGAGGTTGATGTCGATGTATATTTAAGTATCCGGAAAGCATGCTCTGAGAGTTACAAAGGCATCTCACAATCTTTCTTTTTAATTATCTATTACTTGCAGTCTTGAAATTCTGTGCCGCATTTGCAAAGTAATGATTAGCAGCTTGTGTAAATGCACCAGTGGTTCAAATAAATGACAACCACTATGATGACCTGCCACCTAAGGGTATTGTAGAAATTGCCCATGAACTGAAAGCTGGAAAAATTTTAAAAACCAGAACCTAGGAGTTGATGCGTGTGTTCTGAGCCAGCTGGAGGACTTACTTCTTATACTGAAGCACCCAACTGACATAGTGGGGTGCAGGCAGACTTATTTACAGTCCACTGTGAAGATGCCACTGGAGAAATAAAATATAAAACTCCTACCTAAAAATGGGGAGGTGTTGCATGAACTCCACAAAGTTCCTGACTGTATAGTCCTTGTCAATGCAGTTCCTGACATCAGTCCCCTCAAAAGGAGAAGATTCATGCTCTCAGATACAGCACATCATATAACAAGGGAGGAAAGAAGCGGAACATTCTGGCTCCTACATCCAGAACCAAAGCAAACAATACATGGGCTAAGTTATTTTCATGCGGACTAATTTCTCTTTTAGTTTTCCAGCAGGCTATGCTCCAGAGAACTTTGAGCTGGCATTTCTAAGTTATATTTTAGAAAAAGGAACTGCATATTTCAGAATCGTTCCCTCTGAATTCTCCGCATCAGAATGGTTTTGTTTCTTAGTGAAAGTTCTATGCTGGATACTAACTTGAAGGGAAAGAAGAAGGCCTAGAAAATGTCAGGCACCTTACATGCATTTTCTGTATCTTATCTCCCGACTGTCTCTTTATAGCATGGTCCTAGGAGGATTGATTTCACAGGTGTTGTGAACTATCTGAAGATGAGAAGTTGCTTCAGTGTCAATCAGAAAGCAACCAAACCTACGATTCTAAAAACCAAAAGTTCCATACTTAACAGGACATGAAAAAGTTGGTTTGTTACACTTCACTGAGTTGCTATACATACACTCACTCACACACACACACATATACATGAATTCAATCCAACTTGACTTCTAATTTTTAAAGATACGAGCTAAATAATTGTAGCACAATAGAATAGTTTAGAGTGTAGGCTTGGCAGTCAGAATTTAGTTTCTTTCTTTTTTTTCGAATTTATTTATTTATTTGTTTATAAAAATTTCCACTTCCTCTCCTCCTCCCCATACCCTCCCTTTCCCCCCACTCCCTCTCCTCCTCCCCCCCACTCCCTCTCCTCCTCCCTCTCCAGTCCTAAGAGCAGTCAGGGTTTCCTGCTCTGTGGGAAGTTCAAGTTCCTCCCTTCTCCCTCCAGGTCTAGGAAGGTGAGCATCCAACCAGACTAGGATCCCAAAAAGCCAGTGTATGCAGAGGAAACAAGTCCCAGTGTCATTGTCAATGGCTTTTCAGTCAGCCCCCATGTCAGCCACATTCAGAGACTGCGGTTTGATCACATGCTCATTCATCTGGCGATGGATGGAGATAGAGACAGAAACACATATTGGAACACTGGACTTAACTCCCTAGGTCCAAATGAGAAGCAGAAGGAGGGAGAATGTGAGCAAGAAAGGCAGGACCAGAGGGAACCTTCATCTGAGGATAGATCAAGATAGAGACGAAGACCCACATTGGAGCACTGGACTGAGCCCCCAAGGTCCAAAAGAGGAGCAGAAGGAGGGAGACCATGAAAAAGGAAATCAGGACCGCGAGGGATGCGATCACCCACTGATACAAGGGGACTGATCGAATGAGAGCTCACCAAGGCCAGCTGGACAGGGACAGAATTTAGTTACTTTCAATCCCATTCTGACTCAGTCATTAGACGGGCAAATTACATAATCTGAGTGTTGTATTACAAGTGTTTGCTGGCTTATTTTGAAAGAGTAAGAATCAAATACATTATCAATATTAAAGAAAATGAAAAAACATGGCAAATTCTCTGGCCTAAGTACAGCAAGTTCTTATCAAGTGCTTATTCCTTTACTCTTTATTTAACATGATCAAACAATTGTCATGCTAGAAATAAGTAAATTCTCATTTCACATTGTCCGGTGGTTGATAGTAGATTAGAATGATTAGAAGTTGTACTGAAAAAAGTTACCGTCCACAACTTTTAAGGCATGGTAGAAATACTTTAAAGTACATTTGCATGCTCAGAACTCTTGCTCATCCAATTCGCTGATTAGTCATAAGATTCAAACAGTCCTTTCGAAAGTAAGTACTTGTCAGTTCCCCCAACAGCAACCAAAGAGAGAAATGTCAGAAATTCATATGAAGCCTATTTTGGTGTTTAATCCCGCTGAGGCTGTCTCTACAATTTGACATTTGGTTTAAGCAATAAATGGTGATCATATTGTCAAGAAATTGGATCCATTCCTAAAACATTCCAGTGACCTATTCTTTTCAATTTTACTGGTAAAATGATTTACTAAGAATAGTTATATGTATATATGTATACATGTATGTTTGTATGTATGTATCTGTACATGTACATGTTTGCCCAGAACTCTGATTTTTAATAATCCATCAGTGTTGAGGGTCATCTATTTACTCATGGAACAGCCAGATGTATTTTTGCTGGGATTGTATATTCACTGTAGCTTTGGGTACATGCTTCATTTTATCTGTGTGCAGCATGCATATCAAAGCAACCCAGAATTTTTCTCTTTGGTTGTATTTGAATATTGAGATAATTATCTGAAAAGAATATTTTACTTGAATGAAATGATCTTTTCCAAATCTTTAATTCTCTCTGCATTAGTCAAGACTCTGATTACAAGGATGGGAATCAAGTTTCAGTAATATTACCAGGGGAAATGCATGGAGGGAACTATAAGAGAATAGAATTGTACCATCAATTCTAGAGGGTAACCTAGAGTGACAACAATGGGCTATGATGCTTGGGAGTTTATAGGACCTTGCTGGTCAACAATTCACTGCTGCTGAAAACTATCTAATGACCTAGGTGCGGCGGGAGTACCTTCCGCTGCTTCAGCCAATAGTCGCTGAAGCACGAGCCCACAGTGCTGAGGGAGCACCTTCCGCTCAGTCAGCCAATAGCTGCTGAAATACCAACCCACTGGGGCATGGTATATTTCTCTTTAAAAGAAGAGCAGCAAGCCTCGGCTCGGCCTCTTGGTTCCAGCGCTTGGTTCCGGCTCCTGTTCCCAGCTCCTGCTCCCAGCTCCTGCTCCAGTGACTAAGCTCCCTTCCTGACGGTTTATGGTGTATGTAAATTTTACCCCACAAAATAAATACCCCCTTAAAACTTAACTGGTGTGGGATTGATTCGCCATTACCTAGGAGCAGTGGATCAGGGGTAGAGGGGATGGGGAGGATGGATAAAGCTGGGAGGAGGAGTGTAGGGAGGGGAGGCTGGATAACGAGAGAAAAACCAAAATAAACAAAAGTACTGATGCATCTATAGGTATACTGTCTCTCTGTTAACTGTTAGACTTTTACTCAGTATGTTGTGGTGAGTTGAAATACATGCATACTGCTGGGGTAGAATGTACCAGAAGCTCACTGGATAAAACTCAAGATGAGTTTAGGAGATAAGAAAAAAGGCAGAGTGGTGACTTGTAAGAGAGGTTGAATATTCAAGAAGTTTCCTTTCAAATGTATTTATGACTTATAGAAAAGCAGGAAAGTAGAACCTGGCATCCTGAACATCCTGAACAGGTTTTGAAAACCTGTAATGAAACATAAACCAAAGCAACAACAACAACAACAGAGCAGGAACAGGATACAACCATTGTCTGTTGCATTGTCGGTCTGAGCGTAGATTTTTCACGTTTGCAGATTTCATGTTTAAAGTGTCATTAATTTGTTTGGAAATCCATTTTCCTAAATCATGCGAAGGCTCCCGTTGTCTCCTCTAATCAAGTCCCCACTTAGTAGGGGCTGGCACCCAGCCAGCAGCTCCAGCCAGTCAGACTCCCGAGGGGCCTCAGAGGGCCATATGTTGCTAATCTTCATTCTCCTCAGTTTCCTGAAATTTATTGCTTTTTCCCATCTTTCAAATTAAGTAAATGATTTTATGTAACCATGCATGAGCCGGTAAGTCTCACCTGACATCGACGGTAAGGTTTCATCATCTACGACTGATGTTATCAGTTGCTATAACCTGAGACATCTCTCCATCCGATATTTTATGCTTTTTCTCTTTTGTCTGGGAATAGCACACACTGTTATAATACATTCTTATTTTTTCTTAAGTTTGGCTCTATGTTTTTCCTTTTTCCCCATCAGGTTTCTGTACACTGATATCTATATTTGTACTCCCCAACTCCTCACTCCTGTTTTAAAACACACTTTACATTTTGATTTCTATACACATGACTTTTGTTTTTATTGGCGGAATATTTCAAAATATATATGCTATGAGTCACTTTTCTCCATGCTGTGACAAAATACTTGCCAAAAAAAATTACTTAAGGAAAGATGTCGTTTGGCTAGCCTGTGAGGGTAGGAAGGTATGCAGGAGCAATGTGATGCAGACGGTCATATTGCATCTATAGTCAGGAAACCTGAAGAGGTGGATGCTGGTGACCCTCTGGCTTTCTTTGTGCTTCCCCCCACTTTGATTCAGGGATGGCTCCAAGCCTCCATTTAGGATGCATCTTCTCACCTCCACAGACAAACCTCTCTTAGCTGATTCTAGAGTTAGACAAGTTGATATTGAAGATTAACCCTACCACATCTGCTATTTTGACTTCCCAGGGCTTAGGATCTATGCAAAGTGCATATCAATTTTGCCCATGTTGCTTTTTTAAAATATGTAGTCTTGATGTTTTGTTCATTCAGTGACAATATACTACATAGCAAGGTCCAGTAAGAAATTAGCATTTCTTTCCAAATTGTAATATTCTGGTAATTTAATAAGTGATTATAAACATAAGTAGCTAAAAACAAAGATAATGGAAGTAATAAATATTGGTACTTAGCAGGATTATGCTAATTAAATTGAAAGAGGATTAAAATGTTTTGCATTAGTCCCTCATATGCCCTTGAACTTGCAAGTGTTTTTTTTTTCCCAAATTCCTTTTGAATCTGACTTTAGTTCCTGTTCCTACCATCCTCTTGATAAATTTTAAATGAATGGCTAGTAAAACATAAGAATAGTCTATTTCTCTCGAAAGAACTGTTTTTACCACCTACCCTGGAATGTAGCAGAATATTTGGCGACTTTCTTGCTAATTATTTATATTGTTCTTCTTCCCCAATACAAGCCTTCGCATATCAGGTAGAGGTAGTGACTTAATGATGTACCAGTTCATTCTCTTTCCTAAAATGCAACGGTAGCTACAAATGGAAGACCGAAATAAGAGAGAGGCTTATTGTAAACCTTAGGAACATCAAGGTAGAAAAGCAAGGGTGAAGAGAATAAACCTCTGCAGGAGAGTCCAAGGAGGGGAGGGGAACAAAGGGAAACTATCAATCCAGTGAGCCTCAGAGAAGATGGTGCAGGGGCCACAGTGGAAAATATGTCACTATTTCAGAGTAATTATGTGAGAGGCAACTATGGAAAACTACATGGTGATCTTATTAGTATTCTGAATAGTACTTTCCTAATTGGAGTTCAGGTGGAATCCTGAAATTCTAAATCACTGATGAACCTCAGTTCACAAACTTGAGTAGCTAGTCTTGTCACACTGAAAGATTTAAGTAAACCCAGTGCCACAAATTTGCTATTTGGCAACGTTTCATAATTTTGGGGTTAGAATTAACCAGGATACATAACATGCACTTAGCCAGTGTTTCTCTTATTATGATTAACCACACCCTGCTTCAAAACTGGTCTATTTTATTTATAAACCTCTGAATAAGATTGTCAATTGTCTTTCCTGGGGTGAATACGGTAGTGCCCTTAGTAGTGCTGACTGACAATAATGTAGATAGATATTTTGTCCACATCCTAAAGCTCTTATGACTAGATAAAAAGGTAGGGGCATTGTAAACACCCCTCTTTCTATTCATTTTTTTCTTTTGTTTTCTCCTTGAATGCGGCTCTAATTACTATCTCCTTGGCAAGAAAAAGATACAAGTACTCATCTTTCCAAGTTTGAGTGAGAACAAAGGGTACAAATACAGAGGAAGCTGATGTCACTTCGATTTGTTTGCTTTTTATTATTAATTTATTCTTTGACAGTTTTGAACATACACATATATCCATACACTCATATATTTCTGCTATATACTACCCCCTCATTCCTTTTTCACACTATACCCCACCCCCATTCTCATCTTCTACTGCGTCACCCGCATTCATCTTTGAACGAAGTTCCTATCCTACATTTATATCTTTTGTTATTTTTTGTTATGTTTTTTGTTATTTTTCTTTGTGACTCACTGGGATTTAACCACAACTACTGGGTTGGGAATGAGTGTCAAGCTCTCCAGAAGTCCAGAGTGACTTGCCAATGGCTTTATCACTGAAGACAGTTATTTGGTCTTCTCTAGAAGCCTTCAATTGCCAATAACTCCCCTGGAGAGGCAGGACTGAATTTCATGAACTCCAATCACCTATGGCTAAATGGTCCTGGACTCAGTAGCCTATCTGCCCTGTTCAAGGCAACCACACCTGCTGTGAGTTCATGAGAACTATGACCAGGCAATGTTATACCTCTAGTAGTGTTTCATGGTCTCTTCTCCTCATCATTGGGGTGCTATGTTCTTTTGTCCCCTTTTCTATGATGTTACCTCAACATTGGAGTGAGTGATGTATGTATATTTACACAGGGCATGCATGTGACATCATATAATATCAAATGTATTTTAAGTATTTATTGTCTTGCTTTTTTTTTCTTATGACAGCCTCTCGTCTGTAGTTTGGGATGGTTTTGAATTCAAGGTAGAGAATGGAGATTCAGAGCTATACTCCTGCTTCAGTCACGGCCCACAATGCTTTGATTTGACATTAACATTAAACTTTGATATTATATTGTCCCTTTATTTGTAAGCCTTTCATAGAATGTGACTTCTTCCTTAGGCTTCCTGAAGTGGTTTCCTTCCTGTTACTCAGGGTGAGATCATAGTGAATTTATTTCTCCCATTATTTATCTTATCTCTTAAGAAGAGGCAATAATTTTACATTACATCAGAGATTGTCTTCTTTAGATGTGAAGATAATTCAAACACTCCTAACTTCTTAAAAATTCAATAGAAGAAGTTCTTTTTCTAATCTGCTAAATTCTTTAGTTAAATTTTGTCTTAATCAATTATATAAGTTTAGGGTAAATTTTCAGCCATGGACCATACCTTTTATGCTAAGATTATTCTACAGGTGTGTGAAGTTTGAGCTTTGCTGGAATCTGCTGTATTAAAAATGTGTTGCGTACTCCAGACAGAACACGGGACCCTTTGTTCTCAGCATAGAGTTTTCACAAGTTTCTTTCTTCTTTTTCTTAATAGGAGTAAAAGAGGTCACCAAAATTTTTATATTAAGTTGGTTCAATTTAATTGACTAATGGTGTTTACAGCTTAACTCCTATACTTGTATTAATCAAAAGGCTCTTATTAAGCTCCACAAGGAAACAATATACATTTTAATATTTACATGAAACATGAACTTAATAAACATGATTTCAGCTTCCCTGTAACCAAGCAATCCTTCTTCTAATGTAAATAAACAGCAAGCACTCCTGTAGGACTTAAAAAGGAGAAGCCTTTAGAATCATCTTTGCTAGAAAAATTGCCAAGCTAGTTTTTTAAAGTATTTTCCCTTTAAGGATATTGACTTTGAGATTCTATTCTTAGTTCAAACCAATGCTGTTTGGTTTTAAAATGAAGACAATGGTCTCTTCAATCTCAGATAATTATTTTTTGGGAGAAGTAGTATATTAACGTAGCAGAAATTGGCAAGCAATCTATGGAGTTATGTAAGGAATGGGTGCTGCATGTTGATTTCAATGTAAATAATGGAAAACAGAGTGAAACCCATCAGAACGTGTTGCTGGAGGCTGCTTTAACCCAAGGGGATATTCAAAAGGGCACATGTACAGAGCTATAACAAGGAGATTCATCCCTTTCAACACATAAGCATGTTTGGCCCAGGGCAAGGCAGTAGGATTACACAATTGGTTTTTTTCTTCATAAACAGAGGTCTTGTTGTTTCACCTCTAGAGAAGTTTTCTAGGTCATATTTTTACTGTGTTTGAAATGAGAAAGAAATGTTTCAATTGCAACCATTTAAGCAAGAACATTTCTTTTGGGGACACATTTGCACGTTTTAAGTTTGGTGTGTTGCTTAGAGATGCCAAATGGACCCACTATGATGTCACCATATATATAAAATGATAATAATGCATAAAGCTGTAAAAAATATTTACATTATGAGTGCAAGGTTCATCTCTTTATTGGTATTTCTGGATTTTCTAGTCATTAGGTGTATACTAATTAAATCATGGACATTATAAAGCTTTTCTCTCGTTAAGGCTTCCTTCTGTTTTTATCTCCACTCAGGGAAAAGATCAAGTATTATTAAGCAAGTACTAAGGTCTTGTCCAAAGCAGATAAACACTAGGTATGATTACTAAGCAATGCAATTTTCAATTAGTACAGGCAATAAGACAAAAGAGCCCAAATGTATTGGCACAGAGGAAGAGTTTATGCAAATTTCACAAGTTCCATCTATTTTTAAGTGCTTTATTGTGTGATATAAATGTAAGACCATATGTTACAAAACCAAAATCAAGACTCATGTTCCAGCAATTTGTTTAGTTCCATTATTGGCTATGAGAAGCCATCTGGGAGAGGTAGTTTTTGTGATGCAGTGATAGAATTTGCAGGATATTTTAATGGCTTATAGGAACAACAAATAGATATTTGAAATTAGATATCTCCCCTAGAACCTAATCTACAAAATTATTTGGAAACTCAAATGTAACAAACACTGATGAAAGCTGGAACACTCCTTATTCAGTCTTTTGCATTCACAGACAATTATAAAAAGATTTTATTTTCATTTTCTTATGTTAGCAAAAGTTTAATAGGTATTAAAACTTAATAAACTGACGTTGAAAGTAATTCAATACAATTTTATGGACACAGTCCATTTTCTTTTAAACATTAGATTTTTGGTTTTCAATGGAGGGATTAGAGAACATTTCAGGTTAAGGGAATTAAATGTTTCAGAAAACAAAAGCCAAGAAAGTTGGCATATAGTAGGACTAAGAGAGGATGGTAATCGTACACACAAAGCTGCATATTATGGACTAGAGAGGCATGCTGAATTTTCAATGGTGCAAGAGAGGCTCATTAAGGCTTGCAAAACCATACAGTTAAGAAAGGGTGCACTCTCCAGTTACATACATTTTCTTGCTGCTGGAAGTCACCGAGTCCAATATGTGTATGATGATTTTATATTTTTTTTTAAATTTTAATAATGATGAATGTGCATACTTCATTCCCATTGGACTTTGAAGCTAATCTACAATTTAAGTTTCTGTCTTTCTGGTCACTTAACGCTTGGAAATGGTTTTGAGGCTTTTCTGTTCTCCTCCTCCTTTTTCTTCTCCCTGTTTTTCTTTCATTTCTGTCTATGACTGTTTCTTTATACACTCACCACACACACACACACACACACGCGCGCGCGCACGCACGCACATAAACTGTTCAGTTAAACATGATTGAAGGTTAGGAAATGAATCGTTTACACTTACACTATTCTGTCTTTCCTGTGAGGTTGTACCTGTGAGGTTGTGCATTTTAACACAATTCTTAACAGTTTTGAATAGTAAAATAAGATTCTTAGAAGATGTTGAGGTAAACTAATGTATACTTAGCAAGATGTACCAAATAATCATTGCCTGACATATCTAACATGTACATACCCATTGCCTTCTAACTAGCCATAGGAGGGAAGGAATATTCCATTTTATAAATGAGCTAATGAAAAGTGAAATAGTAAGTCAGTTTCACCAAAAGCACACCAGAGCCAAATATCAGAGACTGGATTTGAATTCAACTCTGAGTAGTCCAAAATTCTTTCATTATTTCTCTTTAACTTTTTTTAAAAGGCTTATTAAAATGTCTAATTACAGATACATGTCTCTGTATATTGTGTGAGTAAGAACAGAGTTGTACAAAGGGCAAACTCTGATGCCCCTGGAATCAGAGTTACAGCTGGGTGGTCCTCTGAAAGAGTTGTATATGCTACTAACCAGTGAACCATCTCTTCAGTCCCTCTCTCAGCTCAGATAAAATATTGCCAGAGAAATTGAATCTCCCTGGAATTAGAGTTATACCTGCTTGGATTCCCCTGAAATCATAGTTACAGGTGCCTGTGAGCTGCCTGGGAACCAAACTTAGGTCCTCTGAAAGAGTCGTATATGCTTCTAACTAGTAAGCCATCTCTTCAGCCCCTCTCTCAACTCAGGTAAAATATTGCCACCGTGGGTCCAATGGCGTAGAAAACTTAATTTGGATTCACTATTTCCATACTAACATGTTTGATATAGTACATTGAAAAATATAGGTTTTTGTTGTTGTTATTGTTGTTTTATTTTGACCTTTAGTTGTGAACTATGAAACAATCATTTGTCAATTATTGAATAAGAAAAACGGCCTTTTAGGGTCTTTATCAGTTCTTAAGAAGCCCTTAGATATATCAGGCATCAGGAAATTTATAATTACCCCCCTGGAGTTGTATATAAGTGAATTTAAATGAACTTTGAGTCTCCTGATAGTAAGATATAGAACTTATCTTACTTATTAAGAATAGCGCATTTGATTACATCTTAAATGCAGATGACTGGATAGAGAAGATACTATTGTATATACTCAGCACACTAGCCGGTGAAGGGACTCCTGTCATCCATGTCAATATGGATGGAACAGTAAATCATTATGTAAAGTGAAATTAGCTACAGAAAGTAATCTTATTCACGGAAAATAGGAAGACTTATTCCATTAAAAATGTCAGTAGTATGGTGGTACCCAGAAGGTGGGGAGAGTAAGTTTTCAGAGTATAGCAAAATACTGATCTATGGAAATTGAGTTTCAACCAGAGAAGAATTAGATGTTCTGTTGTGCTGTCAAATAGAGAGATGATTATACATGATGATAGTGTACTGTGCATTTCTGAATAGCTAAGAGAAAAGATTTAAAATGTTTTCACTCCAAGGAAAGAACAAGTGCTTGAAAAGAGAAGTATGCTTATCCTAATTTCAATACTATGCATGGCGTACCTATATTAAAATATATCATAGTAGGTGCCCTGTAAGAACAATTTCTACAGAAAATTTGAAAATAAAATTAATAAGAACAGTGGTTTTGAAAGTTTAAAATTTTTTTAAAATAAATTATTTCCTCTTCTCTATGCATCTGAGCTGCCTGCATTCTTAATGGTTTTGTTTTAGAATAACAGGAAACACAATCGCATTATCTTTACCTGTATTGTCATCTTACAACCCAGAGCCCATTTTATTTTCCTCTGTTCCTTCCCACCATCTATGAATCAGCTGCTCCTAGCTGTATTCTTTATTAGGACAAATAATTAAGTTTTTCACAGATTATTCTTGTTGTATGAACCCACTTTCATTCTTGTTCATTCACTTTTAAAAAAATTTACTTTTTTTGCTTTTGTTATAGCAATGATATCAGCTAGAATCATTCAGCCTTTCCTCTTCAGGAGCACTGCTCGAAACAGAGTAGGGAAATCTGAAGACCACATAACCCTGGAGGTTAGCTCTCTCAACATCCCTGCTACAGAGTGACTCATGGGTAGTAAAGTGGCGCCACATCAGGGAGAGGACAGAGCGCAAACATTTACCCTCTAAGTTCATTACCACCATGGAGTTCATATTCTGAGTTGCATTTTCACTATTATTATGACCTGGACCCCCCCTTTCTCTTCCTCTCTCTCCCTCTCTTCTTGTCTCTGTCTCTCTTTGTCTATTTCTGTCTCTGTCTCCTTGTTTCTCCCTCTCTCCTCCTCCCCTCCTCCCACCTTCTCTCTCTATGTATAGATAGATAGATAGATAGATAGATAGATAGATAGATAGATAGATAGATAGATAGAGATATAGATAGATATCTGCATTTGTTTTCAGGCAAGTATATATGTGAGTATATGTGGAGACCAGAGATCATGGTTGGATATCTTTCTTAATGGTGCCCCCTCTTATTTTAAGGGAACATCTTTATTTTCTATGACAATGTCAAATGCATGAACAATGTATCTTAATCATGTTCTCCCTGACTTCCTCTCTCTTGCTCCCCACGGGAACCTCAACTACATTTCTATTTACTTGATATTCATTTTTTTAGGTTTTTGGTATGGATGGAATATCCCACTGAGTTCAATCAGTGATGTCTGTTAGAATGTTGACTGATCTTGTTGATTCAATCTTGCTCTGGTTTTGTGCAGGTAACAATAGCTACAGGGAGGCCATGAGTGGAATGACCTTGTAATGTCAAGAAGAAAATAGCTCACAGCATTCTTTATTGTCTTCCAGCTCTCATATTCTTTCCACTCATTCTACCCAGATTTCTCTGAGCCTTGCAGGAGTTTGGGTGTAAAGTTTGATATAAATGTCCTACTAAGAGTTGGGTACTCACATCACTGTTTTCAGCACACTGACTCATTTTGAGTTTCTGAATTAATTGTTAACTGCTACAGAGAATCTTCTGCCAAGTATGAAGGTAATACTGAACTATGTATATAAGCGTACATATTTAGAAGGAAATTTAATAACATGTCCTTTTGGCAAAGTAGTGATAGTTTCTTCCCTAGAGCCTGCTGACTTCAGACAATCCAAAAGTGGTTAGTTATCACAGAACCGTCATGACAATATTCAAACGGTGGGTACTACTTGTCTGGAGGGAAGATATTTTAGCATACAGGGTCTACCACTGGATAACATCAAGGATGGCTTTTCTCCTCCAGAGGACTGAAGGGCACTTCTAATCCTTGTGAAATTTAGTCAGCAAGGAGGAAGTTTTCAGGTCATTTCTGACTCTATTTCTCTTGTGTACAATCAAAATGTGGTGGCTTCAGCAGCAGGGTCTTCCTTTGTAGTTACGTTGGGAAACCAAGAGCAATGGCAACAGCTTGGGTTGTTTGGGGGATCTCTTGGGATTTCCTGGTTAATAACTTGTAGAAAGAGGTCCCACGCACAACAATGCTACTTGTATGTAGCTCCTGTGTTCTCAAGGAGGTATTGTCCCTTCCGTATAAAACACTTCTGTTCAAACTTTTTCCCTTGTTTTGATTTAATCAACCAAAATGTTTGACCTCATCATAAAGATATGGTTAGTACTACTACAGCGTCCAATCCATAACATAAACGACAGTATATTTAAGTATGTAGAGAAATATATAGTGATTAAGAGCACATCGTATTATAAATTATAGCCATAGAATCAGATAAATGTGGAAGAGATTATTACTTTATAATGTAATGCGATTTTTTCAGTCTTTTGGGTAAGGATTTTTTTCTTTGCATAATGAAGGTGCTAAAAGAAGTACAAAGATTCCAGGAGAACTCTGTAGAAAGCACTTCAGATGGATAACAAAACCTGGACACAAAAGGTAATCTCTCCAGAGCTATAAGAATCATATCAAGTAGGATATGGAAATAACAAGGGGAGAAGGAGTGGGGCTGGAAGAAATGGCGTGGAACATAGTTTGCACAAAGTGAAGGAGAAGGAATACTGACTCAGAGAACCAGTGGAAGGAAGTGCCCTGTATTCTGGCAGTACTGCTGCCCGTTACTCTTCCTCCTCCTTTGAATTGCTTTCTGTCCTTTTTGTCTCACACCACCTGCTGTGCAACGCTGAGCTGTGGTCTAGGACACCACAGAGAAGATAATCTATAATACAAGCTTCAGGGACAGCCAGAAAAGGGCCTTTGACTTCATACACCCCTGCTGGAATCTATTTTAAGTGACTGAACTCTTTTGGGTTAAGCAAACTCCTATAATATACAATTCTGCCTGGATACTTAGCATGGGATAAAACTTATATGAGCTACCATTTGTGTAGTCTGGTTGCTTAACAAGAAGTTTCTCATTTTTCCTAATATCTAATAGAGAAGTGCTGGATCATTATTTACAATTTTGTAGGTAATGCAAGAAACAGTCACAAATAAAACATTGAAGAAACAGGACAAAAATAAAGGATACATTTTCAAAAATGTTTGTCAACTTATCATTCCATCCATAGCTACGTATTCATATCAGATACAACAAAAGTCCAGATGTATATAACATGTTAAAAAGTCATATAACCTTGAGGTAGATTAAAAAAAAATATGTGCCATTGAACTATTTATTTTACAACCAAAAGAAATTCTGGAAGCAAAAAGGAAAGAAAGTGAGAGGGAAGGAAAGAAAAGGAAGGGAAGGGAAGCACAACCCGGCAGGAGGCAGTTCCTGTGTTTCAATAGCCTGCCTGAGGACAGGTGGGCCCTGTGTCAGATCAGCCACATTCCTGGCCAGCAAGGGGCACTGAGCCTCTGGCGGACATACATTGGAGAGGTGAGTTTGCTCCTGGCCCACGGTAGAAGCCCGGCTAGGAGGAGTTCAGACTTTCCCCATCCCCCTTGACTCCCTGGTCACCCTGCAGTGGTGGCTCTACCCTGCTAAGCTCTCCCACCTCCCATCCCAGCTTTCATCCAGGTGCACCTTCCTTTTTCCTCCCTTCCCCCTGGGACCATAAAATTTCCCCACTCAGCTCCCTAGTGTGCTGGGCCTGGGCAGGAAGCACAACCCGGCAGGAGGCAGTTCCTGTGTTTCAATAGCCTGCCTGAGGAAAGGTAGGCCTTCTGTCAGTGAAGTCCCTGCCCAACAAGGGAACCTGACCCGATATCATAAGATCCAATAGAGAGCATTTGAAGAAAGAGATGGGCAGATGTCAAGGCAAGAACTACTCCAACAATCTGAAAAACAACGTGAAAACACCAGACCCCAACGACCCTACAGTAGAAGGACTTGAACACCTTAATCCAGAAGAAGTTGGGAAAAGTGCCATTATGAAACAATAGAGTCCCTTAAACAGGATATGAATAACTCCCTTAAAGAATTGAATGAGAAGTATAACAAAGAATTTGAAGAAACGAGTAAAGAAATGGATGAGAAGTATAACAAAAAGTTGGAAGAAATGAGTAAATCCATGAATGATACCCTGGGAAACCAAGAAAAAACAATCAAACAGGTAATGGAAACAGTTCAAGAATTGAAAACTGAAATGGAGGCAATGAAGAAAACACAAACCGAGGGGAGGCTGGATATGGAAAATCTAGGTAAACAAACAGAGACTACAGAATCAAGCATAACTAATAGAATACAAGAGATAGAAGAACGAATCTCAGAGTCTGAAGACACCGTGGAGAAAACGCTCTGATCAAGGAAAACGGCAAATCCAACAAATTCTCATCACAAAACATTTAGGAAATCTGGGACACAATAAAAAAACCAAATCTAAGAATAATAGGGATTGAAGAAGGAGAAGAACTGCAGATCAAAGGCCCAGAAAATATATTCAACAAAATTATAGAAGGAAACTTTCCCAACCTAAAGAACAATATTCCTATGAAGGATCAAGAAGCATACAGAACACCAAATAGACTTGATCAAAAAAAAATCCCCTCGCCATATAATAATCAAAACACAAAATGTTCAGATTAAAGAAAGAATATTAAGAGCTTCAAAGGAAAAAGGTCAAGTAACTTATGAAGGTAAACCTATCAGACTTACACCAAACTTCTCTATGGAAAGCATGAAAGCCAGAAGGTGCTGGATAGATGTACTGCAGAAACTAAGAGACCATGGATGCAAGCCCAGACTACTATACCCAGTCAAGCTATCATTCACTATCAATGGAGAAAACAAAATATTCCAGGATAAAAACAAATTTAAACAATTTGTAGCCACAAATACAGCCTTACAGAAAGTAATAGAAGGAAAATCGCAACCCAAGGAAGCCAACACTGCCTACAATAACTCAGACATCTAGCGACCCTTCACAACCACAACTCAAAGAAGGGAAACACACAAACTCAACTACACACAAAAAAAAAATAAAAAAAATAATAACCGGAGACAACAACCACTGGTCATTAATATCACTTAATATTAATGGACTTAATTCACCTATAAAAAGGCACAGACTAAGAGATTGGATACAAAAACAGGATCCAACATTCTGCTGTTTACAAGAAACACACCTCAACCACAAAGACAGACACCTACTCAGAGTAAAGGGTTGGGGAAAGGTTTTCCAAGCAAATGGACCTAAGAAACAAGCGGGTGTGGCCATTCTACTTTCCAACAAAATTGACGTCAAACTAAAATCAATCAGAAGAGATGGAGACGAACATTTTTTACTCATAGCAGGAACAATTCATCAGGAGCACGTGTCAATCCTGAATATCTATGCCCCTAATATAAAAGCACCCACTTATGTAAAAGAAAAACTTTTAGAATTCAAGGCAGTCATCAAATCACACACTCTAATAGTAGGAGTCTTCAACACACTTCTCTCACCAATGGACAGGTCAATCAGACAGAAACTCAACAGAGAAATAAGAGAATTAATAGAGGTAATGAATCAAATGGACTTAACAGATATCTATAGAACATTCCACCCAAATACGAAAGAATATACCTTCTTCTCTGCAGCTCATGGAACCTTCTCGAAAATTGACCACATACTGGGTAACAAAGCAAACTTCCACAGATACAAAAAAATATTAGTAACCACCTGTGTCTTGTCAGACCACCATGGATTAAAGTTAGAATTCAACAACAATGCTACCCCCAGGAAGCCAACAAACTCATGGAAGTTAAACAGTCAACTACTAAATCACCCCTGGGTCAAGGAAGAAATAAAGAAAGAAATTAAAGTCTTCCTTGAATTTAGTGAAAATCAAGACACAACATACTCAAACCTAAGGGACATTATGAAAGCAGTGCTAAGAGGAAAGTTCATAGCACTAAGTGCCCAATTAAAGAAAACGGAGAAAGCACACATTAGAGACTTAACAGCACACCTGAAAGCTCTAGAAAATAAAGAAGCTGATTCACCCAGGAGGAGTAGAAGACAGACTGGAAATAATCAAACTGAGGACTGAAATCAACAAAATAGAAACACAGAAAACAATCCAAAAAATCAATGAAACAAAAAGCTGGTTCTTAGAGAAAATCAACAAGATTGACAAACCCATCTCCAAACTAATCAAACGGCAGAGAGAGAACATGCAAATTAATAAGATCAGAAATGAAAAGGGGGACATAACCACAGACACAGAGGAAATTCAGAGATTCATTAGATCTTACTACAAAAGCCTGTATGCCACAAAATTGGAAAATGTAAAAGAAATGGACATTTTTTTAGATAAGTACTATATACCAAAGTTGAACCAAGACCAGTTGAACAATCTAAATAGAACTGTCAGTCGTGAAGAATTAGAAGCTGTTATCAAAAATCTCCCTACCAAAAAAGCCCAGGACCAGATGGTTTCAATGCAGAATACTACCAGAACTTCCAGGAAGAGCTAATACCTACACTCCTTATTGTATTTCACAATATAGAAACAGAAGAGTCATTGCCAAACTCTTTTTATGAAGTGACAGTTACCTTGATACCAAAACCACACAAAGACACAACCAAGAAAGAGAATTACAGGCCAATCTCACTCATGAACATTGATGCAAAAATTCTCAATAAAATACTGGCAAACCGAATCCAAGAACACATTAGAAAAATTATCCATTATGATCAAGTGGGCTTCATCCCAGAGATGCAGGGTTGGTTCAACATACGCAAATCTATCAATATAATCCATCATATAAATAAACTGAAAGAAAAAAACCATATGATCATTTCATTGGATGCTGAAAAAGCATTTGACATAATTCAACACCCCTTTATAATAAAGGTGTTGGAGAGATTGGGGATACGAGGATCATACCAAATATAATAAAAGCAATATACAACAAGCCGACAGCTAACATCAAATTGAATGGAGAGAAACTCAAAGCAATTCCACTAAAATCAGGAACACGACAAGGCTGACTACTCTCTTCATACTTCTTCAATATAGTGCTTGAAGTTCTAGCAATAGCAATAAGACAACATAAGGGGATCAAGGGCATTCGAAATGGAAAGGATGAAGTTAAACTTTCGTTATTTGCAGACGATATGATAGTGTACATAAGCAACCCCAAAAACTCTACCAAAGAACTCCTACAGCTGATCAACACCTTTAGTCATGTGGCAGGATACAAGATCAACTCCAAAAAATCGGTTGCCCTCCTATACAGAAAGGATAAAGAAGCAGAGAGGGAAATCAGAGAAACATCACCTTTCACAATAGCCACAAATAGCATAAAATATAACTCTAATCAAGGAAGTGAAAGACCTATTTGGCAAGAACTTTAAGTCTTTGAAGAAAGAAATTGAAGAAGATACCAGAAAATGGAAAGATCTCTCATGTTCTTGGGTAGGTAGGATCAACATAGTAAAAATGATTATTCTACCAAAAGTAATCTATAGATTCAATGCAATCCCCATCAAAATCTAACACAATTCTTCTCAGACTTTGAAAGAACAATAACCAACTTTATATGGAAAAACAAAAACCCAGGATAGTCAAAACAATTCTGTACAATAAAGGAACTTCCAGAGGCATCACCATTCCTGACTTCAAGCTTTATTACAGAGCTACAGTAATGAAAACAGCTTGGTATTGGCATAAAAACAGAGACTCTGACCAATGGAACCAGATTGAACACCCAGATATTAATCCACACACTTTTGAACACCTGTTTTTTGACAAAGATTCTAAAATAATACAATGGAAAAAAGAAAGCCTCTTCAACAAATGGTGCTGGCATAGCTGGATGCAAACATGTGGAAGAATGAAAATGGATCCATATCTATCACCTTGCACAGAACTCAAGTCCAAACAGATTAAATACCTCAATATAAATCTTACCACACTGAACCTGATAGAAGAGAAAATAGAAAGTAGTCTTCAATGCATGGACACAGGAGAGCACATCTTAAATATAACCCCTGTAGCTTAGACACTGAGAGCAACAATAAATAAATGGGACCTCCTGAAACTGAGAAGCTTCTATAAAGCAAAGAGCATGGTCAATAAGACAAAAAGGCAGTCTACTAAATGAGAAAAGATCTTTCCCAACCCCACAACAGGCAAAGAACTGATCTCCAAAATATATAAGGAACTCAATAAATTAGACATTAAAATTCCAAATAACCCAATTAAAAATGAGCTAAACAGCAACTTCTCAACAGAAGAATTCTGAACAGAAGATTTTAAGATGGCCAAAAGATACTTAAGAAAATGTTCACTGAGTGAGCTAGGACTTTTAAATGAAGAACGAATTTTGGAGGTAGGGTCTCACCATGTAGCCCTAGCTCATCTTAAACTTAGAGAGATCTGCCTGGCTCTGTTTCTCCAGTGCAAAATTTAAAAGCAAACACTACCACACTCATGAAATCTTTTTAAACCAACAAAAGAGAGATGTCCTTCCACTTTGATTTTTTTTGAAATTTTTAATGTTAAATTTATTTTATTTCTAATTGGCATATAATTGTTCAAATTTCTGGATCATTATATCATATTTTGAGGTATGCTTGCATTGCATAATAAGTAAATTAAGATGATTACCTCATCTATTACTTTACATACTTAATTTTTTTGACAAATGATCTCAGTAAAAACCTCTGTTAGCATCTATTTTTATTTAATTTTTATAAATTAGCACATATAAAAAGCTTGTATGCATTTATTGTATATAATGTTATGTTTTTATTACTGTTTTTAGATTTTGAGATTTTAATTATAGTATTTCCCCCTTAACTTTCTTTCCTTCAAACCTTCTCTTTTACCTTGTCTTTCTCTCTTTCAAATTCATGGCCTCTTTTTTCATTAATAATTTTTGCATGCATGCATATAGATATATGTATATATCTATGTATATATCTATATACATGTATGTATACAAATATCATACTAAATATATAACTAGAACTGTTCAATCGCTATTATTATATGTGATATGTATAACTTTATATATCTTATAAAATGTACTTATATGTGTGTGTTCAAAGTTGACCACTTGTTGGGTAACCAATTGGTGTGTTCTTCCTTGAGGAAGAGTGTTTCTCTTGTTCTGAGCATTCCCTAGTTGCCTATACTTCCTTGTGTAGGCCAAGAGTTTTCTACCCTCCAGCTGAGCACATCTATTGGTGTTGTCTATTTAAAGCTCATGTTTGAGCAGTTATGTTGGTGAAATTTCATGGGTGTTGCTTCTAACATTTCTAGGAGGCATGAACTCACAGTAAACTCTGTAGTCTGACTTTATTTGGACCACCAACTCCCAAATAATGAAAGAAAGATTTCTCATTAATCATGAGAGCTTGGCCTTAGCTTAGACTTGTTCCCAACTAGCTCTTTTTCTTTATACTTATACATTGTTTACATTTTGAGGTCATTGTCCTCATTTGTTACACAATTTGCTTATTTATAATATTCTAAAATGAAGTCTTAGTCTTTAAGTTATATAGGTATTCAGGATTACAGATCAATAGTCATTTATGTTTGTCATAGTTAGACTAATAAGGTCCTTTAGATACACAGAGATTATTTTCTGCATATGTAGGTAATCTTCAACCACTTACAGCATTGTGTCCCACTTCAACAGAACCCTGTTATTTAAATACCATTTTTACAGTACTTTGAAGTGGTTGAAGATTACCAACTAACTCTTATAACTTGAATTAACCCATATATTAATCTACATTCTATCACGTGACTCAGTACCTCTGCTTAGTACCTTGCATCCCACTTCCTCTGTGTCTGACTGGTAAGTCCTGCACACCTCAGATTCTTCCCTGAGTTCCTACTTCTTCTCAGAAGTACTACCTACCCTTCCCTGCCATGCTATTGTCCATTCATCTCCTTATTAAAACAATCAAAGGTGCCTTGGCAGAGGCATAACTTCACAGTGTACAAAAAGATTATCCCACAACAAAACTCCTTGATCCTCTGACTTGTATAATATTTTTGCCACTTCCTTCACAATGATTCCTGATCATTAATAGGAGAGCCATTTTACGTATTCATAGGACTCATGTGTTAAAGTATATACACTTTATAGAATAGAGAGCTAACAACATTCATTGCCTTGCTCACTTATCATTTGTGTGAATGTTAAAGAACACATAAAAATCAGTTCTTACCAATTTCCAAGAATACAATATGTTGCCAGAATATGCCTCTTTTACACAAAAGTTATCCTGAAATTATTTCTTGAATCCAAGTAACATTATCTGTCTTCTACATCTCTCCCAATCATTCCCAATAGTCTCATATTATAAATTAATACAGCCACTACATAAGACAACTTTTAAAAAATAAGATAACTTTCTGCAACTCTATTCTTTGAGCACATACAGAAACCAATTAAATAAGTAACTTCCTTGTAATTTTTAGCCCAAAATTATCAATATTAATGATATGAAATTAATAAAAGTTCCCATCAACAAGTGAATAAAAAGAAATGCACATATATGCATATGTTCATGCAGTGTGTACACGCACACAGAATATACAGTCAGGAAAAAAAGGAACTAGAATTTTGAAGTACACATCAATGCTATTAATAATTATAGTTACTATTCTGTATAGCAGATTAGAAAAAGTACTTCCAGCTGAAATTTGCTTTTTAATCACCTTCCCTTTTCTTATCTTCTCCTACCACTACCCCAACAATAATTATTCTATCTCTGTTTCTTTAAATTGTACAAGGAGCTCATATACTTCATTTCTAAATACAGACATATTTTTCAAAGGCAGTTCCTAAATTCTGTTTAAAAGCTATAACTCACTAGGGCAGATAATGACATAGTATATACTGGTGCCAAGATTCTCATGTTTAGAGGTTGTAGCTGTAATAGTCTTCATTCTTGGAGGATAGGAAAGATGCCAGTCACCATATTAGGATGAATATTTCTATTATGAAGTTTGAAATTAAATAAATAAATAAATAAAACAATAAAACAGATTTGTAGATTTGGTGTCTAGATTTTGGTCCCGTGCTGATTATTTTATAATTCTTTTTAATGAAAATGAAATAAAAATATGAACCACTCTCTTCTCAAAACATTTTAGGTAAGGAATGCTTAACTTTGAGAAAATATTTTTCTATTAATTTAAAGTATTTTGTCTATTATTTTGAGAATTTCATATGTCAGTACTGCATTTGCATCTTTTCCACTTCTCTTCCTGTATTTCTTCCTGTGTCCACTCCCTATTGCCTCTCAAATTAGTGACTTCTTTGATTATCATTCATATGTATATATATATATATATTTGATTATTATTCACATTCATGTATATATGAATATGAACATTCTGCCTACATTTAGGGTTGACAGGTAATTGTTTTTTCATGGTTGTATGACAAAATCAAAATATTGCTAATGTATGATATAATTAAGAGCATCTAATATTTCAGTTAGTAATAAAATAACTTCAAAGAACTTCATTAAGCATTGGTGACAAGGTCAATCTCTGGAGAGTGCTTTTGGCTTTGAAATATAATCAAAGACGCATTTAGATCTCCTTTTAGTTCATTCCAGAAACATGCTGTTGCCACACTTTAAAATTCTTTGAATATAATTTTGTTTACTTGTTTCTTTTTCAGACCAAAATGTGTTGAGTTCATATGCAAGTCATTCTTAAAACGTATGGGTTCATACAATGTTTAAAATTGTTTATTTTGATTACACATTTCTTAAATACATAGATTTTTATTAAAAACTTATATAAGTATATGGTTAGAAAAATATCATTTATAACTTTTAAAACTTTCAGGTTTCAGGCAGAATCACACATAACCTTTTTGACATTGACTACATTTGTAAACATAAATATACTTTCCTCGTGTATGTCATATTAAGAGTATTTCAAATCTATGCAGTTTGATTAGTCTCTATGGCAGTACGTAGGAGTTTAGGTCATAGCAAGATGAGTACTCTGTCGGAGAAGAAAATTAGTTTGACTTTCAAAGGAAATGTCTTACAGAAGAATTTGTGATTCAGAAAAAAAAATTGTTTAGAAGTGCTTTGGAATTAGCAACTAGAAGCCTGACTATGGTGGTACGTGCCTGTAATCCCAGCAATCAGGAGGCTGAGGCAGGTAGATCTCTATGAGTTTAGTTTACAGAGTTCCAGAGCCAGAGTTGTTACAGAAAGAAATCCTGTCTCAAAAAAAAAAAAAGAGGAAAGAATGCGCTACCTAGAAACAAAATTGTAAGCATGGGTTTATTATGTTTATGAAATTAACAAAGATCCTTTCAGTTCCTTACTGTCATTACTTCTTTGAAATCTGATAGTCTACTGATGTTATTTAATGAATGGTGTTAAAAATGCATATGAGATGACAAAATACAAAAACTATTTTAAATGACTTTTAAATTTTGACCCAGGTTGTTTTCCTAGGCTTTGTATTATCAATATTCATTTTAATCATGGTTTTCCTGTGTCTTGACCACTGTGTCTCGATTACTGGCAAGTCTAGAATATGCCAGTTTTCTTCAATTACTTGGAGTGTTTTCAGACCCCTACAAGTGAACATTTCTTTGTCATCAATAGAAGGTAAATGCTCATTCTCTATCAGTTTTATCTTCTCAGTGTCAGTATGGTACAAAGAACAGCTTCAAAGTTAGACTTAAACAAAGTTTCTGTTTAGACAATTCTCAATGACTCCTTTTCCAGGGTAGTTATAGCAATAGCTACCTTAGAGCCATACAAGAGGCCATGTTAATTATATGCACATAAGGGCATTTGCAAAGGTCTGAGTAAGAGTTCTGACACATGGTCATATAAAATGAATTCTTTCACCTTTCTCCATGCCTTTATTTTTCCTTGTCTTAAACTCAAAAAGTTCTTGCTATGATAAATTTTGTTCTCAGTAATCTCTATTAGGCAAAATGCTTTATAAGTTGCTTATCTCCATCTCTTCAAAATAGGTTTCACATTCTCTATAGGCAGAACACCCTGCATAATCAAGTTAAAAATGGTGTTACATGAAAACTATTTCATACACACACGTGAGGGTGTGTTTTGTGTGTGTGTGTGTGTGTGTGTGTGTGTGTGTGTGTGTGTGTAGGCCCAAAAATGTGAGCCTATTTCCATCTTGATCAAAGGTCAGAGAGATGGAACTTACCTCTGTTCCTTCAAGGTTATTGTCTGTTTCTACCTTAAAGAAGGACCCACCTAGATTTAGATCAGAGTTCTTCTGCATTCTCAAGGTTATTATCAACAATATCCAACCTTGTATTTCAGAAATAGAGAAGTAGATGTTTCTACCTCAGACAAAAGGCTAAGGGTCCAACTAAGTTCCTGCTCCCTTAAGGAGATAACAATGGATTCCACCCAGGCGGTGGTTTGTCTACAGAATGTTTTGTTTTAGGGTGTGAGTATTCTAGTGTTTACCTAAGAACATCATCTGCCACCTTCAGTTGGTATGTTTATTTCCTTGTATCATGTTTATGCAGGTTTTTTTTTTAATCTTACTTCTACCTTTTGGGGTCAGGAGAATTTTAAGCAATTGGAAATTAAATGCAGACAGATTTTCAGTGTTTACTGGAAATCCCTCCTGGTACTATCCTTTCTTTTCTGTTTCATTATTTTCACTTGCTTCTTTGTCCTCTTTAGTAATTTTCTGATCCCCATACCTCTACCCTGGTAAGCGGTATTTTTGTAGAAGCTGATCTCTGACGTGTAAAAATAAATGGATAAAATATTTTAAAATGTCTTTGTTTTGTTGTTGATTGTAATTTGGGGATATATAATAACCTTTCCAGTTGATTTTATTTAACAAATATTTCCTACTTATTTTAATGTCAGTCTTTTTAGGTTTCTTTTACTGTCACTTTCTGTGATGTAGCAGTGAACTTTTCTGAATTCATTTTTACAGATAATTTACTTGATAAAGTTATTTTAATGCTAAGATATTTTTGCAGAGAACATTTGCTGAGGGTATGACGATATCTATTTAGGGAATATCTGTGTAAGTAATAAAATATCTTAGGAGGAAAAAAAATGTCTGACACTGATTTAGGTGTTCTTGCTGTCACTACAACTAGAATGAGAGAAGACCTCATCTACATGTATGATTCACTTGATGTGAGTTTCTGGACTCACCTGAAGACCAAGAAACCTGAACAAAATTAAATAAAGAAATGTACTCTTCTATATTTCATTTTAAAAAAATGGGCTCCCTGAGACTGAAAAGGCAAGCCTTGGATCATCATGGGTCTATACCAGGTCCTCTGTGTATAGGATGTTATGGCTCTTAGCTTGGTATCCTTTGAGAATCGTTTCTGTTTTCTTGATAACAGACATTATGGGGATAAGATGGAAATTCAATGAAATATTTATTTTCATTGTCTCATGACCAGTGAAGGTGGAAATTCTGTAATGGGGCCATCTTTTCCGAACTGTCTCTTTATTTCATTAACAAATTCATTGTTTGTGTTTTGTGGTGATTATTTAGTTTTTATTCTTTTGCATATTATAAATATCAGTGTTCTGTCAGATATTTATTGACCTAATAATTTTTCTCACATTCTGTACACCATCTCTTTACCTGCTTAGTTCCTGACACTATATCTCTAGATGGCTTAACAAGCATGATTTTATGCCATTTTAGTATTTAGGAATTATTGATTTTTCTTTCACAAAAAAAAACCCAAATACAGAAAATCAGTATCTATGATGATAATGAGTTTTCATAGGGGCTACATTGGATAGCCAGTGAAAGATATGAGAAATTTTCAATATATTTCCCTTTCAATATATTTATTGCTTCTTAGACACAGACTAAAAGTTATATATGTATACCCATATATATGTATGTATATGTATATGTATACAAGCACACACATACACACATATAAATCTTTCCTTTACAACTGATAAAATAGGAAGAAAACTGACTAAATTTTATCTGAAAAGTATATCAAATATTGTATAAAATGCAGCATAAAATTTTATGCCATAAACATAAATATAGATATTTCATTATAGCATAAACTATGCATGTTATTTATATATGATAATATTCCTTGCTCATTAAATACTTATTTTTCTATATTCCTTGATTTACATTTAATTTTGTGAGTTCACATCTATAAAGTATTATTCTTAAATATACACATTATTCATTTTAATATTTGGTATGCATTGATAGGGAAGCCAATAATAGCCAGCTTCATAATGCTTATTTTTAACATAGCAGTAAAATGGAATTGTGACAAAAGGTGGGGTGGTGAAACCTTTTATGCAGATAGGAATGTCACTTAATTTGCATTCTATATGTCATTAAAAACTGGAAGAACAGTAGTTAGGCAGAAAAAAGTAGCAGGTGAAGACCTGCTAATGTGTATGTGTGTGTGTGTGTGTGTGTGTGTGTGTGTGTGTGTGTGTGTATGTGTGCACCATAGGAATACAAAGTTCAATAGCTATTTCCATGCTTCAATAACTTCACAGGATCAAATGATATTTGGTGAGATACTATAAGTACCTGCCATTCTTCTAATCAAAGGAGAAAAATTTGAAAATTGCAGAAGCAAGAGTTACTTGCATCACTCATCAGCAATTTAAGCCTAAGACTTAGCTTGAAGTTAGTTCTAGGCCTACCCCAGGGAAATCCTTCACAAATAAAAGTTCTATGATTCCAATCCATTTTAGTCTCATGGGTTAATGAACTGAGAATTGGAATTGTATTAGCCAGATAGCTGAATGTAACCACCCCCCACTTCACAACTCTACAGAACTTGGATAAAGACTTCGTATACTGGAATCAGGACAGGACATGGCCACCAAGAAGGATTCTTGTTGGAAGTCCACCATGGTACAATATAGCACCCCAAAGAAACCAAAGGTCCAGTGTTGAAGCCTGGCTACACAAAGGACTTTAGAACTGCTCCAGCACCGTGGAATAATGCACATCTGAGACTGTTCGAGCATGATACTAGTGCACACCATAGCATCAGCAAGGCAGGATGGCATGAGACCCAGTATGCAATGAAATTTAGTGCTAGGTTAGACAAGCACAGCCACTGGAACACCCTGTGGGTTCTCATCCCTGGGCCTGCCTTTGCAGAGAGGTTCTGGAACAGGCTGCCAATGCAATACTAAAGGAAGTTACATGACCCTATGGAACATCCATTCTAAGTAGCATCACATGTGGGTGGACACAGAGGTCATCAGCCAAGCTACTTAACCAGTAGGCAAAACAAAACATTGTTGACCTTAAAAGAGCTCATTGTGTGACACGTATTACTATCATTAGTTGCCACAGGTGTGGCATATGTACCTGCAGCTGGTCTATTCATGGTTGTTCTGCCCTAATTCAGTCATAATCCCAAAGTGGTTAACCACAAACTAGTAGCTGTCAGCAAGACATCTGAGACTACCCTGGCCCAGGGAGAGGCTTGTGGGTATGGACAACTGTAGACTATTTTTTTCGGGGGTGGGGGGGGTAGAAGTTTCCTAGTTCTTTTGGTGCAATAGAGGAAGAGCATATTTATGATAAGCCCAAGGTTGGGTTTCCCTGTACAACTAAGCAATAACATACAGCAATAGCAATTTCCTGTAGCGCTGCTTATATGGTGCTGTCCAGTGCTGAACTAGCTGATGTGGCGACGGTGTCACACAAACATAAGCAGCCTGTTTAAAATTGATGCAGAGATCCATATAGCCAAAGCTAGATCAGCAAGACTAGAATTGGAATAAATGCAGCATCCTTGGACATTCATGTAATACTGCGTGCCAACAACAGGTACTTATAAAATCCATGACCTCACATAATAGTCAAAAGAAGGTGCCAGAAATAATAGTTACCTGTATGTCATGCTCCTTTGGAGAGTTTGAAACAGTTGTTTTAAAGAGCAGCCTTGAGAAGAAAGTAAGCCAGTAGAATGAAGTCAAACTTAAAAAGACTCTACAAAGCAAAGGAGACAACCATTAAAGTCACAGTCTACGCAACATATTTGCAAAAGGCTAACATCCAAAATACATAAAATAATGAGACAGCTCTGTAGCAAAGACGAGCTGATTTTTAAAATGGACAAGGGACCAAGTAGGGACTTCCTAAAACAAAACATATGTATGCATAGCAGGCACATGAAACATGTCCAACATCTCTAGTCCTCTGGGACATGCAAATCAAGAACACAATGTGATATCACCTCACTCCAGGAAGAATGACTATTACCAAGAAGACAAAAGATACACACTGGCAGGGATGTACACTAGTGGAGGGAATGTAAATCAATAGCCATTATGAAAAAGAGAATGAAGGACTATCTGAAGGTAAAAATAGAACTATGAAACTTACTATTGGGTATACATCAAAAGGGAATGGAATCAGCACATCAAAAAAAAATATTTACTGTATTCCCATGCTATTGAATCAGTGTTTGCAACAGCCACGAAATGGAAACAAATTCGGTGTCATTAGATGATGAAAGGTAAAGGAATTGTAAATGTGCATATGCACAGTGGTACTATCTGTCTTCTAAAGGAATGCAATGCTATCATTTGCAACAGTGTAGCTGGAAAGGGAGAACTCATGTTAAGTGAAATAAATCAGCTACAAAAAGCCAGGAAGTCCTTGATCTCACTCAAATATCGATTCTAAAACTGTATCACAGAGATTGAGAGCTGAACGCTAGTTACCAGGAGCCTTGTTAAAGGAGGGATGTTGGAAAAATAATGGGAAGTGTTTGATGGGAGAAAGGACATTTCAAAAGGCTAGAAGAAGATGTTTTTAAATGATTCTCATATTAATAATAATTTGAAGAGGCAGATATGCTTAGCCTGACTTAAAGATTATACAGACCATACCCATTACTGTACAGTTTTTAATGTTTTCTTAAAGTCAGTTCAAAAATACATTAAAAAACCCAGCAGGTGTGATATATGTGAATATGTTGAAGAACTGAAGATAAATCACATTGGCAAGAAATGAATACTCTGAGAAACCGAGGCATGCTTGCTATAAAAAGAATCCTTCAAATGTATTTCCAGTCTCAAGCAGTTTAGGGGCTGTGACTATTCCCTGCAAATAGTCACCCACCGAGTCTCCAGATTACCCCATTCATAGCACATGTCTGGGCAGGAGGGAGACATTCTAATTGTGGCCTGTGCAAGACTGGAAAGCAATTGGTGCTCTCTCTGTTCCATGGACTTATTACTGGGTGTTTCTATGCAAGACTGGCAGAAAATTGGGTCATGCATGACTTCATTTGGAATTACTCAGCCAGATGAGAACTTACCACATGCAAAAGACTTTGCTTGCAACAGTAGCCAAGGATGTTTGGACAAGCCAGACTGCCACCACTTCCCACAGGGGAATCCTCACACATTTGTCCTTTCCCAAATCCTTGTGGTTCTGCTAACTTTACCAATGACTGATCTATTGTCTGCAGAGACACCCAGAGCCTGGAAGAGGAGGGTAAGCAGAAGTATACCTTAGGCAGGTTTGTCAAGCTTCCTAAACTCCCCTGAGCTGAGAAACTTCTAACACTGTTGCGTTTCAGTAGCTTGGACTGTACACAAACGCATTCTCAGAATTAAGCATCCGTATATGCTTGGCAGAGTCATAGGTGCTGAACACAGAGAGATTAATGTGATCATTACTCAAAGAATACAACAGAAGGGAAAGCCTGGCCCGTTACACCTTCCTATGTGTCAAACAAGGCACCAAAATAAAACAACATTGAATTATTTGGCACGCTCTTACCCTTTACAGTGTTTTCTCACGTGTATTAGCTCATTTGACTGGAACATCCTCAAATGACTCAAGATAATGCAAAGCATTGTTAGCACCAGACCGGGAACCATAAAATATAGATCCCATCCACAGTTAAGTCTGCATGTCATTAGCATAGAAGTCACATTGGGGAGCAGACAATGTGGGATGAATGAGATGATGAACAATCCAGGGCCCTCTGAAAGCCTCTGTACATAACCAAGGATTATCATTGAGTTTGCCTAGTGTCCTTCCTGGAGGTGAGACTCAATACTGTAACAGAGCTTGCCTGAGACTTCTATGCAGAGTCCCAGATCTACATAAAGGAGGAAAATCAGAACCAAAACAAAACAGACCTCTTTGGATGGAGGGGGGCAGGGGGCTGAGCTTTTCTTGTTTGGGCTTCAAAGGCAAAGGTGACCCTTGATGCCTGCAGGAATGTAGGGCATCTTAGTTATATAAGCAGTTCTTTGAAACACAGCAATTATTTCTGGTCAGATAACACTAGGGGGAAGTTTTTATAATTCTGCTGTATATGGAACAAATAATACCTGCTCAGCTCCGGGAAATGCGAGGATGACTGTTTTATTGGTAGAAACTGCAGGTAGGAGCTGGCAGTTTCGACATGATTATAAAGCTATGGACATAAGTCGAGAGGGGACGGAATGAGAATTATCCAACAGGCAGGAATCTTATTTTCACACCCTAGAGCAATTCGGTCTCAATTTCCCAGGAAAATATTAAACGTGTGAGTTTGCATATGCACACACGTCACAAATGCAAGGGGAAAAAATGCTTACTATAGAGCAAACCCGGGGAATTTGGCTGCGATTGTGAGTAGCCATATTGAAGCTGCTCTAATTTTAAATTTCCTCTCGCAGCTGCAGCTTCCTGCTCTAATCTCTATGAATACAACACATCAATTTAAATAAAAATAGTTATCTGCATCATGCCTCCCTTTCCCAGCTGCGGATCTCTATTAGAGGTATAGAAATAAGCTATTGAAAATTAAAATAGTAACGCTCCGTTCTCCCAGTTCCTAGACTCCGTCCAGTTTAAACGAATATCAACTGAATGCAATGAGGTTTATATATAACAAATGAATACATCTAATTCTTTGCTCAAATTCTGTGAACTGAAGAGGAGAGGCTTTTTGGAAGGGTCTTTCCGTCGTCTGACTTTTGTCCTCCCGTTGGTTCTTTAGTTAGTAGATCTCACAGTAGCCCCAGAATGTGCAGCAGGCTCTTTCTTGTCTTTGTTGCCCTTTCTTGTCTCTGTTTCTCCTATTTATCTCTGTAAAAGTCTCTCTTACCTACCATGTTTTAAAGGTGCAGGAGAAAAACTTGGAGTTTCTCCTCGGTTCTCCCAAAATGCCATAGATCTCTTTCATTATCACCTATTTGAATGACAGCAAAGTTTCTCTTTGGCTTCTGTTTGCTCCAGCACTATGGCCTAACCACTGATCACATAGTAGGCAATCAATTCAAAAAAAAAAAGTCACACAAATAAATAAAGCCATGAGGCTATTGCTAGCTTTTTTCTTGTCTCTTCTAGAACCTAGTATAGGACCCTGCATATAGTAGATACTTAAGAAAGGTATGTATTAAATAATTTCTAGTGTATTATTGTAACTTTTACTTTACTCTGTTGAGCACAAGGGGAAGACTTCCTGCAGACAAACAAAATGCTTCCATTAATTAATTCCTTTGCCCTGAAACTAAAGTTAACTAGTGGTACCTATGTACGTCAAGCTCATCTTAGTACCATTCATGCCCACATGTTCTGCCTCACCTCTCATCTCCCATCAGACCTCCCCTCCCCCACACTGCCACAGTCCAGTGTACAACTGCAGGCTTTGTAACTGCATTGATCTCCGTTTGCATATTACTTCTTTTGTCAGAAATTGCCTTTGTACTCATTTTGTTTCTTCAGCCTGCAGGTTTGGTAGACACTCGTGTCTCAGAATCCCCTTTTTAATATACCAGGTTGACACTGGGTGAGCACTTCTATGTTTATTTTCACACTGATCTCACCCTGTAATAATAACCATATTGAGTAAGTTAGTGTGGTTTGGGGATGTTCAAACATCCTACTGTGAAGGCCTGTCCTCCAGGCCAAACTTCTACCATCTTAATGAGTTCAGCTATTCTCTTTTGAAAGAGATTGTTACAGATGGCCTTGTTCACTGTTAGCATTCCCTCGTAGACTGAGGGCCAGAGAAGGTCATGGGACTCTGTCCAAGTATCCACCCACTCTTCCTAATAAATTGTGAACAGCTCTTTCCCAATTGTACCTCAGGATCTCAGAGAAGAGCTAGAGTGTGTATAGGCTGGGAAGGTGAGGGAGAGAGGGGGAGAGTTTCCATCAATGAAACCACCAAGAGACCATGCTGGTCACAGACTTAAAAGAGTGAGGATCCTTTAGGGTTATCCACACTCTTCCCACAACTCCCCCACTCATGCATTATAACCCTAATGAACGCCTTGGTTCCCCAAGGGGAAATTTGGTATTTTCAAACTTTGGTTTGTCACTGGGAGTATAGACAGAGCCGGGGGTGGGGAGGGCATTGCCAAAGCTACCTGCAGATGAAAATCCTCAGATAGCCATTTAGTTATTTCTTTTTATTGTTCTTTCTTTTTTGTTATCTTTTAATTAAAATATTTTCTTAAATTTTAGTCCTATGCTTTCCTCTCCTAACTTCTTCAGACCATCCTCACTTCTTTCTCTTCCTACTCAACTTCATGCTCCTCCTCCTGCCCCCACTCACCAAAACAAACAAGATTTAAAACAATAAGATGAAAAATACCAAAATAAAATCAAATATCTCTCTATGATGCCATCTGTTATACTGAAGCCAAGTGTGTGTGAGTGAGAGAGAGAGTATGTGTGTGTGTGTATGTGTGTGTGAGAGTGTGTGTGAGAGAGTGTGTGTATGTGTGTGTGAAAGAGTGTGTGTGTATGTGTGAGAGTGTATGTGTGAGAGAGACAGAGTGTGTATGTGTGTGTGAGAGAGAGTGTGTGTGTGAGAGAAAGTGTGTGTGTGTGTGTGTGTGGTGTGTGTGTGTGTGTGTGTGTGTGAGAGAGAGAGAGAGAGAGAGAGATAGTGTGTGTGTGTGTGTGAGAGAGAGAGAGTGTGTGTGTGTGTGTGTAGTTCAGAGTTCACCCTCATGTCACCATTCAAGGATTCTATCCATCTTATTTTGAGAAATAGTCTCCCATTGGCCTAGAACTCACCTATTAAGCTAGACTGGTTGACCATGAAGATCGGCCTGTCTCTCTCTACCCAGCTCTGGCATTCTAAATTTATGCCCACCACACCCAACTTCTTTTCACATGGGTCCTGGGAATCAAACTCATGTCCTCCTGTCACCCTGAGCCTGGAATTTTTAATTTTTTAAAGGAACACAAAGTCTTTAGGGATCAAACTACTGCTTTTTATTCTACCTTCGCCTCTTTCGAAGAGCTTTATGATGGTCTCGTTCTTTAAAAGCCCCCCCCCTTATCCTGAATATCTCGTTTGTAATCTCCTCTTTTAAGATAGCAAGGGCTTAGTTCTTGCAAAATATTTGATACCTAAATGAAAGTCTAGCACTGTGCAGCTGAGTGTAACAAGATGCATCATCAAGGTATGTTCGTGCCTGATTTGGGTGAGATCTGCGTGTGACTATTATAATAATTACCTGCATATGCTTCAGAAGCAGTCCAGTACCAGAAAATGAATCATGGACTCTCGTTGCCACCATTAATTTCTACCAGTTAAGACCCGGAGCTTTGTCGACTCTGTCTCCTCCTATTAATTAAACCCCACAAGGACATTAAGGTGCTTGAAAAAATTAAATGTTGTTTAGCCCACTAGTGCTGAAAGCACACAAATTTAATGTCCACATCAATAAATAATCACTGTGAGGTTATATTATTCACCTGGACAAATTATATAAACTTGATGCTCATTTTTTAAATTAAGCTTCAGAGCTATCCCAATTAAGTCAGCTGTAGAAAGATGTGAAGGAAAGGAAAACGGGAACAAGTGGCTTGGATTTTGGAACGAGAAAGAGGTGATGGGGAAACTGGATGCTCAATGATGTGTTGTAAAGGAGGTTTATTTGAGAAGTCGAAGTACAGGGGCTGATTTTCTTCTCTGCTACATTGCAACCAACATACTATGTGACGTAACAAAGTGGATCCTCCCCGTGTCCAGACGTACATGAAAGATAAAAAGCTCCTTGGGAAGCCCACACTGCATATATGTGAAATATTAGGAAAAGAAATTAAAATGTTACCCAGAAGTTGCCTATGAGTCAACGAAGGGATTTAAAAATGATGAATAAGGGATTCCTGCTTGTGTGAGTTAAGCTCATTGAAGTCAAGAATAATTAGTAATGCCTTCAGGAAGGTTTAGAATGTCATCAGCTCTATCTCCTACAGATCTAAGCAAACGATACTATTAAATATTCAGAACAACCACAGATTCATCTACTACTGCGGTTCAGTATTTCTACATTTTCTTCCTAGACTTTTTGAACATTTATAGGAGTCTGGTAACTCATACTATTTTTACTTTACAGATGGAGAAAGTATAACTAGAATTTAAGCCAAGGATACTGCATCCCAAATAAGAGGACGTTTCCTTGCTAATAAAAAGCAATTATTTTACTTCTTGTTCTTAGCAGTAATCCTGTTTGGTCATTGCTTTGATCTTCATTTTGTAGAGCAAAAAAATTGAAGTCCAAAAGAGTTTAGTAACTAGCATAGGGGCCATACCCTCAGTGAGGGTGAAAGATGAGCATGTTGTCTTTCTCAGTCTAGTCTGTCATCTATTTCTGACTAGCTGAGCTTTGATGTTGTGGCGTATGTCATGCTCTCCTGAATGTGGCAGTGAAGACAAAGGATCCCTTCTCTTTTATGTCATTAAAAGAGTTAGTTTCAAATGGATAATTAGCACCCTGAAAAAATCACATCTGTATATGCTAGATATTTTTTTTTTGTTATGCTTACGTGTTGTGACAGGCTTCCTCTCTGTTACTCAGGCTGAGCTAGAATTTTCTACATAGTACAGGCTGTCCACTTACTTATGTTCCCATGGTCTTAACTTACTGAGCACTGGCATCATTGCAGTGAGATACCCCCACACTGACTAGTTATACCTTAAGATCGAGCTCACTCAAATAGGGTTACCTTCTCAGTTGACTCTGCACAGCATATTTCCACTTGATGTTTTTGAAATAAATTGGTGCCAAGGATTACTGGGTTAGGCTTCTTAACTCATGAATTAATTAATTTATTGATTGCTTCTGACATAATCTAGCTTGATCAAGCAAATCATTTGCCTTCTTCCCATTTAGGGCAGTCTCTAGCCAATGAAGTTTTAGTGAATTCTTTAATTCTTCCATTTTTCTTTTTTCTTAGCTATCTTGTCTTGCAAAGTGGAATTCCTGAAAACCCCTGGCTATGGAAATAAAATCGAATGTATTTGTGGGTTCTTGAATCCACACTGGTGCAAAGTCTCTTTTTATACTTCAAACCCTGCCACCTCAGATGTTTATATAAAAAAGGATGAACATTTTGTAGAGCCTACCAGGTTAACAAGGTGCTTCAAAGTGCTCATTTCAAAGCATCCACTGAAAGTTTGGACATGAGAAGGGGAGCCCTGACCTGAGTTGACATCAATGACTTTGCAAAGCTAAACTTTTCTGTATCGGGGAATTAAAGTATGATGTTAGCATCATTACTGGGTTTATATTTATTTGTATATTATTTGTAATAATATTTGTAATAAATACTGGGTTATTATTTGTATATTTTCCGCTTTGTATGAGAGAGAAGGGGAAGGATAAATGAGAAGCAGAGCCATTAAATCTCAAGTGACCCAAGGGTAAGGAGTAATAACAGTAGCCAATCTAAATAAAGAAGTTCATTCATTTAGTGACAATCCCATTCATCGCCCTGAAATGTTCAGTCATATAGAAAGAAACCTTACCTGAGTATAGGTATAGTTGAAGAGGTAGTATTATTTGACTTCTGAAAACATATTGGTAACTCTTACAGGAATCTAAATAACTGGTGGACATTTCTGGTATAGGGCCTGAGCATACAGGTGAAATCAATAAATCACACACCGTGTAGAAAATATGCTTTGCTTTTATTGCAAAGCATCATGGTATATTAAAAGAAGGATAGGTTTGTAAGAGTGAGAAGTGGTGGATGAATCTAAGAAAACAGCTTCTTCCAGAAACAATAGTTTCAATGATCACAGAGAAACAGGGACAGCAAGTCACAGACCTGAACAAGGTCAAACCAGATAAAATGACAACGCCGAAGAGAAGTGGTTGCAAAGTCCCACCTCTAACTAAGAAACTATTTGCAATTGCTATCTGCTTGGGGAAAAAAATCAGTATTCTCCAGTGGAGCATCATTGGGATTATATCGGACACACTCAGAGTAGGCTCCATGCCCAGGAGGAGTTGGCTAGCAAAAAGTATACTCTGTATTTTTATTTGTATTAGGCTTTGTTTTGGTGTTTTGTGTCTTATTGGGATTTTGTTTAATTGTTTGTGTCTTTGTTTTATGTATTTTTAAGAGGGAGAGAGAGTACATGAAGCTATGGAGGTAGGGAGAATCTGGAAGGGGGTTAGGGTAGGTGAAAGAATGATTTAAATGTATTGTATGAAAACATTATTTTAAATTAAAAAAAGAATATGGCATGAAATGTTTCATATGAAAATGTGGCATGCCTCTGCCTCCTTCCCGTCTTTAATTCCAGCACTCAGGAGGCAGAGGCAGACAGATCTCTGTGAGTTCGAGGCTAACCTTGTTAGTTATAGGAGTTAGTTCTAGGACAGGCTATAAAGCTGCATGATATTTGGGAAAAAACTTGAACATATTAAATAGACTACGTAAAGACACAGCTTACTGAATATTCTGGACAAAGTCATTAAAGATTTTTGGATAGTTGCTTGATATTCTTAGAATTAAGCTTCATTTATTAGCACAAGATAAACGAACTCTAGGATGTTTCAAATTGCATGATACAAGAGACCAAAAATATTGTACTGTGCTTTTATTTTTCATTAGAAGATAGATTTTTGTGTTGTTCTCTTGTCAATAACAGTGACTAGGAAGACATAAAAAATTGATGTGATGGATAAGATTGTGACATATTTGGTGCTAGTTTCACAGCTATGTACAGATATTTGGGCTAAACCAAGCTGTAAACATTAAAGATGTTCATGTACATTTAATACAGCAGTAATTTTTTTCTTATCTTAAATGCTTAAGGTCCTAAATTTAATCTAACAATGAGATCTCGAGTAGATAAAAGTAAGAAATCTCAAAAGGCAACAGGGAAAACAGGTCTAGTTAGAAAAGTAGACCGCCACAGCAAAGAAAAACTAAGAATGGAACAAGTATGTGACTGAAGGAGGGAAGAAAAAGTGGTGGGGACTGCAGAAGAGGGACAGTACTCAGGGCAGGGGAGAATGAGTTCTTGAAGGATGATGGCTCTGTGTACACATTGACAATAGGGGTCTTCCAGTAACGGAACTAAGGGAGTCAATGAAATTGAAAGGAATAGGAGGGGAGAATCAAATTTAGTATACCCTGATTCATGTCTGAAGTAGAAGATACAAAAAAAGATATTGAAGAGAAATCGAAGGGATAGTGTGTGCTGTCAAGTCCACTGGGGAAGGACACAGGGTGTTCTCTCTTTTTAATTTTTGGTTTATTTTTTGTTTACTGTAAGCAAACAATTCATTATATTCCATGAATAGCGGTGTTTGGGGAAGGAGAAGGAATGGAATTACTTAAAATGAGTGACATTGTGTAGGTGATGAGTACAATTGGGAATTACGTTAGAGATGCTTACGGTACGTGGTTCTTAATTTCTACACAACAATACCTTCTTAGAAAGGTAACTATAATTCATGTTTGAAATTGGAATGCTCATCAATGACTGTCATGTCTTATATAATCTCATCTGTCTAACGTTAGTGTGATTTATATTTGGTGTTAGAGGAGTATTTTACAAATATCTCATTTTCAAATCTTAAGACACTATCATCTCTAAATGCTTTCGTGTTGATCACATTCAAATGTCTATTTTATGCCTATGTTGACATGTTCTAAGCTGAAGCTAGACATTAGCATTGCATCCTAAAATGTAGCTTCTTGTCCTATTGCACTTACAGCTGACTTCACCAAAGTATTGCCTTGATTCCTGGCTGGAATATTGCAGTACAAAAATGTAATGGGTACAGTGAAGACAAAACACAGAAAACTAATTTTCATTTTTTAAAAATCTGTGGACCCAAAGGTTTGAGGACAAAAGGTGAAAACTACTTAACATCAACTTGGCCACTTAACAATGCTATTTTGGTAACTTGTTTTATTTATTTTAATTATTTCTTTGAACTGTTGAAAACAAAAAAAAAAAAACAAGCACCCAAACAACCAAAAGAGAATTCACTCTATAATGGGTTGCTTATGTGTATTAGAATTTTATTTATTCACATGCTGGGTGTTGGAAACATGAGATCAGGCCTGATGCCATTACGGTTGGTTCTGATGAGAATGACATACAAAGGGGAATGTGGTAGTTTGATCCAGAATAGTCTCCATAAGCTCATTTATTTAAATACTTGGTCCCAGTTGGTAGAAATCTTTGGTAGGTTTAGGCAGTGTGGGCCTTGTTGGAGGAGGTGTGTCACTAAGGGTAAGCTTCAAGTCTTTAAAAGCCCAGTCCATTCCCTATTAGCACTGTTGGTCTGTCTCCTTCTCCATCGGAGTCTGTTTCTCTCTGTCTGTCTTGTGATTGTTGTCTCCAGGGGTGAGTTCTCAGCTACCGCTCCAGAGCCATGATTGCCTACCTGCTCACGTGCCAGGAGAGTCACGTGCCAGGAGAGTCATGAACTGACCCTCTGAACTTTAAGCCCTGATTGATGCCTGTATAAGTTGATTTGGTTGTGGTATTTTATCATAATAGAAAGCAACTACATCAAAGTAGAAAGAGGGACACAGGGCTTTCTGGGACTTAGTTTATCAGGGTATTATTCTGTCCCAAGAACTCATTTCTTAATAACATCATATTAGAATTTGATATTCAATTTATAAATTATTTGGTACAAAATATTAGGCTATAATACCATTCACATACTGTGGTAGTTTGAATAAGTATTGCCCCTATGGACAGACTCATGTGTTTGAATGTTTTGCCTATCTATAGGTAGTGGCACTATTAGGAGGTGTGGCGTTTTTGGAGTAAGTATGGCCTTGTTAGTGGAAGTGTATCACTGTGGAGGTGGGTTTTAAAGTCTCATATGTGCTCAAACTATATCAAATATGACATTTAATCTCCTGTTGCTTACAGATCAAAATGTAGAACTCTCGACACATTCTCTAATGTCATGTTTGCCTGTCTGCAGCCATGTTTCCTTCCGTGATGATAATGCTCTAAACTAAACTCTGAAACTGTAAGTCAGCCCCTATTAAATGTTTTCCTTTATAAAGGTTGTCATGGTCATTGTGTCTCTTCCCAGCATGAAACTCTAAGACACAATACACTGTTTCTACAATATACAAGTATAATAGACTATAAATGTATACATGTTATTTTTTGTGTTTAACAAAACAGGATGACAATTTTATCTGGAAGTTAACTGTTAAAATATGTAGATACAGATTTAATTTTCTATTCCCTCCCAAAGTCTCTTAATCACTTCTCCTTTGGCAAAAAAAATGTAACAGTCTGTTCACAATATTTAAGACGATGCTATCCATTTTCCCTCCTTTTTAGAAACTTCTCAATTAGTTTCAATAACATTGAACTTGGGCAGTTTTAGTACTATCACTTCCTAAATCTTTGAATACTTTACTGATCTTTTTTGCTCAACATACTACTCAAGGCAAACTCTCAAGATCCTGTGACTCTATCTGCTCTTTTCATTAATCCTGTGATTTTCCTCCTTGGCGTAAACATTCTACATATTCACCCTGACTCTTTCTTGTTTAATTTGTGCTTTTATCCTCTACTCCACAATAAATGTTCTTTGTGTTGTCTTCATCAATACTATTGATGGCCTGCAGCACTTACCACTCTGGTTTACTAAAGACCACTTTAATTTTCCGCCCATCTTTTCTCCCATTACCTATCATGATTACCCAAAGATAGAGTCTATGACATCTAATGGGCAGGAGGTCAGTTTGCCCAGGCTTTCTTTTCTTTTTTTGTTAATTTATGATATCTTTCATATGTTTAATCATAATATAATTACAACATTTCCCCCACTTCCCTTTCTTCCATCCAATACTCCCTTATACTCTCCCTTCCTTTTTCTCAAATTCACAGGCTCCCTTAAAAATTTTTTTTGCATATGTGCCCATATAGTCTTAATATGCTGCCAGGGTTTGAATAAGCTTCCATAACTTCTTTGCAAGGTAAAAATAAGAACCTCTTCACCTGGTGATGTGCGCCCTTTACTGACACTATCTTGAACCTTCCTACCTCTGTCTGACCCTTAGCTTGTGATCCCTCATCCTTGAGTCATGCTTCCACATTCAATTCACTTTTCTTATGCGCAGAAAAAGCAGCTGTCTCAAAAGGATGCTGGACCAAATTCAGGAGTGTTAAAAACTATTGAACTTTAATTTTTCTCAGAGCGCTGTTACTCTGACCAAGGTAAATGTTATTAGCAGGGTGACAAGGCTGAAGCAGCAGCTGTTATAGAGTGGAAGCTGTGTTTGAGATGGAACATGGAAATGAGAGTGGACAGAAGAAGGCAGCTGGGAGAGTGGATGTGAATATCAGAAAAATAATAAGCCCTCCGAATGAGGAGGTTAATAATAAATGTGATCCCTAATGATATTCATGGGGTAAAGGCTGTCTTTGGTGCCTTTATCCAAAACCTAGCTTCTTTGCAAACTCCCATTTCTGTTCACAGTTCTTCATTCCTCCTCCTTTTTTGCTTATGTTTTTCTTCCACATTCAAATTGATATGTATTAGGTGAGGAGCAAGATCAAGACTGGCAATCTTTCCTTAAATCAGATATATGCTTGTTCTGAGATTAAGGTTTAATCTTATCAGAGAAAATGTTTTGGCCACGCTCTCAATTAAACTCAAATCATAGTGGTTTAAAACTCAGAGGTTATCTTGCTCGCAAATATAAATGGGCCCTAGGGAGGGGACTGGGCACATTTGTGGAAGAATAAATATGCGTGCTTTCTAGGAGAAATTTCAGTGCAGCTAGTCATCTGGGAACCAGGACTTATAAAACCTTTACTTTCTCTAACATAGAACCCAGTTACCCAGACATTTCTAACTCCAAAGTCATCTAGGAAATGAATTCTAACCACATGACTGGAAGGAAGGGGAACTGAGTTATTGAAAATAGCTAATGTGCACCACAGTGGCTACATCTGACGCATGTACAGGCAACAGAGACACCCAAGCTACTGTATTCTGCTCTTACACATATCTACATCCATGCATGCATATCGCGGGTATAGGCAATTTAAAGAGGAAAAAAAGTCTGACAGACTACTCTTTAAAAGCGTTATAATGTCTAATCGTATGTTATCTCAAAGTCTCCATGACATCAGTAGGCCATGCTTCAGTAAACTTGCTTGATCGGTTGACAGCAGTGAATATGATGTTACATATATCTTTGTTTTGTTCACTTTTTCTCTAAAAGGAGCAGAAAAAACCCATTAAATCACACTTGCCTAGAGATTCAAAAGCAAAGTGATTTGTAGGTGGAAGTAATTTATGTATCATATAAATAATGAGTGTGTGTGTGGGACAACTGGATGTAGCATGAGAAAGCAATACAGCTGTAGCCAATCTATTGAGTGATTATAGAAATCCTTATTATTGTTTCATGCATTGCTAGAAAATTGAAAAACAAAAGACAGATTTGCTTGATGGTCACATAATTTGGACTGTATTTTCTACAGCAATGAAACTGACTTAGAGAAAATTTAAATTTCAAGTTAAAAATAGTTTGGGCTAAGTCTAATAAATAATAAACTATCCAGAGTGTGATATGTTTGCATGTCACTCTCGCACCATCCTTAGCATTGCTGAACCTCAGCTCTCAGCATTTAATAGAGTCCACTGGGAAGACTCAGCATCCAATTCTGCAACTAGCGAAATATAAGTCCCCAACTATTTCTCCTAGGGTAAGACAGTTAGAAATAAGTCCTTAGCTATCTTCATAAAAATACAGTCCCAATATTCATTCTATTGCAAGCACTTTCTATCAGCTTAAATACCTCTGTTACAGAACACCAGGAATCAGGCCTATGGTGCTGGGCTGGGTCAATGTCTTGTGTGTTCAGATCTAAGAGGTACTCCCTTTCACCGTGAACGTTTCCTTCTTTGATGGTTTGCAGTTTTCTCTGCATTCCACAGGTGACCCTGAAGTTAAATTGTATCCCAAGCAGAACAATAATTGCATTGAAGGCCTGGAGTGGCGAACATCAATTAATTACAAGTGTTCCAAAGGCTCCTGGCTGGCAGGTTACATTATTCTTGCTTGAGGATTTTCAATTGCTTTGAAGGCATTTTCAATCATGTCAACAGGTGGCAAAACTTTTGAGTGACTTCCCCACTTGTCTTTGTCATCATTCCATTAAAACCCTCATTTGTCTACGTTGTCTAACAAAGCTTGGTGCTAGCATCGCTGGAACGAGATTTCGACTTTTGACTTTTTCAGCTTTATTGTCACTCAAAGCAGTATTGTAATCAATGGAGAGGGAAGGACTTCAACCATCAAAGGACGAATTTCAATCAAAGTGACAAACAGCACCATCTAAGTATTTTCACGGATGTATCGTCACCTGGGAAATCTGTGCAAATTCACATTATGACTTAGCGGATTGATAGTCACCTTGGACTCTTCATTTCTTATTAGTTCTTGGGTAATTCTGATGCCCTAGGTATGCAAATGAAGTTTGACTAACAAGGAATAGTATCTGGTCCACCTGCAAAGCTAAGGCTTACCCACTCCTTTTAGGGCTCTCCCATTCTGATTGGTAACTGAAAGTCAAATTCATTATTTCCAGGGCTGCCTAAATCATTTTGGATATTTTGGGATCAATTGGCACTCACTCTTCAAACCACTCATCTTTGCCAAACCCCAGCTCTTCAAACTGAACAGATTTCAGTAGGAAGCTAGCAGTCCTACTAACTCAACCCCCAAATCCGCACTCCTATGTTCCTACACACTATTCTGGGGAATAAATAGGTGTAAACAAGAAAGATGACACAAAAATGATCATTTTTTAGGTTATTGCAGAACCATAAAAAGACCAATCCATCCAAGCATCTGTAGTATTTAATGTGACACTTGACACATTCATTTTGTTTTGTAAATAAGTATTGGATTAATAGAAAAGTTCAAAGTTGTCCATTGACATATTGCACAAGTTCGAATGTTAGATGTTTGTAGATGAAACTATTTCAAGGATTTATATAGTTGGAATATGCTAATCTTTCTGCTCACAGCATATTCTCTTACATATATGGAATAAATATCAAAGTAGTATTAAATCCCCAGTCACCTGAATGAGTTTATTAAAAGACTGTCATTATGAGAAATAATATGTATTTTAATATAAGAAATAATTCAAGACAGAAATTACAGATTGGAAGAGAAAGTAGATACCTCAGTTAGTTACTGATTAATAGATGGGAGAAGGCAAAGTGGATGATGGGACCATAAGAAACTTGGCCCAATTAATTGCTTTATAAAAAGTATCAGGCCTAATATCAACTATACTTTGACATACTGAATGCATAAAGAAGTTTTAGCAAACATCCAGTTATGAATCTTCTCCAAAAATGTTGAATCTTTTTAGAAGAAGGAACTAATTTCTATTATATTAGGTAAAATTAAGATAAAAGATTCTGTGTAAGTATTAGATAAGGTATAATTATGTATATCTTCACTAATTGCTCTCTTGACAAAAATGTATTATATGCATCACTGTCCCAATACTAGTGGACTCTATGTTCTTGGGGACAGCAGTAAACAAAAGCAAAAATATAACAATCTCAAAGCTAGCATTTTAATGCATGAATATGTGTGAAGAGAAAATTTTAAAGAAAAAAGGCTTCATATTATAAAGTATGATTTATTGTGAGGAGAATTGGAGAAAAAAGATAAAGGGTAGTAGAAATATGGATTGGGGAAAATTCCAATTATAAATCAGATCCTCACAGAAGATCTGTTTGGGAAGGGATTTGAACAAAACTTAAAGAAGTCAAGGGAATGAGTCTTATGTGAGCCCAAGAGGGGAGGCCCAAAAAAGCCTACCAGAAGAGTTGAGGAAAGGAAATATGTCTGCAGCTAAGTAGGGTAAGAGAAAACAGGAGAAGATGGAGTCAGAGGTGGGCAGGACAACAAAGGGATGTTGTTGGCGGAAGGCAAAGGGATCATTCAGGAAGTGACTCCGGAATGGTTTCAGAGAGTGTTTTTGTGGCGTGTTCTTGAATGCATTAAATGAAATCAGATGGGAATGCATGTGATATATAAAGCATACTCTTGAATGCTTTCAAATGACTGAAATACCCAGTTTGTAATGTTTTGAGTAGAGCTAACGGCAGCCTTATGATACAATGATCTAGTTGGTCACTATGCTCTAGGTACCAACTGAAGTGTCACCTGACTGTGGGAAAGGATGGGAAAGGATGGCCATTGGGAAACCATTTGAAGAAATAACCTACTAAGAAGAGATCGTGCCTTGCATAATGAGAAGATCAGTGGAAACTGATAGATTTTAAAGAATGATTATTTAGTACATGTTAGTATATTTACCCTTGAAAATAAAAACAGGCACTTTCAGAATTCTAGAAACTTCTTCAGTGTTTTTCAGATCATTGTTTTTATAATCATCCATCCCAGAGATAATTCGTCTCCCCTGACTTAAAATAAACATTTCCTCCTTGTTCTCAATAGCATTGCTATTTGTGTAGGACCTGCTAAAATATGTAATTTTTTTGACACTTTTGAACTTAATGACATCATGGCAACAGGCTGACTCTCTATGCTCCCCACAAGAGAGGCTTGTGTCCTTCATGTCTGACACAAATGTGATGTTGTTTACAAGAATAGTTGCATTTTAAAAAGGAGGCCACATGTGGTGTCTTTGGGCTTTCTGGTTGGAAATGGGGCCAAACTCGATCTCTTTTCATTATTGCTAAGACATGATGTCCTTTTACTGTTTTGATTTCTATCTGATTGCTTTTTAAAAATGACCCTTTTCTTTGCTTACTATTCAGATTTCTTTTAGAAATTATCATTGTCTATTTGATCTTTAAAAAAGCATTTTTCTTGTTAAGTTTTGAGGTCACTTACACTCAGAAACTAATTAAAGCTTTTGTTAAGCCTGGATGACAGGGTCTCTCCAAAACCACCACGAAGTCAGCACTTCTTTGTATTAACAAAGAGTCTTTATTCAAGGTTAAGCTTGAACTCTCCAACTGCCCCATTAGTGTGTGTGGCCACGCTGCCCTGGGCCCCATAGTTTTATCTCCTGTATTTGTCACCTTTTATCACTGCTGTGCTTGGGAAATATTCTGGCTTTTGTTTTGCATGCAGAAGCTTACACTATTATATCTTTGAGTCTATATTCACTTCTTTCAGGATTCTCTTTCCTGCTTCAATTCTAAAAAAAATGTCTCCTCTGATTGTAGTTGGTAAAGAATATTTTTTACTTAAGTAAGGTTTAATGTTTACAATTAGCTAGTGATTTCAAATTATTTGGTGCGACAGTGTAGGCAAAAATCAAAGCTAGAGCCTATCTAGACAATTACCTATACATCCCAGACCCACTCAGTGAAAGCCTGAAAATGTGTATCTCAAAAACTACACTTGGGTATGACTTAAAATGTAATGTAATTTGTATTGTTTTCTCTCAATGTTAACCAACATGACTATGATCTCTACTTTATCTCTATGCTACATTTAAATATAGGGAAGAAATCCCTTCCAATATAAATGAATAGGAAACAGATCTAAGGTTGACCAGTTGTTCGTCTTTGTCCCTCAGGATATTATTACCTTCCACCTTTGATAGCTTCCCTCTTGGGAAAGGATCAACTTAGACTTCAGTGTCACTGTAAACTGGGATAGAACATAAAGGACTTTCTCACAATTAGAGTTTTGCAAATGGGATTGACAATTGGAGGAAGCAATGAGCACCCCTTCTTCAGCTGGCTAAAGGAAGTGGTTAAGTAACACAAGCTAAGACTTTTCATAGAGACATTGTCTCATATCGAAGTCTTCAGGGTTCACTGCAGCTGTCCAAGCCCTTATTTCCTGAGTCTGAGTCTTTCTGTAAGTATGGCAAGTATTTTTGTTGTTGTTGTTTGTTTTTTTTTTTTTTGCTTTTTGCTTTTTACTGTATAAGACTTCCCCAGAAGTGTTTTCTTTTTAACTTCTGAGCAATCCTTAACCCGTCGAGCAAAATAATTTGTTTCATTTAATTGGATTTGAATGACCAAATTTGCATAGATTCTCATCAAGTTTAATGTCTTTACTTGTTGTACTCTTAACAGCATCAAATGAAGTCCTAAGAAATCCAATCTAAGCCTAGGAGAAGAACAGGGCTGATTTAGAAAGTGCCCAAGATGGCTATAAAAGTTAAAACAACTAACTGGACCTACCCACCAGGGACTTTAATGCCATCCTGGAAGAAAATAAAAGTGTTACCCACTTTAAAGAGAAAATGATGATGAATCCATAAAACTGTACATAAAGTTGCACTGAAATTTGAGTTTATACCTCATTCATGCAGATACTGACATAAAAAGCCCAAGTAAACAAATGACATAGATGTATACAATATTTTAAATGAAAATGTTTAAGACAACAGATTAGTATCAGAATAAAGGGTACTCTGACTTATTCATAAAACAAATTGCCAATACAAAGAGACAAATATATATTATAAGGAATGTAGGAATTACATTTAAGTACATGAATGAGAATTCAACTGCTTGCTTTCCCTCATTCTTTGAAAAATTATTATGAATAATATTTAGAAAAATATTAATTAATTCTTAAAACTACTGATAGAGTAGCTTACTGATATTTTCGTTATAGGACCCAGTCATGACAAGCTCAACAGAGGCCTGAGACTCAATAGTTTACCCTAAGGCAATAACTGGTGCCAGGAAAGTCCATAAACTGAGACCATAAACTGAGACCCAGGCACAACCTGGAAACAAACCATCCAAAGGAAATTCCTAACTTCCAACTACTGTAGATAGGATCGTCTGACATCCCTTAACCCAGCACATCCATCACCCTGCACTAAGACTCCAACCTCTAGTATGATAAAAAACAAACAAACAACAAAAAAAAAATAAACACCCCAACTGAGCTCAAGGCTCCTGCTAATGTGTAGGACTCATGGAGAGTCCGAGTTCAAACTTGAACAAGAATAAAAGCTCCTTGCTTGTACTTATAGGACTCGGTCTCTTTGTTGCATTTTGGGGGACTCTCTGATCCTGGCATAACACTCATTAATATTTTCCTTGTTATAATCCAACCAATATGAACCTAAAGTAATCAAATCATTAAAATAGGTGATTCTCTTGATGAAACTATAATACATTGATAGAAATTCCGGAGGAGAAATGAACACTTTAAATACATATATTCTAGGAGTATTTCTGTTTTTTAAACCCTTTTGTTTCTAGAATGACTCTCAAGAGTCATTTTTAAATTTTTAAATTCTGAGCTTCTTGAAACCAAGAAACTGTGTGTTGAGCATGTAGTTAATTGCCCCTTTGGCTCCTCTCTCTGCTCTCTGGTTGCAAACACATTCTGAGCTGTTTGCATGACATACTTGGCTTGCAGTTCCTGGAACAAATACAGAGGAATTTGTAATGACTGAGCATAATCTCACGTGTTTTGCATGTATTTCCTTATTTGAGGAAATCATTTAGTACAATGTGCCTACAATGATAATTTTCATTATAAAACACAGTACAAGTACATGTACAGGGTACTTTCATGCATTGAACAAAGCATTGTTTTGAGAAACAGAGGCACCAGAGTGTTTGTTAAAAGCAAAAAATTATTATTATTATTTTTGCAATGGAGACATATACAGAGGATATATATATATTTTTTTACTTTTAAAATTCTTTTTAAATTTTATTTTACATTCCTAATATAGTTCTTCCTCCCACCCTCCACTACTTGCCCCCATCAACACCTCACAAAGGGGAAAGCCTCCTGTGGAAGCCAACAAAGTCAGGCACATAAAGTTGAGGCAAGACCAAGCCCATTTCTACTGCATCCAGGCTGAGCACAGCATCCCACCATAGGGAATGAACTCCATACACCTATCTCATGCACGAGGAATGGATCTTGTCAATGTTCACTCAGAAAGACCAAGCTACACAACTGTCTAACCTAGTTGTGTCCCATACAAGTTCCACATCTGTCCATGAGCTCCCGAAAATTTGGGTCTATTGTCTCTGTACATTTCATAATCTTAACACCCCTCCCTGCTTCTATAACCCTTCCTCCCTCACTTCAATTGGATTCCTATCTTCCCTCTCTTCTATCGGATTTCTAGAGCTTGGCCTGGTGCTTGACTGTGGATCTCTGGATCTGGTTCCATCAGTTACTGGATGAAGGCTCTATGTTGACATTGGGGTATTCACCAATCTGATTACAAGGGAAGGCTACTTCAGGCATCCTCTTTACTATTGCTTAGATTCTTACCTGGGGTCATTCTTGTGGATTCCTGGCAATTTACCTAATACTAGATTTCTCCCTAACCCCATAATGGTCCCTCTATGAAGTTATCTTCCATTGTTCTTCCACTCTGTCCCTACACCAACTCAATCATCTGGCCCCTTCATATTCTCATTTCCCATCCCCTCCACTCAAGGAGGACCCTAAGAGGAAAATTATTTTATATTAAAAATGTTTTGTTTTTTACAAGAAGTTGAAGAGTTCATCATATGGTAATTTGCTCAAAATATTCATTTGACAATGATTATACTCACTTTACTGAATTTTGAAGTAAATAATAAAAATCTAAGAATGAAATTAAATACTATCATATGTATTCATTATTTTTGCTTGAAGTTTAAGGGAAAAAATTAACTTCTGTTAAACTTAACATGTGCTTAGGAACTTGACCTAGTAGAAGCATTAAGAAGGATGATACCCCAAACTATGACACTGTGTGTTTCCAATTGAAGGAGGATGTGAGGATCAGAGATGTAAGGGAACGCTGTCTTACTTCTGTCAGCCTGTCTCCTGAAAACTCTACTCTCAAAGGCAGATCACGGAAATTCCCTTTCTCCTTCTGTAGGTGGGGCATGGAATCTAGACCTCCCTCTAAAATAAGCCTTAAAATCGAGAAGGATCTCTGCTGTTCCCATAAGTTATAAGATTCAGAAGACAGGAGCCATGCCCCCAAATCAAGTGATGCTACAGAGAATCAGAAAAAAAATCTGAAAATCAGGACTTCCTGGGGCTCCCCATCAAAACCTTACAAGTATACTCTTCTCTTACCAGATTTTGAATAATGCAGTTTCCTCTAGGTGTTAGGATCTTGGTTGCTAAAGACTCCCATATTGTATAAAATTTGCTTCTATAAATTTGTTATGCATGTCCCCCTCTTTTGAACTGTCTGTTTCTATAGATTTACAAGCCTTGAATTTTGTGATTTGTTGTAGAGGTCACTTGTTAATTCCTGGCCACCCAGACTCGGGAAATAATCACACAGAAACCATATTATTTGTAATACTGTTTGGCCTATAGCTTAAGCATATTTCTCGCTAACTCATATCCTAAACTAATTCATCTCTATTAATCTCTGTATTGCCATGTGGCTGTGGCTTACTGGGTAAAGTTCCAGCATCTGTCTCTGCCAGGGCTACATGGCTTCTCCCTGACTCTGCTTGCTTTCTCCCAGCATTCAGTTTAGTTTCCCCCACCTACCCATATTCTGCCTTGTGTAGTTCTAATGCAGTTTCTTTATTAACCAATAGTATTCATAGCATACAGAGGGGAATCTCACACCAGTTACTGGTAGAAGGAAATTCTTCACTCCTATATTCTAGACAAAGTATAGATAACAGGGTAAGATAATAGCCATCAGAACCATAGAATGAATTCATTCAGTTGAAGGTTAGTTATGAATGGGGGTTGAGGAGATATGGTCCATGCTGGATATAGAAGACTGAGGAAGACAATCATTTGAGGACAAGCTTACATAGTCATCCTCTTTACAGATTCCTCTTGAGAAATTCACTTCTTCAATAGTTTAAACTTGCACCATTGTATCTTTGTAATAAAATCAGATATCTGATCCCTAGAGAAGCACCTGATTTCAGAGATTTTCCAAACAGAACTATTCTAGGAGAGTAAGAGAGTGGATGAACCATGTGGTTCATTTCCTATTTTATTTGTTTATCAGTTTTTTAGCCATATTGTTTTTCCAACCCTCTTCTGAATCTATTTCTTCCTTTCATAGCTATTGGGCTTAGAAAACATCTTCTGGTGTGTCTGGAATACACTCCTCCCCTCTCTTGCTCAACTACAAACTCCCACACATAGCCATCCAAACAACTTAATCTAACTTCCAGTGTTGCATTTTGTTGGTGTGACCTTTCGCAACATTCCCGGGGATGCTGAACAATATTTTTCTCAACTTTTCGAAATGCTTTCTGTCTCTCACTGCACTTCTCAGACGGTATGCGACTGCATCTGATTCGAGTGGATTTCCCTAATACCGAGCATGTACAGTGATGATGTGAACAGATGTTTTTGCTTGAGCTGATCAATGCAATCATTTTCATACTATAGCTTCCTAAAAATAGCAGAGAGAAAAGCAGCTGAGGGACTCTGAGCAGGAATGTGGAAATAATGAGAAATTTTTAGGAATAGCAGTTCTGAGAGGAGACATGAAAACAAGATTCTGGAAATTGTCATAGGAGGTAGCAGGCAGTTTCCAGGTGGTACAAATTACTCTAGATCTTTAGGAAAATCAAAATCGCAAGTGCGTGGTTCTATTATTATTATTATTATTATTATTATTATTATTATTATTATTATTATTTTGTTGATTTTAACCTGTTCTTAGCACAGTCTCTAGTTAAAGTCCCATAGATTAAAATTAATTAGAATTATACCCACTCCAAAATAATCATCAGCACACTCAAGTACACCTTAGTGAATTTTACTATTCCTCCCTCGTACCCTTTTTTCACCACAGGTGTCCAATTAATGCTCGAAGTTCAAATAAGCTTTCATGTTTCTTGCAAAAAATTTTGAAACAAATTCTTTGTAAATTTTGAGCAGAATATTCATTTTATTCACTATTCTTTTGAAAGCTTGTGTCTTATTGCCAGTGAATTTTGTCCTGGGTTAGTTCTATGTTGGATCCAATTGTGAACAGAGAAGTGTCATGTAAAGACGTACAGAAGATCCATGACATCTATCACCTGAGAACTCTAATCTTAAGGGATGGGAATATATTTATGGCATTTTTAATGTAAGAAAATACTTTCACTGGTGTGTCTTATTTACCTTCTTTCTACAACTTATGATCTTCTACCAGATTAAGACATTTTTAAAAGTTTAGAAATTAAGTGACCTGGCTTAAATTATGGCTATCAAATGGAAATGCTGGGCGTGGAAAATTCTGGCTACACATTACATAGCCTTTGAACAGTCTCATTCTTTGTTGGCTTTGTTCTCTTGTAATTTTTAAAAATCTATGCCCTGGCAATGCTGAAGCATTCATGGGCAGCCTAAATATGGTGGTTCCGCTGAATTTGTCCATATTGGGTGTCATGGTCTAAGTTGATGAGGGTGACTGACCAGGTCTCTTCCTCAATTGTTTTATTCTCTACCAACTACCAAACTGATAAAGTCCATCCTTCAGAAGCGCGGGTTACCATTGGAAACAGATATATGTTAGAACTTGTGCAAGAACTTTGAGTAGGGTGTAGAAAATGGGTAGACTTGGAAAGGTAGAGCTAGGTATCTCTTACTTTGCCTATTGCTTTGAGCAGTTACCTAGAAAGCAACATAAGAGGGAGAATTTACTCATGTTTGAGGATGCAGTTCATCACAGTGTGAAGGTATGGAGACTGGGATGACTCTTGGCTGTTAGTAGCAGGAATATGGTACTGCTTGCTCTCATTGTAGCAAACCAGGAGGCATAGAGAATTCATGGGTGAGATTCAGCTCATTATTATTATTATTATTAATTATTATTATTTTCACTCAAGCCCAAGTTCATGGAAGGATACCACCTACATTCAGGGTAGATCTTTTTCAGGTCATCCAATCCTAAAAACCTTTATAGACAAACTCAGGGCCCTATACCAATCTAGATGATTCCAAATCTAGTCAGCTTGCCGATGAATATTAGTCATTGTAAGCTATATCCATAGGTAATACTCTAAGAAGAAGATGTCCTGAAGGAATTTGTTCTAAAGCTAAATTTGGGGCAAATGAGTGCTATCTAGTAAGAAGCTGAAGAGGTTATACACACGTGTAGAGGACCGTGTGTGTGTGTGTGTGTGTGTGTGTGTGTGTGTGTGTGTGTTATTTCTTCACAATACTGAAATGGCAGGTGTGCAGTGTTCTTTTGTTGAGGAGGGGGCATGATAGCAATTTAGTATTACAGACCCTGAAGCTGAAGTAACTTCCATTTCAAGTTTGGCTTGTTGCTGTAGCAAGATTACGTGATGGCTTAAAACCAGCTTGCTATTTATAACTAGTAAATATGGGTTGAAAATTAGATCTAAAATTTTCTTTGAAGATTAAGTGCAGTGATCACGCATACCGCATGTGTTCTGTTTGCTTAACTGGACTGCCTGTTCTTTGAAGGTAGAAGATGGGCTGGTTTTACTTCCATATCTCAGCACTTAGAATGGTGTCTGGGACACAGAGTGGATGCATTCGGCATTCACAAAATGTGCAAAAGCCTGTGTCATAGAAACTAGGAAATGGGTAAATAAAATGATCAAATACAAAATAAAAGAAGCATAGCAAACAAGGGTAGAGGCGGCAGTGTGTGTTTGTTGCTGAATACAGGAACAGCTTCAGAGTAGTCCAGTTGGAAAGGAGAGTTGCAGAGGACCTGAAGCCAAAAGGATTGTGTGCTGCCCCAACTCTCAATGTTGTCTTCAAAACTCTTTCCTGAGCTCACTAAATGCAACACTCTTAGTCGCAGGGCTGGTTTCAGGATTGTTCTTTACTTATCTGTTCATTCAAGAATCAACCTGATGAATTCTCACGTGAGAGATTTAGACTGGTCAATTAAGTTAAGTACCATTTTAAGTGGGATTCTTTCTTCTGGTGTCCGCTCACTCATCTGTCCCCCGCCAGTGACACTGGAGGTATTCTCCTCTCTCGTGGCCCTCTTGTAGCCGAGACACCCGCAGCATCTCCGTGGTGGCACAGGCCTGTATATAGCAAGCCGTAGGTGTGCTCCCTATTTAGATACATCTCCCAACTAACTAGCGCTGCCGCTATTAAAATACGAGACGAGAGTGGCATGTTTGGATGAGAAGATCTGATCTGTTTTGTGCTATTCTGGACCGAAGTTTCTAATTAGACACAGAGAAGGTGACAACGCTGTGGGTGTGTGACGGCATGGCCTCCTTGCAGCTGGGTTTGTCTCCTCCTTACTTGGCTGCCGAGAAGGCCATGCATCGCTTTGTCAGTACCACGTGACAGACAAAGCTTCGAGCTTCCTGTTAGCAGCTGAATATTTGGGATATGTTCACGTGTTCCACTCGCTGATAACAGAAATGTCTTAGGAAGTTTTTTTTTTCAATCACAGCCAGAATAGCTTTTCTATCATTTGATACCATCAGTCATAAACGTCAATTTCCAGCCCTCCATTGCATTCTACAACACGAAGGGGGAGGGGAGTAGGAAGACTCAGCTGTGGTAAGGAGTTGTCTTTTCATTGCCTTAGTGAAAAAGGATGGAGACTTGCAGTAAAATGGGAGCCATGGAGCTAGAGAGAAGTAGAGGGGATTGTACATAGAAGGAGCTCTAAATTCTACTCACTGGTCCTGGTTCCATGAAAGGAAAACTAAATCATCTGTACAGAGACTTGCCCTCACCTATCAATGACTTGAGGCATTGCCTTTCATTTGCACCTTGTGGGCATTTTTCTCCCAGAGCAGCCCCAGGACTTGCGCCTTGTTAAATGTGTATCGCTGTCTCTTGTGTTGAACTTGAAGAATGACGGAAACCCTATCTTTTCTACTGCACTGGATCTTTAGCAATTGGAAGAGTGAATGAATGTCGGTCACTGAGATAGGGGCAGTCATAGAATGAGTCATAGAATGAGAAAGTGTCAGTTACTGGCATATTTGAATCATAGTGTAGAGATATATTGGCTAAAGACTCTGAGATGCAGTCTGGACATTTGTGTTGGGGAGGAACCAACACAGGAACAATAATATTAGAGGTTCTGTAACTTGTCATGGACGAAATATTTTTGTCTCAGTGTTACCCAAATTCACATGTTAAGTAAAGCCCTACCAACCAACCTGATGCTATTTGGAGATGGAATGTTGGGGAAATATTTAGGTTGTGAGAGTAGAGCCCTCATGCTAATGACTGACATCCATGAAAGAAAGCACACCGGAGGAAGCTTTGACTAGTTCCCCATCTCTCTCCTACCCACTGCCCTTTTCTTTTGCATCTTTTTCCCCAACAAGTGAAAGAACAGTAACCATGTCCAACCTTAGAAAAGAGTCTTTGCTAAATGCTGAATCTGTTGCTGCCTTGATATTTTGTCCAGAACTGAAATATATTTCTGATTTTGCTCCACCAAGTCTATAACACTTTGTTGTAGTTACATAAACTTTGAATTCTGAGGGCGGTAGAAGCTATCCCTGAACTCTCCTGGCTTTTAGAAAGCAGGAAGGGAGGAAGGGGTAGAAGAGAACTCATTTCTGTTTAAAGAAATTAAATACTCTAATTAAATGTCACCCCTCTGTTTACTATTATGAATCTTGTTAATTATCTTCTAATAGCATATCCATGGAATGTGCACAAGAAAATATATTTTGCAGCAAATAATATGGCTTCTGGCTCTGTTTATTTTATAGTGTTTTTTTAAATGAAAATTATGAATACTTTTGCTTTCTCCCCAAAATATCCCCAAGTTTCTATTGTAAGTATAGAGATTTGGTGAACAGTATTTTTGAAGAGGTATATTTTCTTTTTAGATAAATTTGGCCTATTTGTGGCTTTTTCTATGTGTTACTGTCATGGTATCTGAAACTCCGGGCTGGCTATCGTAGCTTTTCCTTTGAGAGATTAGTGTTTTCCCTTCTAAAATATCCTCCTCACATATATTCAGGGAGCATAAATACACTTCAAATTGTTTACGCTAGAAATAGAGGAGGGCAGCAGGGGTACTCTGCTGCCAGTCTGGCCACATCTGAACCAAGACTATCTTCAGCAATCCTGACCTTTAGAACAGCTATCATTTCCACAGCCCTGCTCAAAACAAACTCTCCACCAAATGTCCTACAGATGCAGCTGGAGAAACCGATGCCGGGAATAATGAAGTCCGTATCAAAGTACTAACAAAGCATGGCAAAAGAGTCGGGGCAAAAATTGACTGGCAGAGGTCTCCAAAGAGCACTAATTTCTGCCTTGATCGGCGGCAGGTGCACATGTTGGACAGGAATGAAGTCATCTTCTGGTGCCAGTGAAGGGCCTGCTCCCCGCACTGCTCAAGAGCGTCCTGTCCTCCCTTCACTCCTGGGATTATTGCTTAACCTAAGAATCCAGACTGCTGCTGTCACGGATACAGGGTGCATTATTTGGAGGATTCTAATTATCATAGGCATGCTGTGGGGCTTGAGGAAGAGATGATTTAGCTTCGAAGGCTGTAAATTTAATTTTCCCCCTGAACACCTGCTAAAGGTCTAACTAAATCATTTGCCAGTGTGAAATACATCATGCTACAAGTTCACGCTGTATTTATTCTCATGGAGACATGCTCCTTAAGAAGTCTACTTTGGTCTGCAGAGCCAGAAATGTATTTATTGACATCTATACAGCACCAAGACTCTGCAGACCAAAGGAATTATTCAGTATTTGTAGACTGTACATAGTAGTCACAGAACCATCAAAAGGTGGAAGGTCTTGATATTTTTTATGCTACATTTCATTGACCTCCCATTTAATTATCTTAGTTGCAAAATTACCAAGTGCGATTATCACACTTCTACCCAAAGAAGCCCATCACATTCTCACAGACAGACTTCATGAATAGGGCTGGTAATTAGTATGTACAAGTACCAAATACCCCCTTCTACTACAAAGAGGAGTACAGGATTAGAGAAGCCAGTATTTGAGGAGAAATTTTAGAACAATGTCTCCTTGTTAAAACAAAATGCAGTTTGTACTTTATGAGTTTTAGATAGTTCTACAAAAGTAAACAAATTATTTAGAAGTATAATTAGCATTTGCATTTATCTTTACAAATCTCTTGGAGTACTGGGAAAGACAGAAACTGATTTCAGATTTCTGGAGTCCCTAGCAGTATAACTGAACACAGAAAAAAAATATATTTTTAGGTGCATAGGTAGAAATGCCATGATATGTAAAACATATATGGAAATCCAACACAGTATGACCTTCAGAGGTCAGCATGCCTGTGCTCTTTGGGCTATCTGGAAAAATAATTCATTCCATTTCGAGAATAAAATAAAGAAATACATTTCCTAATTGTATGTAATTCTTAAGGTAGTTAGTTATTTGGAGAATATAGAACATTTGTTGTGTATCTCTTTGGGGATATATACCAAATACTATCTATTGATTGAAACAAATATGCTATATTCTCCTAGTACATTTTCCAGTATGATCTTATTGCATGAATCAGAAAAGAAAAGTGTACCTCTTACAACCCATACTACTTGCTTAAAAACAAAAACTTCAAATTCCAAATGGCAAAACCAAGTGAAATGATATATAACTGAAAGAAAGGACTGGACATGGCTAATTTTTGAATGGTAGAACATTGAATCAACAATATTTTTGAATCTAGGGGAAGAACAATAACTCTGGCAGATCTACCTAGTATGGTGATGTCTGTTGTCATATCAGGTAAATTGGTGGAAGAGTTCCTTCTGTTTGTGTGCTGCTTTCATTGGTCAATGAATAAAGAAACTGTCTTGGCCTGGTTGATAGGGCAGAACTTAGGTAGGTGGAGAAAACAGAACTGAATGTTAGGAGGAAGAACGGCAGAGTTAGGGAAGCCATGGATCTTCTCCCTGAGATGCACTGGTTAGAATCTTGTTGGTAAGCCACAGTCATGTGATGATAAACAGATTAATAGAAATGGGTTAAATTAAGATGTAAGAATTAGCCAATAAGAAACTAGAGCTAATGGCCAAGCAGTGTTTTAATGAATACAGTTTCTGTGTGGTTATTTTGGGTGTAAGCTAGCCGGGTGGCTGGGACAAACAAAGGGCCCCCCTCTCCATGTAACAGTAAGGTCTTGATGGCACAGACCACGCTCCATTGAAACATGTCTTTCTTCTTCTCCAGCAGCATGCTCTACATTTGATCACTTCTAATCCCAGAAAACTATGACATATAGAATGTTATATGAATCTAAGAACAAATCATGAATAGAGAATCATGGGGACATTAAGTTGTATGTTATAATTCGTTTCCCTAGACAACTCAGTGAACAACCATTGTTTCCCATCCTACGCTACATTCACTTGTTTTCTGTTAGTTAAATAATGAGAGGAAACTCCTGGGAAATGCTCTGAGAATTTTGCAGCAAGTGTCAAACACAGTCCTCTCATGTTAGCTAAGGTTTAGGGATGACTGGCAATAAACTTACCAACGAGAAAAATGAATCACTGAGAAGCTCAACATTAATAACCAATAGAATTTGGTTATTAATTCTAAAAACACATATGCCTGAGGGAGTATCTTCACTATCTTGTCACTAGTTCAAGATCTGTTGATGTCAACATTACTGAACAAAAGTTTCAGCACCTGGAAGACTATGAAGCTGTTGGTCCAAGAAGCTACTATTGTGGCAAAGAGGATAAGAAATAATATATTCTGTAGTCAGCTCTGAGTGAGTATGTCCCCAAAACACAGACTTTGGTTGCTCCAAATTCCATAATTCAATGTGGCAGTAGTTTTGTGAGGTGTTTATAAAACAGAACAAAGGAACTCATAAACCAAGACACCCTTCATTTCCATTGATGGAATCATCAGGTAGTTGGGTTATAATAGCAAAGCAACAGAAGTCTCCCCTATAGATTCATATGTTATCTGTTGACACTCTTAGCCTTTGGATGGGTGGGTGCTAGTGGTTTTCTAGGTTATAGCATTCCAAAAGGTGAAACAAGGATGTTAGGTAAGACACAGAGTGAAATAAGGGATGATTATGAAGGACAATAAAATCCCCAAGGTAAATCATAATTTGGCTCTGGACCTGAAGCATTCCAGTCTCTCCAAATCATGCAAAATCTGATCAGTTAATGAGCCTTGTAGAAGGTTCTATGTAAGGTGGGGTCGCTGTCCAAGGACCTTAGATGTTTTCCGATGAAAGGGCAGAGGGAACTAAGGGTCTTACACATAGACAAGCACTGGAGAAGCCAAGAAAGCCAAACAGACAGCTCAATTCATCAATGGAATGAGGTGTGTAACTGCTCTTCTTGGAATACTAGGAATAATGTAGTTTTACCACCTGGAGATCCTTTGCTGTCTGATGAGACAGACTCGACCCACATCTTCTTGAATTTTTGTTTTTATTTATCCCAGACACTTTCACCTACATTTTGAATATTACTTCTAGGCCATAAAACCCATTCTTATGAGAGATGTCCTTCATACTTTAAGATAGTTTAAGGAATTTCTATGCTTTCTTAAGGCCTCAGCCACTCTCTATAGACCCTGCTCTTGAGCATTGTTCTAAGTCAACAAGAAACCATCATACGGGCAAAGTCAGACATACTTTGGAGAGTATCAATGTGAACATGTCTTAAATTGTTGTGCGTGTGGGACTGAGTTAATTGTTATCTGAATGCTGTTTTCCCTCCACGTTGTGCTGTGCTTGTGTGTGGCTAAAGTAAAATGATCTGGGCCAGGCTCTAGAAGTTCTGGTCTAGAGAAGATGACAATAAAATTGGGTTGAGCTGAGTTACATTCTTTTTTTTTTGTTTGTTTTTTTTTGGTTTTTTTTTGTTTTTTTTTTGTTTTTGTTTTTATTTTTTTTTTAGTAAATTTTATTAAATTATAAAAGTTTCCATTTCCGCCCCCCCTCCCAACACCCTCCCACTCCCCCCACTCCCCCCCTCCTTCCCCTCCGTCCCCCAGGGCAGTCAGGGTTTCCTACCCTGTGGGAAGCTCCACCCTGATTGTGTTTTGCCTGCCTGCTGTGAAGGCTGCAGGGGAATCACCACCTGAAAAGAGAACTGTATTGGGAAAGAAGCGCCGATTATACAACAGAAAGTTGGAATTATTTAAAATGCTCACATAGAGGAAGAAAGAGAAATTACTTATATAGGATTGAAGGATGTTGACACTGAAATATGATCAGGATTCAAGTTCTCAAGTAGACCAAAAAAAGACTGCAGTTACTTGTTAAGAACATTTATAGTAAAAAAGAAATACACACATACACACATGTATACACACATACACAAACACATACACACAGACATAGACACACATACACGAACACCCCAAACACACACACACACATGTTTACACACATACACAAACACATACACACAGACATACATGCATACATACACACATACATAGACACATACATACACATATGCACAAACACACACATATACTCACACATCACACACACTTTTAAAAGGTCACTTGATGGAGCTAGGGCTTTGCATTTATTGTTTTCTGCCTAACTCCTCGATTTTTGAATTAGAATGCTTAAATGATCTCAACATTTATTTGCTGTTTTAATTTAATTTTTATTATTTTCTCTTTCATTGCTTTTGGTCTGTTGGTCTCTTTTTCTCATTTCCAAAGCCACTAAACTGTGTCTTTCTAAGGGAAATATAAAATAGCTGGACTCCTTTCAACTTTCTTAAGTCTTTTAAAGAAAATTGGAAAATGGCTTCTGAAGCTGTTTCTTCATGAACAACAAAAACCCCGTTCTTTGCCGAAATGACAACTCTGGTTAATTGCCGACATCCTCTCTCCTTGTGTGGGCAGAAGATGGTGAAATCAGTTCCTCAGGGGAGCAGCTCTAAGATTGCCTTGTTTTTATTCATTATTTTTATTTTGAAAATGTATAAGGTTAGTGTGGTAATTTAATATAAGCATACCCTTAATGGTCACCCACCAGAAAGGATTTATGCCATTGACACAGAATTCTCATCAGCGGTCATTTCTTCTTTCTTCCTTTTGTTTGCCCCTCTGTAGTCTCTGGTAGTATAAATCTAAATGAGTACCACTAGTCCCCATCACAGATGCCAAATGGAATTATGATCTCTAAAAAGTGTTGTTTTCTAAGTCTTCACAATCCCATAAATCCCTGATTTCTCTTCAGCCTCTGCCTGGGAAGAAGTCCTTTTGCCTTCATGCAGCATTGCCTCACCACCCCCATCAAACTCCCCAGACTTTTTTGTAGCAAAGCCTATTCCAGAGGGCTGGGTATAAGACTTGGGCTCTAATTTCTAATTCCTCGTGTTCTTTGGCCATATCCTCAAAAAGCTGTGAGCCTTTAGCATCCTGTTTTTAAAGCAAACTTTTGTCATAAATAAGTCTGGCAGATGGCCACAACACCTGGGACAATTAAGCCCCAGGGATGGATGAGTAGTTTCTAAGGCGGGCAGATTTTTCCATCTGCTCAAATGGCACTTGTGGATTGGGCAAACTGGTCTTGGCTGCCTGGGATGTGTGTACCATACAAACTTACTTTTCTGCCCCCCTGTATGCTTCTTGGCTGTCTCTCTAAAAGTGAGAGACAGCAAGGGAGCTATATACTTACCACCTCCTAAATCTCTTTAACTTCTGTACATGGATAACTTGGCCCCACAGAGTTTATCTTTAAAAAAACAAGCTCCAACATTATAATGAAATTCCACTCACATCCTCGGTGTGTGGCTTATTATGATTTGTTCTATTGTAGAATATTCCAAAACCAGAATTAAATGTAGGAGGACAAACTAGCCCATTTAAAAGATACTGGTGCACCGTGGAACAGATTGTGGGAACCGCATTCTAAATTACACCTCCCTAAAAACGCCCCCCATCTTCCACATATGCATAGACCCCACTAATTAATTTTGCAAGATGGAACTGTCCCAAATTGATAAGGAACTGGAACCTGGGCTATTATTTTGAAGATTCGTTCCTTATGAGAAGACCATGGGAAATCTCTCTTGAATTGGGCAGAATTTGGGTCGGTTTGTTTGTTTCTGTGTTTGAATTACAGTAAGCCGGCTAGTTCTGGGATGCCCACAATCCCTCCAAGCTTTCGTCACATTGCCATGTGAAGTACTGCCAAGCTCTCAAAACGAGAGCCTGGACTGCTATTCCAATTCGCCACTGTCCCGCCTCCACGGCAGATGGTGTTTGCATGTGCAGGGGACAGAGCCGAAACTGCTCAGTGAAAGTGTCATTCCACTGCTCAGGTTTTGGATGTCCTCTCTCTAAAGAACTCATATGCCTAAAAAAGTAACCGTTTCTGTATCAGTGTAGGTTTTCACCCTCATTTCTCCAGAACTCTTAGAACCTACTACCATCCCACCCCTGCAGGTATCACTTCAAGGCCACATCTCTTTGTAAATGTCTCACGATACACAGTTTTATTGTTTTACATATAATTCCTCAGTGTGTGTTTTTAGTCTTTAAGTGGCTTTCTGACTTGAATGTCAGGAGAATCATAGAGAAGACTATTCAAAATGCCATGCCAAGATCCCTTTCCCAAAAGTTGAGGCAGCATCAAGAACAGACGATAGCTTTTGGATTGAGACAGGCCAAATCTATGCTTACTTTGTCCTCAGCTCTCACTATATTTTGGATATTTATTTGATTTCTGCTATGTGTAAGAGGGAAAGGGTCTCCTTATCCTTTGTAGAATTGAATGAAACTGAATTCGTGCTTCCTATATTATTGTTCATGCTTGTGTTCGTCTCAATGCAAATTCCTAACAGCGGCATGTTTGCAGCACTGGGGATCTCTTTGATGTTTTCATTGCTCCACCTTCGAAATCAGACATTTCCAGAATTCTTCTTTATCTCTGGGTCCATGGCTTTCAGCCAAATCCAGAAATACTCCTGTAGTTTATATTTCAAATTTCAGGGATTTTTTTCCATTTTCTTCAAAGCTATACATTGCTCTTTAAGTTTTTTGAGCACAATCTCAAACTGGCCAGGTTCCATAGATGTTGTTTGATTATAGGGATTACCAAACCCTTTGGGAGGTAACTAGTTAAGACTGGATGCTGGAAGCAACCTGATTGGGTTTCTTGTCACCTTAACTGATTAGTAGCAATGTAGCTTTTGCTAAATAATTTGATATGTCCTATTCCAGTATTCTCATTTATAATTAGAATGTGTTATTGTAGCTTAAAAAAAGTTATGAGGTCATAATGCAAATAAAAACATCTTGCAAGTGAAAAAAAGTATTTGTTATTCTCAGATATTTTTTTTTGACCTTCAGAACGCCTACTATGGCATTTTCCTCATGATGACCAAAAAGAAGCCTCTTCATTTTATTTCTTCTTTAGCTTTAAATCATTTCCCACCAAAATCTTCTAAAAATCTGTTTCATTTTCCTCATTTGGGCTGCAAAGTTTTCATTTGCCGCTTTTTCTTCTCCCTCCAGACATCAACTCGGTTCCTCTAATGAATTCTCTGCATTGACAAGCCCTCCTACCATCTTCGTTTGGATCTGATATACCTTTACCTCCGGTGCTTCTAAGTTAAACCAGTTCTTTGCTGTTAAGCTGGTTCCTGTTCTGCTTCGTTTTGTTTTTGTTCTATTCAGAAATCCTATTGAACAAAATCCTCTTCAAAAATAATAAAACTTCCTTTTAATCTGATCATTTTTACATTCCCTCTGTCTTTAGAACCATTATGTCTCGTTTTCCTGTGTTGATGATATTACTCCATGAGTCTGTACCATTCTTTCTGTTCCATCACACTGTTTTTTTGTTTTTGTTTTTGTTTTTTCTGTCCCTGAAGCATGCCAGGCACCCATCCATCTCAGGTCTGTTGTGCCTGCTTTGCTTATGAACTGAAAATGACACTTGAGTATAGACACATGCATTGTTTATGTTCTCCCTTCATTCGGGTCCCTGTTCAAATATCACTACTGCAGGAAAAAAAAATCATTCTGTCACTTTCTTACAATTTCATTTTTCTATGTTTTTCCTGTTGGTCTCACTGTTTACAGGGAAGAGCAATTATCTCTTTTGTTCTCTTATCTACGCCCCAGTTTCCAGCATAATGCCGTTTACATAATTAAGTCTCAAAAAATATTTCTTGAATATATTAATAAATATGTTCCAACCAAACATTTTCCACTGCAAATAAGCCTAAACATTTATAGGTGTAATATCCTAGATTTTGTAATAGGTCTTGTGCTATAAAACAAAGCATACACTTTACTAAAAAAACTATTCTAAATTCTCAATTATTGTCTGAATTAATCTCAGTAAATAATCCCTGAGTCTTCATTCCTTTACATGTTAAATAAGTATAGCAATGCAAGTTGTGGAGGCTAACTTGAAGTGACAGCTAAGTGCCCAGTTGTTTGATCAACACCGGTCTACATGCTACTGGGAAGATGTCTCTAAAATGTAACTTGTCAGATTACCCTCTGCTCTGTGTGACCCTCACAACAGTGTTGAATACCTTCAAATAGAAGATTCAGGTTTCCTGAAAGATGCTCTTCTCCCTCCAACCTGCAACACAGAGCTTCTGTCCCGACATCCAGACCTGAAAAGGGACTGCAACATCAAATCTTCCCTGAATTTCTAAGCTATTCACCTGCTCTACAGATTCTTGTCTTGACAACCTCTGGAATCATGTTTGTCAATTTGGGAAAACCATTCTGTTTTCTACTCTCTTTCTGTCTCATCTTTCAACCGTTTGCCCTTGTCCCCCTCTCTCTTTCCCTCTACTTTCCGTTCTCTCTTATTTCCTTCTTGTTTCGTTCTGTTCCCTATCTGTCTGTCTGTCTGTCTATCTCTATCTCTGCCTCCATACATGCTGTATCATGTTGATTCTTTTCTGAAGAATCCTAATTAAACAATCTTGCCTCATTAAAGTCAGGATTAAATTACACACACACACACACACACACACACACACATACATATATACATATATAGATGTAGATATACATATATTCTCACTGAATAATAGGAGTTATAATTATATGGTCAGTAAATTCTTTAGAAAGTTTAATAGCCTTTTCTCAATAAGAATGTGGCAAACAAATGAAAAAAAAATAAATGCTCACAATGGATGTCCTTTGAGTGCATATTATTTCAAATGATCATGCTCATATGACTTGCATAATACAAATCATTACTGAATATTGGTTGATACAGGATATATAGAACATTGCACTTCGTGTAAAGGTCTTAGAAAGTTGTTTACACATTCTAAATAAAGCATTGAAAACACGAACTAGTATTTCTCTTATGATCTCAAAAGTATTATTTGTGACTGAAAAGAAGGAGGATGCCAACCAGAATCTTCCATGTTTGCAAGGTTCTTTGGCTACATCTGGAAACCTTTTCTAAGAGTACTCTGGATGCTTGTTTGCTAAAAGGACCAATGGCCATTGGTAAGGAAATGACACTACATAGATGTTAAACATCCTGGTCCAGATGGAAATGGAATGTCAAAAATACTTGAGCATCTGGAAATTAAGCCCCCAATTCGCACGAATTTATAAATTCAGATGGTGTTCTCTTGAGAATGTGTTATGTTCCAAAGAACTGAAAAGACTTAAGCCATCAGTACTGAATTGAAGCAAGTCACCATGAGCTGTAAAGGTATACAGCACACAGATTTGGAGACCTCTCAGGTATGCTCATATTTAGAGTGTGCTTAAAGAGATAACATGTCATTAAAAGAGAGACCCAAATAACAAGTATTGCTAAGCAACCACAGGCAAAAAGAAATTTTGTGGACCAAGAGTGGCCACATATGTTAGCCTCTGTGATACAGAGCTGTTGGAGAATGGGTGGGCATAGGAGTGACAGTAAGTAGTAAGACATGATGCTGAGAACCAAACCACTTAGCCTGGATTGTCCTGGCTTCCAGGGTTTCGTCCTTGTAAAAAAAAAAGTTGTTTTTATTTTTGTTTTATTAAATCTCCATTGACATTTTTTCCTTTGGTAGAAATATATTAAAATTCTTCAACAATTCTAGATATTTTTCTAGCCTTAATTTAGAGCAAATTTCTTTCTGTGTTTCCAATACCCTGAATTGGTAGTAGGGCCTGTGTAAGAAGAATGAATAATGAGAAGGATTTTTGTTAATTAGAATTGAAGTCTGTCTAGAACAGAAAAAAGATTCTACTAAAATTTAAATATGCTTATATTATCAACCTACACACAGGAATAACTTTATCTTTAAGAATTTAAAGTACTTATTTAAAATTCATTCCACCAATTTTGTATTGCATTTGTTTATTTCAACAGCTGCTAAAGTAAGTCCTAGTTCTGTGGGAATTTTAGCTACAAAATAGAGGGTTATCTAGAATTCATTTCTTTTTTTTTCAGTGTTTGAGTTGAAGCCAACTCAGATCAGCCTAAAGATGGGCTCAAGCTGTCACATCGGTTCCTTTTATTTATTTATTTTTTATAAAAGTCGTGTAGATTGAGGCATCAGTGCATAGGAGATATCTGAGGGAAATAAAGAACAAAATTTACCCAAATCCAAGCCCTTATTGTGTCTCTTTCAGAGAATCCTGGGTTTTCCTGTATGACAAGATAGTTTGCAGCTGTCTATAACCAAGTAACATGGCACATGGGGACACAGATTGAATCCTCTGTTTGGAGGAAGAAAAGAGATCTCCTTCCTCAAGCAAGGAGGGGCTGGCAAAAGCAAACATTCAAGTCCGTGGGAAACATTTGCAGCTTAGGCCTTTTCAAGCACTTGCACAAATATTCCATGCACTAAATAATGTTTCATTGTGACAGCTTTACATATGCCTTTCACGTCTCTTAATTGCATTTACCACCCCATCACCTTCTCTAATAAATTTCCTTTCTCCTCTCCCCCCTCCACATCTCACTTAACCTCTCCTTTTGCTTCCATGACCTCTACCCACACAGAAAGGATAACCTGTCATGGTGGTCTTTGTGAAAGTAGCTTGTTTCACCAAACATAATGATCTCTAGTTCTATCTATTTTCCTGAAAATGATATCATCTTTTTTTATTTCAGTCCTCTGTGGCTGAAGGGCTCTGGGAATGCAAAGTCTGGTGATTTGTTAGACTATATTTTCTTTCTGTGTCTACATGACCTGGAATGTATGTGTGGGGGGGCTCCTTTTCTGGAATCATTAGTTCCAGTCATCAAGGCTCTCCTTTTATGATCTGACTACATCACAAAGACCTCAGTTACCAAGACTGTCACCAGTGGACATAGGACTGAAGTGAATGAACATGGTTATACCAACACACACGGTTATAGCATGAGTGTAGGAATTTGGATAAACACCATCATATAACAGAAGGTCAAACAGGGTGGATTATGAAGTATTCAGAATGGTGTTATGCCTAATTCAGCTTGTTTAATAATTTCAAGTGATCCCATTAAAATATCACCATGTAGTGTTGAATGTTTCTAAATTATATATAATAAGTATAACATTCTGTACTTTCAAAAATTCACACACGCACAGTTAAATAGCTAATGTGTCATTTGTGTATATTAATAGCTATTGCTGATACTGGTTGAAAATGGAATAGTGAATATCTGAATAAATATAACTTTCTAAACATTCAAAAAAATAACATTGGGTATACCTACCACATTAAAAAAGAATCTACTCACTTATTGATGGGTGTCTGTACTGATTCTAGAACTTGTGTTCCCCAAGTTTACAGCTTTCTAGGGTTACCTACTATTGTGTCTTTTGGCGTCACCGGTGCTCTTTTGAGATGAGTGACTCCATAGTTTGTAGAATGTCAGGCAAGAGCACACAGAGCCCAGAAGAAAGATTTAGGGAGAGTTTAAGGAACCATTCTTAGATGAGCAACATTTACAGAATCCAACCTCAGAATGCTTGTCCAGCTTTAGTGACCATGTTTTTCTCCAAGCAAAGTGGAATTGCTACAAATAATTTTTCTTTGTACATGCAGGGAGACTAGAGTACCTTCAAATTGGTAAAATCATTCATACCCTATGAAACAGGTCTCAGCATACACATACACACACACACACACACACACACACACACATTTCAATATGTATATATGTATATATAGATTGAAAACGAAGGAGGGAAGGAAAGAAGGAAGCAAGGAAGGAAGGAAGCAAGAAAAAAACGGAAGGAAGGAAGGAAGGAAGGAAAAAAATGGCACAGTAGCAAAGTAACAAATGAAATTTTAAGCACAGTGAAGGAAAATTCCTTTTTCTCACCTCCCTTTAATTTTACTTCTCCAACTTACACCATTCTACACTTAGCTGACTCTTGTACCTTTTAACGAATTCTTGTCACCGAAGTTTTTAAAATGTCATGTGGATTTTGAGGGAAAAAATGCATGCCCTTACACATTTTTTTGCCTTGTTTATCTTTAATTTTATGAAATGTCAGGTTTACAGATGATTACTGTGCTTTCAAATATCTCTCCTCTTAGAAGTAATATGTGTATATAGGTATGTGTATATATGTGTATAATAAATATATGCATATATATAATTTGTCAAATTAGTGATAGTTAAAACATGTAAAAATTTAACCTTGTAGATTGCTTTATGCTTTAAAATGACAGTTGTAATGTCAGAATTGCTGTCCCTGAACGGCCAGCTTTGCTGGCATTGCTTCAGACTGGCAGCAAACATGTTGGCCACGAGTTTTATGATCCAAATCTGCTAGTGAAACCTTGCAGCCACAGAGGTCATTACCAATAAGGCTATGAGAAATTGTCAGAGACTTTAGAAACCCTGAAGTCTGTATCATAATTCGCTCATGCAGTTATAGAAGACTAAACTCTAGGTAAGATAGCTCAATGACATTTTGGAAAGGAGCATTCTTACTTCAAATGATGCATGCTGGCATAAATCAGCGGGGAAGATCTCTGTCGTTCTCTCTGGTGCCTCTTTCTCCAGAGTAAATAAAGTTAAAGTTTTAATTTTGTGTGTTTAATCAATCTGGTTCTACAGTTCACTATTGGCTAAGAACAGGAAAGGAATTGGACAAGTATCTTTTAATTGTTGTTACTTTGCCTTATCTTAATGTGTCCAGCATAACGAGAACAAAGAGAAGCATTTGAAAATAGCTTGCTCCAGGGGCTAAAGAACTTGCTCCAGCCCCTACCCAGAGTTCCAAAGGGGAAATGCCTCTCAGGAGGGCATGAGGGGGGTGACAGATCTGTATAGGAACTTCACAGAGACTCTGAGGGTCATGCTCTCTTTTTCGTGTGCTCTTTATTATTCTGTTGCTACGTTCATAATCCTGTCCTACTTCTAACTCCTCCATGCTTCTTCTCTTCTCTTCTAAAAACTCTTTTCCTACAGGAGCCTTGAAGTGATAAGGAGTTGAGCCGCTACCATAGCAACAGAAAGGTCCAAGGCCATAGGAGCACATCCTCGACCAGACAGGGGGTGTACTGTGCCCAATGACAGCATTGAGACACAGATCCATTGTTGGTAGAATGGCAAGGAAAGAAGTGACAAGCTTTTTCTTAGTAACCTTGGTTTGACATCTGTGACTTTGACCTTGTGGAAGCTGTAAAGTCTTTTGTTGTTGTTCCTGCTTTACAAAAAGCCTTCAGTTTAATTGAACTTGTTCTGAGGTGAAAATGAGTTAATTCTGTGTAGCTAGCGAGGCAAGCTTTTAGGTGTCTGTAGTACTTGTGAGACAATAGACCTAGTCATAATCTAGCATATCTCAGTATATATTCTATGTTACCAAAATTATAGAGCCAAATGAAAAGTCATCTATTTGACCATCCAAGGATAGGTGTGCCCATAAGATTGAGATGCAATCATCAGATTACATGTACACATTGTATAAAAATGCATGGTAATAGGGAGATGTCACAGCTGTTATTGCACAAGTGAAATTATAGATGAAAGTAACAGTTTTCAGAGTACGTTGTAATTGTGTCATGGCCTGCAATAGCTCATGATAAACACTCTTGACATCTCACCCTCTTCAGTTTAAAAAGAGGAGCATGTAAGTCAGTCTTAGGGCAACATTTCCCTATCTGCCGGCAGAGTAAAATCAGGACTCTCTTGTTCCCAATTTCCCTTGAGAGCTATGGGTCAACAAGTTTAGACATGCCTTAACTCTTGTCCTTGGGCATCTGTGAATATCTCAAATGAGGTCTCTTTGCCTGGACACTAACACTGACCAACTGTCTGCCAAGGAAGATTATTGTAGAGGGCAGACTTGTAAGTTTATACAAAGACCTGGTTGAGAGAGCAAGGACAGTAACTGTGATTACTTTCTCACTAGAATCATGTCCTGCTGTGGGGGAGTCATCCAATATACCAAGGTATGGGAAGATTATGCTCAGTAAACTGTTAACAGAATGAAATGCTGTGAGAAGGATCCCCAAGTTATATTCTGAGGGAAACAGCTCTTCACACAAGAAGTCTTCAATATGTCCATCCATTTGCATGCAAAATTCAAGATGTCATTGTTTTTTACCGCTGAGTAAAACTCTAATGTATATATGTTCCACACCTTCTTTAACCATTCTTCTATTGAGGGGCACCTAGGTTGTTTCCAGGTTCTGGCTATTACAAATAGTGCTGCTATGAACATAGTTGAACAAATGCTTTTGTGGTATGATAGGGCATCTCTTGGGTATATTCCCAAGAGTGGAATTGCTGGGTCTTGAGGGAGGTTGACTCCCAGTTTCCTGAGAAACCGCCACACTGATTTCCACAGTGGCTGCACAAGTTTGCATTCCCACTAACAATGAATGAGAGTTCCCCTCTCTCCACATCCTCTCCAGCCCAAAAAGAGGAATATGGTATGTATTCACTCATATATGGATTCTAGCCATAATTAAAGGTCTTTGAGCCTATTATTCGTGATCCTAGAGAAGCTAAATAAGAAGGTGAACCTGAAGAAAATCGTGTGGTTATCCTCCTGGAGAGTGGAAGTGGACAAGAGTGCCAGGCAACCTCGGGTGCATGGGGGGTGGGGGGATTGTTGGGAGGGGGGAGAGTTGGGGAGAAGGCAGTAGGGGGGAATGGGGAGGGCTCGGGGGACTGGGATGGGGGAGGGAGGAAGAATGGATATGGGATCAGGGAAGTATATATCTCATCTAAGGGAGTCATTTTAGGGTTTACAAGAGACTTGATTATAAAGGGGATCCCAGGTCCAAGGAAAGATCCCCAGCTTGTTCTCTGGACAGAGGAGAGGGTGCCTGAACTGGCCTTGGCCCATAACCATACTGATGAATATTTTGCATATCACCATAGAACCTTCATCTGGTGATGGATGGAGGTAGAGACAGAGACCCACATTGGAACACTGGACTTGGCTCCCTTGGTCCAAACGAGAAGCGGAAGGAGGGAGAGCGTGAGCAAAAAAGGCAAGACCAGAGGGAACCTTCACCCGTTGATGGATGGAGATTGAGACAGAGAACGACATTGGAGCACTGGACTGAGTCCCCAAGGTCTAAGTGAGGAGCAGAAGGAGGGAGAACATGAACAAGAAAGGCAGGACCGTGAGGAGTGCGTTCACCCACTGATACAAGGGGACTGATCTAATGAGAGTTCACCAAGGCCAGTTGGACTAGGACTGAACGAGGACGTGATCCAACCAAATTCTCTGAATATTACCGGACTTTCTGAATGTGGCTGGCTCGGGGTCTTTCTGGGAAGCCATTGACAATGACACTGGGACTTGTTTCTGCATATACTAAATTTTTGGGATCCAGTCTGTTTGGATGCTCACCTTCCTGGACCTGGGGGGGGGGGGGGACTTGGATTTCCCACGGGGCAGGAAACCCTGACTGCTCTTGGGGATAGAGAGGGAGGAGGAGAAGGAATGGGGGGGAGTGGGAGGGTGTTGGGAGGAGGGGCTGAAATGGAAACTTTTATAAATTAATAAATTTTTATTAAAAAAAGAAGTCTTTCAATAGAGACAGATTAACACATTGAGAAGGCAGTGTTCCTTATGGTCTTGCAGATAAGGGTGAAGAGATGTGTATCTGTGGTGACAATATTCCTTATCCCCTGCTAAATGAGGTGTCAAATGAGGTCAGCATCTCTAGTGAGTTGACCCCTGAAGGATGTGCTGAGCTCTCACTGTGGTCCTTAGCAGCTTCCATCTTGTTATATGAACTTAGAATGTCTCCAACTCCACACACTCTTTCCTAGACTCATGGAAAATGAAATCAGGTAGTGATTTGCTATTCTTACTATTCTACTTATGAATGAAATGCTAGGTTTTTTTCAGCTTACAAATTGTTAGTCCAATCACACAAGCACACAAAATTAAGTACATAACAAAGTTCTTCAAATCATTTCTAACCAATGTCAAGGTCATATTTATGTAGAATTGTTTAATTAAAAACATTTTAACACCTTTGTTGTTCTCATCCAAACCCTGAATAGTGCCTCATGCATAATATAACTTAGCTTATTAAGATAAGAACAAAGCAGCGCTGTTTTAATAAGGAAGCTACTAAGAAGCAGAATCAGTGGAAAGAATATTGTGGATAAAAAAAAGGTAGGTGAAAAGGGAGGGGTGGAAGAAAGGGGAGTGGGGAAATGTATAGCTCAACTAAAAATAATCAAATATTAGAAAGGGTAGGTAAGAAAGTTTGTTTTATGGGAACCGACTCAGCAGATTGACTATAGCGTCTGAAGAAGCCCAAGGTGACTCATTCGTGGCTAACTAGAGAACTAACAGGGAGGTTCATGATGTAGTTCAGTCAAATCTGGGAATCTGTGGACTTGGTTTTGCTAATGCAAACCACAGAGGCAAAAACCAGAGAGCCTGGAGAGCACATTTAGAGATCAGAAGAAAATTAGTGTGCCAGTTCAAGAAGGGAGAGAAACGCACCTCTCTCTGATCTTTGCTCTGTCTGTGACCTCTGGGGCTCAGAGCAGCTTGGTACACACATGCCAGGACAGACTCTGTCTACCAAAAGGAAGGCAAGCCTGAGTCTCGGTTTACTCTAAAGCAATCCCTGGTTCCAAGAAAGACCACAAACTGAGACCACCCATGCTCCACCCAGGAACAGATCATCCAAAGAAAATCTCTAACGTTCCAACCATTGTAGATAGAATTACCTGCCAGCACATACCCATGGCTCTTCATCAGGACACCCCTAGACAAATGTTAGTCAATCAGGGGTCCTGACCTTAGAAATCCCCACCCCAACTGTGCTCAGAGTTCTCTGAGAGTGCCAATACATTTTGAGCTCATGGAGAGCCCGAGTTAGCAAACTTGCAACTCGTGTAAAAATAAAGGCTCTTTGCTTTTACATGCAGAACTCAGTCTCCTTGTTGGTTTTTGGGGTACTCCACAGATCTGGGTATAACAACGTGTTTGCATATCTCTTATAGAAAGGTTACTTTAAATGATATGCAAACCCTGACTAGGAGGATCAGAAGAACTGCATTAGAATCTTGGCTCTGGTACCTTTTTTTCTGATCAGTGGGGTGAGCTAATGAATGATTAAACATCGAAAATTTTGCAGTTTATAAAACAGGCATAATGAGACCTTTCAGTTGGTGGTTATTATATGGATCACGTGAATTCATATGCAGTGTCAGAGAGTGACCTGCTTAGAATCAGCTTTATATATAGTAACTGTTTTAGCAGAATCAACAGCTAAAGAAAGCAGCTCATTCTGTTCGCTAAGCGGTTCTAATGGTAACTGTTTGCAGCATGCTCCCACCATGAAACTTCCAACAGCAGCACTCATTATGCTTGCTGGAGCAGCTAAGTGTGATTTCTTCTTACACATGAACACCCTGAAGAGTTCAAACAACATCTACTTCTCCTCGCCTTTTCCTAATTGAGACTCTGCCATGAACTTTTGTTGTTCCTTAATTCTCTTTCCCTACATGTAATGAGTATATTAGAACCTTCAGAAAGCATTTACACTGGAGTGGGAATCAATACAGGATGCAACATTCTGTACCTAACTTATATCTGTTTTGCAACAGAAGCTGAAAAATAACTTCTCCACGTCTGACTTACAAAGAAAACCTTAATAAAGCTCCACCAAAACTGTAGTCTCCTAGAACAAGTCTAGCAGGATTAGTTGACTTATATTCTAAAGACAAAGTTTTCTCCCATTTACCACCATAAATAAAACAACTTAAGAAGTTGGACAGTGGTGGTGCATGCCTTTAGTCCCAGCACTCGAGAGGCAGAGAATGGCAAGCGGTTCTCTGTGAGTTCAAGGCCAGCCTGATCTACAAGTGCTAGCTCCAGGACAGACTCCAAAAGCTACAGAGAAATCTGTCTCAAAAAACCAAAACGAGCAATCAAGCAAACAAACAAGCAAACAAAACACACCTCAGGTTCCACATACCTGTGGACTCTCATCCATTTTCCCTCCTTAAGCTTGACTAATAATCCTTCAACTTATGTTGTTAGTGTATCTTACATCTGTTTACTGTGATGTACGTGTAAGACAAGAAAAAAAATTGTTCTTTCATCCAATGCATCAATAACTGCTTATATTTTAACGCCTGTAATACATGATATGAGAAACAATTTATTTCCACAAGCAAAATAATAGCATCCTGGCATGAATTAATACTTTTGTATGTCTCTTTAATTGTCAATTTAATAGCAATCAATGGAATTCTCATATGTGCTACAGTATTCAAATAGTTGCAGTATATTGTTTGTACCGTGTGACAAAAATGATATTTCACAAATGTATAGAGTCTAAAGGAAGGAACATATTAGTGGCAGGGTTTCCAATAGTTGTGGATAATTCTCTCTGCTCCTATAGCCAATTTCAATGCATAATAGCTTCTTACAGGGTAGATGTGAATAAAAGGTCAGTGCCAGCCTATTAAATTAAAACCCTGTGGTCTAACTTGTCAGCACCTGTATGGTTTAGTAACACTATGGTTTGGTTATATGAGATGTATCGGTTCATTGAAACATGAAGATATTTCCAATATATGTGTCTTATTATGTAATATAAAATAATTGCACTCATTGATATTGTTCCAATTTCACTGGCATTTTTCTAAATGTCAAGAAACTGCCAAGCTCACAGAAGTTGATTCAAATTTTCCCAAAATTTTGATTTTCATTTCAAAGCTTGAGTTTTTACCACCGGCAGTAAATTCTGTCAGTTGTTTACAGCAATATGACAAGTTCATTTTATTTATTTTCAGGAAAATGTCTGGTGAATATGCCTTAACATTATCAAACTCATTCTGACATTTCTCAAATGGTTCTAGGAGCATCGGGAGTCTACAGACTACATTTTGAGACTTCTGGCTTTAAAGGCAATAAGAGGTGCTTGTTCTTTGCCAAAAATGAGCCTACCTAGGGACATGGGCCCTGGTTGCCTTGAATACCATGTTATAGTATGGAAGAAGCTACATGGAATCTGGTCATATACTAAGAGAAAGTAATTAATCAATGTATTGCCAAATACATTGATTATTATTACCAAATCCATCAGGTACATGGATTCCAGAAGAATGAATAAATCATCACTATAGTATTCAAATAATATTTTATAACAATCTTAACTTTGGGATTTGTAGCAACTAGTGACTACATTAGCTACATTAACTAGTGTCTCCTTAATATATATTCAAAGATTTTCCATGGTAATTTAAAAGATATTAGGATAGACGTAGAAATTCTTAGCAAATGGTTAATAAAGGTAGTCTCTTCACTCAAAATTTAGCCTCTAGCTATGAAGCTATTTCTCTTCTATCTTTCTGAAATCTTTTTGGAGTGGGGGCGTAAAATGTCTACGATAGATGTTCTAATACATTTTTCTTTTTAATTTCTGGAATACTTTCTGCTGTTACAGACGTGGAGATTTAGCCCCTAACTCTTGTTTTTCTTGCTCAATGAAAGATTTTATCCTGGGAGTTAGGTGACCCCTTTACCATATTATCTTCAGCTGTTGACTCGTCCGCCATTCTCGCTGTTTCACTGAGAGTGCTGACAGGTTTTGAGGCAAATTTTCCTTCTGACTACACTGCTCTTGTTACCTAGCCAGGCATTTTCTATAACATTTGCATGCTGATAGCATTCATATTTTCCAGAGTTGCACCATATATCCACCTAAAACGGAACTTCTATGAATGTGACAATCAAAGCCAGTCCTTGTGGCCATTAGTCCCGGGACTCAGAAGGCAGAGCCCGATCACTATGTAGCCTGGTCTTTATACTGAGTTCCAAGTCAGCCAAAACTACATAGTGAGATAATATCTAGCAGAAAAAAATTCAAATAGTAATGGCAAAATAGAGTACCTAGTCACTCCTTATCACAAGCTAATCAAAAGATGTTAGTCTTTCTCTGTAACACAATCATGAATGACTGATCACATCTGATTCCGGAGCTGTCTGAAAGGCCTACTCGACTTTGTCACCCTTACTTTCTTATTTTTTCTTCTCATACAACTCCTCTCATATAACCCATGCCCTACAAAAAATGCCCCCGACTTGTAAGTTTTACATGTCCTCTCATTCCTTCTGTGTGTAGGAGGTGTATGTTAGTCCTAGGGAGGCTTCCTGTGCAGGTGCACCAGTGTCTGCATGTGTGTATGGAGGCCAGAAATCAACTCTACTATCATGCATCAGGAGTCATCTACTATGCATTTTGAGATAAGGTCCCATTGGTTTGGAGCTTGCCCAGTAGGCTAGGTTGGCTGACCTGCAAGCCCAAGGGATCAGCCCATGTCTATTTCCCCAGGTCTAAGACAATAAACACATAGCATCACTCATGCCTAGCATTTTCATGTGGGGATCAAACTCTGGTTCTCCTGCATGCATGACACGCACTTTACTGGTGCGGGAGAATTGTCTGTATTCTGTCAATCATGTTTTAAATAAATGCTGATTGGCCAGGCAGGAAGCATAGGTGGGTCAACCAGACAGGAAGTAGAGGCAGGGTGATGAGAAGGAGAATTCTAGGAAGGAGGAAGTTAATTTCTCCTAGTCCTGTCTCAACCACCTAAGAAGCAAGATGTGACCTGCCCCGCTGAAAAAGCTACCGAGCCATGTGGCTAACATAGATAAGAATAATGGGTTAATATAAGTGATAAGAGCTAATAAGAAGCCTGAGCTAATGGGACAAACAGTTTATTTCTAATGTAGACTTCTGTGTGATTCTTTGGGGCTAAATGGCTATGGGAATTGGGCAGGATAGAAACTCCAACAAGCAGAAGGCCCTCATGTTACATTTTACCATCTGAGGTACCATTCACTATCTCTTTTCTTTGTGCAGTTTTTTATTAGATTCCTCTTAATTGATGTGTGGTCAGTCTACAATTTCACGATTCAAGCCACAATTGTCTCCTCCCACTGGGCTTACTCCATGTGTTCTGGTTGCCTTTTCTGCCATAAATCTTATCTAACCTGACAGGCTCATTTTTTTTTATTTACTAGAATTTGTATACTTAAAATTTATCTTTTAAAATATGAACTTTTGTATTATAAGATGCACAAGACAGACATATGGGTATGATATTTTGCCTGCTGATAGAACTGTTACATTCTTTCAGGTCGGTTTCCAACCTCTGGATATCTGTTCTCTATTTTCTTAGAAAAGTTAACTTTAGAAAACTTGGAATTTCAATTTCTTCCTTGGTCCTTTTTCATGTAATTTTTTTACCCCTTTGCCAGTATCACAGTCCAGGAATATCCTTCTATAGAAATAGAGAACTATTCTTTGAAATACAGCTATCAAGACAGTGCCCTTAATCGGCTGTGTATATCAGAGGGAATGAGCTTAACTTTAGTATCAGTTTAAAAACACAGATGGCCTAATTGCACTGACCAAGCTCTCCCTTAATATCCTTTCATAGTTTCCAAGGAATGTACAATTGAGTTTTTTTTTAACAGTTTTTTTCTGTTTCCACAATCTTCTTTTGGGTCAATGTTACGAAGATATCTCTCTTCCTTAATACAACATGTTGGAGAAAAATACGTCTTGCCCATTTTAATAGGTATCCAGTGGTTCAATAACGTTCCCTAAATAACAACAACAAAAAAATACCTGTAATCCATTGTGTATGTTCAAAAAATATCTTTGGTTAGTAAATGAATAAATAAAAGTCAGGTTTTATAACTGCTAAATAAACAGGCTATGAAAAAAGCATGAAAGATTAAGATTTCAGGCAAAGTGGGCATGGGAGAGCCCTTGTATGGAGAAGACGTGGACAGATGCAGAGGCCTCCCTTAGATGCCTCTGTCCATTCTTGCTTTAACTTTGTAAATAGTTCTGCTTTAAGAGTAATCTTCTTAACTCCTGAGCTCCTTGATACTTCCTTCAAGATTAACCCAATCAGACCATCAATCGGGCTGTCGACTGTAATCATTCATGATGCAGGTGACCTGAGACCAGTCCCACGAGGAACGGGAGGGACAGTGACAGATGATTCAAGGCCACAGCAGGCAGGAGATAGATGGAGACACCATGCAGAGAGAGCTTGGGTACAGAATTTATTTATTTGGGGAGACTGGGGGAGAAGAAGAGAGGAAGAGAAGAAAGAAAGAAGAAAGGGAAAAAAAGGGGGGAGAAGGGAGAGAGGAGAGGCAGAAACTGCTCTTCAGAAAAGGAGAACAGAGAGAGAGAGAGACAGCAGGGGAAAGGGGTGGAAATTGGGGTGGGTGGGGCTTATCTTTTAAAGGCCAGGGTACTCAGGTGACAGAGAAAGTCAGTCAAATGATAACATTTCCATCTTTCTTATAATAAAAAAGGCAGGGAGTTAAGCATAGCAGGTTAATGGAATGGGGAAGTTGAGTCCTCAAAACTGCTTCCTGCTTATTGGTGGATGTCAAATCTTGGGGTACTTAAGAAAGCTGGGTGCTGGTCACATTCTGGGGTAGGTGACTGTTTTGCTCCTGTCTAAAATTTGTGGTGTGGAATTGTCCAGTGTCTCTTGGAACTGTTAAAGGTGAATCCTTCAATTCAGCTGCCTGGAACTCACAAGAATTCTTTGAGCTTGTAAAGCATAAGTTTTAGGCACATACATTGTATAAACAGCAGCATATTTATGTCAGAATGACTGTGACAAACGTTTTTGCACAATGAAAAGTATCTTTAGAAGACAACCAAAGAGAATTTAAAATCTTGGTCTTGCAGTAGTGGTAGTGGCAGTACTCTGCCAAAGTTGAATTAATAACTTATTAGCATTTTATTGATACTGTTAAGACTATGAAAGGCAACGTGAGAGAGATTCATGGCAGCATGATCCTGGCAGGTCCCCTGGTGGGTGGTAGACTACTGTGAGTAAGAGGCACACATGCAGAGAGAGCTTGGGTATAGAATTTAGTAGTGGGTATTGGGAGCGGTATAAGAGTAATGGATTATGAAGGGGACAGGAGAAGGAGAGGGAGAGAAGGGAGGCAGAGAAAGAAGAAAGAGAGAGGAGAAAGAGAAGAAAGAAGGGGGAAGGCAAGAAGGGAGAGAGGTAGTAGTTACCTCTCCAGAAGAAGAATAGGCAGAGAGATTAGAGATAGAGAGAAGGTAGGAGATCCTCTTGCCTGAAAAGGAAGGGGGAGATTGGGGGTGGGCGGGGCTTGTGTCTTAAAGGAACAGGGTATCCAGGTGACAGGCCAGGCCAGCAGATTTACTTTTACAACATCTACTCTATTATAAGCCCCTATCTTTAATCTTTACATTGCATATACCACAGATCAGCCATCCACTGCAAATATGTTTTCATTTACTTTGCTTTTCTCTTTATTTCTGAGAATTTCATGCATGTATGTAACGAAAAATAATAAACTCCCCTTCCCCATGTGCTTCTTTAAGCTCCTCCCATATTCCTCTGAACATGTTCTCCTCCCAACCTCATGCTTGGTTGTTATCATTTGATACTAAGTTAAGTTAGTACTATTATTTTCATAAAAGTATAACAACCCTTTATTACATATGAGTGTGAGACTGTTCTCTGTTCATTGAAAACCTTAGAGACAGAAATTGATGTGGGTAAAATAGATGTATTTGATGCCTTTAATGCCATGATTTGGTCAGAGAGATGGCATTGCTACCAAGACTGATGACCTGAATTCCATTCCCTGAACCCAGAAGGTAGAAGGAAAGAACTAACTCAAACAAGTAACTCACTGAGCAATCACTTATGTACATAAAATATACGTCAGTTAATCAGTGTAAAAAGTAAAATCCAGAATGTGGGAGACAGAAGCTATCTTTTATTGTTTTTTTTTCTTATTTGTAAGTTTATATTTCAGAGATTTTTTTTTTTGTATACAAAGAGTTTCTATGCAAGGAGAAGGGGAGGGTTTGAGGAGACAATGGGAAGGAGTCTATAAGCCTTGTAGCACCTTCAGCACCATAGACTTGTCTATTCTTCCTCCCTGCTGGGAACCTCATACTCTACTTAGCTTGAAGCTGATTAGCTGTCACCCGCAGGTGGATTTGTGAGTGGGAAAGCACAAGGAAAGAACAGGAAACAAGGGATAGTCTCAAATGTATGTGTGATGAATAATGTTGATTTTAATTTGCCTGGGAGAGGGCCCTCTGAGTGTGTCTGTTGGGGGAATGATCTCAGTTTCATTAATTAGTATGGGAAGATCTGCCCACTGTGGATGCACCGTTCTTTGGTTGGAATCTAAGGATGTGTAAGTAGGGAAAGAAATCTGCACAGCAGTAGGGTTCATGGCTCTCTGCTTCTGGGTGTTGACTTAGATATGATCAGCTGCTGTTGCCTTTACTACCCTGCCATGAGGAACTACATCCCTGGACTGCATGTGACTCAGAATAAACACTTGCTCCCTTAAGCGTCCTTGACAATCTACTTTCTCACAGCAACAGGGATAGAATCTCAGACAAGCTGTCAAATGATAGAAGATTGTTCTGTTCTTCCCAGAAGTTAGTCTTTCCTAGTTTATGAAGTGACCCTACGCACACTCACACACAAAAGTCCTGTGCTATACAAATGGAAAGTGAGCTCCTTGATTCTCTTCCCTCTCAGATGGAAACTGTGACCGAGAGACAGGAAACGTGAAGTTCTCTTGAGCTGTTAATTATTGATTTGGAGCAGCACCAGCTTTCAGCTGTCGCAATGTAAACAAGCTTGTTCAGCCCTAAGAAAACCCCCACAGCTCCTTCAGTTTGGTCTCAGTTCTGTGCTGCTTGACAGTGTCTAAAGCTGGTCTTTCTGGCGAGTCCAGTTAGAGCACTCACAAAAAGCAGCCTCACACAGATAGTAAAGAGATACACTTTACCCAGTTTTTCTTTTTTAATAATAATTAACTAATAAAATTAACCATCCAATCACATTCCCCTCCCTTCTTCCCTTTTTCCTAGTCCCTTCCCCCACTCCTTTCTCTCTGCCCCATACCATCCACTCTTCCTCCTTTCTTTTCAGAAAAGGGCAGGCTTGCTGTAGGAGGAGGAGCCGCTTGTTGGTTCCTGGCTGCCCAGCCCTGAAATAATCACACAGAAACTATATTAATTAAATCATTGCTTGGCCCATTATCTCTAGTTTTTTATTGGCTAACTCTTACATATTAATTTACCCCATCTCCATGTGGCAGGATTTTACTGAGTAAAGTTTCCAGCGTTTGTCTCCAACAGGCTACATGGCCTCTCTCTGACTCTGCCTCCTTTCTCCCAGCATTCAGTTTAGTTTTCCCCGTGCCTACCTAAGTTCTGCCCTATCAACAGGCCAAGGCAAGTTTCTTTATTCATCAGTGGTAATCACAGCACACAGAGAGGACTCCCACATCAGCTTCTTATGTTTATCAAGTCATCAATATCATATCATGTTGGAGTAAGAGTAGACTAGGCATCTCGTTTTCTATCAACACAACCCAGTAGGGAGAAAAGGTCCCCAAAGCAGAAAACAGTCAGAGAAAGGTCCTGTTCCCACGGTTAGGAGCCCCACTAGGACCAAACTACACAGCTGTAACAAAAAGACAAAGAGCATAAATCAGTCCTATAGTTGGCAGTTCAGTCTCTGTGAACCCTTATGAGCCTAGGTTAATTGATTTGGTGGGTTTACTTGTGGTGCCCTTGGCCCCTCTGGCTCTCATAATCCTTCTTCCTCCTATTCCACAGGATTGTTAGAAGTAGGCTTAATGTTTGGCCGTGGATCTCTGCATCTGTTTCTATCCATTGCTGGGTGATGCCTCTCTGATGACAATTTGGCTAGGAAATACTGTATGGATATAGCAGGATATCAATAGGAATTATTTCACTGACTTTTTTTCCAGTGGTGTTTGTTTCTATCCTAGGTATCTGGTCGTGTCAGGGGTGGGTGCTCTCTCTGGTATGGGTCTCAAACTGGTCCAGTCATTGGTTGGCCATTCCTTGAATTTCCATGCTACCTTTACCCCCAGCATATCTTGCAGACAGGGCAAATTTTAGGTTGAAAATTCTGTGGATAGGTTGATATTCAATCCCTCCACTGGAAGTCTTGCCTGATTACAGGAGAGAGCCAGCTCGGGCTCCGAATCTCCCATTGCTAGGAGTCTTAGCTGGGATCACCCACATAGATTCCTGCTTACCCCATTTTTGAATGGTCCCAGGGATCTCTAACTTTCCCTAATCCCAACCTCCCTCTCTGCAAAGTTTGTAAAACCAGGTGAACTATTTTTCTCTGCAATTATCTTCCGAAGACAAAAGGTCTCCTGTCACATTTCTCTCCCAGTTAACTTGGATAAATTCTGTCGATTCACCAGAAAATGGGATGCTTTTCTCTCTTCAGAATAAAAATAAACTTTCATACATTTCTACTTCTCTATTAACCTCCAAAGTAACAAAAGTAGGTAGTTAGTGGATTCAAATCCCTCCACAATAATTATTTTAGCAAGTGGCTGAACAGAAGAAAAATTTTATGTTCCTACTTTGTAATCTATTTCAATTGAACACACTTCGGCAGAACACAATTTTAACCAGTCAACTGTGAGGCAAAGAAATATATCTGTCTTGACTTTGAAGGCTCAGTGTATGTAGAGTGATCTATGATAAGACTAAAGAGATGGCATCTGCTTCTTTTCCTAAGATCTAAGTGTGAAAACCCAATTGAGATTCTAAGTCTTCAGCCATAATGTATATGAAGCCTTGTTCTGAATCCAATTCTCAGCAGGTTAGACCTGCCCGGGCAAGCTGCTAAATACAAGCCAAGCACAGACTACATGATGAGGAGCCAGAGAAGATATGTTGTTCTCTAAAGAGGTCAGATAGATGGTTCAAATGCAAACCTCCATGCATATTGGTTTTTTAGAAGAGGGAGTATCTACAGTGAGCACTGTGGAGAGTCTAGCGGGACATTGTGTTTTCATTCTGTTTCTATTACGTAAAGGATTCGGGGTAGGCTTGAAGAAGATATACAAACCCACAGGGGAAATACACACACACACACACACACACACACACACACACACACACACACACACACAAATTAGTCATGTAACAATTGACTTTCATTTGGCAAGAGCAAAACTATTTATTCACTAGCAAAAATTGAGTGACCTCTCAGGGGACAATGCTTGGACCATTTATGATTGAATAATTTCATGTCTTTCATAGTTGATGGGAAACGATGGTCATAGAATGGTCCTAGCAATAAAATATGGGATTTCCCTGAGTCCCACTCCAAGCTCGCTTTTGGTTCTAACTTGTTTTACTTTGGATGTTAATTATATTTAACACTATTGCATCTTCACTATTAAGTTAGGCCTGTAACCTGACAAGGCGTCTTACATCTGCCCTTTTCTCTTCGAATTTCTACTGACATTTGAAGTAAACTATGTAGATGTCTTTTCTACTTTTCAGACTGGGAAAACAGTAGAGCAAAGCTAATTAATTGTGATTTGATCCAATAAAGAAAAAGTTTTACAGAACCTGTGATGGCATAAAATATTCTAAATACCTTGTTTTGTTTCATTTGGGCCAGGACACAGTTCTGAGGCCCTACCTGTCCTTGATCTCATGATCAAGAGTAGGTTGGCCTCAAACTTTCAGCAGTCCTTTTACTTCTTTTCATTTTCAATGTTTCTTCTTTTCTTTTTTTTTAAAAAAATCTTATTTAACATATCAATCCAGTTCCTTCTTCTTCTCATCCTCCAGCTCCCCCTACCTTCTCCACACACATACTCCTCTATCCACTCCTCAAAAAATATGAGGCCTCTCAGGGGGAGTCAACAAAGGCTGTCATATCACTCTTAGACAGGACCAAGGCCCTCCACACTGTATCTAGCCTGAACAATTCATCCCTCTGTAGAGAATGGGCTCCAAAAAGCCAGTTCAGGCACTAGGGATAAATACTAGTTTCACAAATTTTTTTTATAAATAGATGAAAAACATTGTGGTGGGGGTTTATTGGAAATCCATTCTTTAACCTGGTTATTCTGGAATTCAAGAACAAGATGGAGATATCTACTGAGACAGCTGACCTTTTACATCTTCTTAAAGTCCTGGAATGACAGGCATGTGCCACAACACCTAGTCCATAGTGCCTCTTAATTGTCATTATTTTTAGGAGGGATTAGATTAAACTGATAAAGGCTATTTAATAGTAATTATTCTTATAAACTGTACTACTCAGAAAATATGGTAGGCTGGATGTAGACTATAATTTTTAATCCAGTATAGCATTTTTTAGAAATTAAGAAGGTGACCTCAGCAAAAAGTGACTCTATTAAGACTGAGATGTGGGGAAAAAAATCCATGAAAATAGAGAAGGAATAAGAGAATACAGTCAACAACCTACCTACATATTTGTATAGAAGCATCATGTATGATGGGATGGATCACCTAGTAATGTCCTTCCTGAGCAAGCAAGACAGCTGAAGTTCAGATTTTCAGAACCTTTGTAGAGCTAGTACTACAGTAGTGACCATCTTGAGTCTCTGTAGTTTTATGGTAAGATAGGAGATGGAGACAGGAGTAGTGCCTGAAGCTCACAGACCAGCTAAGCTGGCTTATGCAGCAGCAGATAAAGAGAATCTGTCTCATGCAAGGTAGAAGACAAGGCATGACATCCATGGCTGTTATTTAGCCTCTACTCGTGAACTGTGTGTACCACTCACATCTTGCTAATTTGCCCTCATTCACATGTATGTACATGTGCACCCTTACTTTTATGTGGAGCAACCCGCTTGCGCTTATAGAAATTCAAATGCAAACTATTTGTGCTACAGCATTCATGTTGGAAAAAGGGTCGCTTATTGGTTCTCAGTCACCCAGTTAGCTAAGCCCCAAAATAGTCACACAGAAACTGTATTAATTAAAACACTACTTGTCCCATTAGCTCTAACTTCTTATTGGTTAACTCTTACATATTAATTTAAACCATCTCTAATAATCTGTGTATCACCATGAGGTCGTGGCCTACTAGCAAAGTTTCAGAGTGTCTGTCTCTGGCAGCGGACCCATGGCATATCTCTGACTCTGCTTTCTTCTTCCCAGCATTCAATTTAGTTTTCCCATCTTCCTAAGTTCTGCCCTATCAACAGGCCAGTGCAGTTTCTTTATTCATTAATGGTAATCACAGCGTACAGAGGAAACTCCCACATCACATTCACCTGTTCATGTGTCCTATTTTCAAATTAGTATCCCCTTCCATTCTCATATAATCATGCATGACATTCAGTTGGTGCTGTCAAAATATACTTAAAAATGTTGACTATTAAAATATCTCAAATAAAATAGGAAAACTGTATTAGGAAGAATTTTAAATGATTACTGCAAGAAATATATAGAACAAAGGAAGAAACAAAAGCACATTTAACACTATTATACCCTTGGTGACTCGGCAACTCATTCCCATCACTAGACCATTTATTGCACATGGAAGGCAACCAGGTGTGTCTCAAACTGTTTACCCTGTTTATTCCCCCACCCCATAAGCATTCTCCACTCAGGCATGCTTACACTGGATGCCTGGAAACTCCAGAGTGCTTTCAATTGAGTGGGATACCTGAAAAATTAATCTTTTAAAAAATGTATATTTTTAGGCATTATTTTGTCTGTCTTTAAAATTTATAAATATAATATTTATAAAATTATTTGGTGAAATCAACCATATATACTCAGCATCTCTGTTTTTAAACGTCTTTGGAATTGCAAGAACTGTGAGAATTTTGGAACTCTCATGTCTTACATATGCTTCAGGTGTTTGGGAGACCTGCTAAGCTTCCCATTTTAATATCCCTTGTGTTGTATTATACACATAGGAACTTGAATTTCTTCAGTCTCCTGCTTTTCTTTGCCTTGGAAAATAAATGTTTTCATGGTTCTTTGAGAAATTCCAATAATCTCACTGGCCTATAGAAACAACTTGCTAAGAAAAAAACAGCTTCAAGACAGAGCTCTTAGGACCCTGGAAATCTGTGCTTCATTCTCTCTCAGAGGTGAAAAAGAATAATTGTACTTCTTGTCAAACAAAACAACTGAAATCCTAACTCGCAAGCCCACTAATAGGGCCCAAGGACTCCTTCTGACTTGAATGCTAACTCCAGCATATCTACTTAGATGGGGCATATAGATTATTGGGTGACTGAATCCCATTTAGAGGAGCAAAACCAGCTGATTTCCGTCAGTGTTTTAAGGACAACTGTAGACATGATCTGTTTTATGTTAACAAACGTAAAGAATAGCTATCTATTGTTCTTGACTACATAGTTTATAGAAAACACAAAGATTTTCTTTTCTAGAAATAAAATTGGTCCTTAAATTGGCTTTCCTGGAAGCAAAGCAAACTATTTAGGAATTTGCATTTTGATCAAAGTCGTAACTATATTTTGTAAGCAAATACGTAGTCGCTCAAAAGAAATTAAAAATGAAAGCAAATATATGTTGTGTTGAAAGGCAGGGGCTAGATTGTCCTGCAAATTCCAAGCATGAAATGAAAAGAGCTACACAACATGCAGATTTATCTTTTGAAAGTGAAAACTTGGTGTTAAAGATTTTGCTGAAAGTTGCTGGTTGCCATGGTAGCAAGATATAAATTGAGAGACTAATGGAAAAGAATGTATCATGTAGGGAAATCAGATGGGATAAGAGTCCAGGGCAGAATTTTGTTTTACTTTTAATTTGATGAGAAAAACTTACAGATCCAAGAATCCAGCTGAATCAGCTCAGCAATTCTTAGCAGTTGAGGCTCTGGGGAGAGCTTAGAGGGAGATGTAGATTGGATTCTCCTACCCCACTATTCAAGTGATGAGGAAATTTAGAGCTACTATGTACAGATGACAAACAGTTGAACATCACACTAGAAATGCCTGTGAATTTACTGTAGTTCACACAGATAAATTTAGTTCAATGGGAAAAACTCTAAAATGATTGTTTTAGGTTCTATATTTTAACTTTAAATAGCAATAGATAAAAGAAATAGCAGCATAAAATTGTTTTCAAAGAGGTTTATTTTTATTTTTAAGATGGTGAAGCCTGACAAAATGGTTCCGAGGATAAAGGTGCTTTCTCCCAAGATGTCCTGAGTTCAAGTCCTGGGACACAGAGATGGTAGAAGGAACAAGCTGGACACTGACCTCTACCCTGCTTGCTTTGGAACATATATACACATGCACGCAAGCATATACACACCTATTAATAAAAATTAATAATAATGTCAGTAATGTTTCATACATATATATATGTATATATGTGAAAGATGTGGGAGATAATGCAAAGTGCTTTTCATACAAATGTGATAACCTGCATTAAGATCCCTAGAATGCTTGTGTAAAAACCGGGTGTGGAAGCATCTACTGATCCCAGCAGTTGGGAGGTGGAGATGGTAGGATTCTAGAGCTCTCTGACCATCCAGTTTAGCCTAACCAGTGAGCTCTGAGTTGAGTGAGAGGTACTGTACGGAAAAAAAAGAAAGGAAGGAAGGAAGGGAGGGAGGGAGGGAGGGAGGGAGGGAGGGAGGGAGGGAAGGAGGGAGGGAGGAAGGAAAGAAGGAAGAAAGGAAGGAAGGAAGGAAAGAAGGAAGGAAATTGTGCCCAATGTGTTGATCTAGCCTCCACATGAACTCATACATACAGATCCCAGCAAAAAATACACAGACAAGCTATATTGTGTAGAGTAGATGGCATCTTCAAAGCTAGCATTTAGTTCAAGGCAGTGATTTTTGTGTGTAGATAATCCTATGTAATGCAAAATAAAAATTATAATCCACAAATATCAGTGATATCCATATATTTTGTTTAATGTGTATTGCATATTGGAATTTAATGAGTTTTGTCCTAGGTATGACATAAACTTCAAATTCTTTTTTTTTAAGACTCATTCCTTTCTCTTTCTTCTGCCTCGTGATGCCGTAATGCCTCTTGACACCAGATACTAAAGCCAAGCAGAGGAATCCATTCCCTCTGGAACTAGTCCACTCATACCTTCTTTTTCTAAGGCAGTTTCAACATTCCAAAACACCTGTCCATAGCAGAAATGTGACTTCTGCCAAAAGCCTTGTGGTCAGGTGCAACGAGGCAACATCCTCTTGATTTTGACACAGACATAAAACAGAAGAGGGCCAAGGACTTACATTGTGAAGCTTTGTTCATTGGAACCCATTTGTCTCATTGTGACATCATTTGTCTCCTTGTGACATCTGTTGCGTGCTGAGATTCCTGTCTTGTACGAAGACTCTTGGTCATAAAAACAAGCTTTTAGGCAAGTCATTGCAGGGTAATCTGCTTCTGACAGCAGGAACACTATCTGAGAGTTTGTTATTGAAGAGGTGATATTGATAATTTGTCATGCAACCATATATGTTACCAGTTATTGCATATAATACTAATCAAAAACACAGAACACCTCCACAAATACACTTTGAAGTAGGAAGATCCAAACGTGTACCATTTTTTAAAAACATGTTTTAATAAAGATGTTGGAGAAACAGTTTCTTTTTAGCAATACCCATAAAGCAGTAATGTGATGAATCAGCTAGCATGAATAAATGTCCTCTGTGTTTGATCTGAAATACCTCATTACTTCATTTCCTCTTCAGAATAATCTCATGAGACCAGCTGAAGCTTACAGTGCTTACCTTATCAAAGGGACCAGAGTGCCCAAATAATGCCCACACCAGGGTCCTTAATGCTTTGTTTATTCAGTGCTTCCAAATGATGTCTCGTGGATAATGAGGAAGCATGGCTCTTAAAACTGCCAGTGAGCAAAGTTATATAAAAAAAAATGGTAGACTGAAAAAGCACAAGTCACTGGATACCTGCCTGCAGGAAGAGAGGTATAAAAATAGAGTGAGATCCGACGTCCCCTTACACGTATAGAAACATGTAGAAAAATCAACAGCCCAATAGTACTATTAACTATAGTCACTGTGCAGCACAAAACACCGCAGCCTAATCATATATCTAGCTATAGCATGGTGCCTGATGGTCCAGATCCTCCTCTGTTATCCCCAGCCTATTATAAGTATTATACTGCCAACTTAAATGACAGAGACTTAGCTTTGTAAATACATTAAAATGTTTAACTAAAAATTGTAAATTGAAACAACGATAATGGCAAAAACAAACAATATGGTTCAATAAACAAATAAGTTAAAATAAGCTATCACTAAGTAAATTCAACTCAATACTTTACCACTCCTGTCTACCCAAACACAAAATAGGAAAAAGAGAAAGAAAAAGAAAATAAGAACTGTACAAAGTAGAAACTTCAGAGGTGAAAAGAAATCAATGTTTTGCAAGGATAGTTCCATTTCTGCACTTGTTTTGCAACCAACATTTCTTTTATTACTCCTGCAACACATAATTGGTATTATTGCATGTTTTAATATAGATTAAAATCAGTTTCTATTTCCTTTAGACTTTTGAATTTTTTATTGAATCTAGGTCATTTACTTTTCTATCTACAATTTAGAATAAGATTCCAGAAGTTTCTCCAAAAGAAACTTGGAGATTCCTTGAAAAATAACAACTATAAATATAGATATAGTTTATAATATATACAATGTGCATGATATATAGGGATTTATATACACAAAAATGTATCTGAAGAGAACTAATATGTAAATAATGTGTATTACAATCTATAATCATGCATGTGTTTAACTTCTTTCACTAGACTCCTATAGATTTCAACAAGAAACTCTTGCAAATATTTTCTTTATAAACACTAGGTGTTTGCCTCTTTCAAGGAATCACTATTCTTGCTCACAGTCTTTAGAAATGCAATTGGTTCTTTTTATGTGTATGGACATTGTGTCTTTTGACCTTTTTAATTTGGAAACTTTCCAACAACTTTTAAATGAGTTGTGTATACTTTTCTTGAAGTCTGATAGTGTTATTTAAACACTGAGAGAATTTTACCTCTCCCATACTAACCTAAATGTTTCCCCTTTCTATCGTGCCCTGTATTTCACTGAATGGCACCACAGGACAGTGGTGAACAGATCTGGGAAAATAAAATTCCTAGCCTGTTTTGGGGGTAGAGCAAAAGCATTTAGCATTTCATACTTAAATATATTTGCTTCAGCTTTGCCTTTAAATTGAGAGCTATCTTATATCCTTAACTTACAGAAAAGCATGCAAGTTTTAAATTTCATGCAGTGAAATTTCAATGTATATGATCATAGTTTTCAAAGGATCTTGGGGTCTCAATGTTGCTCAGGCTGGCTTTTAACTCTCTATGTACCTTCGGCAAAGCTCCCAAGTTCTGAGATCACAGATTTGTGTCCCAACAACCTGACACATTTTCTTCTTTTATTTTCCAGTGGGCAAGAATTTAAGCTATGCAATAAAGCAAGTTCTCCGCTATTGAGACAAAATCCTCCCAGGTTTTTCCTTTCAAGTAGTCTTGGGCATTGAATCCAGGCATCATGGATCACATGTAAGGTAAGTGATTTAACACTTAACTCCATCCCCAGTCCATTTTTTTTATTAATCATTTTAATTATTCTACATACCAACCGCAATTTCCCCTCCCTCCTCCACCTTTACTTTACCACTCCCCCCGCCCCATGCAACAAGGCTGAGATGGCATCCCATCATAGGGAATAGGCTCTAAAAGCCAGCTCATGTGCCAGGGACAGATCCTGGTCCTGTTGGCTAAAGCTCATAAGCAGACCATGCTGCACAACTATCCCCCCGACATGCAGAGGGCCTAGGTTTGTCCCTATGTAGGGTCCCTTGCTGTCGGTGTGGAGTCCATGAGTTCCCACTAGCTCAGGTCAGCTGTCTCTATGGGCTTTCCTGTCACGATCTTGACCCCGCCTTGTTCACATAGACCCTCCTCCCTCTCTTCAGTTGGATTCCAGAACTCGGCCCATGGCTTCGCAGTGGATCTCTGCATCTGCTTCCCTCAGTTACTTAGTGAAGGTTCCATGATGACAATTAGGGTGCTTCACATCCTCCATACCCTCCCCTCTACCCTCACCCCAACCGTCAGTTTACCCAGGAGTACTCATCTGTTTTTCCTTCCTAGGACTATCCATGTTTCCCTCTTAGGGTCTTCCTTGTTACCTAGATTCCCTGGGGCTATGAATTGTAGCCTGGTTATCCATTGCTCTACATATAATATCCACTTATTAGTGGGTACATACCTTGTTTGTCTTTCTGGATCTGAGTTACTTCACTCGGGATGATTTTTCCTAGTTCCATCCTTTTGCCCACAAATTTCATGATGTTGTTTTTATAGCTGAGTAATAGTCCATTGTGTAAATATATCACATTTTCTTTATTTATTCTTTGGTTGAAGGGCATCTAGGTTGTTTCCAGGTTCTGGCTATTACAAATAATGCTGTTATGAATATAGTTAAGCAAATGCCTTGTGGTAGGATTGAGCATCCTTTGGGTTATGCCCAAGAGTGGTAGAGCTGGGTCTTAGAAAGATTAATTCCCAAATTTCCTGAGAAACTGTCATATTGATTTTCAAAGTGGTTGTATAAGTTTGCACTCCCACCAGCACTCTCAAAGAGTGTTTCTCTTGCTTCACATTTTTTTCGAGCAGAAGCTGTTATTTATGTTTTTGATCTTAGGCGTTCTGACAGGTATAAGATGGTATCTTAGAGATGTTTTGATCATTATTTCCCTAATGGCTAAGGATTTTGAGTGATTCCTTAAATGTCTTTCAGCAATTTGGGATTCTTCTGTTGAGAAACCTTTGTTTAGATCTGTACCCCATTTTTAAATTGGATTATTTACTATTTTGATGTCTAGTTTCTTTAACTCGTCATATATTTTGGAGACTAGTCATCTGTCAAATGTTGGTGAAGATCTTTTCCCATTCTGTGAACTGCCACTTTATCTTATTGACCATGTCCTATGCATTACAGAAGTTTTTTAGTTTCATGAAGTCTCATTTATTAATTGTCAACCTCCATGTCAGTGCTACTGGTATTATATTCTGAAAATGGTCTCCTGTGCTTATGTGTTCAAGACTAGTTTCTATTTTCTCTTCTATCAAGTTTGTCAGTGACCAACCTCAATAAACCTGCTCAAAAAAATCCTACTCTTGCCAGGGTAGAGGTGTAGGAATTTAGAAATATTAGTAAAGAATACAAAGACATGTGTGAAAATAATTAGACAGAAAAACATAGTATAGTACCAGCAGGGAGTTCCAGCGAATACTGAATTTAATTTGCAGTTGCTTAAAATACCCCAACCCCAAGAAGTAGGAGAAAGATAAAAATACTCCAACCCCAAGAAGTAGGAGTAAGATAAAAAAGAAAAAAAAAACTGCATTAGCACCGTACAAAGAAATGAATAGGCTAGTTGAAAGTCACGGGCTACATCCATAGTTACATATTATGTTACTAGAACAAAACAAGTCATGGTCACACCCTAGACCAAAACATCCTGTAGGCAAACAACTGGGTGGAATTCAGTGTTTTCTCCTTAAAGGAACTGGAACTTTAGTTGGAGCTTTAGGCTTTTGTTTGAGGTAGAAACATATCTACTTCTCTATTCCTGAAGTACAAGGGCTGGATATTAGCCATACCTGTTGACATTAGTCTTGAGAGAGCAGAACTCTCTGATCTGAATCTATGTACTATTGGTTAGCTAATAAGAACTCTTACATATTGAATTAACCCATTTCTACCACAAGGATCATGGTTTACCAGGAAGGTTCTTTGATGTCTGTCATCTTCAGCAGTTACATGGCTTCTCTATAATTCTGCCTTCTTTCTCCCAACATTCAGTTTAGTTTTTCCATATAACCCTGCCACAAGTCAAAGCATCTTCTTTACTAACCAATGGTAATAAAACATATTCATAGTATACAGATGGAATTCTCATATCACCTCCACATTTCTGTCTAAATAAAAAGAAAGGTCTTAACTTTAATATAGTAAAATTAAATATAGCCAAGCAGGTATTAAGCAAAAATTATAGTTACAATATTTATATCTACTATATTTTTATCATAATTAAGGAACACTATATTTATAATTAACTATTCTTAAATTCCATAAAAGACCCCAGAAGGATATAATATTACCTAAGGCAATATACAGTGCATTATAAAAACTACCAAAACTCTAGAATTTTCAGAGACATCTCACTGCCTGGACAGTTACTCAAAGTTCTTCTGTAATGTTGTGGCATCCATCTTCAGCCTACAGGCCCGTAGTATATGACAGACTTTTCCATGAAGTGGGAAATTTGAAAGACTGTTTTGCCTCTTTTAGTAGTTTGTCAGTTACTTTCTTCTGCATCCTACAGAATGTCTGATAGACTCTTTCATGAAGCAGGAACGCTGAAGGACTCTTTCACCTTTTGCAAGTTCAACAGTCATTTTTCTCTGGGTCCTGTATGTCCAATTCATATAGTATAACATCAAGTAGTCCAGGCAAGAGCAGTTTCTTGCCCAAATGGACAGCAAACTCCATAAGCAGCCTCTTCAATGTCCATAATCCTCTTGAAGTAGATTGGTGCTGCCAAAAACAGTTATGTCTCATTATCATGTAAAGTTCTAAGTTCTTGAAACATTTTAAATGCCATATTCTGTAAGTCTTTGAGAGATTTGAAGAATACCTATCCATTTGAAATGTATCTCTGTATATCTTCAAAACCTAACTAACATGACTACAAGTTCGACTATTATAGATAACTATCTATAAATCTGTATTTCATAATTATATTTTTAAAAAGTTCTACAAGCATAATACCTTAATCAAGAGCATATATATATATATATATATATCTTTAATTTATATCAATAAACCAATATCCATACCAATACAAAGTATTCATTTCTATAGCATATTCATTTTTAAATGAAAACAAACATTTATTAACAATCATTTAGAGAATTTGGGCATTGTTCTCGAGAATACTTTCTGCTGTTCGGGAGCACTGTCAGTCAGGTCTTACATGGGGTATCCTGTGTCCATCTCAGATAACATTCCTAAAGCTGTCATAGATGTTGGACCATCTGGGCCATATCTTCAGGGAATCTTGTTTGGTCAAACCGTATTAGCTGCTAAGGGATCCTAGCTTTCTATTCTCTCTGGAAACAAAAGCAGAACCTCTTTTCCAAAGTAAGATGTCCTTAGACACAAATTCTGAAGTGAAGATACCTTTAAAACATATATATTGATTTAGCTCAGCAAATCATACAATGAATTATTTCTCTATACTTAGCTCATTCACAGCAAAAAAAAAAACTTAAAGAAAACACAATAGTATACATAATCCAGACTCTCTGTGTATATCCCACCTTTATGTGACTTATTTTCCTTTACTCATTCAATCTATGACTATCTGTACCCTGTCTTTTTAAAGACTTTGTTTTATTTTATTTCAGATGATTTACTTATTTTTATAACTCTCTATACTCTTTTTTTTTCTATTTCCAAAGCCAATGTACATTTTCCCAACACCATGACCCATTTAGAAGTCTTTTTTTTTTTTAAATCTGAATCTGTCCTTATTGCATATTTGTAATCATTTCTAGACCAGGAGCACCTTTTCAATTTTTTTTTAAATGCTAAGGAGGCATGGCTAGGACCAACTCTGCAGCCCTGCCTTCTTGCACCACCGAGTCCAATATGGCAGAGACATGTTCACTGCCTCTGCAAGTCATCCACACTGCCCCAAATCCTTGGTCACAGCAGTCTATGCTATCATTAAGCAATTTGTAACATGCTGCTCACAGAACCCATTTAAGTGTTTGGCCTGCTGAAAGAGCCAGAGCTGTTTGTGCAACTAACATGAACCAGAACCCCCTCACCCCCTGAAGAACATGTGCAGCCTTCTCTGCCAATGCTGTCAGGAAACCTCTCTTAAAGGAGCCTATCTGAAAAAAAAACAGTGGCTACCAAGAAGCTTCGCTAAACTCTGTATTTTTAAGTCTAGAATTCTTTTTCAAGCTCTCTCAAGTTTTATGTGGATATAGTCAGCCCATGTTGGTGTGCCCATTTGTAGGTGGAGATTGCTTGTTTGTTCCTGGCTTCCCAGACCTTAAATAATCTCATAGAAACTATATTAATTGCAACACTGCTTGGCCTATTAGCTCAGCCTTCTTATTAACTAACTCTTACATATTGAATTAACCCATTTCTATTCATTTATGTATCATCATGAGGCTCATGGTTTACTGGTAAGGTACTACAGTGTCTGTCCCCTTAGGCAGCTACATGGCTTCTCTCAGACTCTGCCATCTTTTTCCCAGCATTCAGTTTAGTTTTCATGCATAACTCTATTCTGCCCTGCCACCTCTCAAAGCAATGGCATTAACCAATGGTAATAAAGTATATTCACAGCATACAGAGGGGAATCCCACATCACAGTGTAACTGGATGTATGTTGAGGTCTTTGATCCACAAAGACTTGAGTTTTTGTGCATGGTGATATATGTGGTTCTATTTGTATTCTTCTATATGCTGGCATCCAGTTGTGCCAGCAGGATTTGTTGAAGATAACTTTCTGTTTTCCATCATATATTTTTGGCTTTTTCTGTCAAAAACCAGGTGTTCATAGGTGTTATGCTAGGGTGTTCAATTAGATTCCATTGATCCATGTGTCTGTTTTTATGCTAGTACCAAGCTGTTTTTATTACTGTAGCTCTATAGTAGAGCTTGAAGTCAGGAATGGCGATTCCTCTGGAAGTTTCTTTATTGTACAGGGTTTAGCTATCCTGAATTTTTTTGTTTTTCCACATTGAGTTGAATATTGTTCTTTCAAGGTTTGTGAGGAAACATTTTGAAATTTTGGTGGTGATTGCATTGAATCTATAGATTGCTTTTGGTAAGATTGCCATTTTTACAATGTTAATCCTTCCTTTCCAAGAACATGGGTGATCTTTTCATTTTCTAATACGTTCTTTAATTTCTTTCTTATAAAAGAAGATTGTAGTTTTTTCTATTGTAGCATCTGCTTGAGTGAAGCTTAGAGCTTTATATTTTAGCTCCATTGAGTATATTTTATATCCGTTTCAATTCTTTTCACTTCAAAACAATTTATGTTTTAACTTTTGATATTTTATTTATTTGTTTGTAAATTGTTTGATACTGTGCCCCAAACCTGGAAAATTTAGTTATTTTTCATTTTTGAATTTTAGCCTTAGTCTATATGGTAAGAGAGTTTTATAATATTTGAGTTTAGCACTTCTAGATATATTAAGCTTTTATGATCCATGATGTAATTTGCCTTGGTTGTTTTGAAATCTAACATTCATTGGATGCCAATCTTGCCACATGGACACTGTCTTGTTTAGTAATCCTACATACATAATAATTGTTTATTTTGCTCCTTCTATTAATTAATGGAAGTTTTGATATCTTCAGCTTGTGAATTTGTCTCTCTGACCCTCTGGTTTTAGGAGCCTGTTTTTGTACCTTTTGCAATTCTGTTTATATGTGCTGTCTCTCCATTTCATTACTTAACCCACCTCTCAATATGAAATGATTCTACAAATATAGTAACATTTTTGTTTCCTAACCTGCTCCTCTTAACATTAATTCAGCAAAAGAAGCCACATCTGTATTGGTACAGTATCAAGAATATCGGTATTCTTATACTCTTAACCCTTCTCCAGCTTTGTAGTTAGATGGACTATTCTTTTCCCATTAGATGGTATAAAGTTGAGTCCTGATTCCTCTGTGGCAATTCCTGCTTATTAGTAAGAATATTTAGGTCATATGCATTCAATTCTAATGTCAATATAGTTGAATTAAAACCTACCTTCTTTTATAGACATCATAGAGATTTCATCTGCTTTAAGCCTTCTACAAGAATGTATGTGTTCTTTCAGGATTTATGTTAGAGTCATAGCTATTGTGCAATTATAAAGCATTTTGTTTAATTTTATTTTCACAATAATTGTTGTTAGAAGATTTAAAATGCATATCATTTATTAATAGCTTTTACCTGTAAATAAATTCCATGGTTCACACATATTGTAAATTGTTAAAAGAAAATGCTTAGTTCCCCATTTTTGTTATTATTAATATATTCTTTCTGTCTACCTGCACTTTCATTTATATTAATCAACATATTTACTATTCTCAGCTCCTTTGTTCCTTTGTATAGATTTAAGTTCCCACATCGACTTACCATTCTTTGTGCAAAAAATGACTCATTATTCTCTTAATAAAATTCTATTGGAAATGAATTCACTCAGTTTGTCGATGTAGAAAATTTGTATTACTTTAGTTTATGAAAAGAACATTTTCAGGCTAACACGTTGTCTTACCAGCTTTTGTCCTTCCACAGTCTTATTGTTTGTAGTCTTCACAGTTTCTATACAAACAGGACTGTTCTTGTGTGTCTCTTATCTTTGTATTATTATTATTTTTTGTATTTTGCATATGACTGTCAATATTAGTAATATGTGTTCTATATTAGCACGTTTGTTTTGGATACAATGAAATACCTGAGGTAGGTTGTATGTGAAGAAAGAAAGTACTATATCTACATTACTGGAGATACAGGGCCACATTGCTGGCATTCACGGCTTTCTTTTGTTTTTTTTTTCTTTTCTGTCATACATTATTTCCTGATCACTGTTTTGCCTTCCTCCACTCATTTCACTCTTCCCCCACAGACCTCCCATCTTCTCATGATCCCTTACTCCTTCATTGTTTTCAACAACAACAACAAAAATGACATACCTCCCAGGGATATCAACCAAACATGACAAAATAATTTACAATAAATCTAGGCACAAACCCTCATATCAGGGCTGAAAGGGGCAACCCAGTAGAAGGGAAAAGTTTCCAAAAGCAGACAAAAAAGTAAGAAACAACCCCCACTTTCACTGTCAGGAGTCCCACAAGAACACCCAGCTACACAACTGTAATATATATTCAGAGAACATAGCTCAGACCCATACAGGGTTCATGATTGTGGCTTCAGTTTCTACGAGTCCCTATGAGCCCTGCTCAGTTGATTCTGTGGACCATGTTCTTGTGGTGTCCTTGATGTCTCTGGCTCCTGCAGTTATTTATGTTGAAGTTCTCAGGATAGTACATTAAGACAATAGAAATGCTTCTAAAATGACATGAGCACCACATTGTCAAGTAGGAAGCAAAAGATGGGTGGTGTGAAGATCAGTTCCATAGCAAACCCATTGTAATAGCTACCCAGGACCACACACAAAGAAAACCTTTATTCTTATAAAGAGATGCAGTCTCTGACTCAAGAGATGCCAAGCTTAGGATGAGGAAGTACTCCAGATGACTAACTCCCAGCTGAGAAGCCACTGGTAGTTGATAGTTGCTGAAGGAGGGAAATGTCACTATTTCAGAAGGAGAGGCTACCAACACATTGCCCCGTACCTATGCATATAAGGACAATACTATCTGGCCTCAAGAAGCTATTCAAAGTGAAAAACAAACAAAAATGGAGCATGAAGCTTGGTGTGGGAGTGGTTCATAGGAAGTTTGGGTGAGGGAATGGAAACAGATATGATCAAGATACACTGTATGCATGTATAAAATTTTCAAGGAATAAAAAATGCAGTATCATTGTATGCCTATTAGAATGACTATTACATATTTTAAAAAGCAAAAATAATTAGTATGGGTAAGAATGTGAAGAAAAGGGAATACTTGTTTGTGGCTGGTGGGAATGTAAGTTAGTACAATTATTATGGAAAAGAGGATACAGGTCTCTGCAAAAGTTATAAATAGACTGCTAAAATGGTAATATAATACAGCAACCCCATGACTGAGTATATATCAAAAGGAAATTAAATCAATGTGTAGAAACAGTGGCAGTTCTGTGCTCATTGCAGTATTAATATGATAATAGTTAAGACAGACTATCAGATTAAGTACCTGCCCATGAATTAATAACTGAATAAGGAAAATTTAATGTATAAATACTTCTGTATAGATACACACAAGATACTGTTAAGATATATAAAGAAGGACTCCCTGTCTTTTATAGCAATCTGGATGAATTTGGAGGAGATTTTATTAGGTCAGTCACAACAAATAATTACTGTATCATATTATTCACATATGAAACCAAAAAAATTGATCTCATGGAAGAAGGGAAGAAAATAGTAGCTATCAGATATAAAGTTATTTAAGGAAATGTTAAACAAATAGAAAATTTTGGTTATGTAGTTATTTTACAATGGACTTCTTCTGTTCAAGTAGTACCTAGGCAAGTGTTTGTCAAAACAGTATCTAAATATCCTTAAGTCTTCAAATGTTATTATTCTGTAAAATAGAATTGTGAGATTTTGATCAAATAAATAAAAGAACATTTATAAAATTAAATATCATATGTATGTTCCAAATAATGTCTCAAACTTGACTCACATGAAGAGGAGTTATTTGGAATTTCAGATGATATTGCTGATTGAAAAGTACTATAGATCTAAGACAATTATCTTAAGTATAGTTTACATATTTTTTAACCGTGGAATGTGTCTATATATGAATAAGTTTAAAATAATGGGAAACATCAGTCCAAAATAGTTGATTTAGTGCTTTGAGTTATAATCTTGTTGGAGGGATAAATGGATGATAGGATGGAGTGATACAGGAAAGAAGAGAGATCCTATGTAAATGAAGACAACTACAGTATTAATTGTACATATACTTCCATTCTTGTAAAATTGTATTTAAGAGTATCTGTGTATAGAAGATAACTAAAGATTCTACTGTCGAGTTGTATCTACTTAGTAATTATAATTTTTGTGAGGAATAGTAGATGGTAATTTAACAGTGGATATCTACAGTCCCAAGGGGGTGGAATAGGAAGGAACATAAAACTTTGTATTCACACGGTGTAGGAGGTTCTTCTGTATTTATGTTGCTTTCATTGGTTGAATAAAGATACTGCCTTGACCTTGTGATAGGGAAAAACTTAGATAGGTGGGGAGACAGAACTGAATGCTGGGAGGAAGAAGGCAGAGTCAGAGAGAGCCACCATAGAGTAGTCAGAGTCAGACATGCTGAATCTTTCCCGGTAAGCCACAACCTCATGGTGTTACACAGATGATTAGAAATGGGTTGAATCAAGACGTGAGAGTTAGCCAATAAGAAGCTAAAACTAATGGGCCAGGCAGTGATTTAATTAATACAATTTCCGTGTGGTTATTTCAGGGGTTAAGCTAGTAGGGTGGCAGGATGCAGCCTGCTCCTCCCTACTACATTCACATTATTTTTATTGCAGCCATGAATATTAAATATGTTTTTATGTCCACACATACATTGATATATACATCAGCCACGCTGTCTGAGGGGAATAGGGATACGTTTTCTGCATGTTCAGATGCCCAGAGCCTGCACATAAAGAACAGCTGTGTACTGAACTCATCGTGAGAAAACTCAAAGGAAACCTTTACATATTATGAAGGATGACGATTGTTACAGGAGCATTTTGTATAGTTTCTTTTTTCAATAGATAGTTTCTTTTCAGTTGGATGTACTTTTTAAGGATACTAATTTGTAACAGATCTTTTATCAAGCTTTGAAATGATCATCAAATGGAGGAACATGAACATGAATCATAAAATATTAGTTTGATATTATTGAATACACTCTAATTACCTCTCTGTTCACTTCTTTGCTGGAAGCATGTTTTTCTCCTTACATAGTCATTAAGTTCCGCAAGTATGAATTTAAACCATTGCAAAATTATTTTCCTCTTGGTATTCTACACTCCCCATCAGCAGGGTAGCCTAATTCGATGATGTTGGAGAAAAATACTGAATTAATTAGTTTTTAATTAGTTTTTAGATAAATACTGCAACAACTTAAGTAGTTGTTAAAGGATAAATAAAACTTCGGATACCTAAAATGAAAATGATAATGTCCTCGACTTATAATGTTGTTCTTTTCCTGTATTTATTTCACACCCAAATAAACATATACCAAATAATTCCCACAGAAGACTGCACATTGGGAGGAATTTCTCTTATAAGTTAGAATATATAAAATTGTCATACATTCATGCAAAATGAATCTTTACTAATCTTAATGATTAACAGTGATTTCCATTTTAGAGAAAAGGTATGGGTTTAGAAACAGAAAGTCACCAAATGCCACAGAACAAGTCTCACAACTTTATTCTTTTTCTTCTATGACTTCGTTCCCCTTCTTTATTCATCCTTTACATTTTGATATATTTCTATTGAGTGCATATGATATAAAGGATGTGGATGGCCCCAGGGAGTGTGTGGAGGTCACAGAACATTTCAATGGAGTCAGTTCTCTCCTCCCAGCTTCATGCAGGTTCTGAAAATTAGACTAGTTTATCATGCTCCAACAAGTGCCTGTACCAGATATACCATTCTCCCAGCCCCCGGGCATCTATTAGACTAGGTTATCATGTTCCAACAAGTGCTTGGACCATTCTCCCAGCCCCCATGTATCTATCTATTCTAAGTGAAACATGCTACACTCTTTCCATGATTATTTTATTTTGAAGACATTTCTTTTTTCTGCTCCTTCATTCATCCATTTCCCCAAACCTGTTGCAAGGTCCATAAAAGCCTGTGTTATTTTATTCACTGGCATGTTTCTAATAATGTCTGATGGTGAATTAATGACCCCTAAGTATTTATCCATGGAATGAATGGAAACAGAAGTAATTTTGGAAATGTAAATCATTCTATCAACAGAGGCTATTTTATAGCTCTATCTATCTTCCTACTATGAGAACTTTTATTAAAATAGTCAAGCCTCCTTCTAAAGTATCATGACAGTAACTACCATTGTCTACCATACTGTACTCCGCTTCTTCTTGACTGCCTTGTTATTTGGTCATAAACATTTTAAGAGCAATAACTACAGAGTCAGATCTAATCAAAGACCATGTGTTTATAGTTTGGTTTGTTTTTAATCATTGCCCCAATGTATAGCCACATACTTTTTAAAGGCTATAAATATAAACCAATACTTCTTACAATCAAAATTCAAACTTAATAGAAGGGTTTGGGGGACTTATGGATGGTCATTTACATTATGGCTTATATCACTGCTTTATGAAATCTAAGCTTCTTGAAAGAAAACTGTATAAGACTCTGTGCTGCAGAATTTGTGTGGTAATGTACCCAGAGTGAGCATTGCAAAATCTAGAAGCAACATCTTGTGTTTATTGGCCATCTCTTAGACACAGTTACATGATTCTAAAACTTATTTCATTGGCTATTATATACAGAATTTTAAATATCTTGGATGAATTCTGGAGTGAATTTTGAGAGATAGACATCATTATATTTTATATTTACTAAAAAAATAACTGAAAGGAAATTTTTTCCCAGCAGAATTTATAACATAATGTTCTAAACTACAGACTGATCAAAAATTACCATTTTGAGAATGGAGCTTGGAAGAACCACAGGAGTTTCTTCAGTGCCTCTGTAACCACAGCAACCTCAATTGTGATTTTCGTATTCGACACCCTCTGCAAACCACTTAGGCTTCACATGGAATATAAGAAAGGGAAAAATTAGGCATGATTATTCTCTCCTCTCTATCTGGAATTTCAGTGCCTTGGCTCTGCCCTCAGAGATTTGCAGGTAGGGAGTATTTCGCTGCAGTCTAATCATTTTGTCTGCCTTAATTCTCTGTCCTCTGTTGTGCCGTCTTCATGATGTTACTGGAACATGAATCTGAGCTTTTTCTGTGAATCATTGTCCTCCAAGTATGACATGGCCATTGCTCTCTTGAAATCAAAGGAGCTGTGACTACTCACAAGTAAAATCCTTACCAGACTGGATCCAATAATATCCCTTGTAGAGGGGAGGAGGAAACAGAGACGAAGCAGAAGGACTCGAGGCAGCACTACAAGCCCCGCCCTTCAGCCAGTTTCTTAAGACCCTGTAAGAAGCCAGCTTCTCTCCCATGGTCCTACAAGTGAACACAGAAATCTCATTGGCTCCTGAAAGGGGACTTTCCTAAAATCATTTCTTTATTTAACAGCTGATGTTCATTTAGTGAGTACATACCATGTTTGTCTTTCTGGGTCTTGGTTACCTCACTCAGGCTGATCTTTTTCTAATTCCATTCATTAGCCTATAAAACTTGTGATGTCAATTTTTTTATCAGCTGAGTAATATTCTATTGTATAAATGTACCACATTTTCTTTTTTAATTCTTCTGCTCTTAAACCCTTTACCTCCCACTGTGTTGTCCTGTCCAGCTTTGATATAAGAGTTTGTCCCTACTATTATGACATCATGTTATGGTTTGTTTGGTTGATATCTCTGGGAGACCTGCTCTTTTATGAAGGAAAATGGGAGGCAAAGTAGATCTAAGGAAGAGGGGAGATGACAAAGGAACTGGGGGGAGTAGAGGAATAAGAAACTTCAGTCTGGATATAATATGTGAGAGAAGAATAAATAAAAAATAAAATAAAATAAATGTTTTGGTGTCCTGGCAGTGGCAGTTAATGTCTGCACAGTTCTCCCCAGCAGAAGCTGATATTATATCTTACTTTTCCTCTACATAAGTCCTCAGCTCTTCACGACAGACTCAGGCAGGGAGGGGCATAGCACTGTCTAGAAGTGCACTTTTGTCTGAAGGTGGCAATGAACATGATAATGATGTTCGCACCTGTCCTTTAAAACACATCTTCTGTCGCCTGTATGGAAGTGTTTTAGATGCTGTTCCCTTTTAGCTTTCACAGAACAAGATAATTATTATTCTCCTCTTAACAAATGAGACTCAGAGAAGTTAATTAGCATGTTCAAAGTCACCTAGCCACTCCATGGTAGGTCAATGCTATGAGACTAAGCTTCTCTGACTTCAAAGCTTATGTTTTCTCCCTCTCTATGATCAGAACTCGCAGCTTAGACAGATAAATTTCCCTAGATACTTCTAGAGGCACCCACGTCCCTTTGTGAAGTTTGTTCTCACTTTCTGAAACACTGTCTCCTCTTGATCACTTGCAAAGTCATTTTTCAGCCAACAACAACTAAAGCCCAGCATTCTCTCTGAAGCCCTCCCGGCTTCCCCTCCTTCCCAGAGGTGCTGAGGTAATCAACGCCCTCTTCTGCATTTACTGAATCCTGTCTATAACTCTGTTACAACACCTGAATTATCACTTTAATGATTAAGGCTTGCATATTCTACTCAATTTTTCAACTATAATTTCCCTTAGGGGAAGTGTCATGAATTATTCCTTTACATATTTTATTCACTTCACAAAAAGTAATTTTAAGTAATCCGAAAATATAATCCAAGCAATAAGGAGAACAATTTACAAATACTGCCTTTTACATGTCTGTGCATAGTGTCACCCGCTGTCAAAGGTACTTATCTCTTCTACTCAGCCATGGAAGTCCTGTTTATATCTTCTTCCTATGCCTTGGCATGTCTATATTAGATTCTCTAAGGCTTTGTTTTCCTGCTAAGCTATGCGAACCAAAGGCTCTTACTTTTGTGCTATCTTTAACCTACTTTTGTTTTACTGGTTTACCAAAGGTTGCAAACAAAATGTGTCTTTTAGTCCTTCTGTGATGCTAAGGCTCACACGTGTGTGGTTTTGTTGGGGGGGGGACAGTATAACAAACAATATCATTTCAGATAACACACAAATTACATGTATATGGGGAATATGAAAAATATGTGTGGATGGTAATACATTGCTCCTATGAAGAGTTTCATTTCTTTAGATTTTTAAGACAGATGGCATGTTTAATATCTGGGTCTGGCTGTATCTGACTATGTCCTTGACTATAAGTTTAGGATTTCAGTGAGTCTTTCTGGGTCAATCATATATGAAATCTAAATTTATAGTATGTCCTCCCTCCCTTTTTCCTTTCTTTTCTTTCTTTCTTTTTTTTTGTTGTTAAAAGGAATCTTCCTATTACTAGTATCTAGGCAAAAGAAATGGAAAATTGTCCTTTATTTGTGAGTTGGGAGATAATGGAATAAAGAATCAGCAGGAAAAAAAATAACCTTCCTATGTAATTATCACACAGTACACTACTGCCTAAGTCTTTCTTTTATCCTAACTTTGGCAAATTATGTATCTAGTATTAGAATTGCTGTGGTATGTGGAAATTGCCTATTTTTTCTTTTCATTTGCAGTGCCATAATGATTTAATTAGTCTTACTGATAGACCAGTGAGTGAAGGGTTATTTACAGGAGCTTGGCCAACTTACCAGTAGCTATATTATTGAAGAAAATGTATCTCCTTTCACTAGCAACCATTAACTGAGGACAAAATCCTCAGGGAGGGTGGGGCCTCTTGGATCTCTCCCTCCCATCTCTATTACTTTGAAGATCCTTAATTATACTTCCTATAAAGAGTGTAGCAATTTGTACACCTATCAATAATGTATGAATGCATCCTCTTCATGCCCTTGCTAGAATTTCTTGTTTTCAGTTAGCCAATAGCTAATTTCATTATTGTGAGGTGATATCCCATGATGGTTGTGATGTGCATTTCCCTGACTATTAGTGATGTTACACAATTTTTGAAATAATTTTGCTCATTCATGTGGCACTGTTTCCCACTACTGTGAGCACATCCAAATTAACTTAAATCAGCATTCTGATAAAAGAGACATTCTCATTGCCTTGTGGTCCCTTAGCTCTAGCTTCTTATTGGCTAACTCTCACATATTAATTTAACCCATTTCAGTTAATTGGTGTATCACCATGTGACTGTGACTTACTGACTAAAATTTCGGTGTCTGTCTCTGGCAGGGCTACATGGCTTCTCTCTGACTCCGCCTCCTTTCTCCCAGCATTCAGATAAGTTTTCCCTGCCTACCTAAATTCTGCCCTATAAACAGGCCAAGGCAGTTTCTTTGTTAATGAATGGTATTCACAGCATACAGAGGAGAATCCCATATCAGGCACAGAAAGGGAAAGCTATATGACCTGACTTAGGAACTAGGAAACAAATGCTTCTCGCACACACTGGGAGAGAAATAATGTGTTTAAGAGGTGTGGGAGGGTAGGAGAAAAAGAAAGATAGGGACAGTAAATAATAAGAATTAAGTTTTGGTATGCTGCTATATACTAGATTGTCTATAGATAATGCTAAAACTAAAACTCACAAAAAATGGACTTTCAAAGTTTTTGCCAGGACAAAGGGTAGAATTTGGGGAAATATAGATGTCTAGTCTAATTTTAGCAGGAAAGATTGCATGCATGTATCAATACACTATCACATGTCACTCCACAAGTATGTGCAGCTTTCATTATGGTTAGAGAGTAAAGTTTAAAATAAAAACAATCTTAATCTGCAACTGTACACAAAGGCAGAGAATAAGAAACTGTGGAGTGCCTGGAGCCAGTTGATGCATCTACAACGCACAGGGCTTGTAAGTGCCAGGGAATCAGGAATGCCTGCTGTGGGGTATCGTCTAGACACAACAGGGATGCTGCATCCATGAAATCTCAGCACTACATTGGCCTAAACAAGACTTGCATAATGGTAACACCAGTCGACAACAAAAGCATAAATTTCACTAGGCTCCACCTAGACCAGTGGTTCTCAACCTTCCCAATGCTGTGATCCTTTAATACAGTTCCATGCATCAGTAATACCCCAACCATAAAATTATTTTCATTGTTACTTCATAACTGTAATTTTGCTACTATTGTGAATCATAATATAAATATCTGTGTTTACTGTTGGTCTGAGGTGATCTCTATGAAAGAGTCATTTGGCCCCCAAAGATGTCGCAACTCGTAGGTGGAGAACCACTGTGATAGGTTACTTAGTCCCAAGTGGTCAGTCCTAAACAACATGAAATAGACTAAGTAGGGTGTGTGTAAAACAATAACAAGTTACAGCTCATGAATTTAAGAGAGAGTGAGAGAGGCCATGGGAGGCGATGGAGGGGAGAAAGGAGTGGAGTGGGAACCCTGGATAAAATTCTCAAAAAATAAAATTAAGTTTAAAAATTAAATCATCTTCGGCTGCTGCGTAAAATGGAAAATAACCCACTTCAGACGAGTGTTTTAATTCCTAATGTAGAAAAGAGAGTGAAAAAAAGATAAAAATTTAATTAAGGGGGTCATTTTAGGGTTTGCAAGAGACTTGACTCTAGAGGGGTTCCCAGGTCCAAGGAGAGGTCCCCAGATTGTTCCTTGGGCAGCAGAGGAGAGGGTGCCTGAACTGGACTTTTCCCATAGCCACACTGATGAATATCCTGCATATCACCATAGAACCTTCATCTGGCGATGGATGGAGATAGAGACAGAGACCCACATTGGAGTACTGGATTTAGCTCCCAAGGTCCAAATGAGGAGCAGAAGGAGGGAGAACATGAGGAAGGAAGTCAGGACCACGAGGGGTGCGTCCACCCACTAAGACGGTGGGACTGATCTAATGGGAGCTCACCAAGGCCAGCTGGACTGGGAGTGATGGAGCATGTGGTCAAATTGGACCCTCTGAATGTGGCTGGCAATGAAGTCTGACTGAGAAGCCAAGGACAATGGCACTGCATGGACTGACTTTGTGGGAGCCTGGTTTGTTTGGATGTTCACCTTTATAGACCTGGATGGAGGGGGGAGGACCTTGAACTTCCCACGGGGCAGGGAACCCTGACTGCTCTTAAGACTAGAAAGGGAGAAGGAGGTGGGGAGGGGGAGGGAAAAAGGAGGTTGGGAGGAGGTGGAAATTTTTAATAAGTAAATAAAAAAAAACAAGTAGGGACAAATTTTGCAGATGTAAGCATCTGTGTGGCAGGGATAAGTGTGACCATGGTAGTGGTGTCTTTGGGAGAAGGCAGGTGAGAGCTCTAACAGGTCTGAGCATGGCAGACATTGCAGACAGGTTTTGCCCTTCTGCCCGTTTTTCTCTCCCTTGTTAAAGAAAGTTACATTCGTAAAGCTAGCCCCCAAGGTCTATTCCCTTATTTGGCCACTGACTCATTCATGAGACAAAATACCAAGGCCCAACAATCAAAATTCATTATTTGGCCAATATGTCCAATCAGGATTCACCAGCTCACCATAGCATCCTTCTTAAAAACCCGTTCCTTCAGAAACACCCGCTCTGGTTCTCTCTCTTGCTTTTTTGTTCTTGCTTGCTTGCTGTTGCTGTTGCCCTTGCGGCCTCTCCCCCATGCCCTACTTGCCCCTCCAGGGTAATAAATCTCCTTTGAGCTGAGAATTTGGTGCTGGGTATGTCCTGTTCCTATTCGGGGGATTGGGGTGGGGTGTACCCTTCAACATGTATTAAAAGACTTTAATTTCCCAGAAAAAAAAGAGATAAAAATTAAATTTGTAACCTATTTAAAAGATATCTGGATAGATTCCAGTAATCCTGTCTATGATGCATGAACTGAAGAAATGATTGATATTTAATTTGTAAAAACTTTTCATGGCACAGTGTCACCTGCCATAACTGCTAAAGTCTCGAATTCTAGTTGAGAAAACAGACATGCACACAAATAACTATAATACAATCTAGACAGAACTTATGGACATCATCATACCACAGGCTGGTGTTTCCAGAATACTCTTCAGATACCAAAAAAATGATTTTATGTTTTAGCTTATAAACCTTATAATATATACATATATGTTTATAAATAATAAATTCAGTGAATACTTTTATAAATTTTTGCTTTATTTATTAGTGGAGAAGGGTTGTGTGAGTTCAAAGGTAACCATGTAGAGTAAGTCAGAGGGCAATTAAGGGGAGCTGATTTTCTCCTTCCATAACTGAGAACTGAGCTCAGGTTGTCAAGTTTGCTGGTGATCACCTTTCCTCCTGGGCCGCTCAAAAGCTGTCCGGGATTCCTTATATAATGCATGAAGGTTAACATTGTCAAGAAGTAGTCTGTGACCTACTCCTAATGCATTTCTGAGTCTCTTTCCTTAAGACATATTTACTGTCTGTCTTACTGCTCTTTGTTTGAACCCTATCAATATATTATACCTGTATTTATTTTCTCTCAGTTTAAATTCGGCTATTTCAGCACTTTGCATTCATACATGTGTACATGTGAGTGTGTATGTGTTTTTTTTCCTGCCTAACTAGATTCTAAATGACCAGAAAAAATAAATCTATGTAAGGTGATCGTAGATTCATTGTGTGTCCTGTCCCCGTGAATAGCAGTGTTACTATAGAGGACATTGATCCATAAATTTTCAGGTGCTGAATAAAATACTAAGCAAGAGAGAAAAGGAGAAGTTGGTGGAAGCAAGAGAGAGGGTGAAGAAAGAGAGGGTTTAGCTTCTCACAGAGGTGAGCGTCATACAATAGTTACAAGTCACATGTGGCTATCTACATTTTGGTTTAACAAATTAAGTAACAAATAAAATCCAGTTCTTCAACTAAACATTCTACCTATGTCTACATGTCCTAGTAATTTTATCACTGAAAAATGCAGACTGTCTCTGTGCTATAATAATACTCTATTGCATAGCATTGACGCATTATGTTGATCCATTCTTCTCCTACACACCAACATACTTCCCATGTCTCAATATGGAAAGAAAACAAACTTTTTCCAGGCTAGGGTTTTGTGTACTGTTTTGTCTTAGAAGAAGCTCAATGTTTGATGGATTAACCTGATTGTGTTTGCAGCGATTTTCTCAAGTCTCTTTTTCACTTTGGGAAGCCAGATTTTTATAAATCAGATGCATGAGCTTGGCATATACAAACCTTTTCACACACAACCCTCCTTGATTGTCAGAAGGAGTCCTGATGGCCAAAGTATTATAGGTGAGCATTAATTATCGTGATCATTAATTGTCTATGTGTTTGTCTCAAATATAATTCATTGAAACACCAAGCTAATGTTAAAAAAGATTCTTGACAACTCGACCAGTTTCAGTTTAATTCTATTAACTTGCATTTCTGAGTCCTTAGTTCAACAGAATGATCAGTAAGAAAAACAAAGAGAGAAAACTTGAAGTCTCTTTATAGTGTGAAGGCAGTGGTCATTTCAAAAATAAAATAATAACTTAAAATTGATAATAATGTATTAAATCCTGAGACTCTGAAATAATTATAACTGCAGTTAGGAAGAGATTAGCAAAACTAATAACCCATTTCAGATTGTACATAAGGCTCATGCTGTTTTTGAGGATAGACATACCCTATAGAGTTGTAACCAGGCAGGTTGTTAATATAGCTATGCTGTGAGCAGTTGCCTAGCTCAAATGAAGTCCTGGGTTTAGTTTCCTGACCACAAATGCAGAAGCAGCAATATCAGCAGACAAGTCAGTGGGGCTGGAGAGATGACTCAGTGGTAAAGAGTAGTTATTGCTCTTCCCTAGGACCTGGGTTCAACTCCCAGCACAACACTGGTGAATTACAATTTTAGTTTCAGAGGATCCAATACCATCTTCTTGCCTCCCAGGGAATCAGGCTTGTATGTGGTACACAAATGTACATGTAGATAAAATACCTATAAATAAATGAATGAATTATAATAAAAATTAATAAAAATGTCAAAAGAAGTACATTTTGATAAGTCTGCATCCAAATGTCAGGACATCCCCAAACGATGTCCGCCTTACTTGAGAAAACAGAAAGATGCGGCATGTGCTAATGGGTTTCTCACATTCAGGTTATTAGCGCCTGTGAAGTTCTTCCTTTTAGAGAGTTGATGTAGATCAAATGAAGGTAATATTTCTTTCAAAGATATCCTAGATGAGTACTTAAATGATTACCAGTGAACAGTTATGGATTTATTGAATGGACTTTTGCTGGGAAAACTATGGGCTGAAGCCCTGACTGTAGATGTTAAGGAAATAGTCATTCTTGATCTAGTTGTTCAGAAATTTCAAGTATCTAATGAGTTCACCTTAGACCAGATGTGGATTTTAATACTGGATGTGCCCTTGTAGTTGATATGCCAAAGGCTTCATTTCAGACAGGAAAGATTATATGTCCTTCAAGTGTCCATGTGGACTAAGGTATTCTACAGCAACTTTTAAGTTTTATGATCCTTTTGTTTATATTCAGGGAGAATTCCTTCCATGGTAACATTTCAGAGAGTCAATCTGAACATGCAAGTTTATTCAGTTTCTAAATTATTCATAATTAGTCTTCTATACTTACTCCTTCTCCAAAGTAGGAACTATGCCAGACCCTCTCTCTTCTTTTCCTTCCTTTTCCCCTTCTTTTTCTTCTCCACTCTCAGTCCCTCCTCTCCCCATTTACCTTTTCCTACTTTCCTCTGCCTCCCACCTCCTACCTCCTTCCTTTTCTTTTTCCTGGTGCATCTTTTCTTTATTATGAGGTATGAATGAACACCCACTCTGTGCCCCAAAAAGAGGAAGGCAGAGAAGCCTTGCCTGTAGGTCAAATGGGGCTTCTTTACCTTCAGTGAGTTTACAAGCTAGCAAAGAGATAAATAAAATAATTTTAACTTCATGTTATGTTTTGGAAATAAATGACAACTTTTGAGTGTTAAGACTGTCAGAGTCATCCATAAATATACTCTAACTTTGGTCTTTATATTGCTTATGTTGTCATTAGTATTTGTTATCAAGAAAAAATTCAGACTTTGCTTTAAAATAAATAAATGATTAAATTACTCCCCCAAAGAGAGAGTCCAGATGGAACTGCGGTTCCACCTGGGCCCTCATGTCTACTCAGTTGCTGTTATCTTCAAACTGCAACTCATAATGGCCTCATAAGAGCATATCGTGAATCAGGGAAAAGAGAATTTTCTTAAAGCTCTAATTTTTTTTTAAATTTGTAGCCATCTGACTTGAGTCCTGTACCCATTCACAAAAGTCGGGCCAACAGCAAGGAAGGGGTCACCAAAGCTAAAGGAGGTACTCTTGACAGAAGAAAAGTGGTATAAAAACATGGCAAGGTGACCAAGGTCAGTTGTTTACAACACGCCTTGGATCACAGTCTGGTTTAGAAGGCATGAGAAAGAGAGTCTGTTCTTCTACTGAAGGCTCATTTTTGCTGTTTTCTTAAAGAAAAGAAAGAAATGGTCCATTAGAAGTTTGCTAGCCCATCTCTCCCCACTTCCTACTTATTTTCTCCTAGCTTCTAGGTATTTAATATAAGCTCCAGCACTTACCCAGAGACTGAACCAAAAGATACTAGTATGTTTAATGGTAAGTTGTTAGTGCTTCGTCTAGATTATTATATTATAAGTGAGATGTATATGTTTTTAACCTGTATTTCTTTATTTTCCTAAATAGTTTTTAAGGACAAAAACTTTACATTACATTTATAATGAGCTGTATAGGTCCAGTACCTTAAACAAGAATAGAAACTTATGTGAAGTATAACAAAAAACCAACCTTAAAATTGTATAAATCTACAAAAAAACCCATATGAGACTAGTAGTTGGTTTTTTTTTCAGTTGAAAAGTAGATTCAATAATCTATCCTTTTATCCTATCATTTCTAGATCCCCCTTTTCTTTTCAGAATGACATCTGTGAATCTAATTTCCTTTGTTCAGCTTTTTCTCTGACCATTACCAATAACAACTTGTAACCAACCCCCTAACTGATGACAAATACCCATGACCCACTGAATGACCAAAAGCTACCCACTCCACCTCTTGGGAATGTGGATGTCATGTTCTCTAGATTTCTTGATGTTGTCTGGGGGTAATGGCATCTCTTAATGACCCTTGGAAAATTGGGATAATGGTCAAGTCCTGAGAGAGCTAGCTGCTGTCTAGTCTCGGTGTGATGGGAAAATGTAGGGTTTATCTGAATTCTGGCTGGAGTAATCTGTGACGCTGGCTCATGTTTAATACTTTAAGAGAACAACATGTATGTCTACATATTAATGGCTATCAGCACTAGTGATGTTTTTGTTTGATTTCTAACAAACTGATTGACTTATACCAGTTATCTGAATCTATGTGCTTCTGTCCCCTGATCTGCAAAACTAACCTCGTGAGACCTTGCTATGTTGCTAAGAAAAATTTACAAGGCAAATAGGTTACACTGATGTATATGAAGTAACATGAGTAAATCATGATACTGTCAATAATACCATGATATAATGAATAATCTAGAAACTCTAAAATCTGGTTAGCAAATGTTAAGAGGAGATGGCTTCAATGGTTAAGAGCACTTACTGCTCTTCTAGAGGACTGGAGTTTGATTTCCAGACCATCTGTAATTCCAGTCCCAGGGTAAACCAACATGCTTCCATGGCCGCCTAGAATGTATGTGGCGCACAAACATGCACAAAGCACTTATACACACAAAATAATAAAATGATGTTTTCTAATATTGGAAAAATGATTCTAGCAAATATAAAACGTTTACGATAAGATCGAAAGGTGCAAGCAGGCAGGAACTAATTGTCTTGTCTTGAATACCACTTTCATTTTCTCTTCTTCATTGCCCTCAATCTAATTCTGGAAGTATCTATTTTGCAACTAAGTGTGAACAAGCTGGAATTGAATCTATTGAGCTTTCAGTTCAAAGTATTCTCCTGAAGGCACACAGAAGTTCTCTTTCAGACATCAGCAGGAACAACAATGGGTCAGTACTGAGGGAAGAGGTAGGGGCAGGAAAGAGTGTTCCAGCTGACGTCTCTCTCTAGGACATATGGCATCTGGGTCCACCGTGCATCTGAAAGAATAGTAATTTTTTTTATTCACATGGTTTTTCCCCCTCTGTGCTGGCACTGAAGTGTCAGATCTATTTCCCTAAAGAAGCAACAGGGAAATGAGCTGTGGCAAATACTCTATTTTTGGAGTGAAACCCCTCAAGTCCTAGAGAATGTCCTGGGATTAAACAGTCCCTTCCATTTCTAATGTCATCAGACTCTCTCCTGAATAAAGTAGCAGAAAGCACTATGGCTGTTGTAAACAACTTCAATTTTAATGTGAAAATTTCATACCGAGGTGGTTTGAATTCTTTACAGAGATAATACAAATTTTAGCTAAATAAATCCAGAGTGGTAAGCATAGTTCCAAAAATATTAATGCAGGATCTGAAAATGGACTATGTCTCAGATGCCATCCTTAGATCAGATGGTTTGTGATTGTAATTGATCTTTGACTAGTACCCTGAGGCATAAATACAGTTAAGTCTTACAAGAATATATGCATAAAAATAAAATAGACCTACTTTATGTTTTATCAAACTCAGAAACCCTTCTGGAATTATAAAGTTTCATATGCTGAAATAAATATTTTTAGATTTAGCAGTTCTGGGATGCTCAAGATCATTTTATAACAAGAGCCTTATAACATTTTTACATAGGCAGAATGCTAATACATCAGCTTGTAAATAATTCAGTTATCATTAAAACCATTCTAAACATTTCACGAGACTATAAAAATATGTTCAAAGACAGCTTTTAAATGACTTTTACTCTTTCCCTGGTTAATTAAATAAATATATTTCTTCTTCCTTTTCTTTTTTCTTCTGTACTCATGTAAAAAGATTTACCCCCATAAATTCCTTGTTCAGGAAATAATTCCTTCAGCGGATAGAATTCATAGCTTAAACATCAAATACCTTCTCTGATTCAGTCAGTTAGAAAATACTGTAAGATGGAACCAGGTATCAACTCCATTTTCTGGTCTCTTCTTTACCAGATCTTACCATGAATATAGAAGAAATTTAGATCATCCTCCACTCAGTGTATGAGTTAGATTGTAGCAGTTCAGAAAAATAGACACTCCTGAAACTAAAGAAATCTGGGACACGGTTGGCAATCTTTCTCCTTTCCAATGGTTCTAGATTGGTAGGTTCATTATTACATTAAGCAGACAGTTACCAATGGGCAACTTTAAGGAATTATTTACATATGTGTAATTTGGTACTAAAACAAGCACTTTTTCCCCAGAAGTAGAATTTCCGGAAGTAGAAGCAATCAGCTGGCTTTGAGACACTCATGATAGGTCCAGAGTCAAGCGGAAATCGAGTAGCCAGGCTTTCCAGCAGATCTCAGAACAAATCTGTTGAAATGGATGGAAATGATTTAAGTATTCCCTGAGTTCCTCCATGATTTTTTAAACGTTTGTCTTCACTTGTCTGCCGGATATTCTGCATCAAGAACAAAAAGCATGAGCATGATTCAAAATCACTTTGGCTCATAAGAGTAAAATTTCATTAGAGTTTTGTCAATTTTGCTTATGTTGTGTGTCTTCTTAGAACACCTGTAATTATTTTTTTCCTAAAGTTTTCTGAATTCATCTGCAGCTCACATAAAGAACATAAAAGTGAACATATTGATAAGGCACCATGTATCAATTGTGTATATAACTCACATTGTTTATATCAGGTTTAATGTTTATTTCCTCAAACCTTTGCCAAATATATTTTTACTCTATCTTTTTAAAATGTGCATTATATCGTTCTGATTACACCACTGTTTTGTAACAGCACACCTAATCTTGTTTATTGTACCTATCTATTGATCAGCCTCACCTTCCATCTTTTCCTACCTATAATGGACTCTGTAAGGGCCACTCTAATCAAAAGTCTATAAATCGCTGGGTGTTGGTGGCGCACATCTTTAATCCCAGCACTCGGAAGGCAGAGGCAGTTCAATCTCTGTGAGTTCGAGGCCAGCCTGGTCTACAAGAGCTAGTTCCAGGATAGGGTCCAAAGCTACAGAGAAACCCTTTCTCAAAAAACCAAAAATAAAAAAGTCTATGTAGAAATAAGATTGGACAGTGTGTGTCATTCTTTGACGACCTTGATTTGTATTGTTTTCTATCCTGAAACTGGACTGTGTTCTTTTATTCTAATCATTTTCTGGCACAGATTTGGGTAGAAGTTTTCAGTTTTTCTTCTTCCAACATGAAGTTAGTCTTTGGTACCCTTTATTATATATATGTACATTTCTACCTCACCTAGTCTTTCAGTTTTATTTTTTATGATAAAGAATGTTCAATGTTATCAAGTGCTCCTCTGGTATCTGGTATTATAGTCATATGGCTGTTTCTGTCATCCATCTAATGTTGAGCACTGTGATTATTGATTTTTGCATATTGGGTATCTTTGCAGACTTGTGATGAATCCAACTGGACTATAATGAGCAGTCATCTTAATGTAATTTTGCAATGTCTCGTATTTTCTTATAGATTCTTTACCTGTGTTTTTCAAGGTTATAAAACTTCATCTTAGATGTAATAATGTTGGCCTTAGAAAGCCTATTTTGAAGAAGTCTTCATTTTAAAAAAAAATCCTTAAAGTTGACATTATTATTTTTCTATGCTTGATGGAATTGAGCAATGAAGCCATCTGGCCCTGGCATTTAATGGGAAATTTTCTTACTAATTCAATTTTATTGCTTGTTACTGGTCTGTTCAAGTAGTTTATTTCATGACTTAAGGTGTATGTGTCTAGAAATCCATTTCTTGTAGGTTATAAGACTTATTGATGTGCAGTTGTTCATACGGAGCTTTAAAGATATCTCTATTTTTGTGTTATCCATTAAAGTTGTTTTCCTTTCATTTGCGAGTTTCAGTTTTCTCTACATGTATTTCTTAGTTTGATTAAGTGTTTATGTGTAATATTTACCTATTTAAAGAACCAGTTCTTACATTTGTTGACCTTTTATGTTGTTTTCACACATTTATACTCCAGGTCTTGTTTCTTTTCTTCCATTGGTATTGTTTTGCTTGCCCGTGTTTTTCTGGCTCATTGAGAGGTAATGATAAGTGGTTTGAAATTCTTCTTTTTGATGAAGGAATTGATGGATAGAAACTCTTCTTTTAGTCCTTTTTTTTTTGCTGTATCTCATATATTTTGAAATGTTTTTGTCTTTATTTTCATTTGTTTTGAGGCTTGATTTTTTTATTTCTTTGAGTTCTTTCTTGATCTGGTGATCAACACACACACACACACACACACACACGCACACACACACACACACACACACACACGCACACACACACACCAACTATGGCTTTCTAAATACTCTGGCTGAATTTGACCTACTGTGGAAAAAGTATTCTCATTTTTTGGCATTTCCTCCATCAGACTGGCCTCTCTGTGTGTCTATGGGGCATTTTCTTTTTCTTATTTAAGATTAGAACATAATTGCACATTTTCTGTGGGTTGTTTTCTTATTGCTAATTAGGTCTGAGCTGTATAAGAAACTTAGGTGACTCTGATTCTGAAGGAAAGTCAGTAAACAGTGTTTCTCCATGATCTCTGCTTCAGTTTCTTCCTCAAGTTCCTGCTTTGGCTTCTGTGAATGACAGATTGTAATCTATAACCCAAATAAACCTGTTAATTTGTTTTGGTCAGTGTTTTATCTTAGCCACAAAATGAATACTAGGACATCTAGGTATCGCCTTCTGGTTTCATTGCATTGTTTTCATAAAGTAATTGTGAAATGATTTTAATTCTTAATATTCTCAATACTTGTCTTTGACTTAGAATGTGCACTTCCATGGAGAATGTTACATGCACTGAAGAGAAAAATGTCTACTGAAGCTACTATAATTAGCTGAGTCAATTTAACACAGCCTAGACTCACTTTACAGGAAGGTCTCAATGAGCTATTATCTTAATAAATTAATTGAACTGAGCACAAGCAGGCAGCGATGTAATGTCTCCTTTATAATGTATTATAACAAGGAGCTGCACACTGAAACACCCTTTTATTTGTTTCTTTTAAAGATTTAATTTTATCCTTTTGTGTGTGTGTGTGTGTGTGTGTGTGCACGTGCGCATGCCTGTGGGGACCAGCAGAGGGCGTCTGATTCCCTGGTACTGCAGTTACAAGCGGGTGTGAGCTCCTGGGAAACAAACTCAGGTCTTCTGGAAGAACAACAGACACTCTTAACTGCTCAGCCTTCTCTCCAGCCTCTAGTTTTGCTTTTGTTTGTTAAATTAAAAAGATTCCAAAGCAGGGTAAGACTATTTTACTGCAGCAATCCAAACAAAGAATGACACCTTTCGGTGGAATGCTCAACAGATGTCTATTAGGTACACTTTGTCTAGGGGGAAATTTAACTCTGTTATTATCTCGTTGTTTTCTTGTTGATGTCTGATTGCTGAAGATGTCAATAAAGTTTACAACTATTATTGAATCGTAATCTAGTTCTTTAACTCTGTTAATATTTACTTTTTTGTTTGTTATGATATCTGGTGCTTATTTAATTCCAGGTATTTCTCCTGAAGACTGATCACATTATTATTTTGTAATGGCATTCCTCATATCTTTACCCACTATTGTTTAAAGGCCATTTTATATGGTATGTGTGACACTTCTGCTTGTATTTTCTAATTGCCATTTATAGGAAAAATCTTATTCTAATCTTAGCTTCTATCACAATGAAATCTCTCTTCACCTTACAATCCATTTACTCACTCTATATATTTTAACTGAAGAATTACTTTATATTAAAGGTAATTAACAAAAGCTGCATCTTACTATTGATATTGTATAGCCTTTTCAGTATTCATTTTAGAGCCTTTATTTCCATTTATTACCTTCTTTCTATGTGATTAAATGACTTATTTTAGTATGTTTGCTTCACGACTTGCTCATTCTGTTTAGTTTGTCTATTCTACATTTTGCTTTGAGGTCAAGGCGAAGCTAGCCAAAACATCTTTTGATTTTAATAAATGCCATTGAAATTATAGCAACATAAAACAACTGCTAAGAGAAGAAAGGACACAAAGGAAACATATATGCGTTAGAAATTATTTTAGTAAGGGAAAGATGTGTTACTCTTGTTTACGTTGCAGAATATTACTTTCATTATGTAAAGATGTGTTATTTTTGTTTATGCTGCATTTGGGTTAATGATGTAGGCATGTGTCTTTAATTATGTAAAGATGTGTTGTATCTGTTTCACTTTCCCTAAGGTAACTGATTGGTCTAATAAAGAGCTGAAGGGCCACTAGTGAGACAGGAAAAAGGATAGGCAGGACTAGGAGACGGAAAAAAATGAATGGGAGGAGAAATCTAGGCTCAAAAAGAAAAAAAGGAACGAGAGAAGGAGGAGGAGAGAACAAGAGAGATGCCTGAGGCTGGAAACCAGGGAGCTGCCAGCCAGACAAACAAATAGTGAAAGTATGATATGCAGATGTAAGAAAGGTAATCAGCCTGGAGGCAAAAGGTAAGAAAAGAGAAGGACGTTCCTTTAAGTTAAAAGAGTCAGCGATGTGTCTAAGTTAGGCCAAGCATTCAATACTGGTGAGTCTCTGTGTCATGATTTGAGAACTGGTTGATGGCCCAAAAGAAAACACCTAGTACACATACTGGCAGGAAAACACACTTCTTTCATTCCTCCCTTCGCACAGTTTATTATTATTATTATTACTATTATTTTAATTGGCTTGTATTTTTCTTCACATACTAAAGATATAAATGGTTGATTCATTACATTTACAATATTAAAATATTCTGATATGTTTATATAATCTTAGAAACAAGTTTTACGTGTTTTGCTTACCCATTAATATTTCTTACATTCTGTTAGAAGCACTCTCTTTAACCTTTCTTGTAGAACATGTCTGATAGGCATATAGTCCCTGAGCTTTTTATCTGTATAGGAATTTACTATATTTCCTTTATTTCTAAAGGACAGATTAGTTGGGTACAATATTCTCATTGATTAGCTTTTTTCCTTCAGTTGCGTGAAAAGTCCCAGCTTGTAAATTTATTGCCGAAAATCCTGATATCAGGTAAAAGGGAAGCATTGCGTATTCTTTTCTTGTAGTCTCTTAAGCTTTTATTTTATAGTTTTGAGCTTAATTATGAGTAGATGTAGACTTAGGAGTGTTAACTTTGAGTACTCTGACCCCTGCCAATCTTGATATTGGCACCCTTTCCAGGCTCCAGAACTTTTCTCATTAATTTACCTCTCACCCCTTCAGCATCGTTCAAGTCCTTCCTAGTCCCACTAGTTAAAACATTTGCACTTTTAATAATATTCCAGATTTACTACACGTATTCTTCATTTCTCTTTATTTTTAGTTTTTTTTTCTGTGTGTATTTCAAGCGGGTTGCCTTTGGATCTCACTATCTCCTTTGTTTGACTGATGTTGATGCTGTCATGAATTCTTAATTTGCAGAGTAAAATTTTCAGCTTTAGAATTTTTATAAAACTTTTAAAAAGCTATTTAATCCGTTCACTAAAATTTCTGTCTGATGGTGAAATGCCTGTTTTCTATTACCTCATCAAGCTACCAAAATAACTGTTTTATGCTCCCTGAGAGTTCTCCTATGCTGATGACTTACTTACTGGTCAACTTTTGAGTCCTTATTTAGCGTATTACATGAGGTAAGGGCTTCTTTAAAGTTTTTGCTTCCTGATGAATTTATATCCATTACTTTAAAATTGGATGGTAACCCAGATACAAATTTTCAGGAGTCTGCTCTTGGTATGTTTTCACTGTTTGAATGCTAAAAAGAATTTTAAGATGAGGTTTGCCTCAAACATATTGTCAGTGTCTTGCTCTAATAGAGTTGACTACTTCACATGCTTCTCATTGTGACCAGAGCTATTCTCAAATGCCTTATCCACAACTACTGACTGGCCCGGAGTCACATGTGTTAGGAATCTTCCCTATGTGTAGGAAGAATCAAATTAGAAGAATTATTCCCAGAATCAGATGCCTCTGCTTGTGACTGGCTGTGATCATCTGACCCCACAGTCCGCTAAGTGCAACACAACTCTAGAGTATCCCCAAGAGAATATAGCCCTGAAGCAGGGTCTTTCTCCCCACTGTTGTTCCAATCACAGGCAATTGCAGCTGATGTCGAAGTTCAAATAGTTCAAATAGGGACTGTATATATTCCCTGAGGGCAACGGTTGTATCCATATTCAGGCACGAGAATAGGGGCCATTAAGACATGTCTAGTTTAGGTTTCAACAGCTCAACTCTTAAGTTCTAGAGCAGTCTAGTGCTCCCTGCCTTGTTCCACCAAGTAGAACTGAGAGGCAGTCTTGATGAAACACACCTGGGGCCTCCTAATCTGACACAAAGATGGGCCTCACCTGAGTCTTATTATAGCCGTGACTATATAATAGCATATTATGGAGGCACTGAGCCTTTCAGAGGCTAGGTGCTTGAGTCTTCAAGAGTAAAGAAATAATTCAAATTCTTGTCCGTTTTCCTGGGGCAGTCTTCTGAGTGGAAACCAGTATTGATTCAGGTCAAATCACATGTCCTTCCATGGAGCATGGGTCTATGCTTAACTTAGAGCCCTTCTGGATGGCACTGGTGAGCACTTACTTACATGATAGCAGCTTTCTGGGAGGTATATGCTAGGGATAGACTTTTGCCCTAAAACTGGGGCTAATATGAGTCATCCAAGGCTCACCGCCACAAATGTATGCACCGTTTCAAGATGAAGGGATGTGTGTTCTAGGTTAGAAATACTGTATGTGGAATGCAAGTCTGTCTCATTAACACACATTTATGTCTAATGCTCGGGCCATTTGCGAGCGATATTTGTAAGTTCTGGCCTGTATTAAGGGTTCTTTGGTTTGTATCAGGTGCTCTCATTATTGTAGGGTTGACCCTGACCTCTGCGACACAGGTTTCTTTGATGACCATCATTACCTGCTCCACACTTAGGGCAAACTTACCCTTAGCTCTACATGCTGAGCTTAATGACAATGTAATCTAAGCCATTTTTTGTCTTGTACAGCAGTTTAAGCATTACTGCAGACAAGTGTTTCAGTAGGTTTCCCAGCATTGGGTTGATCCTGCACAGGGCAGGTAGTGAGTTAGTTCCGTATCATGAGTAGTTGACCTTTCTTGTTACTGTGCCCAAATACCTGGCAAGGAGCAACTTGGAGGGACAAAGTCCATCACTGTGAGGAAGTCATGCAGCAGTCATAAAAGGCAGCTAGTCACACTGTATCCGCGATGGAGAAGCAGAGAGCCCTGAATGAAGATACTCAGCTAGCTTCCTTTTTCCTGCAACCTAGATCTCAAATTGATGAAATGGTCCCTTTCTCCATCACAGTGGATTTTTTTTCCTCCATGTGACCTAGAAAATCCATCACAAACCTGACGAGAGAGCATTCCCCAATGTGACTCTAGTACCTGTCAAGTTTACGTTCAATATAAGCAAATCACAGGATCTAAGTCCTGACCTTTGTCTTCACCGATGCAGGAGTCATTTCTGTTTATGCTCCAATGGGTGGGTTTGGAGGAGACGTGACATGGGAAACTCTTTACTGCTGACGGCAGACACAATGGAGAGATCCCTCACTTGGTTTCCTTGCTTCCTAGGAAAGTAACTGGTCTTCAACACATGGAGAAGAATGACCGGAAGATCCCACATAGTATCCATCTGGCCTAGCCTGTTTCACCATAAGTTAGTCTGAAATTTCCCATTGAAGGTGAATAAATGTTTTTGCCTGGTTTATTTCTCATCATTATTAGACATCTGTCAGATGTTGGCTGTATGTATTTAAAGAGGGTTGGGTTTCTTTGGTTTTTCTGAGGGTTTTTTTTTTTTTGTTGGCCTAATGAAGATTCAACTCTGAAGCTATTAAATGGACAGAGAATAGTTCTTTGTTAAATTCGTTTGCTGTATTATATACAGTGCATCTTTATGCTTACTGCTGAAAACCAATTACAAGAGGCTATTTTTTTACAAGAGTGGTTCTCAATCTGTGGGTCACAACACTTTGGGGGGGGGGTTAAGTAACCCTTTCACAGGGGTTCCATATGAGATATCCTGCATATCAGGTATTTAATTTATAATTCTCGACAGCAGCAAATATACAGTTATGAAGTAGCAATGAAAATAATTTTATGACCAGGATCACCACAACATGAAGGTATTAAAGGGATACAGCATAAGGAAGGTTAAAAGAAACACTACACATGGTATGCAGGTTCCAAGCTTGCTTTTCTAAGCCTGGTTTCTATGTCTCATGTTAACCAGATGATAGAACAAGGATAGTTTGTTTGGTGCACGTTTCTTTTCAGTAAGTTCTCTCTGTTTATAGTTCATTTATTTTTAAAATGAAAAAAGCTGTCCTAGGTAAAACTTTAAGGTTGAAAAATAGAATGCAGAGAAATGACCATGTTATGTAAGGTATTGAATACCAGGTCAAAATTTGAAACACGTGCTTTAGATAATGGGGAGTCATTACATTTTGGAACACAAAAAAATAAAGCTTTGAAGTAGGGAGATCATTTTAAGAATGCCTGGAAGAAAAAGAAATCAGAAAATATGAACCAGGAGTAAATCAATAGAAATATATCTCTGCTCTCTTTTTTTCTATTGCTGACAGGTTGGGGCAAGCAAAATATACATTTATTTCCTTCTTGTAGTATAAGCATTTTTCTACTATTTAACAAAAGCATATATGTGTATGTAAGAGAGAGAGAGAGATTTAAAATGCATAATTAATACCACCAAAAAATAACTACAAATTACAGTGAAAATAAAGTTAAATAAAATTACTATTATTATCATCGTCATGGAAAAACAAACAATCAGTAGTTTCAATATTGTAGTCTCTCAAAGAATTTTAGAGCTAAAATAATGACATAAAATTATGTTTATATTAATACTTTAAGCTATGTGAAGTTAAGTAGACATAATCTGCGCCTTTGCTGAGATTGATGGGCAAGAAGGAAGTTATAGAGTATGAATTAAAACATAATAAAAATAATCAAGATAATTAAATGTTAGCTCTACAACTTTCATAATTGTTATTTCATCATTAATTTCATCAGTGAAATTTAAAGTAGGGCAGCACGCAGTTACATAAGCAGTTGCTGGTTACCATGGTAAATTCAAACACATGGAGAAAGCTGTCTGTGAATCACAATTCCAAACATTCAGTTCTTAACTCTATCTATCAGCTTGGTTAAGGGACCAACTTCTGTATTACACAATTGACAGCTATCACAAAGCAGCCAAGGGTTTCGAACACTCCCGTTGTTTTGTGGCAGCAAATGCTTTGATACCATCATCCACGTTCCATCATTCATCGCAAGGTTTGATAATGTAAATGAAAGTGAAAGTCAAAGAATTAGCTGACTACTTTTAATGATATTTTACATGAAGCTTTGCATGGTGTTGTCTAACATCAGCATATAAACACTTTCAATTCAGGCTGCTTTGTTTGTGTTGATCACCAAGATAGTAACAATGAGATTGATTGATTAGATTTGTGTAGGTAGATTGATAGAAATTATTTATTGACATTTTATCAAAGAAATATATATATATTTGGAATAAACAATGCTATTGTTTCCTTTGTGAATTTGAATTTAATGTATGAATATGCTTTGAAAATGAGAATCTCATTTATTTTGCTTATTTGTCAAAATAATTGTGTATATTATGGAGCACTGTGTGATAATATATGTGTGCAATGTATAATGACCAAATTAAGGTAATTGTCATTTCTCTCTCTTTGACATTTCTTCATTTGGAGTCTTCAAATCCTGTCACTTAGTTTGTCATAATATATTACATAGATAGTATATTACAATTATAGATAATAAATACTGTGATTATAGATAGTATGACATCAGTATGTGAATGGTGTGCTATAAATTTTGGTTATCCTACTGTGCTGTGAACACTAGAGTTTACTCTTACCCTTAACTATATTTTAGTACTTAACTTTCCAAACCTCTGTACCTTCTCTCCTCACTACCTTCTCTACTTCTAGAAATCAGTACTAGCATCTTCTTTGAGGTCCATTGTTTTAGTTTCTACATGTATGAATAAAAATAGGCTTAATGGCTGAAAGATACTTTTGTATGTATACCTACTTTTCTCTAAACATCAATACTGTGATGCTTCAGATGATTCTAGTTATGGCCTCTTTCTGATAAGCTAATATCCTTTTCTTTGGATATGTGTCTGACAGTGGAAGAGTTGAATCATATTGTAGAACTACTTGTATTTTATTTCTTTTAATAACACATTTTTTATAGACTGACTTTACTAATTTCCATCCCACAAACAGTGATAAATGTTTCTTTTTCTGCACATTTTTGCTATCAGTTTTTGTGTTTATTATGTTACTTGATCACCTGACTGGTTTTCATTTTTTCTTTTTTAATAACAGACATTCCAGCTGAGAAGATAAAACATCATGGTCGTACTTGTATTGTCTTGATCATGAGTGATTTTGAGCAATTTTTGTAAACTTATTGGCTATAGCATTTCTTCTTTCAAGTAATGTCTATTCATAGAAATTATGTATTTTAAGTATTTGTTTTGTACTGGTGAGTTTTAAGGGCTCTTGATAGATGGCACATTGATTGCAAAGAGGCATTACATTCAATTGTTTGCTAGGTCATCTCTTCAGTATGATTTTCTATTGCAGACAGTCATCGTAGTTTGATAAAAGCCCACTTTTATATTTTGCATTAATTGCTTCTGCTTTCACAGACAATCAAAAACTCATTGCTCTGATTTCAATGTATCTTTCATTGTTTCCCCTCTGTTTGCTTGTGTTTTCATGTATCTGAACATTACACATGGATCTCTAACACATTTTAGTTGGTTTTATACAATGAAAGATAGTATAGTGTTTAATTCTTCTATTTATACATATTTTATTTTCCTAGCACCATTTATTAAAAATGCTGCCATTCCTCAAATGTGAGATGTTGATGCCTTCTGCTGATATTTTCCAGAAAATAGCCTAGCTGCTTAATTTGACAGATAAATATCACTTGATTAGGTATGCTGTCATTAGCATAATTTGCAAAAATTATCTAGTGGTATTTATATTCCCACATTTCATTAGTCATTAAAATCTGTAGTTTCTATGCTTGAGCTGCTGAGTGGTTATGAGTATGTCCTGATTTTCCAAAGAAACTGAGTTGCAGTCTCAGCACCCACAGTGAAAAACTCACAACTGTCTGCACCACTAGCCTCAGGGAATCTAACACCCTACCTGGGCTCAGCTGGTGCTTCTACTCACACTGGCATTCCCACAGACAGACACACACATGCAAAATAGTTTTTTAAAAAAGTAAAAGAATAAGAATAAATAATTTACCTACTTGTTGGTCCAGACATTTACAACTTGTTCTTCTTAAAAGTTTTCTCCATAATCTAGTATTTCTTAATAATAGAGTCTACATGTTCTTAAAGAAGGATGTATAAATTGTAGTCAAGATTTTAGTATTTATAGAAAACAAACCTACCTTCAGAATGTCTTAGAAAGACAAAATTTCTATTTTCATTTTAACTTGGTCGTATCATTATTTTACGTGGTACTTGGTTTTGCAAAGATGTCTTTAGGCAAGCATGTGATATACTTGGAGTCCCCTACCCTTCTACTCCTTCTCCCCCCACTTTCTTCTCCTGCTACTCTCTTTCATTCTCCTAGCTAGTTCTGCTTTTGTTCGTGTCTACGAGTAGTAGAAACCATGTAGCATTTGATTTTCTTGTTCTATTTTTTATATTTATTCTGCTTTATGTACTGGTGTATGTGCATGCCACATGTGTTGTGCCTTCTTGGAGATGAGAATGTTGAATACCCCGGAATGGGAATCACAGGCTGTTGTGGGTTGTCCAACATGGGTGCTAGAAACCAAGCTCAGCTCTCTTGGAAATGCACCAAAATGCTCTTAAAGGTATAGCCATTTCTCCAGCCTTGATATTGAATTTCTGAGTCAGATTTATTTACTTAATAGAATGCTTTCCAGTTGCATCCATATTTTTTACAGATGACAAAATTCTGTTCTTTTTTTAAATCACTGAATAAAGAGCCCTTGTGCAAACATACAACCTTTTCTTTACTCATTCCCCTGATGATGGACACCTAGGTTAATTACAGAACTTGGCTATCAGTAGTGCTGTGATAAACATAAATAGGCAAATATCTCAGTGGCATGTTGACTTAGAGTCCTTGACTGTGTAACTGGAAATTGTGTAGCTGGGCTATATGTCAGCTGAGCATGTGAGATCTGACCCAGACTTTCATCTGCCCTATGGTGGCATGGGAAAGAGAGAGAAATGTGCCCATCCCCCTCGCTGACCCTGAAGTTATAATAGCAGAAGAGCTGGCCTTGTCCCTCACCAACTGCAACACTCAGTACTGTGGTCCCTGAACCTCTCCTGGGCAAAACGGTAGAACTGGCCCTGGTGGTGTGGGTGTTGGTGAGCAGACCCTGAGGCTGTGAAAGTAAGAGCAGCTCTCCCCTAGCTTTTTGCTGCTTAGTGTGAAGTAGCCCTGGCAGTTCTGAGTTTTGTAACTTCTGTACTGACTTCCATATGGGCTTCACTAACTTACATTCCCCACCCCGTAGAATTTCTGCCTCTCTTTTCCCTCAATTTTTATCAGTGTTTGTTATGAACTGTTTTCTTCACAACAATCATTTGGAACAAAATAAGATGAAATCTCAATTAAAATTTTAATTTTCATTTCACTGATGCCTCAGGCTAAGGCTTCCTTAATTTGTTCAGTAGATGATCACTGCCCAGGTGGTTCCTTCTTTGTAGCTTAGTATCTGCTTTGCTATCATTTCTAACAAGTTTTGAAATTGTCCATTCATCTATTCAACAGCATTAAATATAAGTTTAAACTGTCACTTAATCGTGTCCACATAGCTAGATGCTGCATATTCAATATAAATAAGACCTGGATGTCTAGTAAGAGAAGGGATGCAATTAAATGGTATCGGCAACCTGATATAATGATGACTAGAGAAAGTTATTAATCAAGAAACATAGTTTGGAAACCTGACTGGAAAAATCCTGTGGGAATGTGTGTAAAGCCAATCAGTAAGGAGAGAAAGTTTAAAAGCCTATAGTCCTTTAGGTAATTTTCACCAAGGAACATTCTACAGCAAGTGCCATGACAAGTAATTTGAGGAATCAAAAATATATGCTCCAGCAACCGTGCATATGAAAGGTTCAAATGAAAGAACCTGGAAATTCTGATAAATTAGCAGCATATTTTGATAGCTGGATCAAAAATGATGAAAGTTTGCCCTCAATGGAAGCCTGAAAATACAGGAAAGATTACCGTGGTAAAGGATGCATATGCTAATATAATCAACAACACTTGGCCATTATTAAGGACTGGTGACAAGAAGGTGTCAGGAAGATTAGAGAATAATGTGGGTTGAATAACTGTATGAATGTCTAAGGCGATAAGGAAAGAGAAATTAGGCTTTGTGGGCAAAAAAATAATAGCTGATTTTGTACCCCAGACTTAAGCTGTGAAATCACAGGTAAAGATCTTTTAGGAGACAGCCAAACGTATAACTTTGGAATTCAAAATATATTCTTGTCTAGAGAGGATTTAGGAACTGTCAGCATAAATGATAACCGAGCTGTGGAGGGACAAGGCTATATTGGAAATGTGATGAAATGTCATCTTGTTCTTTGTTTTTGCAGACACCGTCAGGAAGTATTACTTAGAAATGAGGTTTCAAGAAAGTTAGTTGACACGAATATCAGGACTTCTCAAAGACATGCCACTCAGTAATAGGTAGCTCTAGTAAATGGTTAGCAAACAGAGAAATCAGCGGGTATATCAGCTTACAAAGTAGCATCCAATTTATCTAACTGCAATAAATCAAAAACAAAGCTCATAGTAGCTTTAAAAAAATGAAGAAACATTGACTCTCATTGCCAAAGCCTATGATGTACGAACGCTTTCTGGTGGCCTAATGAGAGTCTCAAGGACATTCGCTTCCAGTTCAATCTTGGCTCCTTCCCAAGGCTGCTTTCCCAAATGATGCTTTGTGGTCTAAAAGATGTGACCACAGTCACAGGTTTCTTTGCTCACATTCCAAGTGAAGAGTGAGTTTCCGGGATTCAGAAGTGTCTGTCTACTTTCTTTTATGTTTTGGTGGACAGCTCTAGATTTCTCAATGGCACCTACTCTTTGATAAACCTCTCTTATAAGAAGCCAAGGGGAGTAAGTCGATTTCCTTTAGACATTTGCAACTGCACGATACTTGTGTTCTCAGTTCTAAAATATCTTAGCACCAACAGTTTTTGAATGGTTTGTCATAAAATGTGATTTATATGAGTTCCCACCCTAGTGGTCAATCATAACTACTTTCGCTTAGATGACTCGGTTTTTTATATATTATTCATCTGATGAATTTTCTAGAGATTGTGATTTAGTTGTATTGCACAAAATGTAGACCTTCATTCCATCTTTGTCTGCCTTGAGATATTTACCATGACATTTCTTTCAATCACAAAAAAAAAAATCTTTATTTTTCTGCTTCATTTCTGTTTTGGTAATAATAATAATAAATACTGTTTCTTTTCAGACAATTGACCAGGGCTTGCTTGTGACATCATATATTCAGTTGTCTGTTATATCTTCTCTTTCTCATTTTGATCATCTTCCATCATAAATATTAAGAACAGGATAACAATGTCATCTCCTCCAAAAGAGCAATGTGGGCTCCTAACTAAACTGCACAGAAGCAGGGCATAGGAAGCTGTTACAATGAGAAGCAAACAAATATAATCCGCTCACAGTTTCTGCCTCATAGACATGCTTAGACAGAGACATGGACTGACGTTTCTGCTGGACATTCCTTTATGTTGTCTATTCAATCAGCAGAGGTGCAACAGAATTTAAAGCCAGATGGTTTCATGAAAGCATCTTTCTTAATTTAGCAAGGATTGTGGAGTTCTATCCTTTAAAAGTCATTAGATTACAGCAAATATTTTGGGTACCCCCTATATACATACACATGCATGTACTCACACATGCAGATACACACACACACACATGCACACACGCACACACACAGAGATACAGACACATACAAACACATGTATATCAGCAACTGTGAAAGTTATTTTTAAAGAAGTAACCTGAAAAATGTGGATAGAGTTTCTTTTGTAAAGTGTATTTCTTCACTTAAATAGTTTCCGTGATGAAAGGGATTTAGGAAAGAAGTAACAGAAAATTCTATCAAAGCCTTCATTAAAAAATTCTTGTTATATTCTAATTTTAAAAAGGTTAGTGTCTTTATAGGATTTGGTGGGGAAAAAAGCCTGTGTAACAAAACTTCAGATTCAAAAACTCTTGGTTTCGATTATAATTTTAATCGGGGTTAGCAGATAAAATGTAAATCACTAAGCATATATACAATTTTTAATTAGGAAGGAACTCACAAGATATACTACTAAAAAAGACAATAACTGAGTGAATAGAATTTATTTAAATATAGCTCATATTCTAATGAAAGCTATTTTTCTTAACTTACTTTAAAATATATTGTATTCAGCAAGCTATCCTTAGGAAGAATGTGGACGTAACAAGTATAAAAATTATGCTTGTATTCTAATCACTAAGATAAATCAGAAGATCAATAATGATGATATAAAATGTGTCATCAAAATCAGTGATGTTGCCAAAGTAAAAATACGAAACAACTGGAATGTTGGAAAGGTAAATTGTAAGTGCAATTTAAGGCGATCAAGGTGTTGGTCATGACGATGAGACGATAAGGGTCTTTGCTGAGGTCAAAATGAGACATTTATCAGCAAAGGAAAGCCCAAAGTAGAATTACTAAATTATAGACGTGCATTTGGCTAGAAAAGGAGCTCTGCATTTGGCTGTTCTTGTTCCTTCTTAAGAGAAGACACTGACTTCATCGAAAATAAAAAATTTTTCCTCTCTTGTGGCTGAATTGGTGAATTGCAAATGTTCTCACCCTTCAGACACACGCTTTAAACCCATTTAGGATGCGTAGATTTCATTTGAAACATGAATGAAGTGTGGATAGGGATGACCAGAATCTGTGTGAAGCTGAGTTTAAGCCAACTGCTGATAAAGTTGGTCCCAATAAAATATTGATCTCAGCAATATTTTGTTTTTATTTTTATTTCTCGAGATAGGTTTTCTCTGTAGCTTCAGAACCTATCCTGGAACTAGCTCTTGTAGACCAGGCTGGCCCCGAACTCACAGAGATCTGCCTGCTTCTGCCTCCAGAGTGCTGGGATTAAAGGCGTGTGCCACCACCTCCTGGCTCCAGTGATAATTTTATGAATGGTGATGAAGTTACGGGTTTAGAGATAATAGCTAGAGGAAAGAGATCAAGCCACAGTCTCTTTTGTAATGTATTTTTTAAATGCTGCCTTAACTAATATTTTGTTTAAAATATTGGATTGTATTATAGAAAACATTTGTTAAATAGGAAAAGGGCTACATCTGTGTCACAAGAAAAGTTTGAGACCAATAAAGGATAAATCAGTAAGCTATCAAAGCTTTGACAAAGGGAAATGCACATCACGATCTGATTTCTGGAAAGACAGGTTTTGGTTCATTTGCCTCAATAGCTTCTTTCAGTAAGCCTAGGCCTACCCAAAGCAAAAACTTAAAAATTTCTTTGTAATCGTGATGCTTCAGATTCAGCTTCACGCTATGTGAGTGAGGAAATAATGAATGCTTCAGATTAGACCACACTATGTGAGTGAGAAAATATCGGTGAGCAGAAAAAGATTTTAAAAGTGGCTGCATCTGAGAAACAATGAACCTCCTGATGCTGGTTTGATTGGATTCTGGGTGTTGTGGGTTAATGTGTAATGGGAATCTTAAGAGAAGAAAGCTTAAGAACTGTTTCCAACACATATCAAACTTTCCATTTCAAAGTTCCAAACATAAGTTTGAGGTCCTAGAAAACTAGAAATATGTTTATTTTATTTTGGAGTTCACTATTAAATGGTTTTACAGGCGGATAAGCCCAATCTTTGCACAAATCAAAGGCTGGAGAGAAATATTTTGAAGGAATTTAAGTCATGGGGATTGAAAATGAAGAAACTAAAAAGAAGATAAGAAGATGAGACACACAGAATATTTTACAAAAATCAATTAGAGGGTTGTGAAGAAATATAGAAACCTGTAGAGGAGGGTCTAATAGAATTTTGGTGAGTGATTTCTTTTAATGGCTTTTCTTCCCACTTTTGTGTGTTTGTTTGTTTGTTTTGTGGTTTTTATTTTTTGTTCTTTGCAGGGTCTGCATCTGTAACCCAAGCTATTTCAGAACTCTCCAGGTAGATCAGACTGACCCCTACTTGCAAACCCCTGCCTTTGCGTGCCATTGAAATTGCATCGTGACTTGGTTGTGCAGTTTTAGAAATGAGAATACATTAAGTACAAGTCTAAGTTGATAATACAAGGACTCCATCTGGGTAAAGGAATGGAAAACCCAGATTCAAGATAAAACAACAAAATAGCAGATAGATGTTCATAGAAACAAAACATTCAGACCCATGTTGACATCCCCATGCAGTTTCTATGACTTAGTGCTTATGTGTTTATATATATATATGTGTGTGTGTGTGTGTGTGTGTGTGTGTGTGTGTACATATGTGGTTCAATAGATGAAATTTAATAATCTGCTGTGAAATAGCTACTCCTTTTTCTCTTTTATTTTTGATTATTTAAAATATCAACATGTGTATATAAATATATAAAACTTTAGGTATATATATATATATATATATATATATATATATATATATATATATATATATAATGCTTATTCCAAAACTTTCAACCAAGAATAAATGCAGTAAAAAGTAAATATAGAGTTACTATAGTTGTTCCAATCTGTACATTTTTAGACAGTGTCGAGTCAGTATAAAATACGCTAGAGAGAGGACTATGTGGTTAAGAACTCTTATTGCTCAATTGTAAAGATCTGATTTCATATCCTAGCACTCATACCATCTGTCTACGTACTACCTGTGTGTAATCTCAGCCCCTAAAGATTTGATGCACTCTTCTTCTTGTTTCCACATACACTCTCACACACTTGCACACACACACAGACAAATTCATATAGACACAAATAAATTTTAAAAGTCCTGAAAAACATATTCACATATATTTCCCTTATATATCATACTACATTGTGACAGAATGGTCATATTAGCATGTGTACACCTAATTAATTTTAGTAATTGCCTATTGCATCCTATAATGTTGATGTACAATGAAGATTTTTGCCAGTTTTGATAATCATCAATTCATCTACAATGTACAAAACAAGTTTACAACTGTTCCTTTTTTTGTTGATGACTACACATTGAATATTCTTGTATAAGTAGTTTATGAATAGATGTTGACAACTTTATATGTTCCTTCTATCCAAAAGAATCAGTTTCAAAAATTTTAACGATTATTGTTGAATTGTCTTTCAAACAGGTTGTATCAACACGTAGCTGTTACAAAAACATATGCACATAAGCAAAGTGATGTTACCACAGTTTCTTTGTTTCTTGCTGTTAGAAAACACATTTGAGCAGATAAGCACAGTTTTTAAGTAACAAAAATATAGAAGTTAAATTTAAAGCAATAAACAAGCATTTGATGCACTAAAACTGTACCAAAGTACTTCCTCCTCCAGTCTTCATCTGACCCACTCCAAAGTTCACATTGGCCCCATTACAGAGTAGTGCAGTCACACCCACAGGAATAACACGTCCCTGTCCAAGAGACAAGCAGACAATAAGAATATTTAAACCTTTCCTTTGATAGAATTGGGATTCTGGGCCAGAGTTTGCTTGCTCTGGTATAACAGGATATTCAAATGTAATCTAATTTTAGCATAGTAATCTTTTTACTAATATATAGTGTTTAACATTTATTTATTGTGTGTGTAGGAGGTTATGCGTATTCTAAACCTCACATGTGTAGGTCGGATGATCATTTGGGGGAGTTAATTATAACTTGATCATGATTATCCCAGGGATTAAACTGTGGTGATCAGGTCTTTATCTGCTGTGTCATCTCACTAGTCCATGTTTTTAAATTATGCATATCGGACAAAAGACATCCTTAAGCCAGATTCTCCCAACACTGTGGTAATTTTGACTCAGTTTCCATCATGAGCTTTCAGGCCCAGCTTGGATTCCCTGGAAAATTTAGCTTGCCTGAGAACAAGCCCCTTGACCATGTATATTCTGGAGAAACCCTAGGTTTGCGAAAGACCAAAACAAAGTCGCTGGTGAGAAGTCAAGTCACCTGCAGATCTTAATTACATGTGTGCATATAATAACAACTTGTGATAATAAAAGAGGCATTTAAAGAAGAACAAAAAGGGATATACGGTAGGGTTTGTAGGAATGGAGAGGAAGAGATGTCATTAAATTATAATATCAAAAATAAAATAAAAATAAACAATAAAAATTGACCACCCGTTGACAAAAATAAAGCGACTTCTATTTAAAAAAAATAAACCTGTTACTCTGAATGAGTTTAATAATCTCCCTGTAAGTTGTCACAGTTTCATAGGTAAGAGATTGAAGACATCTAGAAAAGTAATTGTCTTCAATTTACACTCAAGTAAATGGCAGTAAGCTTGCGTCTAACTGCGGGACTTGAGCTCTCTCTGACACACTGGCTACTACTCTGATTGCCGAGATTGATTTCTGCTGTGAAATTCTCTGCAGAAATCCCAGAGTGTATCTCAGGCTTGTCTGTGTTGCATGTCTGGTCATCAGGAAATTAAAAGGCCTAAGTGGTTCAGACCCTGTCACCATGGGGCATGTATGACTGACAGATAACCTTTCAGGGTGATTCATTGCCTGGGAAAGCAGACTGTGGTATTGTACAATGTATCAGATAGGAGAAATAGGCTACACGTGCTAAGGACTAAAGATTCAAAACTGTGCATCCCTGTGGAATATGAGAAATAAGCAAGTGACTGGGACCACAGAAGAGGAATACGTACACCCAGGAAAAGGCCACCCAGTCCTTTGACAAAACAATTATGGGGCCTTGCAGAAGTTACATTAAATTAGTATTTTCATTGGTCATTAGAAATCAGGTAAATTTTAGTCTGCTCAATACAGACAAACAAAAAGTCCATTTTAAATTACGCTGTAGAAAACCAATATTTAAATATCTCTGAGCGGACGTCTAGCAGCTGATGCATATAATATCAACAAGTGTGTCATACTGTTTATTCAAGCGCTGTAAGCAATTTTAAGACCGTTGATATCTATCATCTCTGAAGTCAGTCTGGTTTCCAATTGAATATATTCAAAACATTCTTATCATCTTTTCTAATACCCATGTCTCCTTCCTCGGTTCCAACATTATGGAAATGAAAGGAGGCAGACTATAGCAGAAATGAATTTGGAAAATAAAGCCGAAATAAATTCCACTTCTTTTCGACTTGCTATATACTTTCCTTTAAGTGAGCCCACCCACATTTATTTTGAAAGACAGTTCACTCATTTAACATTTAATACACGTTACTGCATCATACTTGTATTAATTACCTTTTTGTTGCTGTCATAACATAACCAAAAGCAATCTAAGGGAGCAAGGATGGATATTAGCATATAATTCCAGAGGGGTGAAGCTCATGATGTCAGGGAAAGTATGGCATGGTGGCAGGAGCAGGAGACAAGGTGAATATTTTATTCATATATAGGGTATAGGAAAAACAGGAAGTACCCTGATTTCTTTCTCATTCAAAGCCAATTCTAATGATGTACTTCCTTCTGCAATGTGACACTTCATAGCAATGTTTAAGGAGATAGACTTAACCCTTAGCTATGTGATCTACGTGATCTTGTAAAGCCTTGGAACCTGTTGAAGTCATTTTACACCCTAACTTAGACCAGGAAGGAAATAAAACATGGGGGGAACCATACTGGGATAAGTTTGTGAACGTCTTCTGGAATGGGGATCCATCATTTTCATCTTTAATTCACTTATCACAAAATCTAATCTTGTAGAGTCACACTGAGCATCATGAACATTGAGAGATACAATCCAGAAGTATATAAAGGAAGAGGATATGAAACAAATATCAGCTTATTCGCAGCCTCCATCACAAACAATTGTTAGTAATAGATATTTCTCCAATATCTGTCTCATTGTATATGCTTTTTATTTTATCTTTTTGTATGTTTGTGTTAATACGTGTCTCAGTTCATATGTGTTCAACTATGTGGAGGCCAGAGGAAAGTCTCTGGTGTCATCATTAGGACTGGATCCATCTCCTTTGAGCAAGGTGTCTTATTAGGCTAAAGCTCATTAAACAGTTTAGACTGGCTCATAAAAGAAGTGAAGGGATTTTTCCGTCCCTGTCTCCTTAGCACCAGGATGATAAACAAAGGCTACTGTGTCTGGCTTTTTACGTGGATAATGAGGATCAATTTCATACCCACACACTTACAAGGCAAACACTCTATTGAATGAGCCGCTTCTCTAGCCCACCAGTATGAATGTTTCAACTTTTAATCAGTGTCAACAAAGATAAAAATAAATTAGAATACATTGAGTTATACTAGATACAAATACAACACTTTTTCTTAATTATAAAATAATTTATCACTTATTTTATAATTAAGAAAAAAGTGTTGCATTTCTATGAACACCTAAAACATTTGCCTTATTAATTTAATTTTTATAACATAGTAAAAATATTAAGTGAGATAAAATATAGTTAGAAGGATTGCATACATCAATGTATATTTACAGCAATTTTACTATATATGATGCTATTAAGATACTAATTGGAAAAGTATTTAGTGACATCTTAAACATGACTCTTGTGTATTTAGACTTATTAAAATCTCTTTATTGAAGCATACTTGGTACGAAAAATTTCGCACATATTGAATCATAGACACGACATTTTGATATATGCTATGCCCAACAGCCATTACCACAGTCAAGACAACAAATTAGTCACTCTCAAAACCATATTTGTATGCATTTATAATCTTTTTGCTTACCCTGCCCACTTGTTGGTGAAAACTTACTTGCTTCTGTCACTATAGCTAACATTTTACTTTTATATAATTAAGTATAATTATATATAATATATATATTCTTTTGTGTTTGATTCAATATAATTATTCTGAGATTCTTACATGCCATTGTGTATTTTTAAACATGGACCAATTTAACAGATAATATTAGGTTCACAATATTCATCTTTGGTAGATCTCTGGCTCATTTTCAGTTTTGTGCTGTTCTGAGTAAAGCTAACGTGGACATTCGTGTATAAAGTAGCGGTGTGTGTACTGACTTACCCTTTTTCTCCTGGACACCACGAAGTGAAAGAGCTGGATCTAAGGTGAAGACTATCAGTAACTTAAACAATAAGTACATTCATTGTAGTTGTAATATTTTGTGTTTCCATCAGCAATCGAAGAATTCCCAGTTAGTCATTATCAATGTCCATTTGGGCTTCTTTATGAAACAATGAGGGTGTTCTCTGGACAACAAAAATTTATTTTTCACAATTTTATAGTCTGGGAGTTTCAAGATCAAAGCCCAGACAGATTCTATACTGAACTGAGTTCTTGATCCAGATGTATACATAGTCAGTTTTCAGTGTGTCCTCACACAGTGGAGTCAGGGAGACACCGTTCTGGAGTCACTTTTATTAAGAACTAAATCTGAATGAGAATGCCATCTTCATGAAGTGATTGCTTCTCAAAGACCCATCCAGTGGAAATCAGAGAACATTAGGGATTACATTTCAGCATACAGATATGGGATCCTGGTTCCAAATATTAAGTCACTGATAATCTGTGTTTCCGCATCCTTTGGTGATCAGGGCTTGTAACTTATCATCCTTGTACGTTTTCAGCTCTATCTTATTGTGGTTTTGATTTGCAGTTCCTTAATGACTAATGACCTTCATCATCTGTCCATATTTGTATTCACATCTGACTGTGTCCTCGAGGGACAACCCTACCCATGGTCTAGGCCTAATTTTCTCAGTTGTGTTTTATGAGGTGCCCATTATTTTATTCTTTGGCAGTGGCCCTGTTTTGCCCAGCGGGTGAAATTTCCCAGGACATTGGACCTGTGTCCTCTGGTCCTGTAATAGACTTCTCATTCTCTGAGTCACCTAATGCATCATTCACTCTTTTACTTCAACAACAGTACCTGTTGTCAGCAAAACAGATCTAGGCCACATCATGCATCCAACATCCCAGGAGCTCTGCATTTTATCCCATTTCTATTCCTCCAAATCTAAGTTGGAATATCTCTGGCTACAAGGTTGGCTGGATTAGGAAATCACATATCTAATCTCTCTGGAAGGTTTATCCCTTCGCACCTTGTTCCAAAACCCAGAGTAAATTATAGAGACAGAGAAGTTCTAAATCAAGTCCTGACTTCTAATGCACAATTGTTCTTTTTCTCTTATTGCATTTGGCTCCTTTTACTAAAAGAAGCCAAACCATATCTTTAACGCTTTGCTGAGAAAAACCTCAACTAAATAACTGAGTTCATTACTTACAAGTCTCTCTCTACTTAAAGCAAAAATATAATTCAAGTAAGATGTTTACAATTATAACAAATATATATATATATATGAAAATATGTGGATCATGTACTCACATATTTTCTCATTTTCTCTTGCTAAATAAAAATACATCACACTAATATGTAGCTATTTTTATTGTTTGCATGTTAATCATCTCATTTTAGATTCTACGTATATTCTGTAATAACTCTGTGATCTTAGAACATATTACTTCATTTCTCTGCACTGCAATTACACCATCTGAAGAAAAATGTTAATAAACTATCCCATGAGTTCCCTGTGGAATTTGAATCTTATCCCCTGTAAAGCAATTAGACTAACAGTTGATCGATGAAAACAGGAAATAATTGCTAGCTACTATTATTTTTTCCAACTCCTTCCAATTTCTATAGTTATGGCCAGAACCTAGACATGAACAGTTCCTTCTGATCTTGTTAGACATGAAGCATCCATTCTCTGCAAAGTCACTCTACTGTACACTCGTTAAGATCTCAATTACCCACTACTTTAGCCAGTCACTCCGGTGGGCATAACATTTACCTGTGGCAGTGTAGGAGAGCAATCATATTCTGGATTACACGCTTGTCGGTTTCCATCGTACTACATATTTTCTTTTCCAGCCTCTCTCTGCCAGGCTCCACTCTACATGGCATTCTCCGGAATGACAGCCCCTGACGCGGTGCCCAGAAATGTCCTACTGGGAAGTGGCTCGGCCACTTCCAGCGTCCCTGATACTCAGTCCTGTAATATGACATCTGAAGATGTCTCCATTCTCATGCTGCAACCATTTTTTTTCAAGTTCAAAATAGAAATTTTTTTCATTCACTTCTTTACGATAGAGATAAAGAAGGTGACCCAGGATGTTCATGTTATGCCCCAATCCACGAAGTCCCCACCAGAGCCAACAAGGAGACCGAGTTCCCTATGTAAAAAGCAAAGAGCCTTTATTTTAATCAAGTTTGCAAACTCGGTCTCTCTGCATGTCCAGCGTATTGGAATAACCAGAGATCCCCAAGTTCAGTTAGAGTTGGGTTTTATAATAGTACAGGTGGGGATGAGAGGTTTCTGAGATTCAGGACCCCTGATTGTCTGACATTTGTCTAGGGGTGTCCTGGTGAGTGTGCGCTGGCAGGTGAGCCTATCTACAGCGGTTGGAATGGCTCAGGCCTCTTATTAAATTTATTGATGGCCGAGTTCTACTCTGGCAGGTGCTGATGATTGGAAGTAAAGAACTTCCTTTGGGTGGCCTGCCCATATTTAGCTTATCATGACTGGCCCGCCACAGTTAAAACATTGCTTTGGAAACCAAAAAGAGATTTAAAAAGAACTTTAATTTGTCAATAACAAATCTATTAATAGGAAGTTGATTCATCCCAATATATTATATTAGTTCATGGGTTTTTACTAGCAGAATGATATAATTTGAGAAGCAAACTCCAAATAATATGTAAATTTCTTTAAGCATCTCTTGCCCAAATTGGCTGCTAATATTCATTTGAGCAAGTTTTGAGTATAATTTCAAGGTGAACTCATCTTTATTTATAATATTGTAATAGCATATAATTCTGTGACATAAGTTGTTGAATCCCACAAGACTATATAGCAAATGTGTAGCTGAGAGATTCATAAAGGCAGACTCACAAGTGTAAAATTTATGGGGCACCTGTTTTGGAAAAGTCACTATCATATCTGTAAAAACCTTGTGAAGTCATGATTCTTCCCTTCAAAATGGGATTCATTCCCCAGACACCTCAGCAGTGTAACTTCTCTTGCATGGCAAAAGAATGACCTTGCTTCATTCCCGCACACCATGTGGCCTTAGAGGGAAAACATTCAGTCTTTGTTCTAACCATCAAATTTACATAGAGTCAGTCCCACAAAATTACCTGCTAACAGACCACATAGAAATGTCTATAGAAGACAGGCCTAGAGTAGGACAGTTCCATGCCCCATCAACAAACCAATCTGGGTATCTCCAAAGCTGGTTATCACCAAAGAGACTGGATGAGGAGAATGGGTGACTCCAGGATTCAGGGATGTTTATCAAGTTTATCGAATGGTTTGGAATGTCAAATATTTCCTGTTGAATGTTGGCTCTTTCCTGGGTCGGATCACCTGTTCTGGAATACTCTTTTGTCAGGTTCTACCTGCCATTTTTGTGATTTTGATATGCATATTATCATTGTCCTTGCCTATGGCATTTTCCAATTATGTCTGTAAAAACTAAGAACCTTGTGGAGATCACCCCTTACTCTCCTTCTTCCCCTTATTCTTTTTCTCTGTTTCTCTTCACTTCACTTTCCCCCATGCATGAAAAATAAAGAATATGCAGAGGTAATGCACTTGAGTTATTATTTTTACCCTCAGATCCTTCCCTGTCATAGACATCCTAATCTGAACCCTGAGGGGGTACTGAGCCTGGTACTCAAGGCACCTGATAATAAATGTAAAGAAAGGTGAATCCAAGGACTCTTTGCTTTATTTCAGTGAATTTCTACAGAGAGAAGGTTATGTTTTGTTAAGAAAGAAGTTAAGACTTGCCTACAGTTTTGATGAGAAAAACAAGTCAATTTGAGGTTAAAGTTTCTGTAATTTTCATATGTATTTGGGGAAACTTTTTTAGACAAGTTTGCTTCTGAGAAGGAAGCTCCTTGAACATCCCTCTGCTTGCTCCCCAGGAGCAGTTAAAATCTATTCAGAGGTTTTAAGTTCACCTGATTATAGGTCAGTACCCGGCAGAAAACTCACAAAATTGCTTCAAATAATGTGCATGGCTTGCTCTTTCCCTGCTGAGGAGAAGCTCTGCACAGAGAGCGTGAAGCGAGAATCCCTTACTCGTGCCTAAGGTTAGTGCCCCTGCTACAGCTTTAAGGCCCTGCCAGGCAAACACAGAGGAGACACTTCAAATGTGCCAGTTTCCTTCACAGGCAGAGGGAAACAAATGCGTGTGCTCCTCATCCCTGACTATGGCAGGGCATTTGTTAAAGTATGAAGATAGGAGAAAAAAGAAGAGGGAAAGAAATCCCTTCGCAAAGAGCTTGAATGAAATATGCCACCCAGAGTGCAGGGCCTTTGAAAAACAGTTCTTGGTAATCACTGTGGTCTTTGAGGGTAGCAGAGTGCCCCGTTTCAGGGACAGAGTTAGGTGTAAATGCTCGCTCACTGCACCAGGCCATCGACCCCCTGCTGCTTGAATAATCCTTCTCAAGCACCATGTTCATCATGTCCTTTCTACTCAAGGACCCTTAGGGACGAGTGCCCTGATGGCTCCCATATTAATTCCAAACCCTTCAGCCTGGCATCCCCAGTGGCCCTCCTCTAACTGATCTTTGCCTCTGTTGTGCCAGCAAATGGGCCCTGTTCGGTTCCCTCAATAGACTGACCAGCTTTCATCTCTGTGAAATTTTCTTCTAGAAGCTGATTTTTCTTACACTCCTTGCCATTCTCTAGCCTTGAATGAGCTGCCTATTCCCCAAACTCAGAGCTACTCTGAGCTATACACCACTCATTCCGGTGCGTTTATTCTCTGAGACTGGCTGTAACATGGGCTTGCCTCAAGGGTCATAGTCCTACTTCATTAATGTTGTTTTTAAGTCCTGTCTAATTGAAATTGCTTACTCTATTTAAAAGTGTATTCGTATAAATATATACATAAGATTTTTGTAAGTTTGGTTCCTATAATTGAAGTCAGAAAAATATATTGAAGTATGATTCCCCAGTTATTTGATAATCACCCACTTTTTTATTTATTCAGTAAGTTTTTATGACTTTATTCCTGTGGATTATGGACATTGTCAAATTTTGATGCAAAAGTGGACAATAGGCTTTTCCAATTTGGAGGAATATTTAAATTCTACTTTTATTTCAATATAGTTCAAATGATGACAAGGAGGAGTCACGTAAGGTTTTACAAAATTAAAATTAAAAAGCAATCTGATATTAAACTGTGCATGGTTATAACAGAGATAAACTAAGAATTTTTCTGTGGAAGAAGATGGATAATCTCATTAATATAAAAACTAAGTATGGGAAGTTAAATTATGAGCGTTCTCTTATAAACCTTCTTGATTTCATGTTAGCACAACCATTTTTCCCCATAGAAGACTGGATGAATAAAGGTTTAGTTCCAAACTTTGCATCCCTTAAGTAGATATCATACAGATGTTTCATCTTAGAAAATTATTTTAAATTTACTCATTTCCAGAAACCAAATAGATGACTTAGCCCCACACGACACAATCACTGACTTCTAGTCCTTATTGTCAGCCTTCTGGAAAACATTCTAGACTATCAGTCACCACAAGAAATTCTCTTATTAAAAGGTAGCATATTAGGTCTTCCTTTACCTCACTGATGGCATCTTTTTCTTCTCAGTTATTGATTAATATTGAATATGAAAAATTAATGTGATTTCATGCTTTAGATTAAATACCTCAACTTTTTTAATGGCTTATCCTTGTTTTTCCTTGCATGTGCTCTGACACATTTAAAGTTTGTCAAGAAGATAGTGTTTTTTACTATAGGCTATCCTCAAAAAGAGGAGAAACTGTTTAGCTATCACAAGGATACAGTACTGATTGAATCACATTAACTAAAACAAAACAAAGTCATCTCATGGTCAACTTTTCCTCCCGCAGTCACAAGCTGCATAGAGTTAGCAACCCTAGATGCTGGATCTAACCTTCTGGGCAGGAGTCTGTCTAACTTCATGTTTCCTCTCAGCCTCTCAAATGTGGATCTAGTCAGCTTGTTTCTTATGCCTCTTGTGACCCTTGTAGGTTATTTATTACCTGGATCCAGGATGATGCTGACTAGGAAGCCAACACTAATCTATCTCTAATGAGAAGTAGTCCTAATATCTATTTCTGTTGTTCTGCATGTCATATTGTCTGGGCTAGCAGTACCAGAAATCTAGACCTGGGATTTTATACTGTTACAGTGAAACTGTTATTATTTATATGATATAAATTATTTAGGACAAAAAGCAAGGTTTACATTAAAAGATCATAGTTTAGATATACAGACCAGTCTATGCAGATGGATAGCCAAGTTTTTGTTAACATAAAAACTAAATTTTAGAGACAGAGGTGTGTGGTGGTTTGAAAGAAAATGGCCTCCAAAAAGAATGGCACTATTGGGAGTTGCAACCTCATTGGAGTAAGAGTGGTCCTGTTGGAGGAAGTATGTCACTGTAGAGGTGGGCTTTAAAATTTCATAGATGCTCAAGCCACACCCAGTGAGACAGACCACTTCCTGTTGTAGGACCCTCAGCTACTTCTCCAGCACCATGTCTACCTTTATGCCACCACATGGCACCATGATGATTAAACCTCTGAAAATGTACGCCATCGCCTCAATTAAATGTTTTCCTTTGTAGGTGTTGCCATGGTCATGATGTCTCTTCACAGATACCTTCACAAACATCCTCACAATAGAAAACCTAGCTAAGACAAGGTGGGGGAGAGAACTGATAGGTAGCACAGTCAAGCAAAACTCCCTACAGTGGCTATGTATGCTTCAGTTTTAGCAAGATTGTAACCAGCACCAAGCTAAACTGGGAAGATGGCTGAGGAACATTGGTTCAGCACAAGGGGACTGGCGCTTGAGAAGTCTGGGTGTGTTGCTGCCTTCTTGTTGAAGGAGTTGTCAAAGCAACTCTGACTTCAGGTAAATGACAGAGAGAAGGGAGTTAAGGGCTGAGAATAGCAGTAGCCTGGAACAGATTGCAATTAGAGAATTCAAGGACTGTGAATTTTCTATTCAGGTATAACACTGTGGTGATTTCCTCACTGAAGAGAGAGAATGGGAACTTTGCGAATTTTCCATGTGTTGGAAGTCATCTCTGTTGGCTAGTCAGATCGGGACACTTGTGAAACATGTAGGAGGAAACCTGTGACCAGGATATATAAATCTTGTCAAAGTAAGGTATCCAGTGCAAGAATGTGCAATGAGTTACATTGCACACTGAGTTGAGTCTACAAGTTATAAATTTAAGACTTCTAATAGAATGAATTTATGTGTGTATTATAATATGCATATGGGAGAAAATATGCAATAAAAATTGTCTGGCACCTTATAAAAAGAAGCTTTCACATATGTTGCCTCCATTAAATTCTAACCATGAAGTTATAATATGGATATTCTGAAAAAGAAACATGGGCAGGTCAAAATGTGGTCCTTATGTTAAGAATTCAGTAGCAGTCACCACAATGACTTGGAGTGCTTATTGATCCATGCTTTGCCACACAGGCAAGTCAACAAAATTGTATGTTTAAAAGGAACTCACAGGGTTTTGTGGTGAGCCCCCACAGTTATATATGAGATACCAGATTTATTCAGAGAAAGATTACTATGCACGTATTTCAGTTCTTTCCTGAGAACCAGTTTAAGTATGCATAAACTCTTCACACATTGCAAGGATATAAAATAATTGAGGGTGAGAGGGCTATTTTTGGAAGATGGTTTTCTTTCTTGTGAGCTATGCTGTGAATCCCATACTCAGAACAAAAGGGCTTCGTCACTCTCCTACCAAGAAAGGCCTGCCAAGAAGGACAGGGTCCCATCAGAGTGATTTTGGAAATACTTCATTTGTTGTATCTTGTTGGGAAATTCTCAAAAGATAGAGACCCCTTAACTAATGGATGCATATTAGAGGTTGCTGGTGCATCATTAACTTGTTAAAAGCAATGCACAGAAAAGTTGTAACTGTATACATAAGCAGATTGTTGAGGGTGGCATTTGACATGGTATCAAGATGAAAGTGTACAATTCAATTATCATTAAATATCTGCTGAAAATAAAAACAATTTTAAAAAAGAAAGAAAGGGAAGCATTTGATTTTCATCAAAACAAGAAGCAATGAGAATGCTTGAATTAAAAAACATCCCTTAAAGAATGCATAAATTACTCTATTCAACATAGTTTAGGTTTACAGAACCCAGAGTATAACATTAAAAGTGAGGATGAACTTTGATTCTTACAACCACCTCCAACCTGGAGAAATAAAACCTTCTTTTATGGTGATGATGTTAATGTTTAATTTCAAAAATAGCTTCTACACATTTGCAACACAACTCCTGCACCTGGGCTCAAGGATAATGGCGGAAGATGAGGCAGAAAGAGTGTAAGAGCCCAAGGAACAGGAAGTTGCTGTGAGATCCTGTCTTCTAGAAATGTTAGAGAAGAAATACCCATGAAGTCTCACCAACACTATGGCCTAAACATGCCTGAGCAAGAGTGGTACTAATAGACATACTAGCATAGAAAGCAGAGAGTGCAAAAGACCTCAGTCCTTGACAAAGAACTTGGGGTAACTGTGGAATGCTGAGGAGGAAAAAAATGATCTTACTCAGGAAAGAATGCACTAATTTGTTTGGTTATCTAATACCAAATGGTCAGCACTGAAAAACATACACACATCCACACACATATATAAATATATTTGCACACACACACACACACATATACACACACACACACACACACACAAATGCCATTTTATAAACTGAGCAGGTTATCTTTTTATATTTAGAAGTGTGTATTGTGTGTGTGTGTGTATTTGTGTGTGTGTAAATGCTATATCTAAATCATAACTTTAAAAGTATCTTTTTGGTTAGGCATCATCAAATCATTCTTTAAATGGCTAGAAAGAGAATATTGCAGATATTACTTGTCTTTGTCTAAAAATAAAATTCTCTGAGGCATCTGCACAGGCACCTTCAGGCCAGGCACTAGCAAACATTTTCTATAAAGGTCTAAAAGAAAATGTCATAGTTTACAGGCCAGTACTCTGTCATAAATACTCGAGTCAACCCTACGAAACAAATAGATCTGTTGAGTTTGAGAGCCTCAACAGAAAACAATAAATCAATGGCTTTAGCTATGCTATTAAACCTTCATTAACAAAATCAAACAATGGACCAGATATTCCCCCACTGATATATTCCATGCTTGCCACAGTAGTACAAACAATGGAAACTCATCTGTTTTATTTAAATATCCTAATTATAGTGACATCTTAAAAATAGTGTGCAGTTCAGTTGGTAAGGCAAGGAAAAGCCATGGTCACATAGTTCAGCACCAAATGCAGCCTTATCAGAACGTGACCAATCTGTTCTTTGACCCATAATTTCAGGGAAAAGGATTTAAATTGTCTGTAATCCCTCCTTATATTTTGTTATTTCTCTGTCTTTTCATTGACCGTACTGCTGCATATGATTTTGTTTACTTGACTTGATCCTACAAATGAAGTTGATATTTTCCTACCTTTTGCTAAAATAGATTTCCATTTGAGTCAATACTGTCAGATCAATGTTCATATAAATATACATCACACTAGTAGAACAGGTTGTGTGAAATAAAATACAGCCACTTTTCTTTCTGATCCAGAAAATAGTTTACTAGCTGGAAAAGGCTGCGGTGCCCAGGAAAATCTTTTCATGTCTGAAGACTAGAAGGTTCCTTTCAAGCCCTTTGTCCTCTGGCTTTCTTTTCTAAAATCAAGGAAATAAATAATAGCGGTAGACTGGCCTTTAAGAATAAAAATAAATTCATTCTTGTCATTCATAGCATTACCTGCTTAAGTGTTGCCATCCATTTTCTATGAAGTTTAAGAATCTAAAAATACATTTATGTAATTGATTTTTAAATTATAACACAAGCTATACACTCTTCCTTTTGTGTCTACAGATTCTACATACAATAATTAACAATTATGAAGCTGAACATATTTTCCTTAATAAAATTTAATTTAATTAAAATATAATTATGTTACTTCCTCTTTCCCCTTTCCAAACATTGTATCCTTTTCACCTTAATCTCTCCCATTTCCTTTCTTTCCGCTTCTCAAACACACAACCTTTTTCCTTACTATTCACACACACACACACACACACACACACACACTCACGAGAAAATACAGAAACAAAAGGATAAAATTAACCCAGATGAAGTAGAATGACTGGACAAACAAAGATAAAAGCAGAATTAGAGCTCAGAGAAGAAATGTATATTTCTTCTATGTTTTAAAATTTCATACACATATACAATGAAGTATGGTCATATCTATACCCATTTTCCCATTACGGCTCCTCCTCTATCTATCCAATATCCCCTTCTTAGTGGGCAGTTAATAAATTTGACAAGCCGCATTAAACAAAAAGTTATCAGCGGCTGATAGAAAAGAAAATCTCTCTAAAACCAAAGATATCATAAAAAGGTTAACTTCACTGGTAGCCAAGGAAACCCAAATCAAAACCATCACTTTATATAATTTTATGTTAGACTGTTCTAAGATTTGTAATATCCTTTAAAAATGAAAATGTCACGCTTGTCATATATATACATGTATGTATGTATATGTATGTATATATATATATATGACTATTGTCCTTAGAAACAAAGATGACTATATACATTAAAATATTACAAAATACTTTTAACATAAACCACTTCTGGCTATAGAGTTTTGAGAAACTGTACAAGGTAGTACGCATGATCAGAATGTTGCTCAAGATGTTAAGAGCTGTACACTTTACATATTATAAATAAACGACCTAACACCACATATACTAACACTGGTTAATTTGATGAATAAAAACATCAAGGTCTAATTGCTAGTAAGAGAAGTAAGTGCCTAATATCTACAGATGAAGAAAATAGTTTGGTATCACATAGTATTGGCCCACGTAATTGTTAACATTCAGATGAACCTGGCCCTGCGCTTTGAGGACCTGACAGACTATGTCATACCCTGCATCATGCCTGCCCACAGGCAGGCAGTGTCCTATCTTATTAAAAGGTGAAACTCTGCCAATTTTCCTTCTCTTCCTCCTCTTTTCCCACTGTTCATCTGAAGAGGCAAGCAGGTCTCTCTCTCTCTCTCTCTCTCTCTCTCTCTCTCTCTCTCTCTCTCTGTCTCTCTCTCCCTCCCTCTCTCTCTGTCTCTCTCTCCCTCCGTCCCTCCCCTCCTCTCTTCCCTTCCTCATTCCGTTTATCTCAATGAAACTTCTCACATAAGCTCTGCCTGTATGGTGTATTTCTCTCTCACTATGAGGCCTCTGGCTTTCACCCACCAAAGACCCTCTCCCACAGAATCATTATAATAGTGATCTTTAATTCTATAGTTAGATTGTGTGCCTACCACATGATAAATAATATCCATTTTACATACCAACCACAGTTGCCCATGCCTCCGCTCCTCTTGTTCCCTCCCACGCCTCCCCTTCAACTCACTCCCCATCCACTACCCAGAAACGGTAAAGTCTCCCATGAGGAGTCAACAAAGGCTGGCACATTAAGTTGAGGCAGGACCAAGCCCCTCCCTAGTGCATCTTACCATAGGGAATGGGCTCCAAAAAGCCAGCTCATGCATTAAGGATAGATCCTGGTCCCACTGCCAGGGATCTCACAAACAGACCAGAGGACACAACCACATGCAGAGTTCCATCCCTTGCAGGCTCCCTATCAGTCTAGAGTCCTTGAGCCCCCATGAACTCGAGTAATCTGAAATCTTAAAATAAAATTAAATAAAGAACTTGATTGGTGCAGAGGTGTTGGATATGGAATATAATTCCCTCTTACAATATTTACGTAAAAATACAAGCAGCCACAAACCTTAAAAGCAAGAATTAGACTTGTAGCTTAATGGGAATCTGTCAGGTGTTTAAAACTGGTGACCTGCAAAGGTATCAATCAATGTTACAGAGGCAATGTGATTATTATAAAAGCAGGAGAAAGACCAGCCCACATACAACTCTCTGTGGCAGAGCAGGGATCAATGAAAAAGTCATGAGGTCACTGTGGATAGTGTGCAAGCCATAAAAATGCTGATAAATCTGTACATTTGAAACACAATATTGGAAAGGATTATAAGACCTGTGCACATTAAAATGCCAATGCTGGTTCCCACCTGGGGTTATAGAGCCAGTGTGTGAGCACCGCTGCAGCAGGACTTGGCACCTCTCAGTTTTGCAGTGCGTACAGAGGGTAGGTTGTTTTGAGGTTGCCAAGCAGCGGTGGCATTTGCAGGAGTGATGAATCATCCTGCTTGAGGAGCAGAAGCAATGAAGATGGGCATGTGTGGCAGAGAAAGAGCGTCTTGAGGTGCGGCTGGAAGGTAACCGGAAAGATCAAGCCACCCAACTTGTCTCCAGCAATAGGAGTTGAAGTAGATCAAATTAAGGACAAACAAGAACAGAGACAAGAAGCAGCGGGTGTCACCAGCGCTTTTGTAACTGTGATTCGCAATAGCCACATGCAGAGCAGAGTGTTGCAAGTATTCCTTAGGCCTCTAACTTGCGGTCAGAAAACATTTTCTACTTTCTTTTTAAATGCCTTCATCACTTGAAATCTATTTATTTCTGACATAAGCATTGAAATATGTTGTTATAGAGTCACGATATTGTGGTGTTTCTGTAAATATAGACACTACATGAAATGGAATGCAAGGTCCTTATATCTACCTTCCCAGACATGATTTTTAAATGGAGAAAATAACCAGCATTTTTTCTACAGAATTTTGAAGTATTAGTCCATTATTATTCACTCATCCTCGACCATCTCCTTCCTAATTATAACTGCAAAGATTGTTCAGTCTCTCTCTCCCCATCTCCTTTTACTGTTCTAAGACTCTGGAAACCACCGTTCTCATGGGAACTTCTAAAATTAGTTTTTCATATTTAGTGTAAGGATGGAACCCTAAGCTGTGACTTTTCTCTTTCTGGTCTCTGCTATTTCACCTACTCAAGTGACCTCTGCTTCCATCCACATGTCAGGATTTTATCCTTTTAGGTCTTCGCTGTGTTCTCGTAAGTATTTATAGCATGTTTTCTCTATTGATCAAATTCATTTGAACTGGTACATAACATTACTGAGATTTGTGTTGGGGCGCCAGCCCCCCGAACCTCTCAGGATCCAGAAGGACCACTATAGCATCTGAGAACTGACAAAAAGAGGCCTGAAGGTAAACACAGCAACCCACAAGCGTCCTGTCATCGCGTCCCATTTATTCTTCCTATGTTCTCCCAAAACGCGCTCTCTAGTTTTCTTTCGATAATCTCTCTCCATGTTCCTCCCAACCCTACAAGGTTTCCAGTTTATATGACCACACAGACACAATTAACCATTCATTGGCAAGAAGCAATGATACCAAACATGCATTTCTTAGGGCCCACAAGATGGCTAAGACTGATAAAGCAAGCACCAGTTGTTGTACTTATGTCTCCGAGAGTGTATGGCTGTGAAGCACCCAGGCACATCTGAAAAAGAGGGTAAACAGAGGAAGAGCTATGATGTGAAGAGAGGGAGAGGGAGTTTTGTGTTAACTACTTTTGTGTGGTTAGTTAAACTAGAAGTTTGTAATTGATAAATGTAGAGAAAAGGGGAGGAAAAAGCAGCAGTGCTGTTGCGTTCTCTGAACAGTTTTGCTCCCTTCTGTGGTATCTTCTTCCATCCATGTGGATACAAGTAAAGGAATTTCACCCAGTTCAGGGTATTCCATTGTGGATATACATCATATCTTCTTTATGTATTTGCTAGACACTTAGTTGTAAGTTTTTGGCTACTATGAAAAGTGCTAGAACAAAGAAATCTAAACCTGTTTCTTCAATGTTTATAATATCTTAAACCTGTATTTCTTCTATGTGTATGCAAGGTATGTGTGTGTGTGTGTGTGTGTGTGTGTGTGTGTAAGACAGAGAGAGAGAAAAAAAGAGAGAGAGAGTGCACTTGTGGGTATTAGAAAACAACTTGTGGACATTGTTTTACTGTGAGTCCCGGGGAGGAGATTCAGGTAATCAGGCTAGCATTGTATGTGCTTTTTCACCAACCTTCGGATTAATTTATTTTGGACCTGTAGCCAATAGTCACATCACCTGATCATATGACATTTGTTTTTCTTTTTCCTCCGTTAGTCATACCAGTAGTATTTTTAAATTTAATTTAATTATTTATTTATTTACACCTCAGCTGCAGTTCCTTCTCCCTCCTCTCCTCCCATTCCCTTTTTTTCACCTCACCTCCAGTTCCCATCCACTCCTCCTCTGTTTCTGTTCAGAAAGGGGCAGGTCTCCCATGAGTATCAACAAAGCATGTCATATCCAGTTGCTATAGGACTAAGCACCTCCCCTTCTATTAAGGCTGCGCAAGACAACACAGCATGAGGAATGGGTTCCCAAGAGCCAGCTGAAGCGCTAGGGACAGCCCCTATTCCCACTGTTAGGAGTCGCATAAGTACACTAAGCTAGGCAGTTATCATATATATATATATACATATATATATGTATGTATGTATGTATGTATATATATATATATATATATAGAGAGAGAGAGAGAGAGAGGGAGGGAGGGAGAGGGAGGGAGAGGGAGAGAGAGAGAGAGACAGAGACAGAGAGAGAGAGAGAGAGCAAGCCAAGGTTAGTCCCATGCAGACTTTTTTTGTTGCAGGTATTGCGACACTGGTGTGTGGATTCACAGGGTCCGTGACATGAAGATTCAGATACACATTGAGCATGAACTTAACCTTAGCGGCCACAGGGGTCTTCAGTCTCAGTGGACTGAAGCACTCTCCCTTAGCCCTTCGCCATTGTTTTTTTCTATATTTACACTCCAGCTAGTAGATTTCCATATGCTCAAAACAACCTGAATGAAGCTTCCAAAACTACAATGCCAAGTGCAAATACCTGAGTCATGAGGTGGCACCGTTTTCCAGGTTGCCTTAAACCAAATTTGCAAAGGCTTTATATCCATGAGAAACTCCCAGACAAGATTCACATAGGCCAACATAAGGTATATGTAATACAAAGGATTGATTAGGGCTGAGTGCTGACTCCAGAACTAGGCTAGGTTAGGGGTTGGTTGCTAGCCCTCTGGTGCTAGGCTGGCAGAAATTACTGTCACACGTCTTAGTTGTCAGTTCAGATTCTGTGAGTTCCAATGAGCCCGGTTAGTTGTTTCCTATGGGTTGAATTGTAATGTTCTAAACCCCTCTAGCTTCCTCACTTTCTTCAGCAGGATTATCACGCCCTAATGTTTGTTTGCGGGTCTTTGCATCTGTTTCTATCAGTTACTGGATGAAGGTTCTCTGATTACAATTGAGGTAGGAACCAATCTGATCATGGGAGATGGCCAGTTCGGGATACCTAGCTACTGTTGCTAGGATTCATAGCTGGCGTCATCCTTTGTAGATTTGTGCGCATTTTCCTTGCATCAAGTTTCTACCTGATCCTGAATTGTCTCCACTTTCCAGTCTTTTCTTTCAGTATTGTCCCCTTCACCCACCACCCAACCTGATTCCTCAAATTCCCATCCCTACCTGTCACCCAGTTCACCCAGGAGAACTCTTGCATTTCCCCTTCCCAGGGAGATCTATGTGTTCCCTCTTGGACCCTCTTTGTTACCTAGCCTCTCTGGGTCTGTGGATTATAGTATGTTTATCCTTTCCTTTACAACTAATAGCACAGACCGTGTTTGTCTTTCCGGGTCTTGGTTACCTCACTCAGGAAGATTTTTTCTCTAGTTTATTAATTTGTTTTCACATTTCCTAATATTGTCTGTTAACAGCTGGATAATGCTCCGTTGTATATGAGTGTCACATTTTCTTTATCCATTCTTCAGTTGAGGGGCATCTAGGTTGCTTCAGGTTCTGGCTATTATGACTAATGCTGCTCTGAACATAGTTGAGCACATGTCCTTGAGGTATGATTGAGTATCCTTTAGGTATATGCCTAAGAGTGGTATAGCTGGGTTTTGGAAAGATTAATTACCACATTTTCTGAGAAACTGTCATATTGATTTCCAAAGTAGTGTAATATTTGCACTCTCACCAGCAATGAAGGAGTGCTCTCTTGCTCCACATCCTCTCCAGCATGAGCTGTCACTTGTGTTTTTGACCTTAGCCATTCTGACAAGTGTAAGATGGAATCTCAGAGTCATTTTGATTTGCATTTCCCTGATGGCTAAGAATGTTGAGCATTCCTTTGAGTGTTTCTCAGTCATTTGAGATTATTTTGTTGATAATTATTTGTTTAGGTGTTTACCCCACTTTTAAATTGGAATATTTGTTCTGTTTGTGATTTTGGTTGTTTGTTTTTGATGTCTAGTTTCTTTAACACTTTATATATTTTGGAAATTAGCCCTCTGTTAGATGTGAAGTACTTTTCCCATGCTGTTGGCTGCCATTTTGCCCTAATGACAATATCCTTTGCCTTACAGAAGCTTTTGAGTTTCATGAGGTCCCACTTATTAATTGTTAATCTTAGTGTATGTTCTACTGATGTTCTATTCAGGAAGTATGGCATTTATTTTTATTTTAAGCTTTGAAGGTGCTTCATCCTGTTTTCTGTCATGAGTTCTGAGTCACATAGGTATTAACCCTGTGCACAAGCTTTCTTTCCACTGAGTGCTCATTGGTGGTATAGCTTAACCTGTGAGATAATAGCTACTCTACCCAGAATGAAGTGGGGATGTAGCCTGGTGTTTGAGCATTTATGAACCACACACAAGGGCTCAATACTGCCACAAGGATTATAGAGCATAGAAAAATAATTCTAAAGGAAATAGAACCCAGATGCACAATTAGCTGCAGTCCTGATTTGAAAGTAATCACATAAAATAGAAAGCCTTAAGTTATTGGTCGGTACATCCTTAAAATTATAGTTAGAATTATGTTTTTCTTATTATTTTGCCAATTTTTTTATTCCAAATTGTTTTGGTGGACTGTTTTTCCTTTCTCACCTCTGTTGTGTTGAACTAGACATTTTGCATTGAGTTACTGGAGTTTTGCAAGTCTGTCCTTTCTTCTTGTAGGAAGACATATAAATGCAAGCAAATCATGTTTCCTAGAATACTTCCTGACTCATAACAGTTTATTTGCATAAAGTAAATGAAGTGCTTGATACTGTGACCACGCCTTCATCACTGCTTGGGAACATGGACTGTCAGGCTTACCAGGTTTGCCTTTGCTCTACTGTATTATTCTCGGCTGATCTTGGGTGTCATTTTTGCCTCCCCCAATTATTTTCTCTCTTCTGTTTTCTCCCACGTTTGTCACATTCCAAAACCTCTGCTGCAGCAATCACCTGGAGAAGTTTTTCTGCAATTTATTCTTTGACGAATAATTGGTCCTTCGTTGACTATAGAATGGGATTGCAATGTGTTCTCAGATACTCACAACTCTTTACTCAGTTGGGCATCCATCTACTGACCGAAAAAAATCTATCTCCAATAAGCTCCTTTAAATGTCTCACACATTAATTGTGAAAATATTTGAAACTACCTAAAACAATATTCACCTTCACCATTAGAAGTTCAAACCAAATATGTAGTATTCTTGCTTGAAATCTTTCCCTACCAAAATAGATCATAATTATTCCCCTCTCCAATTTTACTGGCATTAGGTTTCCATACCTCTGGTATAAGATATTTGTATATATAATATTTTATTATGATTTTTCCAGCTTGGAAATGTATATATGTCACAACTACAGAACTGAGAGATTCTAGAGGCCAAGAATAATGAAATATTTGTATCAACACCAGAAATATCAGCTCATAATATTCAACAAATATATATATTTATAAAATATCATAGTGAGAATTATAAATATAATTAATGGATTGGGTGGCATAGTTGTTAATATGTCACAGTACTTTTAACATTCTGTCCTTGTTTGCAAATTATTTATCAAATGTGCTCTGAATATTTTCTCTTCAAATATGTGTCTTTGTGTGTGTGTGTATATATGTGTGTGTGTGTGTGTATGTGTATGTGTAACATTTATAGTATGTATCTAGTATTTTTTCTATATTGCACATATCAGGTTTTGACACAGAGTCTTTTGGTAAAATAAAGTCCCATTTCTATTACTGCACTTATTGGCATTCTTATTTCTGTGGATTAAATAGACTGAGGTATGACAAATGGGACCCACCACCTGTAGTTGAAGGTAAACTCTGTGAAACACAGTCATACTCACTTGTTTATGTATTATTTGTAATTGCCATCCTTCTAAAAATAACTCAACTTGAATAATTGCATCGTAGAGCATATGGTACACAGAACCTAAGCAATTTACCAAAAACTTTTGTTCATAAGTTTGTTGATATGTGCTATGAAACCAAAATTTTAAATGTAGTCTGACTGCTTTGTGCTGTTCTCAAGACCCAGGTGCCACAGGTCGGTGGACAATGCTCTTCTTGACTTCTCCCTGATTTCCTTGTCAGAGGAGTCTGACACTAGCAGCCAGCAGGCCATTATTTGTAAATCATTCTTTTGCCTTCAGAGGCAGTTGCTTTTAGGTATCCTCTTGAAAGTGTGAAAATGTTAAAAAAGGCTCTCAGAAGGTGCAGAGCTTCAGATCAATCCAGAATTACTTTCTTCCATGGCTCCTTTGATTATGCAAGGCTTAATTAGCAAGCTAAATCATAACGCGAAGAATGTGTTTGCTTTGCAAAATCAAATCAATTGCACGATTTATGTTCCTTGCAGCTGCTGCTTCCCATTTCTCCAGAAGCAGATCCATTCCAGCTGCAGATATGAGCAGCTCCGCTTCGCTGATAGTTGTGATGTTTCAAGCATGCCAGTACAGATGCCAACAACTGTAGCTTAGAAGAATCTTTCTTTTCAAGAGTTTAGAACTAAAAATATATTACAGGAGTTTAATAGGTCTCATGGAATAGAGTGATGTGAATTAATATATTTGCTTATCCATTTCAACGTGGACACTGTTAACTCAGATTTCTAGTTAGAGTCATACTTTGTACAGCCCCCAACCTGACAGACAACACTGGTAGCTTATGACAAGTGGTAGATAAACAGATGAGTGATATATTTATTCTGTTATAAGGCAACATTAAGCAACTTGATAAGGGTTTCTTTAGAAAAGACAGTGTTTTTAGTAATAAACAAATGAACTTATTTGATAGTTTCAGTAAATTAGATTTACTTTATCACATTCCAGCACTTATATTTAGAGAAATTTTAGTACTTCTAGATTACTTTTCTAAGAAATGGGATAGATGAAAAGAACTTGACTATGTTATTTTCTTCTAAATCTTTCAGATATATCATATTAAATAACATATTCTATCTTCTTCTTTCTTTACAAATAAAACTTAATTCCAAGGCCAGACCTAAACAAAGACTGCTGTTCGGGTAAGGGTATAGCATTATTATAAATATGCAGAAATCTGGAGAAAAACAAAATATGTACACAAATACATAAAACTCTTAAGGTAAAATCCTTATTTTTTAGAAGCACACAATTAATTAATTAAAATTAGCCTGTTAAACATAAAAAGCTTATCTTTGTAAAACTTCAATTCATACATTAAAACTCACTCAGTCTTTTAATATTTTTCAAGGTTAACTTATTTTTATTTGATGTCTATATTTGCCTTCATGTATGTATGTGTACCATATGTTTGCTTATACTTATGGTGGCCAGAAAATGGCATCAGATCCACTTGGATAACAGTTCCAGAAGGTGATGAATTGCCATGTGGGTGCTGGGATCTGAACCTAGGTCCTCTGCAAGAGAACTTAGTGATTTTAACTACGGAGTCATCTCTCCAGATTCCATTCTTGGATTCTTAAAGTGACAAATTTGTTCTGATGCTTAATTAAATATAATGTCTTTTGTTAACTATTTTATTTTTAGAGGTTATAGAAATACTTCACAGTGAAGTTTATGCTATCAGATAACAGATGTACAACATGATCATACATCATTTTACACCAAGTTCCTAGGAGAAAATATTTGGGTACTTTTTTACACACATGCACACACACATGCACCATTATGTTCAACCAGAAGTCAGAAATTATTTTCTAAATACATTCTAAAGTTTCAAAATTTTTTAAAGATAATATACTAATTTCTCAAATTGTACTAAATAATAAAGTAAGTGTGTCTAGAGGTAACGTTCAAAATCTTTTAAGTTTTCAAAAGGCAACAATGGTAATATCTACATTACATTTAAGTGCAAGAAAGAGAGAAATAATTTTTCATCAGATGGAATCACTGAAAAAACATAGGAAAAGAATTTGCTGCAATTGATTTGTGTAACACGATGTGCTGACTTGGACATAGTTGTGTCAGCGCTTGGTATGCTGCAGATTGCACACAGTTGTTCAAAAGTTGATGGCATATAGTTACCTGGTTGCTTGACCAACACGTGAATTTAAAAACCCACAGGTTTAATTCCCTGTTAATGTGCTTTCTAATTTTAATTTGTATGCCTTTACTACTGGATTTATAAAGTGTTGACCCTCCTCTGTAGCTCCTTTCCTTTATAGTTTTTCAGATACTGTAAGAGGGAAGGGTTCATCCTCAACACTTGGACAAAGGCCCAGGGTAGCCATTGCTTACTAAACTTCCAATTGTTTTTTTACTATTACCCTCTAGAATTGATTATCACCTCACCTATTAACATTTGTGATCAGCATTCTAGGAATGCTATCTCTCTGCACGGAATTATAGTCATCTATTTATTTAAGCCTTCTGACTGAGGGAATCTGACATCACTCTGTGGTCTCAACCAGGTTCACTGAGTACTGAGTCCATACAGCAAACTGTTAAATCTCTGAGAAATCTTTAAGAGACAGAAATTGACCAAAGCTCTTCATAGGGCTCAGCAACAAAATGTTCTTTTCTTCAAGACTGGGTTTCTCTGTGTAACAGCCCTAGCTGTACTAGAACTAGCTCTTGTAGACCAGGCTGGCCTCAACTCACAGAGATGCACCTGCCTCTGCCTCCCAAGTGGTGGGATTAAAAGCATGTGCCCCACTGCCCAGCATGCAACAAAATACTTTGACAAAACAATTCCTAGTTCTTTCTCCTAGAAACACCTGAGATCAGTACATTCAGTAAGTATCAATTGATACAAAAACTACACTTTGTCCCTACATTTATAAATGTCATCATCACTAGAGAATTTAGATTCTACTCAAACTACAAAACAAAGTACAGATAAATGACAGTTTTGAGGTGCATATTTGATACGAACACACACATTAGTGCTTGCAGGTAGAAAGGGAAGGTTAAAGAATATAGAGGTTTAATTTTCCTTTGGACAGTCTATTTTCAGCCAGTTCAGGTTACTTGGAGCAAGTCGCTTTAGCAGATGAAACATCTGCCTCCCCACCTATAGTGACAATAATAAAATCACCCATTCCAACAGTCTATGGTGACGACATTAGATAGCATTTATAAAGCAGCTTTCTCAAAGGCTGGTTCAAGTAAAATATTCAGTAACGTTAGTCATGAATAAGTAGCAGAAGGGAAACTTTGGTAGCAAGTATTAAAACTGAGAAAGATAGGACAATTAAACCATTAAAAAAAAGATCTTGGAAATGCAATACGGAAAATGGATGAGGCGGGGAAATGGTTCTGTCACTAAAATGCTTGCTTTGCAAACACAGGAACTGGGCTGGAACTTCATCATGCATTTTGCAGTTTGGTGTTCTTGTGGGACCCCGAACAGTGAGAGCAGGGGCTGTCTCTTACTCTCTTGCCTTCTTTTGGGATCCTTTCCCTCCTCCTGGGCTGTCTCAGCTAGCATTCGTTTATGCTAGCCTTATGTAAGTTTATGGTTTATGCCTAGCCTTATTGTAAGTTGTTCTGCTGTGTTCAATTGATATCCGTGGAAGGCCTGGTGTTTTCTGAAGGGAAATGGAAGAGAACTGGATCTCGGGGAGTTGGGAGGTGGGGAGGTGTTGACTGAGAGTGGAGGGTGGGGAAATTGCATTCAAGATCTAATGTATGAGACAAGAATGAATAAATAAAAACGAAAAAAAAGAACAATGATAACAAAACAAAAAACAAACACAAACAAACAGAACGCAATGACCACGGTAGCCTGTGCTTAAATCTCAGGGCTGGGAAAGTAGAGCAAAGAATTTTCTGTGACTTTCTGGCCATCCCATTTAGCGGACTTGTGAAGCTCTAGACTCAGTAACAGTTTCTGTTTCAGTTAATAAGATGGGAAGCCATTAAGGAAAATACCTGACATTGACCTGTGGCCCCTACATGCTCACACTCACACACAAACACACATGATCACACAGACACATGCAGAAAAGTAAAAGAAAGCAGAGAGGCCACAACATCAGGGCTCACAGGTCAGCCACTGTTCCCTATCACATGCCCATTAAGGCAGTTGCTGGTACCTAACTCTAGACTGAAGGCCCCTATCACTCTCTATTCTACCTTCTCATTCTGTTTCCATTAAGCACCTACCCAACTGTAAGAGGTAGAATTTGTGGACTGGCAGCTTTAATGAATTTATGAAATTAACTGAAAACAGGAGGAAAGAACAAGTGGCTATTTACATTTATCTTGAAGCAAGTTGTCTTCAAAAGTGAAAAGAACAAACATTTACAAGGAAATTCCCTCTGTACAGCAGGCCTGTGTATGCCAAGGTAGGTGGAATGTACTGTTTTCTATTCTCAACTGGGATTCCCCTCTGCTTGAGAGACGGCTTCCTGGGCTTTGTGTAATCCTAGGTGTTTGCACCTTGGATTGCGGGTGTCACACAACAACCTCGTCCCAATAGAAAAGAAGGGAAGAACATTCTACAAGGACTACATGTGTGTGTTCTCTTATCATACTGCTGTTGATAATGTGGTCCCACAGTTAGACTGCTTAACTGCAAGCCTAGCTGAAAAATATGGAGTCCACCAGCGTGTTAGGAAAGAGAAAAGGGTTGGCAGTCACTCGAGGGACTCTCTGATACACAGTGGGTAAAGCAGGTCCACAATTTACATGAAGTCGAATTCTACAACCAAGGGAATTGCCACTAGCTATGGAAGGAATTTGCAGTTTTGAATTATGGAATCATGTCATCACATGGGAATCTTGAAAACTAGATGCAGAAATACAGAAAGTATTTTCTCATTTTTAAATCAGTGTATAAGATATAAATTCTTTTAATTTAAAGCCAAACAGTTCTCTCATGAAGCAGGAACCCTGAAGGACTGTCTCACCTTGTTTATGCAACTTCAGTAGTAATTTTTCTGTGGGCCCTGCATATCCAGTTCATACAGCATGCCATCATGCAGTCCAGGAAACAGTCTCTTGCCCAAATGGCTGACAAACTCCATAAAGAGCATCTTAGATGCCCATCATCCTCTTGAAGTAGATTGATGCTTCCAGGAGCAGATGTGTCTCATCATCAAGGAAAGTCCTAACTTCTTGAAACATTTTAAATGTCATATTATGTTAGTCTTTGAAAGGTTTGAAGAATATCTATCCATCTGAAATATATCTCTGTATAGCTAGAAAAACCTAACTAACATTAGTACAAGCTTGACTATTATAGATGACTATCTATTAACCTGTATAATTAATATTCTTAACTATACATTACATTTTTTAATGAGCTGCACAAGCATAATACTTTAATCAAGAGCAGAAATATATATACATGGTGTAACAAAATCAACCTTAAATTTGTATCAATAAACCAAGATCCATACAAAGGCAAAGTATTCATCTTTGTATGTTTGTTTAAATGTAAACAAACTTTTATAAACAATGTTTGGGAATTTGGGCATGGTCCTCTCCAAACTGCTTCGTGCTTTTTGTTGGACAAATTAGTTTTTGGGGTTTTCAAAAATCTTTCAGGGGGTCTTGTTCCATAGAGCCACAGAGTCTAGAAGGAATCCACAGGTTCTCATCCTCTGTGAAAACAAATGCAGAACTTCTTTTCCAAAGCAACATATCCTTAGACCAAATATGAAGTCAAGATAACTTTAATATATATATATATATATGTGTGTGTGTGTGTGTGTGTGTGTGTGTGTCTGTGTGTGTTGGTTTAGCTTAGCAGCCCATACAATGAAGTGTCTCTCTGTACTAGCTCCTTCACAGTTAAAAAAATTCAAAGAAAATACAGTAATATACATAATCCAGACTCTGTATATTTTCCATCTTTATGTGGCTATTTTCTTTATTACTTTAATCTATGACTATCTATACTCTGTCTCTTAAAAGACTTTCTTTTTTCTATATTCTTTTTCTTTTCTAACTGTCTCAAGTCATTGTACAGTTTTCTAACACTGTGACCATTTAGAGGTCTTTCCATCTGAATTTGTTTTTGCTGAGTGTCTGTAATCCTTCTCTGATCAATACCACTTCTCTTTGTTTAATTAATTAATTAATTTATTTATTAAAAATTTCCACCTCCTCCCTGCCTCCCTTTTCCCTCCCCCTCCCCACCTCCCTCTTCTTCTCTAGTCCTAAGAGCAGTCAGGGTTCCCTGCCCCATGAGAAGTTCAAGGTTCTCCCCTCTCCATCCAGGTCTATAAAGATGAACATGCAAACACACCAGTCTCCCACAAAACCAGTCCATGCAGTCAAATCAAAACCCAGTGCCATTGTCCTTGGCTTCTCAGTCAGTCCTCATTGACAGCCACATTCAGAAGGTCCAGTTTGATCACATACTCCATCACTCCCAGTCCAGCTGGCCTTGGTGAGCTCCCATGAGTTCCCACCGTCTCAGTGGATGAACACACCCCTCGTGGTCCTGACTTCCTTGTTCATGTTCTCCCTCCTTCTGCTCCTCATTTGGACCCTTGGGAGCTCAGTCCAGTGCTCCAGTGTGGGTCTCTGTCTCTGTCTCCACCCAACAGCATGTCAAGGACTAAGGCTGCTTTGCCTTTTGGCTCTGCCTAGTCCAACAAGGTGGAGGCATGTTCACCACCTCTGCCTCTGCAAGCTGTGCACCCCACTCAGTTCCAGATACGCCGTGAGTCTATGCCGCACCATTTAGCAGTTTGCAACATCGGTCTCACAAACCCCATTTAAGTGCTTGGCCTCCTGAAAGAGTTAGAGCTAGTGCTGCCAGCCCAAATCAGAAAACTGCTGCTCTTTCTTACGCTGAGTCAGTAAGGCTTATGTTAAAGGAGCCCCCCCCCTCCCCGTGCCCCTGCTCACTCCCAGAAAACGAAGCCCATCTGAAAAAAAAAATGCAGCTGCCAAAAAACTACACTTAACCATGTTCTTTTGTGCCTAGAATTTCTTTCCGAGCTCTCTCAGGTTTTATGTGGTTATAGTTGGCACACATTGGCATGCCATTCTGTATTGGGTGTCTGAAAAGTAGGTTAGCATACATACTTTTTAAATTCCAGGAAAGAATATTGACTAAGTAGTAAAGACACACAGTTGCAGTCATTGGCTTATTCTTAAAGCACAAAATGCAGCTAAACTGTCCTTCTCCAAACTATTTTAACTGGTTTTTGAGGGTTTTTTTTTTGATCCTTTAATTCAGCTTTCTGAGGGCTGAGATTGCAAGTATGCATCAGTACACTCAAGAGAGGAATAATTTTTCACCGCAGTTTCATGAAACTGGGTCAGAAAAAGTATGAGCTTATCTGCATATAACAGAAAACTAAGACACAGAAGGTTAAACATGATGAAATTTCATTTTCTGTCATTAGAGGTAAGTCTATGGAGTAGTCGTCTTATCCAACTCCAACCTGCATACTTTTCATGACCTAAAACTCAGTCACCAGGGATAATACTTCAAAGCATTATTTTGAACTGGAAGCATTGATATGTCCTAATACATAATAAATTCAAAAATACATATTTATAGTCATCAAATAGCACATTTAATAATAATATATAATCTAACATCAAGAGTCCTGGTTATTAGATAGTTATAAGCAAATTCACATTTCTTTTAATAACAGAAATATATCTATATATGTGTATAATGAAAATAAAAATAGCCTATTTAAAGTTAAAATTGGCATTAAATATCATAGAGACAAAATTAAAAACTTTATGCAGGTTAAGTGACTCATGATTGTATCAAACACGTCAAGCAAGTGTTATGCTCATTATCAGTGACAGAGAAAGTGTAGAGAGTAAGAATTTGATTTTTAAAAAACAATGCTTGGAACTATCTCAGAAGTTAGGAAATCATGGCAAAAATACAGCAATGATTAAAGTACAAAATAACAGTAAACAGTATTGCAGAAATACGTTAATGATGGAAAATAAACTGCTAAAAATCATCTGAAATGTAAAACAAATATTTTTTTTAAAAAATATCATAGGAAATTGCAGTTAAGACACAGACCTATAATCCTGTGCCTTTCCTATAAGGGAGCCCAATCAATCTACAAACAGGAAATGCCTTGAGATAGAACAAAACAATATTTTAGAGATGAATAAAGAAAATTGGATTTTTGTTTCAAAATCATAAGAAGTTAGAGCATAAACCCTGCATAATAGCAGTAAGCATTCATCACTTTTAAGGAAAATAGATGACGAAACCTGGTCATCTTTCAAATTTCATTTAGTGAAAATACTCCGTGAGCATTTGAATGGAAAGAGGCTTAGCTGCCAAAGAATTAGAATTCAGTCAACTCCATACATTGCTGCTCTAATACCCAGTTCTAGAAAGCTGTGTCCTCATGTTTTTCAGTAGGATTAACCAAAACAAAAAAGCAAACAGTTGACCAGCCAGCAATGATATGTTGCAAGCACACAAGGTCTTAAAAGAGGAAAATAAACCAGTCATGCTTGTACTAAGTGTACTTCAGACAGTTATGTGAAAAGAATTTCATTAAATCAAAATATGAAAAATTTTGAAGAGCATACACTGTTCTAAAAAAGTGCACTATAAATAAATGCCACTTTATGATTAGAGATCTAAGGAAGGACACCCTGACATCATAAAGTGGAATAAATGGAAATAAAATTTTATAATAAAACTGAATATACTTAAAATTCATAATGTCATAATTATTACTCAGAGACCTACTGTTCAAGATTTAATGAAAGGCATTGATACAAAATTTGAGAATTGTTTGGAAACCAATTTCATCACAGCTTAATCATGTTAGTCAGAAGCAAAGTGACCATGGTCTTTAAGCAGAGGAGGGGCTACTTTAACCTATAGAAACTAGTAATTAAAATTGATATGACACTTGGAAGGCTAAATGATATAGTCATTTAAAACATGTAGATAAAAGGTTTAATAGAATTAATTATATTATATATTCACTATTTTTAGCAAATTAGGAAAAGAATACAACTTCATTAATAAGATGAATGTCTACAAATAATTGTCAAGATGAAAGGTTAAAAAAACAGGTCCTTTGTGTTTGAGAACCAGACAAACCCTCTTTCAGCATCATGCCTAAGATAAGCCAAACATGATAAAGTATGTAGAACTGGAAGACAGAAAATTTCTTTTTGCTTACAGCTATGTGATTTTATTTGTAGAAAAGTAAGAAAGAGCAAAACTAGCACTAGTAAGTTAATGAAACGTCACTTGGTATAGTATATGTACATAGTACCCACGAATTATTATTCTGTATACTGGAAACAATTTCTAGAATAACATTGCCAATAAAACACTAATAATTAAATCAAAAATTCTCCTAGCCAAATTTGTAAAATAAAACAAAGAAATGCTAAATAAGACATGCATGGCAAAAATGTTTTTAAGAGTTAATTAAATTCTAATAAACATTAAATTTTTCTTTTGATAATATGATTATAAATAATTTTTTCTGTTTTTGGTTTTTCAAGACAGGGTTTCTCAGTAGTTTTGGAACCTGTCCTGGACCTAGCTCTTATAGATCAAGTTGACCTTGAACCCACAGAGATCTGCCTGCCTCTGCCTCCCAAGTGCTGGAGTGAAACGTGTAAGCCACCACCACCCAGCATGAAATAAATTTTGTAAGTAGGATTCAAGCCTGAATAATTTTTGACTTCAAAGACCATATACTAAAGAGCTTTTCTTACAATATCTATATCACATAATTTATAATCAAAACTAGGATCAATGATGTTATGATAATACCATCACATAAGAGCAGTGTGCAGATCAAATCACATTCCCAGAACAGAGGGCCTTTCCTAATCATAACATACATACATATCAGAACAGTTAGGGATAAGTGTGTATATTTATGTTCCTCAAATCAGTATAGTAAAAAACTGCAAACATAAGGGAAATGCCAAATATTGTGAAATATATGTAAATAGCCAAAAACAAAAAAAGAAAAATTTTCTTCCAGTGAGTTAATAGAAATAACATATAGAACTTTAAAGTGTTAGTGTTTGATATCTTTATATATGGGATTATAAGACCACACACTTCACTGATATCTTTTGAAGAAGTACTAGGAAACTAATGCAGTCTTACTTTTTAAAGCAGTGGTTCTCAATCTTCCAAATGCTGCAACTCTTTAATACAGTTCCTCATGGTGTGGTGACCTGCAACCATAAAATTATTTTTGTTGCTTCTTCATAACTGCAATTTTGCTACTATTGTGAATTGTAGTACATATATCTATTTCTGTATGTAATATGTAGTACATATCTATTTCTGGAGATAAAGGTTTGTCCAAGGGGTTGTGACCTACAGATTGAGAACTAATGCTTTAAAACTATTTTTAAGAATCTATTTTCAATAAAAGAAATAAAACAAAATAATATACGAAAAATTACCCTTTTTCATATAGTACATGTGGTCACAGTTTCCCCTACAATACCTCTCCCACATTTCCTGGGCTTTGGGAAATTTTTTGATAAAAATTATTTATATCGACCATGAAACATAAAATATGACAAAATAATTTTAAGTAATTGTCTATATCCTTTGCTTTTCATCCAATAACTACTTATGAGTGAATACATACCGTATTTGTTTTTCTGAGTCTGGGTTACCTCACTCAGGATTTTTTTTTCTAGTTCCATCTATTTGTCTGCAAATTTCAAGATGTCATTTTTTTTTTTTACTGATGTGTAGTATATTCTATTGTGTAAATTTGCCATATTGCCACATTTTCTTTTTGGTTGAGGGGCATCTAGGTTGTTTCCAGTATCTGGCTATTATGAATATTGCTCTATGAATATTGTTGAACAAGTGTCCTTGTGGTACGATTGGATATTAGATTGAAAGCAAAGGATAACCAGACTGTAATCCATCGCTCTAAAGAATCTATGTAACAAGAAATAACCTTTAAGACAATTACTTAAAATTATTTTATTGTATTTTATTTTAATGGTTGATATTAATAATCCTTGTCAAGAGGGACAAATGGATCACCCTGGGAAGGGAAATTAGATGAGATATCCTGGGTAAACTGCTAGCAAAAAGAGATGGTAAAGGGGATAGGACGGTGATGTAGGAGAGTCTTATGTATTTCTGTTGCTTTCATTGGCTAATTAATAAAGAAACTGCTTGGCCTGATAGGTCAGAACATAGGTGGGTGGAGTAGACAGAACAGAATGCTGGGAAGAAGGGAAGTGAGGTAGTCGCCTTGACTCTCCTCTCAGAGACAGCCGCAGGTTAGAATCCTCCTGGTAAGCCACCACCTCGTGGTGCTACACAGATTACTAGAAATGGGTTAGATCAATATGTAAGAGTTAGCCAATAAGAGGCTACAGATAATGGGCCAAGCAGTGTTTAAATGAATACAGTTTCTGTGTAATTATTTTGGATAAAGCTAGCTGTGAGCCAGGTGGCGGGACATAGCCCACCGTTCCTTTTACAGGATGGAAGTTGCGAACACGAGGGAACAGGATCCTCTGTGGTAGAGAGGGATAGAATTGGAGAGCAATAAGAGAGATCTTGATAGAGCCACTATGAGGTTAGGAAGAAACCTGGTATTGGGAAATTCCCAATAATCCACAAAAATGACACCAGCTCTAAGGATCCTAGCAGCAGTGGAGAGAGGTGGTTCCCAAACTGGCCTTCCTCTGTAATCAGATGATGAATACCCCAACTATCTTTATAGAGCCTTATTTTCTTATCCATTCTTGGTTGAGGAGCATCTAGGTTGCTTCCAAGTTCTGTCTATTACAAATAATACTGCTATTAACATAGATGAACAGATGTCCTTGTAGTATGATTGAGCATATCTTGGGTATATGCCCAAGAATGGTATTGCTGGGTCCTGATGTAGGTTGATTCCCAATTTTCTGTAAAACCGCCATACTGATTTCCAAAGTGGTTTTACAAGTTTGCATGCCCATCAATAATGGAAGAGTGTTGCCCTTACCCCACATCCTCTCCAGCATTAGTTATCATTGGTGTTTTGGTGCTTAGTTTTTATGACTGGTGTAAGATGGTATCTCAGCATTGCTTTGATTTGCCTTTCCCTGATGGCTAAGCATGTTGAACATTTCCTTAAGTACTTCAGTCATTTGAGATTCCTCTGTTGAGAATTTTCTGCTTAGTTCTGTACCCCATTTTTAATGGTGTAATTTGGAATTTTGATATCTAATTTCTTTACTTCTTTATATATTTTGGAGAGCAGTCCTCTGTCTGATGTGGAATTGGTAAATATCTTTCCCATTTGGTAGGATGTCATTTTGTCTTATTGGCCTTTGCTTTACAGAAGCTTTTCAGTTTCAGGAGGTCCCATTTATTTGTTGTTGCTCTCAGTGTCTGTGCTACTGGTATTATAGTTGGAAAGTGGTCTTCTCTGCCCACACATTGGAGGCTATTTCCCATATTCTCTTCTATCAGGTTCAGTGTAGTCAGATTTATATTGAGGTCTTTAATCCATTTTGGAGTTTTTTGCTTGGGGATATACATGGATACATTTTCATTCTTCTACATGTTGACATCCAGTTATGTCAGCACCATTTGTTGAAATTTTTTCCATTGTATAATTTTCACTTCTTTGTCAAAAATCAGTTGTTCATAGGAGTGTGAATTAATATCTGGGTCTTCAATTAAATTCCATTTGTCAAACTCTCTGTTTTTGTCCCAGTACCAAGCTGTTTTCTTTGTTGTAGCTCTATAATAGGGCTTGATTTCAGGGTTAATGTTTCACATTGCCAAACTTTTTTATGAGGCTACAGTTATCCTGATACCAAAACCAAGCAAAGACTCAACCAAGAAAGAGAATTACAGACCAATCTCAATCATGAACATGAATACAAAAATACTCAATAAAATACTGGCAAACCAAACTCAAGAATACCTCTAAAACACCAGTCACTATGGTCAAATAGGCTTCATCCCATTCAGAGATGCAGGAATGGTTCAACATACCAATGTAATCCAACATAGAAATAAGCTAATTGAAAAAAAAAACATATGATCATCTCATTAGAAGCCGAAAAAACATTCAACAAAATCTAACAGTCCTTCATTATAAAGATCTTGGAGAGATCAGGGATACAAGGAACATATCTAAACATAATAAAAGCAATATACAGCAAACTGATAGCAAACATCAAATTAAATGGAGAGTAACGTAAAGTGATCCCACTAAAATCAGAAATAAGACGGTCCACTCTCTCCATATCTCTTCAACATAGTTGGAAGAAGGCCACTTGTTGGTTCCCAGCTGCTCAGCCCCAAAATAATCACACAGAGACTATATTATTTAAATCAATGCTTGGGCCATTAGCTCTAGCTTCTTATTGGCTAACTCTTACATGTTAACTTAACCAATTTCTATTAACCTGTGTATCGCCACGTGTTGTGGTTTACCAGCCTAAGTCCTGGCAATTGTCTCTGGTGGGGCTACATGGCTTTCCTCTGACTATGCCTTCTTTCTCCCAGCATTCAGTTTAGTTTTCCCCACCTACCTAAGTTCTGCCCTATCAATGGGCCAGGGAAGTTTCTTTATTACAGAGAGGAATCCCACATCACAGAAACTTCTGAATCAGGACAATGAAATGTCTCTCTGTACCCTTTTCCTTCACAGTCAAAAAATTCAAAGAAGATACAATAATATACTTAATCCAGACTCTGTGTATTTTCCATCTTTATGTGGCTTATTATTTTTTGCTGCTTTTAATCTATGTATACTTTGTCTCTTTAAAGACTTTGTAAACCAATTACTTCTTTTCTAACTTTCTATACTCTTTCTTCTCTCTCCCAAGCCTTTATACATTTATCTAACACTGTGACCCATTTAGATGTCTTCTCCATCTGGATTTGTTTTTATTGTATATCTGTAACTATTTTTTTTGACCATAAGTGTCTATTAAAGGCTAAGTGCTTCTTTAAAATCTAAACTGTGGCATTATTAGGGTATATACAGTACTTTCTGCTTGCTCTGGACAGTACAACATGGTGGTAGTCTGTTCACCACCTCTACAAGCTGAGCACATTGCCCCAATTTTAAGTATTCAGCGGGACTTTGTCGAGACATTAAGCAGTTTGTAACACACTGCCTACAAACACTATTTAAATGCTCACTCTACTAAAAGAGTCAGAGTTAATGCTGGCAGCACAACCCAGGTACTGCAGTTTTCAAAACTGCACGTTTTTTTTTTCTGCTACCTCTGAATCAGGAAATCCTCTCTTAAAGGAGCCACAGCATGCTACCAGCAAGCAAAGCCCATTGGAGAAAAATGCGGCTAATTTTATTTATTAGTGTCTAGAATTCCTTTACAAACCCTCTCAGGTTTTAAGTGGATTTTAGTTGGCCACATGAATGCCAATAATATATCATTCTGGAGTCTTTGATGGAGTTAAAGAATTGATAGTTATATTTTTTCTTAGTTATGATAAAAGATAAAGTAGAGATAAATATTGTAACTGTAATTATTGCTTGATACCTGTTTTGTTATATTTAATTTTACTATGTTAAAGTTTAAAAACTTCCTTTTCATTTAAACAGAACATGGAGGTAATGTGGGATTTCCCTCTGTAAGCTATGAATACCCTTGGTTAATAAAAGACTGCTTTGAGCCTATAGCAGAGCAGGGCAAAAAGAGGTAGGCATGGAAAACTAAAGTGAATGCTGGGAGAAAGAGGGGGCTGAGTAAAGAGAAGCCATGGAACTGCTGCCAGAGACAGTTGCATTGAAACTTTGCTTGTAGGCCACGACCTTGTGGTGATGTACAGATTAATGGAGATGGGTTAAATTAAAATGTAAGAGCTAGTTTATAAGAAGTTAGAGCAAATAGGCTAAGTAGTGTTTTAAATAATATAGTTTCTGTGTGTTTATTTTGAGGCTGAGTGACTGGGAACCAAAAAGCAGTCTCCCCCAAACAATAGTTCTTGAAGTTCTGGTGAGAACAATAAGAAAACAAAAGGTTATTAAGTAGATTTAAATTGGAAAGTAAGAAGTTAAACTTTCATTATTTGCAGATGATATGATACTATACATAAGTGACCCTAAAATTTTTTCTAGGGAACTTCTACAGCTGATAAATACCTTCAGTAATGTGGCAGGATACAAAATCAATACCCCTCCTATATACAAATGGTAAAGAACCTGAGAAGAAAAGCAAAGAAACATCACCCTTCACAATAGCTACAAATAGCATAAAATATCTTGAGGTAACATTAACCAAAGAAGAGAAAGACCTTTTTCAACAAGAATTTTATGTCTTTGACAAAAGACACTGAAGAAGATACCAGAAAATGAAAAGATCTCCCATGCTCTTGAATAGGTAGGATCAACAAAATCAAAATGACAATCCTACCGAAAGCAATTTATATATTCAATGCAATTCCCATCAAAATCCCAATACAATTCTTCACAGATCTTGAAAGAACAACATTCAACTTTATAAGGAAAAACAAAAAACCTAGGAGAGCAAAAGCAATCCCGTACTGTTGAGTAGGTTTCTGTCCTGCCTGGTTCCCACAGTCATTAGGTCCCAAAGAATCACATAGAAGTCTACATTAGTTATAAATTGGCCCATTAGCTCAGGCTTTTATTAACTCTTATAACTTATATTAACCCATTATTCTTATCTATATTAGCCACACGGTTTGGTCCTTTCTTCAGCGGGGCAGGTCTGTCTTCCTTCTTTTGTGTCTGAACAAAACTGTGAAGGAATGGGCTTCCTCCTTCCCAGAAGTCTCCTGTTCCCATTGACCCACCTCTACTTCCTGTCTGGTTGTCACACATATACTTCCTACCTGGCTACTGGCCAATCAGCATTTATTTAAAATATAATTGACAGAATGTAGACAATTGTCCCACTCCACTGTACAATAAAAGGAACTTCCAGAGGCATCACCATCCCTGATATCATGTGCTTTTAATTATGTAATTGTGTGCCTCAGTATTCCTAAGTAAATAGATAGAATAATATTGACTACATGAACAATAATCAGAGAAGCAACATGGGTTACTCAGAAGAGCTCATATATTAGAAATGATAGACTTTTTTGAGAGGTCCATTGTCATGTCTCGTTACCTAGTGTTCCCTAAACATTCTTGCTACCATCATGGAATGTGCTCTTAAAATATAGTCTTCATTTTAATTTTCATCAGTGGTAACCTCTGTCTCACCATGAAATACTTTGATCTAGCAAGTATTGTTGGATACCTACATTGTTCTAGACAAGAAGTTTTAGAAAAAAACAATGTAACAACAATCCTGTAAACAATGTGTTTGCTGTCTAGTTAGCATAAAACCACAAAGACATAAGTGTCCTTTTAAAAACATGAAGTGTTTTTTTTTGTTTGTTTGTTTGGTTGGTTCATTTTTTTTTGTTTTTTTGTTTTTTTGTTTTTTTTTGTATATTGCTGCCCTGTGAATCTTCCTCTTTTCTACTGTAATATGCTTCAGTTAATTTTCTGCTCAGTTGCCAAAATATATTGTCTGGAGCCCAAATTTCCTCATGACTCTTGTTTCCTAAACCTATTTGCTTCCCCATGCCAGCAGCACCAATTCTTAACCATGACTACACATTAGAATCACATTGATGAGATTTTCAAAAGCTCCACTCCCCTGACCTTCCTCTACTCTCTGTTCCAAAGAGTTCCTAATTTAATGAGTCTTGGGTGGTGCCAAAGCATCTATACTTGAGAGCTTCTGGAATCAGGTGCCTCTGGATAATGTAACCCCATTAGGCTATCTTTCCAGTTTTATTTTCTAGTAAGTGCCTGGATTTCAGGCTATTCTTTAAATATGTTCTGCTTTTCATGACTCCATGTTTAGAATTTCCATTTTTCTTGGCATGTACTTCTTCCTATTCTTCTGTTGTCCATATGTTTTATGTGCTTGTTTGTTTGCATGTGAATTTAGTGTGATTGTTGTGTGTGTGTCCTTCACGTGTGTATGTGCCAGTATATGTTTACATAAGCGGATGTGAAGGTCAGAGGTCCTTGCCTGGCATCTTCCTCACTCTTCTACTAGCACATGCCCCATTAATTTTTGAGACAGAACTTCTTCGTGAACGTGGTGCTAGTTCTTTAGAGAAGCTGGCTAACCATCTAACTCTGGGGCTCTCCCTACCCCATCCCAACTTCACCAGTGCTAGAGTTATAGACATGCATGACCATACTCAAATCATTTACATAGGTCCTGGGGATCAAAATTTAGAGCAACATGCTTGAGCATCAGGAACATTACTGGTCAGCTCCCAGTCCTATATTAGTCATAGTTTAACATTTTATCCATTTGTACATGAAGGAAGTCTTCTCTCTCTTCTCTCTGGGGCAATTGGCAACCCTTAGTGTTTTCTATAAAAATCAGAGCACATCCAGACATAGAGAGATTGGGTCTTGCAGCAAAGCAAACCATTATAAAAAAAAGGGGGGCAAAATGGAGAACAGGAGGGTTTGGGCCTTCTAGTACAGGGACATTCATCAAATGAAGCCTTATCACATTGGTTGGTCAATTTCCTTGTGTTGTATTTATCTCATAAAAGAGCTTGGTAGTTCTTTAAAGGGAAGTTTTTGTTTGTTTGTTTTTTAAATCATGTAGATTTTCCCCTAAGATTTCTAGGCATTCATGTAATATTTTAAAATAAATACAAGAAAATCACAAATCCAAGTAATGAGAAGTACCAAATATATGGCCCCAAACAAAATACAATAAGAATTCAATGGGGAACAAGATGGCTGGCATAGTTTCTATTCCATCTGGACACATCAGGTTCGCCAAGGCCAAGATGTTGCTTCCTACCTGTGTGAAAACAGACAAGATAGTTGATTATTCCAAGACCACTCTTCCCAGTGGTTGACAGGATGAGTATCTTGTTTTGACAAGATGTCTAGAGAGTTTTTAAAGGATTCAGAAGGGATTTGTGAATGTAAGTTGCATTTTCCTTCTATATATCTTACATTATTGTGTTTGATACTTTCTCAATAAGGGACATACTCATTTAAAATATGGGCATTATCCAGTCCACTAATAATCTTCTATTGCATAACAAAGTGTTTGGTGTGAAGCATGTAATCTATAAATTGTTTTGTAAATAAAGAAGCAGTTATATAAGCTTGAAGTTTGGATTGCATTTGGATATATGGAGATGAAATAGAATGGTTAAGGCATAAGTAAAAGTAAAATAATTAGAAAAAATTAGAAATGAAGGAGACGATTAAAGTGAGAAATTTCATGGAAGGAAGGTTGTTGTAGGAGACTGCTTGTTTGTTTCCTGATGCCCAGACTTGAAATAACCACATAGAAACTGTATTAATTAAATCACTGCTTGGTCTATTAGCTTATACATATTTCTAGCTCACTTTTATCTCTTAAATTAACTTATTTTTAATATTTTATATTTTATCATGAGGCTCATTGACTACCAGCAAGTTTCCGGCTGACAGTTTGCATCTTTGTCCTCTGGTGGTTCCATGACATCTCTCTAACTCCACCTACTCTCGGTATATATCTTTTCCAGCCTGGCTATATTCTGTTAAGCTATTGGCCGAAAGTAGCTTCTCTATTCATTAACTAATAAAAGCAACACATACACAGAAGGACTCCACACTAGAAGGTGAAGTCCTAAATGTAATGGGATAGACATTTAGAGTTGGAGACTTTGCCCTCTCTGTAATAGAATGACCATGAGCATAAGGACAATATGTACTTTTGTCCAAGACTCAGGATAGTCCTCAGGTTTACGTAGAGTGAAATGTAGATAAAATAGATGCTGAGGACTTAGAGTTTCACAAAAATTAACATTATTGATGACTGCTGTGATAGAATATGTAAGTTGAGTTATATAATAAAGATTAAAGAAATGGAATTAGATATAACTAACATTATAAGACATATTGGCATTGTATGATAGTGAAGGACCTGTAGAATATGCACAAATGTGAATAGTGAGGGACAGTGAGGTGGCTCAGTGGATAATGAAGCTTACATCAAACCTGGCAACCTGAGTTTATTAGATCCCTGGCATCCTCATGGTGGAAAGAGAGAACTGACTCTTACAAGCTGCTCTCTGATCATCATACACATATGAGTGTACACACACATGCACACATACACATACATGCATGCATGCATACACACACAAATAGCTGTAATTTAAAACTATATGAATTTTTAAATTATCACTTTTAATTAGATTTTTGAATTGAAATTACAAACACGTATGAAGGATGAAATGAGCTTTAGAACTGAGAAGAATTCAGAATGAAGACAAATTAGCCATGCCAAATTGGGGGTTGGCTGTCTAAACTTGGTCACTACATGTTGGGAGGCAGTGCCAAATGGATCCTGTAGACAACTATCGTAGAAGTAGCAGGCCACCAAGGTTAGTGTGGAAGAAGACATTGACTCATAATGCAAAGAGACTGAGGAGAAGAGCCATAGTTTATCCTTCAGGAGAGTAAACTACTAGGTGTTTGGAGCCAAGAAAAATGAATATATTCTTTGTGGGTTTTGTAGACATCTGATTTTTTTTTCTTTTTATTTTTTTTGTGAAAAAAGAATATTGTAGGAAAACATTGAGTCTTTATTGGATTTTTTTAAAGCAGTAATTTGTGGAAAATAATTTCCTTGCTGATTTCTAACTATGTAGGCCTTCTGTTAGAATATAGGGCTCTGCTGTAATTATTCACAATTTATATCTCTAAATCTACATGCTTGGATCTGGAGAGATGCCTCATTCAGTGAGCTTACTTCTGCACATTTATGAGGACTTTCCTAACTCAGACACGCAGTACCATGTAACAGTTAGGCTGGATATCAATTGTCTATAACCCCAGCTTTGGGGCTTTAGAGACAGGCAGATTCCTACAGTTCTCTGACTAGCAAGTCTAGATGAATTAATTAGTGATTTGACCCTGTCTCAATAAAGTAGGAACCAATCAAAAACAGGCATCCATCTGACATTAAACTCTGACCTACAAACACACATATACCCACCAACCCACCCAAATGTACTTACATGCACAAATACACACAGTCAACATGAGTGAATACACGTTCACACACACACAAAAGCCCACATAGGTTTTTTTTTTCTTTTATCTATTCTAATGGGCTAAGGTTAATTCTAATGTCCCTAAAATTTACTTCCTATGAAATGGTGATAGTTACACACACATTTTGTTAAGTAATTTACAGATAATGCTTAGTAACTTCCATTTTATACAAATTGACTAAGTGGCAGGACCGTTATTGTTTAATTCTGAAATAATTCCTAGCTATTGACAGTTTAGCTTGTCAGCGTTTTCTCCATCTGTGTCTTTGATCTGAAAGAGCTGATGTATGTTCTGTCTTTTACAAATTAATCTTCAATTAAAAGCTGCTCCTGGGAATGTGGGAGCTGATCAGTTTAATCACAAACCATGAAATGGATTATTTCATCTGGTCCTTGAATATGCTAAAATTTCATGGACTCGTGAACACAAAGGTTTAAGATTTGAGCTACCCTAAAACAACTTTTAAGTTAAGTTGAATGAAGATATCATTTCTGTGCTCTCTTTCATGCCAGCCCTGAAAGTGAAATGCCTAAGCCTTTCTTAGTAGACTAGAAAACTCTATCCTATTATTTTCATTTTCCCCAAAAGATTATATCCTTTGAAAATGAAATACACTACAATTATGTATAATAATTGGAATACTTACAGAAACAGAACAAAGGGCAGTGGAAAATTTCAAACTTATATTTTATGAAGCGTCTCGGATTGGTCCTAACATCTCTTGTTTAAAAACCAAAGGAGGGGAGAGCGAATTCCTTCTGATTTGTACAGCGTGTGCCTTCCCCAGTTGCACAGAACATTGTCTTGTTCTGGACGCTGATTTTGACAGTCATAGTGACTCCTGCATAAATGTCAGAGACTGCCAAGCTCCCCACAGTAGCACTTGTCAACTGACAGATGTTAGACAAAGCTGCTCATTGTGACTTCCTGTTGATATGCGTCGTAAACACCTTTCTTCCTAAAACAGTAGGCGGAGAAAACCTAGCTGACTTCTTTGCAATTCATGTGAGGAAGCACTGGCAGTCCTAATCAGAGCTCCTTGAGGGCTTCCAGTCTCCAACTGTAAGAAAAACACAGTTTAAACCAAAAGTATTTGACTGCCATGCACATAAGTCACCAGTGAATAAATACAGAAAAAAAAATTAATAGGCAGAGAAATAGTAAATAGATCAGTGAAAGGCTCAAGTGAAAAATGTTTGAGAAGTAGGATGAAATTAATCCTCACTAATGATTTTAATTAAGCCCTGGACCTTCTATGTATCTTCATTATTGCTAAGTGAACAAACACATATCTATAGACAGAAGCTGCTCTTGTCATTGCAGGCGTCACAGGATGCAGGAGCAATTCCTGTAAACCCTGTATCTTACATCAGGAATTTCCAGTTGAGTGAGTGTTTAATGGGCTTCTCTTTGAAGGCAATGCCACAGGAGATCCAAAGACTCCTTTCCCTCAGACCTTACTGAGAAAAGGTAATGTTCTGTGGCAAATTCTACTTTTCACCAAATACAAAGGAAAAATGGCCTTTCCAGGCATAATGCAGAAGCCATCTGGAGGAAGGAGGAAGGGCATAAAGAGAAAAGGGGCACACATGGTCTCATGAACATGGTGGGTGAGAAGCATGGTATGCCACTTGGCTCTCACCCTCCTCAAGGGGCTTTCTTAAGTTTGCAAAGCAGACATCTTTCCTCTCCACCTCCACACTCCCAAACAAGTGAAGTTTAAACGTCAACCAAGTGTGCAAGAACATAAATCTTCTTGGGTAGCTGCATTTGGGCAGAAGAAAACAGCCTAACATTTTTATCTTCAATATATATTTATCATTATTAAACCTTTTATGTCTTACAAATGCTTGACTTCTAACATACCTCCAATTAGCAAGGGCTGAACTAGTTCAGGAATGTGTGGACACATTCTTTTTTTTGTTTTTTCTATTGAACACAACTGACATTTTTTTTTCTGTTTTTAATGTGTTTTTTCAAGATGGAGTTTCTGCATGTAGCTTTGGAGGCTGTCCTGGAACTTGCTTTGTAGACCAGGCTGGCCTCGAACTCACAGAGATACACCTGTCTCTGCCTTCCAAATGCTGGGATTAAAGACATGTTCCTCCACTATTTCTAATAGTGGAAAATAGCAATATGGTAGAGTTCAGAGTGAATCCTGTGCAAACTAATTTATAAAGTTCTCTGTTAGGTAAAAGATTGGTTGGTAGCATTCATGTATGTATGTGTGTATATATATATATATATGTATATATATATATACATATATATTATTTAGCAAAATGCATACACTTATATATTGTGATAAGAATGTGAAAAGATAAAAGAAAAAAGTTCATAGAAATCAGTAACATCTGTCCTGTATTCCAGAACCATTAAGAGAACTAGTAAAAAAAAGTAGAATGGCAGTTTGAAATAATAGGTCCACATCCTTGAAATGTCACTGTATAATAGTTACCAAACTTATCTCCCCAAAGATTATGCTGATTGTTTTCCTGAATGCTCATACAGCCTCATCACCAGGAGAATCAGCCTGAAATGACACACTGGCCAAGCCCAAACCACAGATTGTTCCTTCTCTTGTCATGACTGCCTGAATTCTTTGATTATGAGCTTTCATTCCAGCTCCTTCCTCCTTAGACTCCAGCTCTCCCTACAGCCCCAACCTTTACTATCAGAGCACAGAGTGGCTTTCTTACTAAAACCTTTGGCTCTAAGGCAGTCTGGGTCTGAAGATTTCTCCATGTTAGGAGAATAACCTTAAAATGGAAAGTTTGATTTATTTTCCATTTGGGCACAAACTTGGGAAGTCATTTTCAGTTTGCTCAGCCTTTCTCTGAGTGTTACACCTTAAAGAGGAACCATAGAGAGCTGCGTAATGCTATGCCTTAAAGATGGTGCTGGTTTCCGCTTTCCACCTTCCCGATGGTGAGTGCTCTCGGTCATAAACAACTCCATATATGGCTAATGCTAAGAATCTGACTTGCTTCCACGTTTCTGAACCTATCTACATTTCCCACGTGGCTTGCTGGGGTTGGCTACCCAGAGGTTATTTAAGCTGTGGGCTGGCTTTCCTCGGGGCAAAAGGTCAGATGTTTCAAGGTTCCTGAATAAACCGCAGTCAGAAGAGTCTGTGTTGCGTCATCCTTGCTGGCAAGGTGGGTGCAACAAGTGGTGGCTTGTATGGAGATCCTCTCATCAAGGACTCAGAACTTCCTGCAGTTCAGGGTAGTTCACTGGTAAGTTCCCAGGTAAGGTGGGAATCCACGACAAGAGCAGGGTTAATGACCGCGACAAAAGAGGGTAGTCTGCTCTTCTCTGTAGATAGAGAGAGAGCAGGGAGAGTTCGCAAAGCTGTTAAACCAAAAGTAAGAGCAGTGCCGCAAGCTGTAAAACCGAAAGTAAGATAGGTTCCGCAAGTTGACGAACCGAAAGAGAAAAAAAAAAGGGAAGGTAAAGTCTTTAAAGAGACAGATTACAGATAGTTATAGATTAAAAGAAATAAAGGAAAATAAGCTGTGTAAAAATGGAAAATTCACAGAGAGTCTGGATTATGTACATTGTGTTTTCTTTAAAATTTTTGATTGTGAAGGAGCTAATTACAGAGAGACATTTCACTGTATGGGCTGCCAAGCTAAACCAGAATGGATATCATAAGGGTATAATGACTTCCAAATTTGGGTCTAAGGATATGACGCTTTGGAGAGGGTCTTCTTTTGTTTTTACAGAGGATGAGACCCTCTCCTCTGGATTGTTTCTATCCCAATATGGTATGATAAACCATGTCCTCAAGAAAGGTTGCTGTATATATGCTTGGTTTACCCAATGTTTCAAGATCCGCAAGGAAATAGATACGAAGAGCCCTTGGATTTTAAGGTGATTAAGTCATTGGCTAAATCTGTGAGAATTTATGGGATTACAGCCTCTTTTACTGTGGTACAGGTGGAAGCCTTGAACAGATACTGCATGACACCTGGTGACTGGAGTGGGCTTGCTTGGGCATGCCTGAGCCCTGGACAGTACTTAGATTGGAGAGCCTTTTTGATTGAGTTTGCCAGCGAGCAGGCTGCGGCTAATCAGGCAGCTGGAAATCTAGCACGGGACAGAGATATGCTGCTCGGACAGGGCCGTTTTGCCAATCAGCAGACAGGATACCCAGTACAAATTTTTGAACAGATTAATAAGATTGGTATAAAAGCTTGGAAGGCTTTGCCTAATAAAGGAGAAGTGAGCGGCAATCTTACTAAGATCCTGAAGGGCCCCATGGAGCCATTTTCAGATTTTGTCGCTCGTATGGTTGAAGCCACGGAGGTAAGAACTGAGAAATGCACCTGCTCTCAGATGGATCCTTTACTTCATTGGCAGTTGTTGGAACTACCACTCCAGCTATAGCCATGAGCCATACTGTGCAGACTGCGCAGACCTTGAATAACCTTTTGGCCAATATTGCATTGGCTTTGGAAAGGGATCAATGCACAACTGAAAGGAGAACTAATGAAATAGATGTCCTCTGGCAAATGGCTCAGCTAGGTCACCAATGGAAATATGCTAAGCTTTGTGTGACTAGTATACAATATGAGAACGTTACCCATACTGAAAATTTGTCTAAACAGTTGTCTAGTTATCTTTTAGGTAATTGGACTGGAGAATTTGATACCATGATGGAACAGCTGAGGGTGGCCGTCGTCACCGTGAACTCTACCTGAGTGGATGCAGGACTAGCCACAGGATTGTCATTGTGGATTACTGCCACCATGAATCATCTAAAGGAGTGGGCGGGCATGAGAACATTAGCAGGCCTCTTGATGTTGGTCTCCCTGGTTTGCCTGTGGTGTATTTGCAAGATCAGGTTTCCTCAACAACACAATGCAGCCATGATTATTCAAGCCTTTATGGACATTGAAGCAGGACAGTCCCTCCATGCATGGTTGATGACCATGAAATTGTTATGCTCAGGATGCAAGGCTAAGCACTGCACTCGGGGTCAGCCACTTTGGGCCCAGAGAAGAGCATGCCTGATTGCATGTGGGTTGACACCCTAGATCCCACCTCTGAAAAAAGGTATCAGACTGGTCTGGCACTCTTTGGGTGAATGACACCTGAATGAGGATCAGTACAAGGTCCCAATGTCTTTCTATATTCGGAGATCAGGCCTCTACTCTTGCCTGTTGTGTCTAAAACAAAAAGGGGGAACTGTAGAGAGCTGCGTAATGCCTCGCCTTAAAGATGGCGCTGGTTTCCACCTTCCACCTTCCCAACAGTGAGTGCTCTCAGTCATAAACAACTCCATATATGGCTAACACTAAGGATCTGGCTTGCTTCCGCAATTCTGGACCTATCTGCATTTCCCACGTGGCTTGCTGGGGTTGGCTACCCAGAGGTTATTTAAGCTGTGGGCTGGCTTTCTTCGGGGTGAGAGGTCAGAAGATGATTCAAGGTTCCTGAATAAACTGCAGTTAGAAGAGTCTGTGTTGCGTCATCCTTGGTGGCGAGGTGGGGGCAACAAGGGACCAGAGCAAAAACAAGAAAATATGTACATAAACACATGGCTGAGACTGAAGTTACAGGAACTGGACCAGTAAGTCTTTCCCCTGGCAAGAGGCAGGTCATGACAGACCACTTCTTGTGAGCAGCTGGAACTTACAAAGAGAATTTTGAAAAGCAATTCCCAATTGCCATTATCCTTGTTAAAATTTGATGAGCCTCCAGAATAAAAGGAAAGTGGAGAAGCAAGGCAGGTTGAGAGGAGTAGCCCTTCCCACCTATCCCCTTTACACACTTTCAAGACAAGCTGAGAACAAAAACCTGGGCATTTTCCTGGCCATAATGGTCATAGGCCAACTACCCACAAAAAGGACAAGGATCCCAGTGCCCATGGATGTGGTTTTACTCTTTTGTCATTTGGTGGTTTGCCTGAGAAAAAAAAAATGCAAGTTTCATTGGCTTGCTCCACCAACCCCTGCTCTTTCCTATAAACCACTGACCTTGGAGAAGCAGACTCTATTTAATTTGTGTGTATATCCTCCTCCTTCAACATTTTTTTAAGGCAACCAAGATAACTTGAGCAAGGACATTTTTAAAAAGTATTAAGGTTTGAAGTTAGAGTTTGAGAATGAAAGAATGCATTCTTAAAGGGGCATTCCTAGAGAGGTTCACATGCTAACATGTTGAAGGATGTAGTAGGAAGGGCCACTTGTTCATTCCCTGCTGCTCAGCCCTGAAATAATCACACAGAAACTGTATTAATTAAATCACTGCTTGGCCCATTAGCTCTCGTTTCTTATTGGCTAATTCTTACATATTTACTTAACCTATTTCCATTATCTGTATATTGCCACATGGCAGTGGCTTACTGGCAAAGTTTCAGCATGTCTGACTCTGGTGGTGGCTCCATGGCTTCTTCTGAACTCTGCCCTTCTCCTAGCATTCAGCCTAGCCTTCCCTGCCTACCTAAGTTCTGCCTTGCTATATGTCCAAAGCAGTTTATTTTTATTAATCACTGGTACAGAAGGAAATCCCACATCAGAAGGATGTATCTCATCTATACTTAGAGGAGACATACAAAATTAAGGTGGAGATAGTACACTTTCATCCTGAATTTCATTATCCAACAGGCCCAAATAAGTTCAGTGTTCTTTATCAACTGCAGTTCTCAGTACTCCTTATAATAGAAGTAAATGGTGTAAGAGGAAGGCAAGCTATTTGAGGAAGGATATATATCTTTTTCCATTGGACACTTGTATAAAAGAGCTTTTATAAACCAGCTCTTTCTGTAAAAGAGCTGGGTTTCTGCAGGAGTTTACATTAAAAGAGTGTCAATAAGGTCATATTGTTATTCCTTGTGAGAAAGCGAGAGAGACATTAAAAGTGAGAAGCAGGGGTATACTACATGAAATTTTAGAAAGCCTAATTTGTCTGAAAATACCCATGGATTAGGAAATGCAGCTATAACTTGGAGAAAAGCCAGCTCATAAAGAACTTGGGGCTCTTTACTTTATTCTGCAACAGATGTAGGTCTCTGTGTGACTTTGCTCTGATATTCAAATTAATAATGCAGAATTTTGTCTGATAGTGGCTTCCTTAGTACCTGCTCACAGACCAAGAGCGCATCATATCCACCCATAAAAATACCTCCTTTATCATCATATATATGCCTATACACATATATGTGTGTGTGTGTAGAAAGAGAAATGAGCTATATATGTATATATAATATATATATATATACATATATAAATAATAAATAAGAAAATTTATGTATGTATATTTCTTTACTAAATGTTACCATTATTCCTACTGAGTAACTCCAACCTCAAACACAATCATGCCCTGTGCAAATAGTCCAGTGACCCACAGTACTGTGGTATCAATTGGTACTATGGTATTAATTCCATGTGCCTTACCAGACCTTTGGTTGACTTTGAGCCTACTTCTGTGTAATTTTCAGCCACTTACCACATAAAGAATGAGGAAGACATTTGGGAGAGAATCTGGAGGGATTTAAAAATGTGAAAACTGACTTAAATAGCTGGAAAGCGAGAAGGAAAAGTTGGATTTTTCCCAGGTGGGTTAAAATGGTGGTAAGCACTTAATAGCTGAAACAGAAGAGAAAAAAAAAACCTGAATTAGTTAGAAAGAGAAAGTCATTCTACATTTTTACTTGTTGAGTGTATGAAACTTGGAAAGTTATCAGGATGGAAATCTTTCTGTGTGTGCCCAGAATTCAACTCTGAGGAAATCAACATTGATCATTTTTAGCATAGTGAGAAAAGTACAAGTTGCAGAAGCCATTAAAACTGACAAGGAAATGATGCTGGAAAAAAATAGAAGCCAGAGATTGATTGAATATTTTATAATGTGATGCAAGAGATGCCCAGAAAAAAAGAAACTTAGCAGGGATCTCACTGTCCTCCTCACTAAACCTCCTTAGATGAGGATGTTACACACATGCGCACATACATACACACACAGAGTTATAGGAATGCTTCTGATAACACATGCATACTGCTCCATTTCCAGTCAGCCCATCATGTTTTGCTGTCTCTTATAGCAATTTTCACCGCCATTATTTATTCTTAATGTGAATACTGTACAAGTACTCTCATGATTAGGAGCCTGGCTTCATTCCTACTACATCCTTGCCTCTGGAGCACTGCCTGGTACGTTCAGGGATTTTAGTAGATCGATATTAAAGTCACCGAGTCAAACTATAGAGATTCTAGCACTCATGTTACTGAAACATCTTTTGGCAACACAAAGCATGCTGTAACTTGGAAATGTTTTCATTTCTTTCTGAATGGTATCCTTCAGATCTGACTATCCATTCAGGATTATGGATACTTAGGAATTCCTAAACCCACTGTTGAAAAATGCACCTGAGCAGTGAAGTAAATAAGACTAGAAGGAGGCAATAGGTTTTAAGATAAAATAGATGAAGGACCGGGAAACAGAGTAAAGGGAACATTTGCAAGTATGAACACATGAGAATGGAGACATCTTGGAAATCTTAGTGAGGGATGAAAGCTAAATTCATGATATTGTCTTGCTCACTGTCCCTCCAGTGATTTTTTTATTTTTATTTTTATTTTTGTTTTTCAAGACAAGGTTTCTCTGTAGCTTTGGGGCCTGTCCTGGAACTCACTCTGTAGACCAGGCTGGCCTCAAACTCACAGAGATCTGCCTGCCTCTGCCTTCTGAGTGCTGGGATTAAAGGCGTGCACCACCACCACCGGCTCAGTGATTTATTTTTTAATCTATTTCCATTTCATCTAAACCAAATATCTTGTGTATAGTTATAACAAAGAAAACAATGAAATTTAGTTCTATATCTCTATATTTTTTGTTTATAGGAAGCATGTGGTTCCTTTCATTATCTTTTCCTTTCTGTCACAGTCACACTGTCAGGTTGTTGCAATTTGAAAATATCCTCACGTTTGATTTTAGAGTACTCCTTTTTATGCCTTTTTTTGTCACCTATTAGGGCTTCTGCTACATTCACCACAGTTTACATACTGTTACCTATGCTGTTCTGCATTTATTTATTGTCTATTTGGTGTGCTGTTAAGTGTGTGTGTTGTTGCTATGTATGTCTATGTGTGCATGTGTATTGCTGCTATGTATGTCTATGTGTGTGCACATCAGAGTTTTCCCTCACTTATAGAGTCCAGCAGTAGACATTGGGGGGAAATCTTCTTCAATCATTTCCCCAACTAACTTTTTGAGACAGGTATCTCACTGAACCGGGATCGTACAGTTTCTGCAAGGCTGCTAGGCCACAGAGCCTCTGGAATGACCCTAACTCCAGCTTCCAGTACTTGAATTGAAGAAACAAGCTCCCATTTCTGCCTTTCCATGTGGGTGTGGGGATCTAAACCCAGATACTCACCCTAAGACAGCGAACACTTCCCCAGTCAGCTCTCCAAGCCCACCATTGCTGCTGTTGTTTCATTTTAAGGTTCTAGTAAATTAATATGAAGGATTCTTTTACTTTTAAATTATTGAAAATAGATGATTTCCATACAATTTATGTTGATTACAGTTTCCCCTCTCGCAGCTCTTCCCAGATCCTCCTCACCCACCCAAATCCACACCCTTGATTGTTTTCTCTCATTAGAAAGCAAACAGGCATTAAAACAACAACAGTATGGTTGAATAAAAACAAACAAAGCTAAATAGGATAAAACAAACAAATGAACAGGGAAAAAAGAGCCAAAGGAAAGACACAAAAATACATATTTTTGCAGAAACACACACATTTGCACAAACAGAAATCCTACAAAGCACGAAGAAATAAAATCTGGAACAATAATATACAATCAAAATACCTGTAGGGCTAAAACAAAATAAAAAAGCCCAGACAAAGTGTGCTGAAACAAACAAAACTCAAAAATTCATTTATTGAGTTCCTTATGTATTGACAGTGTGCTGTGGGGCATGGGGCCTGCCCTTAAATGTGGTTTGTGTACCCAGTGAGACTCCATTGGAGAAAACTAATTTTTCCTTTGCAAGCAATTATGGATTGGAGTTAGCTTCCAGGTTAGGGATGGCGGATGTTTTCACCTCCCTTCTAAGCCCTGGAAGTGTGTTAGCCTTAGACCTGTGAAGACCCCGTGCATGCTGCCACAGTCTCTTTGAGTTCATATATGCATCAGCCCTGCTGTGTCTCGAAGGCCTTGTTTCTTTGGAGTTTTTCATTCTTGTTGCCTTTCACAATCTTTCCACTGCCTCTTCTTCAGACTTCCTTGAGCCCTGAGGGGAGGGATTCGGTGGAGCTATCCCTTTTAGAACTCAGTGTTCCAGAGACTCTGTACATTGTTCAGCTGTAGGTCGGTATTTGCTCCACCTACTGCAGGAGGAAGCATCTCTGGTGATGACTGACCAAGGCACAAATCTATGATTACACCATAACGTCCTTAGGAGTCATTTTTTTTTTTGCTATGTTCCTTTAGCAGAAAAAAATAGTATTTCTTTTTTTCCCCCAGACCCATGACCTATATCGTCTCAGCATCTTGGCCACCTGTGAAATATCAAGCTTGGGTTCCGTTTCGTGAAGTGGCTTTTTAATCCAACCAGATACTGGACAGTTACTCCCACGGCTGTTGTACTGCTGTGGATTAATACTTTTGTTCACTGTGAGGGGTATTGCTCTCATTGTTAATAAACAGCTGAATGGCCGAGAGCTTGACGGGGGAACCAGATGAGGAGGGATACTGGGAAGAAGGGAGGAGTCTCAGGAGTAGCAGGCGAAAAGAAACAAGGTAAAGTTGCCTCGCTGAAAAAAGCACCACGGGGCAGATAATAAGTCTGGGTTAACTTACAATGTAAGAGCTGGTTAATAAGAAGTATAAGTTATAAGCCATGCCTTTATAATTAATAATAAGTCTCTGTGTGATTATTTGGGAACAGTTGGTGGGACAGAGCTGACCAGCAATCCTTATGAAAAACCTCCACCTACCATTGTACAACTGTATCTTGCATGCAAGTCACCACTGTAGACTAAAGGGTTAGTAGCTGGGTTGGTGTTTACCTTTCCCTTCACTACCATTCAGTACCATGAATACTTGTTGACAGGGATGAAAGCTCTAGGAAGGCACCAGCTCAACATTTTTCCGATCAATGTGTTATGTGGGTGTTTTGTCCAGCAATAGGGCCTTACCCTCAGGTGTGGAGAGTGACCAATAGCTTTGGCAATAACCTTTGTGGTTTTTAAAAAACTTAAAATTGTATTAACATCCCTAATGGTTCTCTGGATTAAAGACTTTCTAATTCATTCTGTATATTGTATTTAATGTACTGGTGCCTGGGGTATGATGTAGAGGGAGGTAGTGATGCTCTATCCTTTTTCATAGACTTCTTTCTACACATTTATTTAATATTATTCATGTATAACTCATGATTTTCCACAAAATATTATCCTTCTAGATGCTGATTTCCCTGTAGGAAATACTAGCTACTATTCTAGTATATACTACCTTCCAACATTAAAAAAGAAACATAAATGTCATTCCTTCTATGATACATGTATGTCTGCAACCAAAGTATTTCTTCTATAATTTAGGATGGTTCTCTTAGTACTTATTAGAGCATATACTGAGTGGATTAGAATTGATACTAGGAAAAGCAGAAGTATTTTGAAGTTGAGATAAAGGAAAGGGGTAATTTCAAGGACAGATTGACTGACCCAAACCTGAATTTCTAAGTGACTAGAGTTCTTCAGTAAATAATTCAATTTCATTTTTAAATCTAATTTTTAAATTAGAAATTTTCAATAATATATAAAATCCTGTGGAATCATATTATGAACTCCATGCAATTATGACCCATTTTAAGAACTATTAAGATATATAATCTTAGTGCATTATACCCTATATTCTGTTTACCACTTCAATCTGAGATTTTTAACAATATCTCCAACTTCATAAACTTTAATGAAACTTTGGCATTTTCACCATAAGACAAAGGCTATAATTACTTTTTTTTGCAAATATTTTCCCTCCAGCATTTTCTTTTTTGTGGTGTTGAATATCAAATCCAGGCTCTTATTGTACCTACTAGAAAACTGATTAACCACTTGAAATATTGCCAGCCCTATTTAATTTGTTAATATTATCAAATACCCAGTTGGCTGAGAATCTCTTAATTGTCTCTCTGCAAGCATAAGTTTTCTATGTGGTTACTTTTTTGAATCATTATCATAACAGTTTTTACCTTTTAAGACTCTGTATCTTTTAATTCTGATATGCTTTAATATTATTTGTTGTTACTTATGTGTATATGTCTGTGAACATGGATAAGTACATGTACATCACATATGTTCAGGAGCCCACAGAGGCCGGAAAAGGGCACTGGATGCCTGGAACTGGAATAACCAATGACTGGGCTGCCAGGCAGGTGCTGGGAACCCAATTCACATCTTCTGCAAGAACAGGAAGTGCTCTTAAACACTGAGCAATCCCACCAACCCTGCCACTTCTCAAATTCTGATTAGCCATTGTAGGAGTTGGGATTGTAAACCAGTCTCCTTACATTTCAATATTCACCTAAACTTATTCTTAAAAATACAAATTCTATTTCAGTAGATCTATGTTGAATTCTAAGAACATTTTCCTAATGTGCTTCTATGCAGTGTCATGACTATTACACCCACTTTGAGAGACAATCTGCAGTTATTTGAAATTCCAGATTTTGCGTCTGTCTTTTTAAAATTTTTCATGTGTTTATTTAGTATGTGCATATATGTGTGCACATGTTCACATGCCAAGACATGTGTATGGAAATCAGAAAACAACTGAGCAGATCTCCTCCACTATGTGATCTCCATGGTTATACTCATGTCTTCAGGCATGCCAACAGGTGATTCCCTTGCTGAACCATTTTCCAGCCCTATTTCCATCTTCTTAGTATCATTTGGCATGCTTCTTTCTTCTTCATGATATTCTGTAAGCCAAAATCTAGAAAAGTCGGACCTTGGCTATACAATAGAATCATAAAAGATCTTTAATTGAAAAAATATTAATGACCTCAGACAGAATATTTAGGAAAAATACCTGTGTATCTTTTCTAATATTCTATAATTTTTAAGGATTTAATTATCTGATATTTCAAAAATAATCTTTGTAAATATATTAAAATAATTCTATTAATAAGCCAGGAAATATAGATAATAAATCTTTTATGAAATCATATATTTTCATAATAAATGTAATCATAATAATCATAATAAATGCAAATTGATGAAATGTTTGGATGCCATATGTTAGTCTTCGTCACAGGATTTCTTCTTTTGTTCTTAGATCTTGACTGCTTTTGTTTTTGCTTTTGTTTTTGTTGTGTTGTTGTTGTCATAAGGAGTACTAGACCCCAGAGGTATTGGTGAAAATGTGCCATTATCATACCTTGTTTCTTGGCACTATCGTTCCTGCTGAGGCCTGGCCTGGGTCCCTAGATTCAGTTCCTGTAGGCATGGTGGTTCCCCCTGCTCTCTAGCTTTCCAGGAGGTAGGAGGGGGACAGAGGGGGGGGGGTGGTATGAGAGACATAGAGACAGATAAAGAGACCAAGAGAGAGTCATGAAGAGATCCTGCTTCCATTAGTAAGATAAAGGAATATCTTTTCCATGTAGCCAGAGTTAATTACTTCTCCTTTTCAGTATAAGCATAAAATCTGAGGGTAGCGTTGTTTATTCATGTGGGTATCACTTTTCACTTCAAAGGAATTAGTACGTTTTAAACATGTTACGAACTAATGGGGCTCAAGAGAGGATAAGTCAAGAAGATGGCGGAAGTGAAGAGTAGGGGGGTCAGTTAACCAAAAGAAGAACATATGAAGAGCCCTGTGTTTTCTTTCTTATTAGATCTTTAATGAGACCATTTACAGTAAGAACCGACATTAAAACTATTTTAAGAAAGTCTAATTGTGATGATTACTCTGTCAACTCAATGGGCTTTAGAACCATCATGGAAATATGGGGTTGTTTATGATGGAGTTCTGACTAGGTTAGTTGTGGAGGAAAGACCTCCATGTGGGCATTGCTATTCCATGGTTTGGTGTCCTTGTCTGAGCAAAAACAACAAAGTGAGCTTCACAGCCACATCCTTCTCTCTCTGTTGCTTTCTGACTGTGGATGGAATGCTTCCTGCAATTTGTGCTCCGGCTAACCTGATTTCTTTGTTGTAATACACTGTGTCCTCAGACTGGGAGCCAAAATGAATGCTTTGTGTTCAAATAGTTTTTACCAGTTGTTTTTTTTTTAATCATAACAATTAGAAAACTAATTAATCCAAGTCAAAAATAGTAAATATATAGATGCAGATGATGATTTCTTACACCCATTTGTGAGCTATTGAAAAGTTATAACTTCAAACATCTTCAAAAATCTTTATTGGGCCAGGGATATAGTTCAGTGGTCCAGCACTAATCTCATAAGCATAAGATCCTGAGCTCAGTCTTCAGTGACAAAAGATGGACAGGGAGAGAGGGGGAAGCAAATACCCTCTTACATGTATTTGTCCATAGTAGGGTTAAGGGGTTTGGTTTTTTTAGACTGTCATATACTCAGAGAGGCACCATTTAAGCAAGTGATTGAAATGAAAATAATTCACTTGAGTGTCGTAATCAGTTTTGAGTAGGCTTGGTTTTGCAGTTTACAGTGAGATTTTAAAAATAAAGCACACAAGATGAAGCCCGTGAGATCAGAGTACTCCGAGACACATGCAAACACCAGCTCTGATTTCAACCCCAGAGGCGCAAACATAATGGGAAATGAAAACATTGCCAGAAAGTAAACTATAGGTTATGGCTCACTTTTATTTTTGTTTAATGGCTGGTGGTGATGCATCCATTATTCTTTTACCATTATATTATGAAATATATCGAGGAGTGGATACTCCAAAGCTTATGACTGGTAAAATAATTGCTATAATTATCAACACATTTCAAAAATGACAAAAATACATGTGAATGTATATGTGTTCATACAACCATTCAGAGACTCACTCCATTCTTAGAATGCTTCATGGTATAGGCACTGCTTACTATAAGTTTTGGAGATAGAAGTTGGAGCTCATAAGAACCAAGGAATAAACAAAATATAAATCAATAGGAAATTGGAATACACATTATTATTATTATTATTATTATTATTACAAATATTGGTTGTACCATTTTAAAATAAAACACTGAAATTTTGAAGTAGATCTAGTTAAGCCCAATCATATCTGTGATTAAATATTCAAGAAAAAACATTTGCTAACAATGTAAAGTATATTGTACAACTGCATCTAAATACTGCACCAAAATGTAATGTACATTTTTGTTTTGATGTTATTTTAGACTTTCCGGAAATCCATCCACACTCAAATGAGGGTGAATAAAGTCTAGTGAAACTATAGAATATATCTACACTACCTTGTATTACAGCAAAGTCAAAGGAAGAGTCCAGCCCTTGAAATCCCCCAAAGGGACATCTTTCATTAACACCACATTTCAAAATATTTATTATTCTAAAATACAGTCATAGGATCCTATTTAATCAGCTAGATCCTCTTAGGACATATTACCACGCTGCTTAAGCTATAGTAGGAGAAAATCATGCCTATGACAAGTTAGATTTTTTTTTTTCCTTTAGGAAAACAAAAAACCAAGCTATGCATATAGACTGTAATTATACAAATCAACCCTACTGTTGTGTATGCACAGTAACTGAACTTTACCCTCCTCGGTATTTAGTCCTTTATTACAGGACTTAACCATGAAGCAAATTACATAACAAGCACTTGGTACAAATGAAAAGAGACACATTTTGTTTGCAGAGGTAGGAATATTTACCTACTTACAAATTGCCCTCTGAGAAACACCAGGTGTCATTTCAGCTTTGACTCTCATCAACGTGATACTTGTAGCCTTTTTTTTTTTTTTAATTCTCTCAGAAGGATTTTGCACAGGGAAAGTGAACATATTGTATAGTTGAATCCCAGGGGCTTGGAGAGCTACACAGCTGTGAAAAAATCTTCTCCTGAAGTGAGTTGACAAAGTAGAAAGGTTTCAGGAGGCCCTCAAACAAAATAATTCAGGAGGGGAGTCCTTTTCAGCCCAATTCCCACCAGCTGAGGTGAGCAATCTGTCTTGATCCTCTTAAGGAGTATTTGCGTATCTGATGCTCAATGCAAAATGTTCATCTAAATACCACACTGATGCTTCGGGTACTTCTGAGAGAAGAAAGTCACTCTGTTCCTTGTAGCGACACCAAAGATCTATTGCAAATCATACAGGTTTTGATGATTCTGAAGCCTTCTGGAAGCCTCCAACAGCCTATCAGGAAACCGTGTGACTAGCCAGAGATATCTTCAGAACCGCCAGTTTCTCAAGCAAGGATGCCTTCCAAGAAGCCATATGCCACTAGAAATAATGTCTGTCACAGTTGGCATTTAAAATTAATGGTTACATCCTAGCTAAAAGGAAATAGTAAAATGCTTAGCATTTCTTACTAAAACTCTCATTGGGTACATTAATTCATTAACTGCCCGTCGTGTTAAATTGCTACATATAGATATTTTTACAAATCACAAGGCACAAGGAAATGAGGATTCTAAACTTCAGAAGCAAGTAATCACCCTGAAATCCAGCAGACAGTGTTATAATAGATACCTTGGCCCAAGGCCCTTTCAGGTCTTCGAAGGTCTTATTTACTGAATAGTGAAACCAGGTACAAGAAAAGGTACTGGAAACTTATTGCAAACAGGCATGAAATAAATATGCCTGTGCTCCCAGACCTGTTTGCATGTTAACAGGGACCAAGAAGCCTTAAGTCAAAACAATGACACTCTAGGGACTTCCTTCAGGCGCCGATGAACAGGAGGAAGAATAATATTCCAGGGCACCGGTCCCTGTTCAGCATCTAGAAAATCATATCACACAAACAAATGACAACTCCATCTATGCCGAAGCATGGTCTTCAAATTAGAACTATGTTGGTTCAATTACCTGCCATGAAAAAAAAAAAATTTCTCTCAATAGTAATTAGGCAAAAAAAAAAAAAAAATTAAAGCACGAAGAGGACTGTCTAATCTTATACAGATATCATTTTATTTACTTAATACAAATTGCAAAAGCACTGATTTGTGTTCTCCTTTTATTAAGAAACCGGAAAGTCCAGGTGGTCTGGATTACTTACTAAGACACCGGAATTTCAGGAGTTAGAATTAATGTTGGAAACTGAGAGGTCATTGGTTACAGCAGTGTATTTGTTTTCAAAGGTAGACCTGTCTTACACAATACAGATTTTGTAATCAAATAGAAAGTTAGAATAGCCTTTGAATAGTGTTTTAAGTAAAAAGAGGCAGAGAAAATCAAATGGAGAGAAGAGCTAAGAGACTATGGTGAAGTAGCCAATAATTATGAGACAGGCCTGGGCTACAGGTGATTGGGAGGTCGAAGGAAAAAGGAGAGCAAATTCAAGTCATGTTTAACAAACTTACCTAGACTCTTTCTCAACATTAAAAAAGAAAACGAAAAGGACTAGGGTAATAGCTTGGCACTATAGCACTTGTCTGGCATTTTCAAGATCTATCTTTAATGCCCAAGCTGTTGGGGGAAAAATATGAAAGAGACGGAAAAGAGAAAGGAAGTAATAAAGACATACCAGACAGTTTTCTATTGTTAGAAAGGAAAAAAGTTCTTATAATCATATTTAAAGATGTTTCTTAATCTATTTCAAAGAAAGGAAGTGGGAAAGTTCACATTATTGACCAAATTCCTTACAGACTGATAGCTGCCACGTGATTACTCGGAGAGAGATAGGATCATTTTCCCCTGCACACGTGAATTTCTGCCTTAGGGTTAAACCTAGGGATCTCACTAAATTAACCTTAGCTTGTAATTTTGACCAAGACTGATTGTTAATAGAATCTAAATATCAAAACAGGGGAAAGTGGTAGGGGGTAGAATTCAAAACAGCAAAACAAAATACTTGATAAAGGATTAGGAATATGTTGCCAAGCAGGATAATTAAAGAGTCTGAGCAACTTCATTGTCTACTTTCTGAAATCCTGCTTCCAATAGTTTCCTCCTTAACAATGTAAAATATTAGAATTGGCACTGTTTTTAACATGTATGAGAACATGCATTCCTAGACAAAGGGTTAAGGTGGCCAAAGTGTCTACATAGATTTTCCCAAGAGCCCAAGAACTGTGACAAGGTACTTCAATGGGATTAGGAAGAATTGATGCAGACAGAAGAAAGATGCATTAGGGCATTGTGCACATTTGCTACGATGAACGCCCCCAGTCCTCCTCCACACGCACCTGCGAATGGGAGTAGACTTGAGGCCTCTATTAAATGATGTCTTAATTGGGTAACACAATTATTGGCCTTGCTGATCTTCTGTTGCTCATCTAGACTCTTAATAGAATAATAAGATTTGTTTGCAACACATGAATCAAAAGATTTCTGAAGGTTAATGAAACCAAAGGTGGCAGAGAAGAGAGATTCAAGTTCTGGCACCAGTTGCGTGTTTCAAGTCCAACAGGGCCTGTCTCCTGTCTCTGCACTTGTTATAATTAAATCTGGCAAAGCAGTAGCTTTTAATGCAGAGTTTCTTTTTTCTCCCTAGTGGAAGGGTGTTTCTTCAACAAAGGTGAAATAAGGGTCTTATGTTCATAGAAAATTCATACTTTGAAAACATAGTTTCCTTTATACATTGTGGCCTCGGGGCATTCATTTCTCACCTTCATCCAGTCTTACTACAAAGTTCTGAACAAATCTGAACCCTTATAGGTATTCAAGGCAGTTCCATTAAAAGCAACATCTACACAAGATTCTGTGTAGAAAGACAAGTTTAAAAGAAAAAGAGAAGCGACAACGAAAGCCTTAAATATCTAGTCTGAAGTCTGTGAGCATGCTAAAAATAGAAGAAAGGAAGCATAGCTATAATAAAAAAAAAAAGAACCTTGAATTGCAGTCCAGACAAAGCCCATCCATACACAAAGCTGGACCTATTAAACATCACAAGGCACCTGAGCTATCTGTATGAGAGACAAGCAAGTACCCACCAGCATGAGAAATGATCATGTCCATTTCCCTCTGCAAACAGAGGGCCAAGTAGAGTCAGCTGCCTTTAACCTTATTTATCTCCATAATTTTGTTTCTGATAGAAAGCCCAGGATACTCTGTGTACTGTTCCTTGTAACAAATGAATCCTGAAATACTAATCCTTAAATCTAACATCTGTTTTGGGATTGGCTATCAGTCAAAGATACTGGTTGTGCTTCTCTTGAGTAGAGTAGAACTGTGTTTCGTAGTGTCGTGCACCGGAAAGGAAGGGGTTTTCTGAATTTTTATTGGCAGTTGGTGTAACTTCCATCATTACAGGTCCTATCCTATACAACATAGACAAATACCACCTATGCAATCCGCTGTCTAGATTCTAGCCTCAACAGATTACTGTCGAGGGGAGATGGAAGCTACCTGTGGACGACAATGAACTTCTTTGGGTCTTTTTCTGAGTAAGCAAAACTAACAGAAAAGTTCAATCTTACTACCCGAAAAACTAGAGCCTTATTAAATTTAACAATTGCCAATTTTTGATGAATTGGGTGTATTTTTTATATAATGATTGCTAAATTCAGCCTATGTAACTAAGAGTCTGTTTAGACCCTTCCACAATACTACATGCATGTATTTATCTGCCTCCAAATTCTTACAGAGGATGTTTAATGCATTATTTTGTGACAACTTCCTTTCATAGTTTACCCAGAAGATAACAATGCCACATTTGTTCGATTTTGTTTCAACTTTTGTTTTGTTAGCAGTCTCCTATGATTTTTCTCACCAGCTTCAGTATTAATATAAGAAAACATCAGAACTGAAACAAATAAACTCAGAAGCCTCAGGTCTACCACAAGACAGTATCTCACCTAGTGAAAATATTAACAGGCAGGAGAGGAGAGAATTCTTTCAGTTGTTTGAGATACCATGGATGACAAAGGCCTGTCTTTTCTCAGCAGGATTATAGAAAACCTTGAAAGTCAATATCTGAACCACATAGCAGGAATATTAAAAGAGTACGTGTGGATGGGTGCAAAACATTTCAACGTGTGTTGAAAGGATCATGTGACCAACATTATGTCATTGCAAGGAACATTTATAAGAATCATGAAGCTATCAAAATGTTCCTAGCTGGAGAGCTATTGCACAAAAACAAAAACAAAATAAAACAATCTTTTAAGGTTATCACCATGAAAATATCTATCTCATTCCAAGCCCCTTAAAAAGTCCAATAATCTTCAGGCTAATCTTTAAAGGTAACTATTACTACTCCTGTTTTATCAGGAAATATCTGAAACTCCAACTGTTTTGTAACTTGGCCAAATTCTTATTGCTATTATTCCACAGGCTCACAGTCTGCACCCAGATTTTTCTGAAGGCAAAACATGCATTTTTCCATATCCAGTTGTTATGCAATAATTTGAAAGCTCTGGCTAATAGAATTTCCAGCAGTGAATATGAAAATGATGAAGAGGTAAATAATATTTACAGACTTGATTTCTGTTTCCATATGTAAAATATTCAATATAAAAATGACTCAAACTTAGTAGCTTCTTCATATACAGGTAAAAAATTTGCAATTTTACTTTTCTCACTGAAGCATAAGTGAAAATATTTTGGAATGTAACTCCTTTCTAGAAAGTTCTAAGCAAAAAAAAAAACTAGAACATCAAGTACTGAAAAAGCCCTAAGCCTATGATATTTATCTGGTTTTATATATAAAAATGAAAGATGGGAGACGACATAAATGCTTAGAAATACCAAATGCATAAACACCCTCTTGATGTGACATACAACTGGAAAATTGATGTTCATAGTAATGTAAAATAATATAATGTAGAAAATGCTTATGTTGCTATGACAACATTTTTTAAAGTATACTGAATTCTTTATAGAATATTAACATAACTTTTTATGTAACATAAAACAAAAGCCAAACAGAATACATAGAAAATTAGGGCACAAACCAAATAGTAATTTTTGCTATTTTTATGTGATGAGAAAATGGGTGCTTTTGTCCTTATTACTTTGTATGTTTTTCCTCATAATTTCTTGCATGGATGCCTTTTCTAATGGAAACTATCTGACCTTTTATTTCAATGAGTAGGGCAGTGAATTACATTTGTAAAGATAAGTGTGATTAATGCAATTATCATCTGCAATCAACACTCTAAGTATAACATCTTTATGACCTATGCAATAACTACACAATTATGAATGTCTATAATATACTAAGTGACTTCTTAATCTACAACAAAGGGTACAACTGGGCGTTGTTATATTTTCCTATATAGAAAACTATATTTTCTGAATGTTTAAACTGCCATTGTAAAACACCAATATCACAATATCATCATGACCCCTTACTTGCCATTACCTTGAGACAACTCACGTAGGTACAGAAAAATCCCGTTGTCTGTCTACCTATCCACTCTTCTATACCAGTCCCATAACAAATTCAAAACCCTCTGCCATGTTTTCACATCCAGATAAATTTTGCTTTGAGGAATCCTTCATATCTTTCATTTTCATTTTCATTCAAAGGTTAAAAGTGCCGTGCTGTATACTAAAATGGTTGCCTAACTGAAAGACTCTAACAACCGTTACTTACTTGAGGAAATTTTCCTATTGTCACAATGTATTAACACAACTTTATTTAATGAGTGAAAGTTACCCTCATCCTGGAGATTGTCAGATACAAGATGCTACTTTCTGTATAAGGTATCTGGTTCATTGACCTAATATTTTACATTTTTATTCCTGTTGTGTCTTTAAATCTTTAAGCCTCCTTCTTCACATCTTGTTTTAGTTATTATTTTTCCTAATTCCTGAGAGCATCAACAGAAACAGTCATAGTTAAATTGGATTATTGAATATTTCAAAAATGAAAAAATAATCATCTCTACCTTCAAAAAACATACCTGCAGATCATTTTCCCACTGAAATTTCTCAGTTATTTTATTTTATTTTATTGCAAACTCAGAATCTGCAAGATTGTAAAATTGCACAGATGGTAAAATTGGCATATGCCTAAAATCTAGGTTAGCAAAGATGGCTTCTACCTAAACCAGTACTGAGCCACCCTATGTAAGTTACAAATGAAAATGGGCACTATATATATTTATAAAAATTGTAGTACCCATGGTCATGTATGTCCATATGGTCCTATGGAAAATATTTCTATGAATAGAGCCACATGACTATCTTATATTGACTGCTGTCATTGTTAATGTAATACTTCAAGGACTTTAAGGCTTAAATGTCTGATTCCCATGGGACTACATTTTCCTACCATTTCTTTATCAGCTCTTGTCAACCCTAACTAGTTGTCTGTACTCACAGAGTTCATAGCCTTAGCCTCAGGTTGTAGGAATTGTCATACATGCAAGATATGCTAACTGTGCATATAAGTTAACTTCAATTTCTAATCAAAGAGGAGGAAATAAGATTGCAAATCCAGCTTGATTGGATCTTCCATTCTTTATCCTGTTACGGATCCTTAACTCTCTAGTCTATAGTTCTTTTTGAGGAAAGAGACCTTGGGAAAGAATAGTCACAAAGACCCTCACATTAGACTCAACCTACATCAATGAAACAGAATAGCCTAGAGTGAAAAGAGAAAAATAGCTATGATCAAAGCAATCTCCTGCATGCTCTGAAAATGTTGATAATAGAGAGTCCACAAACGAGGGATACATTTTCAGGGCTCATTTGCCATAGCTTTTGGCAAACTACCATGGAAATTATTCAATCTAGACAAACAGGAAGAGAGTCCTGCAATATGAGATACAGTAGACTGCACAAGGCCAGAGGGACCCTGGTGCTCTGAGCAGATGTGGAGTCCTGCTTGCCATCAGGGAGGAAGCCAGAGAGCTGCATTCGCCGACAGGATGGCTAACTCACTTAGCACTGTCTCCAGACCTGACCTTCATTTATTTCCCTTAATCCTGTACCTGATTTGGTTAGAAAAGTAGCCCTAGACAGACTCTTCCCTTTTAAAATCTCTTCAGGAGTCTTTTTATTTCCGTATTTTTCATGAATATCATTAGTTTTGCACTGACATCTTGGATAGACTGTCAGTTACCATTTTTCTCATATATAAACATTTACATTCTATGATCAATTTAAATAAGCCACTTGGATTGGATTTTCTACCTTTTAAACACATTTAAAACTAACATGACAAGTTGGCATTTTAAAAGAGATGCATGACGAATCAGTTTATGAAATAAAGGAAGCCTGAAGTAAAACATAGGAGGATGAGTGGAAAATTGGACTTTAAATTATTGGGGTCTGATCTGTGCCCTAGCTCTTAACAAAAGCCTGTTGTATGACCTCAAGCAGGTAAAATATTTAGCATTTTAACTTCATTGTTCTTTTGTTCTTTACTGTTGGAATATTAAATCACCTCTATGCTCCCTCTAGCTTCAAAATTTTACTGAATTGTTTTTCAATCCTCTACCTGAATTAGGGCACCTAGCATATTAACACAAATGACCCATTGCATCCAGCAATCTCCAAGTCCACCTATTAACGATATTTCTGATCTCAAAAGCAAGCATAAGAAGTTGTGCCCTCTGAATAGATAAATTGTCAAATCAGATCGCGTAAGAAAACAGTAGTATCAGTAAGAATGGGATATTGTGGTTGTCTTTTAGAGACATTAAGCAAGGCTTGATTAGCATATTGGTGATGGCATGAATGTGAGAGGAAGGGATAGAGAAGTCAAAGACAGTTGTCAATGGACTGAGAGACAGTGGTTGATGTTGCAGTCTTCTACTTTGTGTACATTGGTGCATAATCTTTCAAATGTAGAATAATGTTTTCTTTTTTAAAGTTACTGTAAAAATTCAGTAAGAATATAGATTCTGCTGCTGGTACATCTGGGCCGGGGGAAGGATGTATCTGACTTTTTTTTAACAGTTAGATGAAATTAGAATTGCTATTTTGGTCCAAAACATTGAGAAACATTGAGTTGAAATTGTTAGAAATAAGAACAAATGCTCCAATTTCTTCCATTTCCACTCCACTCATCCTATTCCCAGCCATACCATGAATTAATCTGAAGCAGAGCACATGACCAGAACTCAAGTCACCTATAGGTTTACAGGTTTGCAGTATTTGGTACATGTTTAACATATATAACTTAGTTTTAATGAAGGTATAGCAGTTTAAGTAACATCCAACAAGGATTAAGTTCAGGAAGGATTAGGGAGGTCAGTGAGAGGACCGTAAATGCGATATAATGGGAATGTTGGTCATTTGGTAAGCACTGTTAGTCCTGAGAGTGGAATGATGTATGTTGTTTTGAGAGACACTTACAGGGTGTCTTAGTTGGGGTTCTGTTGCACTGTGAGACACCATGACCATGGCAACTCTCATAAAGGAAAGCATTTATCTGGGTCTGGCTTACATTTCAGAAGTTTAGTCCATTATCATCATGGCAGGAAGAAGGAGAGCATGCAGGAAGACATGGTGCTGGAGAAGAAATCAAGACTTCTAAATCTAGATTAGCAGGCCAAAGAAAGAGATAAAGAGACACTGAACCTGACATGAGCATTTGAAACCTCAGAGACCACACCCAGTGACACATACCCTCAAATGAGGGCACATTTATTCCAACAAGACCACATCTCCAAATAGTGCCATTCCCTATGAGCCTATGGGGGCTATTTTCATTCAGACCACCAGGGTTCATTCCCTGGTGTTCAGCCCATTTTCAAAAGTCCCCAAAGTCTATCAGTGTCAACACTGTTTAAAAGTCCAAAGTATCTTCTGAAAAACTCATGGTACTCTCTTAACTATAATATCCTATAAAACCAAAAGCAAAACAGCAGATCACATACTTTCAACATATAATGACACAGGATATTATCATTCCAAAAGGACGAAAAGAAAGCATAGTGAAGAAATACTGGATCAACGCAAGACTGAAAACCTGCTGGGCAAACTCTAAACTTTGCATCTCTATGTCTGATGCCAATACACTCTTCAGATCTCCATCTCCTTTCAGATTTGTTGACTGCAAAATATATCTCTTTCAAGTGCCAGTTCTTCACCCTGTTAACAACTTTCTGTTTCCATGGCAGATATTCCATGAATCTGGCATCTTTAGCACCTTTGGGTCTCCAAAGGCGATCTAGCCTTCAACTTCAGGTTTAACCCCAGTGACACACATCCTCCAATAAGGCTACACCTCCTAATTGTGCCACCCTCTATAAGCCTATGGGATCAATTTTCATTCAACCTAACATTCAGTGTATGTATAATATATAGGTAACAAAGTACATGTGTATTGAAGGGAGAAAAGAGCAAGGTCAACTGTGAGGTTTCTAGCTTGTTCTAAGTGAAAGGCAGTGCCATTCACAGAGGAGAGCGGGTATTTGTGCACATGAAGTCTGAGATGATGGTGACAAATCCAAATGTCCATCAGACGATTCACCATAGGAATCTCAGAATCGACTTGAGAACTCCAGAAATACAGCACTCCAATCACAAAGTATAAGCAAAGTCATGAAAAATCATGCCATTCTCTAATGAAAAGATGCTGAAGGGTTCATGAACCTAGAAACAGAACATGGGGCTTCCCAACACTAATGGCTTAGGAATAGAAAGAATCAATAAGATGAGAACAGATTAAAAGATTCACAAGCAAAGTCTGGAGAGATTTTTAACACGGAAGCCAAGAAGAAAGTATTTCTAGTAAGAAGTGATCAGCAATATTAAATGCCCCTGAATCATGAAAAGCACAAGTCTTTAGAAAAAAATAGTTTCAATGTTTATATCATTTTCATATTACACTATTATAAATAATTTGTAAACTATAAAATGAAACAGAGTAAAATAATAAACAAGCAGACATAGTCACACATCTCTATAGATAACCCCAAATGAGCCTAACAGTACTTCTTGGCATACACATCCTGGATATTTTGAATACCACACTCATAAGCAATATGGCTCTTCTAATTTTAAAAGAAAAATAATGTTACTATAGCATTATTTGTTATAAAATTAAGTTGTTTCTTGAAAGCCTTTTACACTGTTTTAGACATGAGAGATAATGGAGTACAATTGACAACAATGAAAAAACCAATAATGTTAAATGGATTAGTTTTTGTCAACTTGATAGTTGTCTAGGAAGAAATCTCAATTTAGAAATAGCATTTATCTGATTGGTCTGTGGGAATATCTGTATGGCATTTTTTTTATTAATTATTGATTTGGAAGAGTTTATCCAACTGAGAGCATTACCACTCTTGGGAATGTGGTCTCTAAACGGTATAAGAAATCAAGGTAGGCAAGCCATGGAGAGTAAACCAGAAAGGTGCATTCCTCCACAGTCTCTGTTTCAATTCTTGATTCCAGATTCCTGTCCTGGCTTCCCTCAATGATTTATTAAATCCTGGAAAATATAATAAACCTTTCATCTTCCAGTTGCTTTTGATCTTGGCGTTTCATCACAGCAACAGATGTAAACTAGAATCCAAGTTGAATTCTGCATTAACATAAAAGAGATACAAATGAAATAGCAAAAGCTGCAAATTCAGGACAAAAAACGACCACAGAAGAGAACGAAATCCTCTAAGACTGTGAAAATGACTGACTCCATTTGATATTAAAGCAATCTTAGAAAGAAAACACAATTACTTCTTGGATATATAATAAATCAGAGATCAGTGATAGGCAGTTGAAGATACATAGTTACTATGGGATATAGACAGGGATCAGAGCAGGACAGTAAAACAGCAATTCCATGAGATGTTCAGTCATCATGAGATGCTACTTATCCTAAGCAGAACATTATTTACAGATATGAACCAGGGCAATGATACAAAGACCAGGATCTAGGATGAATAAAGACTTGGTAGGTGATTGTAGAAGAGATGAGGTGAGGAACTGGTCTATAAAGAGGTTACAAGAGCCACTGTGGGTGTTAAGGTATTTGGACCTTTTCACATAGCTAGTAGAGAGGCATTGAAGGGTTTTAAGCATGAGGAAGATTTGGATTCTGTGTGGTGACTTTCTCTTTACATCATTCTACTTGTTTTCAGAGAGAGTAGCATATTATAATCTTAAAAGTAACAACTTAACTAGACCAACAAACACGAGTTTAACATCTTCTGGAACCAGTACCCTTGGCCATATTGTAGCAACTTAAAATACAGATTAGGACGACCTTATCTTTAAATGTTAGGTGAATACATCTCCATATTGGAAGTAATGAAAATTTACAAGTTGAAAATAGTTCTGGTTAATATATATGGATATACTTTGTGTGTGTGTGTGTGTGTGTGTGTGTGTGTGTGTGTGTGTGTATGTGTAGATGTGTGTATGTATGTGTAGGTGTGTGTGTGTGTACGTACACACTGTGTCTGTCTTTATGTATTTTAGTATTTTTCTATAAAGTCAATCTTTACTGCTAAGCAACTATAAGCATAAATTTTTATTTCTGGTGCCAGGATTGAACTCAAGGTCTTGAGCAAGGGGAGTATCGGTAATATTCCTCCCCCACCTCCGCAAACCCATGCTATTTTAATTTTCACTCCTCAAAATGTGTAATTTCTTCATTAAAATATAACAAGGAATTATCCATCAATGATGTGACTTCAGGTATCAGTTCCCCAACCGACAGATTATTGGTTATATACATGGAAGTCTTTCCCTTTTCATTTTCTGTGATACAAGATGTCTGAGGAGTAAATGCTTTGGAGTCGTGAATGGTGTTTTACTTTCTACCATCGGCACGTCGCTGTACCCCAACATTTCAAGGAAATCTTTCCAAGAATATTCAAAAGACTTGGTTGAAATTTAGTTGACTTTTGTCCTTCCTCTCTCAAAGCAGGAATGTTTGAGAAAATAAAAATAAGCAGAAGATGTGAAGAAAAAGTACAAAGGTTAGAACTAAATGGTTTCCAGAGCATGGGTCAGAGGATTGGTTCATGCTGTGTTTCAGCATGTGCATAATAAAGAGACAGACCGTGTTTTTCTATTTAGCAAATTAGACAATTTCCTTTCTTAGTTAACTATAAACACCCAGTCAGATTTTATGAGCTTCCTTTTATTTTGCAGCTGGAATTTTTAGAGCTAAGGAGTCTGCTATTCTATTTCCTAGGGACCAACGGTAGTTAGTCATCATTTGCTTAAATCCAGTCTCACAAGCAGAATATTAAATTAAGGATGATAAATATGCCCCCACAGTTAGGAAGCTTCAGTAGCGGAACAGAATAAAAAGGAGGAGAGGTTTTGCTCTACTGGGAAGCTAAAAGCCTAGGAGAACCTTGAGTTTAAAGCCGACTTTGGCCATTTTCTTCTTGTCTTCTTGTCTGTGTAGGTCAGTTTAAATTGGCATAGCCCTAAGGCATCAGTATCACCTCTTCCTTTCCTACTTCCTCCAAATCTTTGTTCTTCATTCCAGCTACTACTTCTTCAGCCTAAGATACATAAAGATAAATGTGAGTTGATACTGGTGGATGTTATCTGGTTTATTCCAGTTTTGTGATAATGAAGTCCAGGCAGTGTATCTCCCAGATACTTACTCTGTTGGGAATCAGAGGACTTCAGGAAGCCCCCTCTGTCTAACTGCATAGTAGCCTTCAGAGGAGTCCTTGGAACTGGTTTTCCTGAACTTCAATCTTGAATGCTGATGTTCTTGGCTCTGCTACTACTTTTTCACCTCTTTGTTCTTTGCTTCTTCATTTCAAGAACTGAAATGACTGCCATAGTAACTACTATTTGGGAAGATGTAAGATTTAAAGATTTAACATGTAAAGACCTGAATTCTGTCTTGGTCACAAGTACTCAGCCATCGTCAGCTCTTTGTTATCCGCTTCATCTAAGTTCTTCTAAAGGGGAAGGAAAAAAGGGCTTGCCTCCTATTTTAATATCAATCCTTAAGGATCTTTATTATTACTAAGAATAGATAAAAGGTATAATTTCAAATATTAATAATTATTCCTCCCATGTTTATAAATTTAACTGAGTTTTATTTCTTACAAAACTGATAGTATATGTAGGAAAAATGTTACAAGTATGTGTTACATATTAAATAACATATAAAATAATAAATAATACCTACCTAAAATAAATAAAATAATACCTACCTACATGTTTATGAATGTATTATAAATGTATGTATTTATGAATGTATTTATGAATGTATAATAAATAATGTATTTATTATAATTATTTAGAATCTTTTTGTGAGATTTATTTTGTTATATATGTATGCATGAACTCATGCATGTATGTCTGTGAACCATGTGCACACCTAGAGCTGGTAGCGGTTAGAAAAGGGCATTTGAGTCCCTGGAATCAGAGAAAAAGAACCACAGAAAACAAAAGAAATACTCTTACATTTGCACACAGAGGAATCTCTTAAAAACACAAGCTGGAAGCTGGGCGATGGTGGTGCATGCCTTTAATCCAAGCACTTGGGAGGCAGAGGCAGGCAGGTCTCTGTGAGTTCGAGGTCAGTCTGGTCTACAAGAGCTAGTTCCAGGACAGGCTTCAAGGGACAGGATTCAAAGCTACAGAGAAGCCCTGTCTCAAAAAACCAAGAAAAAAAACCCAAAAAAAACCCCAACAAAAACCCCCACAAACTGGAATTCATTATATATATAAAGGACCAGTACAATTAAAAAAGAAAAAAAAAGTCCTTACTCAACATTATGAAACAAAGGCAGATTGAATTCATTTTGTGCTTTGTGTGTGGCTTTCTACTACTGGGAATATAGCTTACCCTTAAGAGTGTTTGCTCCTTTCCTTTCTTCAAAGAAATTTTCACTCACACCAAAATCTTCAATATAATCCCATTTTAATTTTTAAAGAATTTTCAGGATTTATACAGACATCTATGTGTGTATGCACAGAGGTAAGTTAGAGTCAGATATAAATTAGGGTTATATATGATTTAATGTTCTCTGATTTCCATGTGGAGATCCTGCCATTCCAGATGATTTGTTAAAAGAATTTCCTCTCCTCATGGAGATTCTGTGCCTTTTTGTCAAAATCTGTTGACTATTTGTCTATTTCTAGACTGTATTCCATTCAATTGATCTATTTATTGACCTTCGTACTGAACTACAGAGTGCTAATTGCTTTTATAATAGGGCTAAAATTGTGCTTTCAAGACTATTTCGACTACTTGATGGCCTTTGTAATTGATATTGTGTATGTATAACACATATATTAGAATTGGGTTGTTTCTACTCAAAAAAAGGAAGAAAGGGAGGGAGGGAGGATGGAGAAAAGTGAAATGAAAAGGCAAGAAGGGGAAGAGGCGAAGAATGGAGAAGGGGCATTCTGGAGTTTTATTTATAAATGATCAATTTTAGTGAAAATACCTGACAGCTGAATCATTCTATAAATTAGCAATATTTCTCTATTTGTTTTAATTTTCCTCAACAATGATTTTTGTTTTGGTTTTCCGTGCTGCAATGTCAAACATTTTATTAAATATATTCTTCATTAAATGTATTTCCTCCTGAAACTAAGTATGAGAGCAGTTTCTAAACTGCTCGCATTCCCTGCTCTTGCTGGCTTAAGAAATTTCACTGCCTTGGATGCTGATCTTGTAAGCACAGACCTGAGGATTTGCTGGAGAGGTCACCATTCTTTTTTCTTCCTGTCATTTTTTGGGGGAGAGGTGGATATTTTGGATGTACTGTTAACAAAAGAGTATCATGTATAGAAAAAGAATACATTGTACTTTTTCCTTTTTAATCTTTTCTGTTTTTATTTGTCTTGTTACAGCCTTTCGAGTCTAGTACAATGCTACCTTAGCAGGTAATCCAAAGGTACTCGCCATCTTTAAACCACATGTGCTTACCCTTACTCACACTTAGCTGATGTTGTTCTCTTTTAAACAACTGTTTATTCTTAGAATATTTCCCTGCATCCCTAATTAACCAGTAAATATAATCTTGGCATATTAATTCTTAATTATCTCAGAAAGAAATTATTTTATAAAATCAAATGGTAAACGTTAAAGTTTTAGCATCTTTGGGTAAGACATCATTTTTAACCCTTCTCCATTTTTTACCTTTAACATAATGTGATAAGGAGCACCACATATTTTTAAGCTTTTGGTTTAAAAATCATATAAAATTATAGCATGTACTGTAAGATGATTATTAAACATAAAATGCCATAAAAAGAATATTTTATTATGTGATATATAAATGTATCCAGTATCACATCTTTTTACATAATGCATTTAGTCTTTTCAAAAAAAATGAGAGCTTTACTTCTATTTTAGAACTAGTACATTTTAATGCTCAGAGAAATTGCTGTGAGTGCCCAGAGAGCCACCTTCCTCATTGTGGCTTAGTCATTTGAGGTCAGAACACTGTGAGAAGGTGCAGACACACCCACTTGATCACTGTTGTTCAGTAGATTTCCTTTGCTTCTTCTGACTGTCATCTTACTCTGGGGTTGCATTAGCAAGAGGCTTGGTTAAAGGCGCCCCATTGTGATGAGAAAGCCGGAGAAAGCTGTGCTACAAGGTAAGAGATGATTCACTATTCTGAAGGGACTGATATCTGCCTCTCCTACAATGAAAGCTAATAGCTCCATGGGCCCAAAGCACTTAGCTCATCTAGAAAGAAGTTGATGAGGGGAAACTGGGATTCAATCAAGGATAGAGTACAAATGTTATTACTAAATATAAAATACACCTGTACCTACTTGATGTAAAATGGAACTTTTTAAAAAATTAACCAACTGGCATAAGTGCTATTACTAAATATAAAACGTATCTACTCTACAACGTCTATTTTTATCAACATTTCAGGTATATTTGACACTGATTATTTCTTGTGAAATTTTATTGACTAGCAATTGGAGTGCAATACCAATTGATATTTTAATTTACTAATTTGAGAAAAATAAATAATTCTTGAATCTGGAAATCATCATGTCATTTCTAATGTTTCTTGTAGGATTATAAATACTTAAGCAATGGCATTTCAAAATAACCTACTCGCTGCTAGGTACTATTCAGTAAACTGACATTCTAATACAAGGAGACAAGCTTTCCTGTGAAAGGTATTCTTGTCCGACATTCCCAAGGGTAAGAGCAATTTCCTAAACACGAGTAATGTGCTACCTAAAGGCATAGCCATGCCATGCACATCAAGTTATGCAAACAGATAGAAATTTATGAACAGAGAAGGGAAGTGAGAGAAATTAGGAGCATGAAATTCAGAAACAAGTTTCCTGTATAGTTAAGGACAGAATGGTTTTTGCAAGCTTAATTGTGTCACTTGGGGATGGTTCTCCTTCAGTTTTAGAAATAGATGATTAGTCCAAAACTTTTATGTATTTTAAGATACCACCTCTTCACAAAACAATCTACTATGTCTTCGGGTGATTAATTTTGGTTAACACAGAAATATCATAATGTTAATTCTTAAAAATTGCGTAAGATAAATCAGGTTGAAGCAGTGGTTTTCAGTTACAAAATATCTGTAATATATAAATCATATGCTTTTTTGTCTATCATTTCAACCACAAAGATATCAGCTTTCAATTTTATTTCAGATTTTGTTCTCCATCTAAAGACAGAATTTTAATTTGTAAAAGTAGTGAACTATCCTTACAATGTATTAAATGCAACAATATCTATGCAAAAATACGTGACAGTTAATGTAAAGCCCGTATGTTCTTTCATTTGACAAGCTACACGCTGATGTTTGAGATCTCTCTTGCATTTGAGTATTGTTAGATACATTGAATTTTATGACCTACTTATGTTGAAAATATATTATGATTTTTCAAAGCTAGTAGAAAGTGTGTCACTTTGAGTTAATTCTTCTTGATGTAATAGGAATATTAAGACCAGAAAATTGCATGCCATATTGAGCACACATTTGGAAATCTTTCTAAGGATTTTAGTTTACTCCTTGGAAAAGGATGAAGGTGAATTAAAAGAAATCCTACAGGGGCTGGAGAGATATCTCGGTGGTTAAGAGCACTGACTGCTCTTCCAAAGAACTTTTGTTCAATTCCCAGCACCCACATGGCAGCTTACAACTGTTACTTCAGTTCTACGGGACCCAACACCCTCACATAAACATACATGCAGGTAAAATACCAATGTATTTTTTGAAAAAGAAAAACATCCTACATTTTCCAAACTCTAATACTCTTGATTTGGTGATTGTAGATGTGGCTTATACCAAAAAATATAAGTAAGAACAATATCTTTATGCTCAGAAGTCCTCTACTTTGGGGATTGGTTAATCATTTCAAGACAGTTAAAACCCTTGAGAAGTTTGGAAACTTCAAAACAATTGATGATGTTTGTTTGAAACTTAAAATGTATTGCTCATTCTATGCAAATTAAAGTATAAACTATGGCATAGAAGTTATGTCCAAGTTTTCTTTTTCAGAAAGATGAATATAACACCAGGATAGTTTGCAAAATTATAAATATTTGGCTTTCAGGTACTGTGTGTGTGTCTGTGTGTGTGTGTCTGTGTGTGTGTGTGTGCGTGTGCGTGCACACACACACACAGGCACGGACATTCGCACGCACCAAAATAAACTGAAGAGGCTTCACTGCTTTTAGTATTTATTGCTTATCAAATACACACTAAGAACTCATCTAAGTGTGCTCATATATTATTCAAGTCTTTCATAATTCCTTGAGACTGGTGTTTTTATCTTTATAAATATCTTATAGATAAGATATAATCAATCTCAAGACATGCAATAGTAACTAAGATTTGGTGAAACTAAGGATTCAGTCTACAAATTCTAATTCCATACGCCACAATGTGTTGCTACATTATTTCTCCGAATAAATGTGGGGTTTAATTGTATCCCTTAGAATCCAAATCACTGCGCTCACTTTCTGACCACACATCTGATAGCATGGAACCTCTTCCTTGTCTGGAACAGCTAAGCCGAGTCTTAAGAGGTCATCTAGACCCAAGTCTTGGAGTCATTTTATTTCCAGATCTTGATTTATTTCCTTATGTATGGATCACCTATTGACTGCCTGCCTTGAGACAACTTACTTAGCCACCATTTTGAAATACTATAGGCTGAGTGAATTAAACAAGAGACATTTATTTTCTCATTGTTCTGGAAGGGGGAAGTCTTAAGATCAGAATGGTAGCAATCTTAGTGGTTTTTTTTTCTGTTTTATAGATTCTGTCTTTTTACTATGGCCTCAGGAGGCAAGTAAAAGGATGATCTAGTGTCCATTCATCTTCTTTTTTTTTCCAAAGTTTATTAAATTATGAAAGTTTCCATTTCCGCCCCTCCTCCGAACACCCTCCCACTCCCCCCCTCCTCCTCCCACTCCATCCCTAAGAGCAGTCAGGGTCTCCAGCCCTGTGGGAAGTTCAAGTTCCTTTCCCCTCCCTCCAGGTCCAGGAAGGTGAGTATCCAAACAGACTGGATCCCAAAAATCCAGTATATGCAGAGGAAACAAGTCCCAGTGTCATTGTCAATGGCTTTTCAGAAAGGCTCCGGGCCAGCCACATTCAGAGAATCTGGCCACATTCAGAAAATCTGGTTGGATCACGTGCTCATTCAGTCCCAGTCCAACTGGCCTTGGTGAACTCTCATTAGATCAGTCCCCTTGTATCAGTGGGTGATCGCACCCCTCGCGGTCCTGAGTTTTTTTTTTTTCATGTTCTTCCTCCTTCTGCTCCTCATTTGGACCATGGAGGGCTCAGTCCGGTGCTCCAATGTGGGTCTCCGTCTGTATCGCCATCCATCGTCGGATGAAGGATCTATGGTGATAAGCAAAATCTTCATCAGTATGGTTATAGTCCAAGGCCGGTTCAGGCACCCTCTGCTCTGTCCAGAGAACAATATGATCAAGTAGGCTTCATTCCAGAGATGCAGGGCTGGTTCAACATACGCAAATCCATCAGTGTAATCCATCGTATAAATAAACTGAAAGAAAAAAAACCATATGATCATCTCATTAGATGCTGAAAAAGCATTTGACAAAATCCAACATCCCTTTATGATAAAGGTGTTGGAGAGATTGGGGATACAAGGATCATACCTAAATATAATAAAAGCTATTTACAGCAAGCCGACAGCTAACATCAAACTGAACAGAGAGAAAGTCAAAGCCATTCCATTGAAATCAGGAACAAGACAAGGCTGTCCACTCTCCCCATACTTCTTCAATATAGTGCTAGAAGTTCTAGCAATAGCAATATGACAACATAAGGGGATCAAGGGGATTAGAATTGGAAAGGAAGAAGTTAAACTCTCGTTATTTGCAGACGATATGATAGTATATATGAGCGACCCCAAAAACTCTACCAAAGAACTCCTACAGCTGATAAACACCTTTAGTAATGTGACAGGATACAAGATCAACTCCAAAAAATCAATTGCCCTCCTATACACAAAGGATAAAGAAGCAGGGAGGGAAATCAGAGAAACTTCACCTTTCACGATAGCCACAAATAGCATAAAATATCTTGGGATAACTCTGACCAAGGAAGTGAAAGACTTATTTGACAAGAACTTTAAGTCTTTGAAGAAAGAAACTGAGGAGGATACCAGAAAATGGAAAGATCTCCCTTGCTCTTGGATTGGGAGGATCAACATAGTAAAAATGGCAATTCTACCAAGAGCAATCTATAGATTCAATGCAATCCCCATCAAAATCCCATCAAACTTCTTCACAGACCTTGAGAGAATAATAATTAATTTTATATGGAAAAACAAAAAACCCAGGATAGCCAAAACAATCTTATATAATAACGGAACGTCTGGAGGTATAACCATCCCTGACTTTAAACTCTATTACACAGCTACAGTATTGAAAACAGCTTTGTACTGGCATAAGAACAGAGAAGTCGACCTATGGAATCGAATAGAAGACCCAGATATTAACCCACAAACCTATGAACACTTGATTTTCGACAAGGGGGCTAAAGGTATGCAATGGAAGAAGGAAAGCATCTTTAACAAATGGTGCTGGCATAACTGGATGCCAACCTGTAGAAGAATGAAAGTAGATCCATATCTATCACCATGCACAAAAATCAAGTCCAAATGGATTAAAGACCTCAACATTAATCTGACTACTTTGAACCTGATAGAAGAGAAAGTGGGAAGTAGTCTACAAGACATAGGCACAGGAGACCACTTCCTAGGTAGAACCCCAGTAGCACAGACAATAAGAGAATCAATGAATAAATGGGACCTCCTGAAACTTAGAAGCTTCTGTAAAGCAAAGGACTCCATTCATCTTCTTATGCAAGCAATAACCCCATCATGAACTGTACATTTCCAAAGTCTATCTTAAACTTTGTATCTTACCAAGGGCATCCCCTACTAATACCACGGCACCATGACTTAGGGTGTCACCATGTGACCTTGAGACTAACATAAACATTCAGCCTGTAACAGCCAGATGGGTCTGTGCTTTGGAGATTCAGGAGAGAACAAAACAGAGACGTCTTATTTATATGTTCACTTGTAGTCACATGGGTAAGACAATAAGCAAAGCAAATGAATAGAATAGATTATTGCTTATGATAAGTTCTGGTGGAATTAAAAAAAAACAGCTTGTAGTAGAATATCAACTTTTTAGATCAAGAAAGTGTTCTGGATTTGGTAGACTCTTTACCTCGGTGTACTAGCTGAAAAAGACTCTAGAGGAATATTGTTAGTTTTGATTGAACTACAGGGCCAGATGGCTCAGCTGCTGTGGTTTGGAAAGAAACAGGGTTATGACTTTGTTAGAGAAGTTAAAAGGAGCTCAATGACCATGAAGGTCCTTACAATTTATAATATGAACTCCAGATTTTTCTTTGTCTCTGTGAAATGGAAGCTGCTAAAGAGTTTCAAAGAGGGAAGCTGCTAAAGAGTTTCGAAGAGGGAAATGACATGATCTGACTTTAATCTGAACAGAGTACTTGTGACTGCTCTGTTGAAAATACACTGATGAAAATAGGAGCTGGAGCAGAGAGACCAGTTAGGATTCTAACCTGTCAAATTATTAAAGAGATTAGGCAAATGGGTGCTAATCACGTCTCAGGTGAATTGATCAAATGTTTTATTTGTTACACAAAGACAATTTGAATGTGATTTCAGTGCAAATTGGAAAAGATTTTCAAGGAAGCTGGCAAAGTGCACAATGCACTAATCTCTCAAATTCTTTGAAGGAACAGCACAGCCTTAAATTGGATGATGTGAACCACATATAAATTAAAATTAAGGCATGGCACCAAAGCCATGATTGAAATCCCAAAAGGTATCTGCTATACCTTGTAAAACAGAAAGCTTGATAAAGAACTTTACGATGCAATAAATACTACCACCAATGTTAAATACGGAAAGGTTAAAGCATAGATACATTCAAAAGGATATTCTCTAGTGTCAACTAGAGTGTCCAATAGGAAACGTTTTGTTGATTTATTCTCATCCTATATAGCAGGAAGAGAAGTGATGCTGAGGAAGAAATATTCCAACCTTATGAAATAACCATGATTTTAAGGAGCTTGATCATAGAAAAGGCAAGGGAATAATCCATTTTCAAATCAACAAAGAAATCCTGTGCTTAAAAATCCCGTGGCACAGTCCTCTGAGTAACCGATAATCATATTGTACCTAGCTTTTTCCAAGGTTGATATTGATTGCTGAAAGCCTGGGAATGGAGGACCCATACTGGCATAATCACAACTATTTGAGCAAGCACACCATAGGAGTTGAAATGCAAAATTCATATAGCAAACGTTGGCAGGAAGTCTGCCTACTGCCCGCAGTAGTTTAGGTGAAAACTATCCACCATAATCTTGGGTATTTAAATCCTTGGTCTCTAGTTGGTGGAGCTGTTTAGGGAGGTTTAAGAGGCATGTCCTTTTTATCTAGTCTGTCTGGGTCTGTGGATTGTAGAATAGTAGACTAGATAACAAAGAATGTTCATAGTCAAATATCCACATCTCTCTTGGAAGAGAAAATAGAAGAGATTTCATGAGTGGACTGATGCTGGGAGGGAATGGAAACATGAGCCATTAGGTTGAGGGCAGGGCAAAGAAGGAGAGTACTGAATGAGACTACTAGAAAAGGGTGTATTTTGTGGTCAAGTGAAACCCTGGCATAAGGGAATCTCCCAGGAATCTATAAGGAGGAACCCAGTTAAGACTCCTAACAATAGAATCTATGTAGCCTGAACTGGCTATTGCCTGTGACCAGATAGCTGCCTATCCTAATTATCTCTAGAGAGACTTCATCCACTAAATTAAACAGATGGAAGGAAACTGATGGAAACAGATGTAGATGTATAGACAAACATTAGGTGGAGATCTGGGGATCCTGTAAAAGAGGGGAAGAAAGGATCATAGGAGCCAGAAGGGTGAAGGACATTATAAGAAAACTCACATAATCAACTAACTGGGGTTCAGGGTTTACTAAAGATTGAACCAACAACCAGGGAGCCTGCAAGGGACTGACGTAGGCACTCTTCGTATATGTAACAGCTATGTAGCTTGGCCCTCTTGTGGAACTCCTAACAGTAACTCTTTTACTGGCTTTCAGGACCCTACTCATACTGAATTGCCTTACCCAGTCTTAATTCATGGAGAAGTATTTCACCTTACTACAACTTAATATGCCATGTTTTGTTGATTCCATGGGAGACCTGCCCTTTCATAAACATAAAAGGAGGAGGAATTGATTTAGGGGTGTTGGGAACAGAACAGAATGGAGTTTGGGGGGAAGGACTAGGAAGAAAGGAGGGAAGGGAAACTGTGGTTGGGATGCAAAATAAATGAATAAACTCTTTTTAAAAAGTGTGTCTTTTTTGTCTATAATTAAAACTTTATTGAAAAACTGACACAAAATAGGAGATCACTTTATAAAATCAAACACAGTTACATTGTCTTGGTGGAGTCACTAAACTTGGTAAGGCTTTCTGTGAAAACCGCAAACTCAGAAACTTGTACAGATGATCAGTGTTGCTTTCTTCTAAATGAACAGCCTTCTGTGAGCCTGGCTTTTCCTCCTGTGGGCTGGCACAACACTGTTGAACAACCTACACAAAGAACCACCGTCTGAGCATGGCTGAAAATTGTAGTAATCTTGTAGCAGCCTGGACATTTCACATCCATGAAGTAAGAATTTGGGCTCTAAACCAGCCGTTTCATCTTATGTTTTTTCTTTTCGTCTTCCAAGGAAGGGTGTAAAAGATCTCTAGTCAGAGGCATGGTGACTGCTCGGCCAGCACTGGTGCTCCAGATCTCTGAGGTGAGGTGCTCTTGAAGGAAGTGTGTTATAGGAGGAAGGCCTTGAGAATTTTAACAGTCAGTACTCCTTCCAGCTGGTTTTCTCGGCTTCATTCAAGATGTGAGCCTTTGGGTTCCTAATCCTAGTGCTGTGTCTGCCACGTGCTTCTATATATCCCTGCCCTGATAGACATTTATTCATCTGGAAACACAATAAAAGATAAAGCCTTCCGTGAATCATGTTGGTCATGATGTTTGATCTCGAGATCACAGAAGTAGCAAGTACAGAAGTCTGCCCTCTTTCCCTCAGAATTCACCATCCTAAGAAGCTACAGAATGCAACTAACTGAACAAACAGTAAAATAATCCATAAAATCAAATCATAAACTATAATATACAAGAGTAGTACCATGGAAAGAAGGAAAGTCCACAGGAATTTATATAAAGTATCGGGAAACCCTTTGGACTTCACTGGACTGTTTACAGACATAACAACTTTTAATAATTACAGTATTAAACTGATGAAAATACCTACCTCCATCTAAACACAAAAGATGGAAGGTAAAATTATACCCAGAAAATAAGTTAAACATCAGAAAGCTATTTAATGAGAATGATTTGGCTACCTTTTCAGGAAAATTGGGAGAGAACGAAAAAGAAGATTCATGGCTGAGGAGGTAGCTCACCCAATAAAGTGCTTGTTGAGGAAGCCAGAGGACCTGAGTTCAATGTAGCAACCAATTGAACTCCGGTGTGGTGGCACACTCTTACAGTCTTACACTGCTAGAGAGGAAGAGAGGCAGAACTCTAGAGCCTGAATATAGACAAGTTCTACACGCATGTTGATCCAGCCACTTACAAACACAAACACACGCTAATACACAAACACACTTAAAAAATTAAACTCATATTTAGAAATGGAACTACCACAGTAAATAAAGTGGATTTTTTTAAAAAAAAAAGATTGAAAATAATGCAACTCTATTCTTAGTGACCACTCAGTGGCATGCTAGAATGATTTCAGGACTTCTAATAATGTGATACAGGAAAGGGGAAGCAGCAGAATGCTATTGGAAAGCTTGCACTGGACAAAGTTAAAGGGAGGAACAGAAGCCTGACTTCTTTGGGGTCCACTGAAATGAAAAAGAAAGCCCGGAGTGCAGTATGGACAGAACTCTCCTGAAAATGACTGACAGCACTGTAAGAGAATGACCACATATCACATTTGTGCCAGTGCCTTACCCAGTGGAGAAGTGAACATCTCGGATCTTCAAGACAGGGGACAGCTACACAACGTGCACCTGTCCCCTCTCACACTGCACTGGGGTGAAGAACGATGTGGTCTTTGATGTGCACCTGTCCCCTCCAGGCTGGGGTGAAGGATGATGTGATCTTTGATGAGAATATTTCAAAGAGATGGCTCCCAGGTCCAGAGAAAAACAGACATGAGTCATAAGTCTGGCAAAGAGCTTTAAAAAAAAAGATTTAAATTTCAAAGGGGCAGAGACAGAAATTATAGTAAGTGTTTTAAAGTAAATGCTCTAGAGAAATAAAGGATTTCTGTGGCTTAGACATTTGCTTTTATAGTGGCTATGCTGAGAGAGATCAGGGGTCTATCTAAAGTTTATTCAAGCTGAACAAAGTGTTAGGATTATCCTGGTAGGTTTGCGAATAGATGCAGGCACTTTTGAAGTCAGTATTGAATTTTATGGAAAAACAATTTAACCTGCCATGACCACCCGGCCCATCAATATCACTCCTGTATGTATGTACAAAGAACCCCAAGGTCTTCCACAGGGATACTGGTGTATACACTATTCAAAATAGCTAGGAATGAGAGGTAATTAATTGATCACCAACAAATGAATAAACAAAGAAAATATGGGGCAAAAATATGCAAAAGAATGTTATTTATCTATAAAGAAAAATATGGTGATGTTTGCAGAAAATGAATGGATTGAAAACTATTAAATGAGGTAACTCAGACTCAAAAGAGCAGATTCATGTTTTGTCTCATATTCAAATCCTAGGTTTTAACTTTTTCATATGTATTCATATGATATATTACAGTTCATGAAACTATAAAGGAAATCATGAAGGGGAGGAACTCTTGAGGCTGGGGAAAGAAAAATATACCAATCCAAATTCCCACTCCCTCTCCTCCTCCCAGTCCCCTCTCCATCCCTCCACAGACCCTCTCCCACACCTCCAACCCTAAGGGAGTGCCATGCACCCTGCCCTGTGGAAAGTCCAAGGCCCTCCATACTACGTCTAGGCTGAGCAAAGTTTTCATCCAAAGAGAATAGGATCCCATGAAGCCGGTATATGCAAGTAGAGACACATCCCAGTGTCATTATCAGTGGCCCCTCAGTCTGCCCCAACTGTCAACCCCCTTCAAAGGGGCTTGGTTCTTCCCATGCTCGTTCACTCCCAGTCCAATTGGAGTTGGTGAGCTAACATTAGCTCAAGCAAACTGTCTCAGTGGATGACACCCTCAAGGTCTTCAATTCCTTGTTCATACTCTCACTCTTCCCACTCTTCAACTGCATCTTGAGAGCTCATCCCAGTGCTCCAATGTGGGTCATTGCCTCTGTTCCCATCTGTTGTTGGACGAAGGTTCTATGGTGATATTTAAGGTAATCATTAGTCTGACTACAGCGTAAGATCAGTTCAGATACCCTCTCCTCTATTGCTTAGGGTCTCATCTGAATTCATCCCTGTGGGTTCTTGGGTATTTTTCTGAGACAGGTTTCTTGCTAAGTCCATAATGGCTTCCTCAATCAAGACATCTCTTACCTTGCTCTCATATCTGTCCTTCTTCCATCTCGACCATCCTATTCCCTCAAGTTCTCCTCAACCCCACTTCTCCTCCCTTTCTGTTCCCCACCTCCCTGCTCCCAAATTTTTGTCTCATTCCAATTTCCAAGTGGATCTATATATGTTTTTCTTTGGGTTCACCTTATTACTTAGTTTTTCTAGGATCCTGAACTATAGGCTCATTGCCCTTTGTTTATGATTAGTATTCACTTATGAGTGAGTACATACCATATTTGGTTTATTGGATCTGGGTTACCTCACTCGGGATAATGTTTTCTAATTCCATTCACTTGCATGAAAAATTCAAAATGTCATTATTTTTTACTGCTGAATAGTACTCTAATGTGTAAATGTGTCACACTTTCTTATAACTTTTTAAGCCATTGTTTTCTAGATATCCTTGGCCATAAAAATGTCTTAAAGTCTGTACTGTCAGGCATAGGAAACCTGCCTTCAAGTGAAGCCAATAGACACCAAAACTTTAGGCTATTTCCCTTGCCCTTAAGTTTGCCTCCCAGAGTTTGAAGGTAAGACCTTCTTGCTGATGGCAGTGCACACTTCAGACACACAGGACTTTCAAGAATTGAGCTCAAACTTGTCCCCTAAGACAAGTTCCCATAACACTGGAAGATACTATGCAAACTAAGAAAGAAGAGAAGCAATAACTATGAATAACAATCTCTAAATCATTTGAACCACAACAATCACTTGTCCGTCAAGAAACCCCCAAGGATGCAACAGTGACCCTTCTATCTTAGTGGTAGCCAACAGTAATCTAATCAGAGTGGAGGCCTGTTTAATAGGAGGGAATTTGTGCCCGGGACTGGAAGCTTAACCATCTACCCATGGCTGGTGAGTGAGGTCATGCATCCTAGAGAAGGGCCTGCTACTGCCACTTCTATAAACCAGGATAATATCAATTTACAGATAAGTATAGCTCTTACTGCTCATTAAAGAAACTTTTTGCAGTAGGTAGAGACCATTACAAAAATGCAAAATTATAAAAATGCAGAAGAAAACTTACCATGTGGTGCCCAACCATGACCAATACATGTACAAACCGACCTATTCATCTGAGGCTCAGGCAACATGGGAGAAGAGGGAGCCAGGTTTTAAAAGTCAAATGAACAGAGCAGCTGTGGCTAGATAGAGTCTTCTAGACTTATCAAGGATGTCACTCTTACAAAATTTCAACAATATGCTCACCTAAAGAAGAAATGCATAACGATACAACAACACAGGTGGGGTTATCTCACAGAGTCCCATCCTGAAGACACAGTGATTACTGAAAGAAGGGGAATCATTTTTCTTTGCGGATGAGAACTTTATAGATTATCTGATCCCAAGTGGTCAGATTTGAGTGTACATAGATAGATAGATACATAGATGGGTAGATGAATAGATAAGTAAGTGGATGGATGAATGAATGGATAGATGATAGAATGATAGGATAAATAGATATATAGATAAATATAGGTAGATAGATAGATAGATAGATAGATAGGTGATAGATAGATAGATAGATAGATAGAATATAGGTATAGATAAATATGCAACATATATAGGCACATAATAAAATTAAAGAAGACAATAATTTGAGAGAGTATTGTTGGCAGCAAAAGAAATGGAAGGATGGGAATATAAATTTAGTATCATACATGAAAATCTTCAAAAAATTAATTAAAAATGACCTTCTTTTAAATACCCTTGAATGCTGGCCAAATGATAATGGAATTCTACAAAAATGATGCCTTATGCCACCCAATTGAATGAGTGACATAAACAGGTAGGTATTTGCAAGAAAGTACAGTGGATCTTATGACAAGCATGGATTAGAACCCAGTAGATGCCCACAGTGATAGTGCTTGCAATGAGTCAGACAGAGGAGCTGCTTGTGCAGAGTGTGCCAGCGAGAACCGAGATGGAGACAGCTTTGGGGAAGGACTGCTCCCAGCTTCCTCCGGTGGAAATGTCTCTTTCTCTTCCCTCCAACATGCATTTGAACAATTGTTATCGTCTGAATATTGACAGCGAAATACGATGGCACCAATATTGACTACTTTAATGATGCATTAATCACCATTTCTGTAATTATCTCACCTTTATTGGGCTGAAAGGTGAGTTCGTGGCCATAGACTAGACAGTGTAAAGGAGCATACATTTTCCACTCACATAAGTCATTTCTACACTCTTTGTTTTATAACTTAATCCCATTTCTAATTAAAAACAAAAACAAATCCTATTCTAGCATATGCTCTCGGGTATCACCTCTCCTGTCTCAGAATTATTTTGTTATATATTTACTCTGTCCTTGTAATATGCCTTTTCTTGGTGTTCTCTTTTCCGTATTTCTTATAAAACTACATTTTTTAACAACCTCATGGATGGAATCTCTTCTTTCCCCCACCCTACCATGATCTAAGTAGACATCAGACTACAACTGAATAAATTTACATGCTCTGCTATCCTTAATTTTCTATTGATTCCTAAGATGCTTTGAGTTTTAATATAATGTTCTCCTGGGTATTTGAAAGAAATGGAATGGAATAAATGTAACAAAATAGTTTCTCGGCAATAAAGGAGTTCTTGTCTTCCAAAAACATAAACATTAAGGGGTATATATATGCACATTTAATATAAAGAGAAGTGATACTTTTCAAACTTTCTATTAAATTCATTGCACCTCACTGACAAGCAAGATGAATGATATTATGTAAATGATACTAAAAAGTAAAACTGCTTGATGTTAGAGTTTATATAGGATTGAAATTTTTGAATTTATTTTAATAAGCAGACACAAGTGAATATAAACCAAGTATTAAGTTTCTCTACCTACCTTTAAAAATTCAATTTCTTTGGAAAAACCAGAGTCACATATAACAGTTTGTAAGGCTTTTGTTTGTGGAAAATGGAAGGTTAAAATCAAAATAGAACATGCTGTACTTTGATGGAGTCTAAGCTCCAGAGTCAGAGTACCTGATGAAATTGACTTGCAATCACAGCCATGTTTTAGCTAAGTGACATTGAGCTGATCACTCCATTAATCCATCAATGCCTTCATATATTAAAAGTAATACTGCTTCCCCAAAAGATTTCTTAGTGAACTATACCATGATGATCATAAAGAGGAATATGGGGAATTATACACACACAGACACACACACACACACACACACACACACACACACGTGTGTGTGTGTGTGTGTGTGTCTGTGTGTGTATTTATTATTCCAAGATCATTTTAGAGACAGGACAATAAAAATTTGCAAGTTATTTATAAAAGGATACATTACAGGACTGAGAATCCTTTGAATATAGTTTTAGAAGAAATTTCAGGGATAAAGTGGCATTGATTTTCTCCTTTTCTCTTTGTTTTCTTTTCCTGGAATTTTGTAGATTTGTTACAATTTTGTCTATGCTTGATTTTGAGAAAATAGTGATATGATGGTGGGGTGGATTGGTGTTGTAATTTGGCACACAGCTGTCCTTCCATTCTAACAATTTTACTGGGTTGCTTTAGTACAATTGTTGATAGCTCCTGGTCTACCTATACAGAGAGCTGTGTCCAGCTTCCCATACCACACTGTCTCATCCATAATCATTTTGAAGGAGTCATGTAGTGTTTTCCAACTCTTCCCAAATTGTTTACTATTCAAGTTCTTTGTGTTTTCCATATGAAATTTTAGATTTCCAATTTATGCTAAATTTCCTCTTCCCTTTCTTTTTTTAAATTTATCAGGTTGGGATAACATTAATCAATATTGACAAGTAATTCCATGTAGAATCTACATCTTTCTATATTGGTCACTAACTTTACTGAGGAATCTTTCAAAATTAAGATCTTTCATGTGTTTGTCCTATTTACCATTAAATATTTTCATTTATGATGCCATTACCAATAGCATTGCCTATAAAATTTTAGCCATATTGGAAAACATAAACACACACTTCATATACGATGTAACTAGTTTTTATATAGGTAGTTACCTATTTTAAACCACCTGTTCATATAAAGACATACATAAGTAGATACTACCACTTTAATTTATAATAATCAAACCTATAAGCAACCACAAAAAATAGCATAAGTAATGACTACACAAACCATGGTACATAAATAAAATATGCAACATTATTTGTGTAGAGTATGTTATATATACATACACATGCATGATACAGCAAATGAAAGGGAATAAATTGTTGATTCATAGTTTAAGTTTGAATAAACATAAAAACAGTTAAGTTTACTGAAAGAATTCAGGAAAAGAAAGAGATCATTTTGTATCATTTGATTTGTATACAATTCTAGAAAATGCAAATTCCCATATTTTAAGACAAACTTTTACCCTTTGCTCACCTGAGAATGAGGCTGAGTAACCAAAGAGGGATTACAAAAAGGGCAAGAATACCTTTAAAGGTTTTATGGATCTGCCCAGACTATGGTTAAAAAAAAATTACAGTCTTGACAGTTTTAACAACAGAGAGTCATTTACTCATAGTTTTGGGGACTAGATGGTTGGCTTTCAGTTTAAGTCAATCTTCTTGGCCTGAGGTGATTGATTCTCTCTGTCTCTGACTTATTCCTCTGTGCTCATTTGTACTCTTCGTGTCTCTCATCATGATAAAAGTCATGTTGGATTAGGGACCGTCATGATATGATATCAGTCCAACTAATTACCTTCATAAAGGGCTTAAGTTCAAATAAATTGGGGAGTTAGGGTTTGAGTATATGAATTTAAGGGGACATAATTCAGGTCATAGTATTGCCCCTCTGGCTCCCCAAATTGTTCCTTTTATATATAAAGTATATTCATTACTTCCTAGTAGCACCCAAAATTTCCACTCAATTCCAACATTAACTCAAAGCACAAAGCCATTTATAAAGGATTGATGTAGAGTGTAACAACAATTAGAACGAGGGGAGGTATGTGGTAGGGCATGGGTGGAGAGAGGTGATGCGGGAGAATTGTCTGTATTTTGTCAATCATATTTTAAATAAGCGCTGATTGGACAGGAAGTATAGATGGGTCAACCAGATAGGAAGTAGAGATGGGGCAATGAGAACAGGAGTATTCTGGGAAGCAGGAAGCTCCCTCTGCAGTCCAGCATAGACCACCGAAGAAGCAACATGTGACCTGCCCCGCTGAGAAAGGTACCGAGCCATGTGGCTAACATATAAGAATAATAGGTTAATATAAGCTACAAGAGCTAATAAAAAGACTGAGCTAATGGGCCAATAAGTTTTATAACTTACAGAGATCTCTGAGTAATTTTCTTTGGGGCTTGCCAGCTGTGGAGTATTGGGCAGGACAGAAACCCCAACAAGCAGGCCCCCTCATGTTACAGAGGGGAGAGGGAAGGAAGAAATGGTGTAATTGTATGGATAAATCCTGAGGTATGATTCATCCTCTAACTATCAGACAGGTAAACCATGTGCTTCCAAAATGCAATGATGGGGAAACCATTTGTGAGACAACACCATTCCAAGAAGGGAGGGATTGAAAGAGGAAAGGTAAAATACATGACAAGAACTTTCCAAAACTTGTGAGACTAATTCAGCAGTTCTTCATGTTCACTGCAGTCCTTGTTGACTCAGTGTTCTGTTCTCTGGACCAACTGGGGTTTCAAGACTTTCCTAGAGGCCATAGCCTTATCCTGAGACTGGGGAGCAAGCCTAGATTCTGAATATTGGAGAGGCACCAGACCGAAAGTCCAAGATCAAATTGGAAACAAACTTACCTTTGGAAACAAAAAAGAAAGCTTACTTGTTTTCTCACACATGCAGACTTGCACATTCTGGTCCATTCCTACAGCAGTTCTAACCAAGAGATCCATAGGATTGTTTTCTTCATCACTCAATTGAGCAATGAACCTCTAACTTATTGCTGAGCCTATGATCTGCTGAGGAGTGACCACTAACACAAATAGCAGGTCTGACTTAGTACGTATAATAAATAGTTAATAAATATGTACTGATAAAATCTTAATAGGTCATGAAGTAAATTTAGAAATAAACCATAATTTAATGAGCTCATTCCAAGTGCTTACATACAATTTTTATACAAATACTACATGTTTAAATATAATCCATTCTTGTAAACATTAATTTTTTTCAGTCTACCAGGGTACTAAGTGGCTACATACCTCTGAGGAAAAGTCATCAGTCACCTGAAAAGTCAGTAATTATATGAATGTGATACATAAGTGCTGTGTTAGCAAGACACGCATGGCAATTTTCTTCTTTTGTAGACACTACCTACTTTGTGTTTAAATGTCATCTGTATTTATCAGACTGCGTGGTTCTTGACATTTTGCATCTTTTAAATGTGTATTGTAAGTGAAGCTTTGACAGCAGGAACTAATTATTGGGAGACTGAAGAGTAACTTTTTCCCCCCTCAAGGAGGAAGTGAAGAAAAAAGTGTGAATTTATCAGTCATTTGTGTGACTCTGTGGTTGGGAACTTTCGTTCAATATCGTAATGTACTTAACTCTTTCTCTCATTAGTACTTGTTAGTATTTAAAAGTTTGTAAAGCACTATAGGGATTAAATTTATGAGGCAAGTTCCTGTGTCATTCCAACTTAAACCATACTTACATATGATATTGGGAAAATGTCTTGAAATTCTTCCATAAAACCAAAATATGCCTTGGAAAGATGTCTCTAATGGAAATAATTATTTTTTCATTAAAGTGTATTGAAACTAAAGATAAGGTGCCTGTGGATGATAAATTAATGTTTTAAACTTCTTATTTCAAACTGTATTAATGATATGTAAATGAGTTATAAATTTTAATATTTCGGCAAGATTTGTTTGCAATTTATTTATCTATAGCCACATTGTGCTTTCCTATTCTTAACCTAGTCCATACTAATAAATGCCATCCAACATACATTCAGAAATATCAGTGTTATCAAGGGGAAATACTTTTGGAAGGATTTGAAGTAGGCTCATGGGAAATTGTAAAGGTACTGAGATTTTATGTTATTGAAAATGAGAAGTTAGCTGAGAAATGATATACTTGTTTGTATAGGACATGAAAATCCTGAATCAGAGATTACTTACATTTATTTCTCATACTATGGAGTAGTGGCTCTTAACTTGTGGGTCTTGACCGCTTTGAGGGTCAAACAACTCTTTCACAGGTTTGCCTAAACCATCGGAAAGCACATATATTTACATTACAATTCATAATGGTAGCAAAATTGCAGTTATAAAGTAGCAACAAGATTTATTTTTCTGGTTGGGCATCACAAAACGTTAGGAACTGCATTAAAGGATCACAGCAAGGCTGAGAACCCCTGCAGTACAGCCTTACTATTTTTGGTCTCTATAAAGGAAGTTTTCACATGGATGTAGTGAGTTGTCCTGTACCAGAGGAACCCCGGATCTAAACATTTTATAACAGGCATGAAATATGTCTGATCTTTTTGCTAGACAAAGATGTTAACTTTCCCTTTAAAGCGTGTTTGGTTCCCAAGCAAATTAGTCTGGAAATGGTGGACAATCCTCAGCGGGCAGGACTTTCTGTTTCTGAAGAGAAATAGGAGGAATCCATGGGGAAATTTTCTGTAGTTCTTTTCTCCTAGAATATTTTGTTGACTCTAAAAGAAACTTCAGTAATGCCTACTGATCATGGGAGTGATACTACTTCATAAAGTGTTTCAATATATTAACACTTATCAAACTTAGTATATTTATTAATGCACCCCAATGTCATGAAAGGAGCAAAGGGAGTCTATAGCAGGCAGCCTGCTACCCAGCTTGGGATAAGAATGGGAGATCCATTTTGGAGAAGCTGAGAGGTGACGACCTGCAGTAAGCTTATCTGCTTCCCTGACTGGGATAACCTTCTGGCTCTCATTTTATTTTTTTCTTTAACACACTCTCTCTCTGGCTTGAAGCTTATCAAACAGGTTGGGCAGGAAAGCCACCAAGTCCCAGTAATCCCTAGGGGCTTCTAGACAATAGACTACTGTCTTTCTTGACTTATATGGTTCCTGTTGTATGAACTCAGGTTCCCAAGGTGAGCACCTCACTGACTGAGTTATTATCTGAGCCCATCTGTAAATCTGTTGCTGGAAATATTGAGATTCGAAGTGTAAAAGTATTTGGCTATGACTAACTTAATGGATTAAAAATGAGTAATACAAAAATCAACTATTTGTCTATTAATGAACTAAACTTCAGAAAATCTTTGCTTATGCTGATTTATGCTGATTAAGTTACCCAAAATATAAACCTGCAAAGGGTTTTTTTCTTTTTACTATTTTTATAAGTTATTTTAGTCTTTAACAAAAATGAAATATGATATGATAAAATGAAAACCATCACAGCCTTTCTTACTCTGTTCTTGATTTCATTCTAAATTGCCCAACATGCAAAGTTGGCTTATAGTTCTTAAATATAAATCTTAAAATATACTCGGTCAACTGCCTACTTGATACACATGCAAGCCTTGTTGCTTGCTCCATTTAACACAATAAATGTTTATTCTTCATGTTTCTCGGTGTCTTAGGGGTTTTATTACTATAAAAGGATACCATGACCACCACAACAACTCTTAAAAAGAAAACGTTTAATTGGGGTGGCTTACTGTTTTGGAGGTTCAGCCCATCATCATCATGGCAAGGAGCATGTCGACATGCAAGCAGATGTGGTGCTGGAGTTGGGAATGTTACATCTTGACTTGCAGGCAACAGGAAGTTGACTGACCACTGTGGGGGGGTATACTATTCAGAAAAAACCTCAAAGCCCATCCCCATAGTGACACACTTCCTCCATCAAGGCCACACCCATGCCAAAAAAGACTTACTTCCTAATAGTGACACTCCCTATAAGATTATGGGGGCCAGTTACATTCAAACTACCATATTCCACTCCCTGGCCCCCATAAGCTTGTAACAGTATCATAATGCAAATAATGCATTTAGTACAATTTTAAAAGTTCCCATAATCTTTAACATTCTCAACAATGTTTAAAGTTCTGAAATTCATGCAATCTCTTAACAGTTATTACCTGTGAAAATCAAAATCAAATAGCAGATCACATAGTTCCAACATATAATGGTAAACATGAAAACATAGATAAATATACAGATACATATGTATATATGAATATATGCATATACATACACATATAAATGCATACATATAAGTGCATATACATGTGTATATAAGTATCAGATACATATCTCTATATATTTAGATATTTGGAAGTTGTATAAACACAAACATACCTATGTGTACATACACATATATTTAAAACTATCTTAATCAGGTAAAATTTTAACTATGTGTTTGCTCTGAGGTTATATACATGACATTACACACATGAATTCATAGCAGCTGTGATTGCACAAAATCAAAAATCCTAGCAAGTGTGGGGAAGAAGCTAATAAAGTCCCACCCCTAGCAGAGGAGCTATTGGTAATCGAATGTCTTCTAAGGACAGAGAATCCTTTTTCTTCAGGGATTTGACTGCTGAGAAGCTATGGTTGCTACAGGAGATTTTCCTACATGCATGCACACACAGGCAGCACTAAGTGGAATCATTGGATTTTAAACAACGGAGAGCACAAGAAGTTGGAGGGGAAAAGACTTTTGAGGGGCATAGTAAGAGAGAATCTTGTCAAGGCTCATGATATATGTGTATCAGATTTTGAAATAATCAGAAGGGCCAACTCTAAAAGCGATTGCTAGTTAAGGAAAATCTGGAAGTGTGATTTTAACATTAGCTCTGTAAGTATTTTTAAGTCCCTACATGTGTGCAAATCCTTCTCATATTTCTGCCTTAAATCTAATTTGTTAATTTTTGATACTTTTCTAATTATTAAAATTAGAAAGCAAGCAATGTGTTTTGGTAAATAATGCATAGACTCTGGAATCAAACCAATTGAAACTAAAATGTTGGCTCTCCTATTCATTAAGTATACAGCTTTAGAAAGTGTTCTTGCTATCCAGGACTGTTTGTCATCAATAAAATAAAACAAACAATACTTAGTTTATTGAAGTTTGAAGATGTCTGCTATTATATGTGAAAATTCTAGTTCAGTTTCCAATAAGCAATTAAATAAAACCAGAAACTATCCTTACATGAAAGTGAAATTTGTGCTATATTTATGCATGTAATGCATTTTATTTTTAAAAACAAGTCTCCCTATCTCAGTTATATATAATATAAAATCATATTAGTATTTTCCCAAAATGTTTTTACCTCTGATATGTTTGCTATACATGCCCCATGATAATTTCCTCTTATTTCTGTATTAAACACATCTTATATTATTAATAAATTTGCTTAAAGTCTTAAATACTCAATCTAATTAGTTAACACAGAGAAAGGTATTCATATAAAAAAGTGAATGATTTAAAATTTAATATTTTTTGTCAATTTTATAGTATGCACAGGTCTTCACATATATTCTTTTTTTGTTTTTTTTAAAAGTAATTTTATTAAATTATAAAAAGTTTCCATTTACGCCCCTCCTCCCAACGCCCTCCCACTCCCCCCCTCCCTCTCCTCCTCCCTCTTTGTCCCCAAGGGCAGTCAGGGTCTCCTGCCCTGTGGGAAGTCCAAGTTCCTCCCCCCTCCCTCCAGGTCCAGGAAGGTGAGCATCCAAACAGACTGGATCCCAAAAATCCAGTATATGCAGAGGAAACCAGTCCCAGTGTCATTGTCAATGGCTTCTCAGAAAAACTGCAGGCCAGTCACATTCAGAAAATCCGGCCACATTCAGAGAATCTGGTTGGATCACATGCTCGTTCAGTCACGGTCCATCTGGCCTTGGTAAACTCTCATTAGATCCGACCCCTTGTATCAGTGGGTGATAGTATCCCTCGCAGTCCTTCGTCATTTTCTTCCTCCTTCTGCTCCTCATTTGGATCTTGGGGGGCTCAGTTCGGTGCTCCAACGCGGGCCTCCATCTGTATCGCCATCCAACGCCAGATGAAGGATCTATGGTGATAAGCAAAATATTCATCAGTATGGTCACGGGCCAAGGCCGGTTCAGGCACCCCCTCCTCCGTCCAGAGAACAATCTGGGGATCTCTCCTTGGACCTGGGATCCCATAAACAATCAAGTTTCCTGTAAACTCTAAAATGACTCCCTTAGTTGAAATATATTTTTCCCTGATCCCACATTCATCCTTCCTCCCTTCCCCCCATCTCGGTCAGCCGAGCTTTCTCCATTCCTCCCCTGCTCCCTTCTCTCTAACCCTCTCCCCTTCCAACAACCCTCCCACCCACCCTCCATGCACCCAAGGTTACCTGGGACTCTTGACTATTTCCTACCTCCTGGCGGATAGGTAAATAATCTTCATCAGGTTCGTCTTCTTATTTAGCTTCTCTAGGATCACGAATAATAGGCTCAAAGACCTTAAATTATGGTTAGAATCCACTTATGAGTGAATACATACCGTGTTCCTCTTTTTGGGTCTGGCTTACCTCACTCAGTAAAGTGTTTTCTATGTCCATCCATTTGCATGCAAAATTCAAGATGTCATTATTTTTTACCGCTGAGTAAAACTCTAATGTGTATATGTTCCACACCTTTTTTAACCATTCTTCTATTGAGGGGCACCTAGGCTGTTTCCAGGTTCTGGCTATTACAAATAGTAATATTGTAATATTACTGCTATGAACATAGTTGAACAAACACTTTTGTAGTATGTTTGGGAATCTCTAGGGTATATTCCCAAGAGAGGAATTGCTGGGTCCTGAGGGAGATTGACTCCCAGTTTCCTGAGAAACTGCCACACTGATTTCCACAGTGGCTGCACAAGTTTGCATTCCCACCAACAATGGATGAGTGTTCCCCTCATTCCACATCCTCTCCAGCATAGGCTATCATTGGTGTTTTTAACTTTAGCTATTCTGACAGGTGTAAGATGGTATCTCAAAGTTGTTTTGATTTGCATTTCCCTGATCGCTAAGGAGGTTGAGCATGACCTTAAGTGTCTTCTGGCCATTCGAAGTTCATCTGTTGTGAATTCTCTGTTCAGATCAGTACCCCATTTTTTAATTGGGTTAATTAGAGTTTTAGTGTCTAGTTTCTTGAGTTCTTTGTATATTCTGGAGATCAGACCTTTGTCTGATGAGGGGTTGGTGAAGATCTTCTCCCAGTCAGAAGGCAGCCTTTTTGTCCTACTGACAGTGTCCTTTGCTTTACAGAAGCTTCTTAGTTTCAGTAGATCCCATTTATTCATTGATTCTCTTATTGTCTGTGCTGCTGGGGTCCTACTTAGGAAGAGGCCTCCTGTGCCTAAATCTTGTAGACTACTTCCCACTTTCTCTTCTATCAGGTTCAAAGTGGACGGATTAATGTTGATGTCTTTAATCCATTTGGACTTGATTTTTGTGCATGGTGATAGATATGGATCTACTTTCATTTTTTTACAGGTTGACATCCAGTTATGCCAGCACCATTTGTTAAAGATGCTTTCCTTCTTCCATTGTATACCTTTAGCTCCCTTGTCGAAAATTAGGTGTTCATACGTTTGTGGGTTAATATCTGGGTCTTCTATTCGATTCCATAGGTCGACTTCTCTGTTCTTATGCCAATACCAAGCTGTTTTCAATACTGTAGCTCTATAATAGAGTTTGAAGTCAGGGATGGTAATGCCTCCAGAAGTTCTTTTATTGTATAAGATTGTTTTGGCTATCCTGGGTTTTTTGTTTTTCCATATAAACTTGATTAATGTTCTCTCAAGGTCTGTGAAGAAGTTTGATGGGATTTTGATGGGGATTGCATTGAATCTGTAGATTGCTTTTGGTAGAATTGCCATTTTTACTATGTTGATTCTCCCAATCCAAGAGCAGGGGAGGTCTTTCCATTTTCTGGTATCCTCCTCAATTTCTCTTTTCAAAGGCTTAAAGTTCTTGTCAAATAGGTCTTTCACATCCTTGGTTAGAGTAACCCCAAGATATTTTATGGTGTTTGTGGCTATCGTGAAAGGTGATGTTTCTCTGATTTCCCTCTCCGTTTCTTTATCCTTTGTGTATAGGAGTGCCACTGATTTTTTGGAGTTGATCTTGTATCCTGCCACGTTACTAAAGGTGTTTATCAGCTGTAGGAGTTCTTTGGTAGAGTTTTTGGGGTCGCTTATGTACACTATCATATCGTCAGCAAATAACGAAAGTTTAACTTCATCCTTTCCAATTCGAATCCCCTTGATCCCCTTATGTTGTCTTATTGCTATTGCTAGAACTTCAAGCACTATATTGAAGAGGTATGGAGAGAGTGGACAGCCTTGTCGTGTTCCTGATTTTAGTGGAAAGGCTTTGAGTTTCTCTCCATTCAATTTGATGTTAGCTGTCGGCTTGCTGTATATTGCTTTTATTATATTTAGGTATGATCCTTGTATCCCCAGTCTCTCCAACACCTTTATCATAAATGGGTGTTGAATTTTGTCAAACGCTTTTTCAGCATCCAATGAAATGATCATGTGATTTTTTTCTTTCAGTTTATTTATATGATGGATTACATTGATAGATTTGCGTATGTTGAACCATCCCTGCATCTCTGGGATGAAGCCTACTTGATCATAATGGATGATTTTTCTAATGTGTTCTTGGATTCGGTTTGCCAGTATTTTATTGAGAATTTTCGCATCGATGTTCATGAGTGAGATTGGCCTGTAATTCTCTTTCTTGGTTGTGTCTTTGTGTGGTTTTGGTATTAGGGTGACTGTAGCTTCATAAAAGGAGTTTGGCAGTGACTTTTCTTTTTCTATATTGTGGAATACATTAAGGAGTATAGGTATTAGTTCTTCCTGGAAGTTCTGGTAGAATTCTGCATTGAAACCATCTGGTCCTGGGCTTTTTTTGGTAGGGAGATTTTTGATAACAGCTTCTAGTTCTTCACGACTAACAGGTCTATTTAGATTGTTCACCTGGTCTTGGTTCAACTTTGGTATATGGTACTTATCTAAAAAAATGTCTATTTCTTTTACATTTTCCAACTTTGTGGCATATAAACTTTCGTAGTAAGATCTAATGATTCTCTGAATTTCCTCCATGTCTGTGATTATGTCCCCCTTTTCATTTCTGATCCTATTAATTTGCAAGTTCTCTCTCTGCCGTTTGATTAGTTTGGATAGGGGTTTGTCAATCTTGTTAATTTTCTCCAAGAACCAGCTTTTTGCTTCATTGATTCTTTGGATTGTTTTCTGTGTTTTTATTTTGTTGATTTCAGCCCTCAGTTTGATTATTTCCAGTCTTCTACTCCTCCTGGGTAAATCAGCTTCTTTTTTTTCTAGAGCTTTCAAGTGTGTTGTTAAGTCTCCAATGTGTGCTTTCTCTGTTTTCTTTAGGTGGGCACTTAGTGCTATGAACTTTCCTCTTATCACTGCTTTCATTGTGTCCCATAGGTTTGAATACGTTGTGTCTTTGTTTTCATTATATTCAAGGAAGACTTTAATTTCTTTCTTTATTTCTTCCTTGACCCAGGGGTGATTTAGTAGTTGACTGTTCAACTTCCATGAGTTTATTGGCTTCCTGGGTGTACCATTGTTGTTGAATTCTAATTTTAATCCATGGTGATCTGACAAGACACAGGTGGTCACTGATATTTTTTTGTATCTATGGAAGTTTGCTTTGTTACCAAGTATGTGGTCAATTTTCGAGAAGGTTCCATGGGCTGCAAAGAAGAAGGTATACTCTTTCCTATTTGGGTGGAGTGTTCTATAGATGTCTGTTAAGTCCATTTGATTCAGTACCTCCAGTAAATCTCTTATTTCTCTGTTAGGTTTCTGTGTGATTGACCTGTCCATTGGTGAGAGAGGAGTGTTGAAGTCTCCTACTATTAGTGTGTGTGGTTTGATGACTGCCTTGAGTTCTAGAAGAGTTTCTTTTACATATGTTGGTGCCTTTATATTAGGGGCATAGATATTCAAGATTGAGACTTCTTCCTGATGAATTGTTCCTGTTATGAGTATGAAATGTCCATCTCCATCTCTTCTGATTGATTTTAGTTTGAAGTCGATTTTGTTAGATATTAGAATGGCCACACCCGCTTGTTTCTTAAGTCCATTTGCTTGGAAAACCTTTTCCCAGCCCTTTACTCTGAGTAGGTGTCTGTCTTTGTGGTTGAGGTGTGTTTCTTGTAGACAACAGAATGTTGGATCCTGTTTTCGTATCCAATCTCTAAGTCTGTGCCTCTTTATAGGTGAGTTGAGACCATTGATATTAAGTGATATTAATGACCAGTGATCGATGACTCCGGTCATTTTTTTGGGTAGTAGCGTGTATGTGTTTTCCTTCTTTGAGTTGTGCTTGTGAAGGGTCGCTAGATGTCTGAGTTAATGTAGGCAGTGTTGGGAATGTTGGATTCCTTGGGTTGTGATTTTCCTTCTAGTATTCTCTGTAAGGCTGGATTAGTAGCTATGTATTGTTTAAATTTGTTTTTATCCTGGAATATTTTGTTTTCTCCGTTGATAGTGAACAATAGCTTGGCTGGGTAAAGTAGTCTGGGTTTGTATCCATTGTCTCTTAGTTTCTGCAGTACCTCTATCCAGGACCTTCTGGCTTTCATGGTTTCCATAGAGAAGTCTGGTGTAAGTCTGATAGGTTTACCTTTATAAGTTACTTGACCTTTTTCCTTTGCAGCTCTCCATATCCTTTCTTTAGTCTGAATGCTTTGTGTTTTGATTATTATATGACGAGGGGATGTTTTTTTCTGATCCAGTCTATTCGGTGTTCTGTATGCTTCTTGAACCTTCATAGGAATATCGTTCTTTAGGATGGGAAAGTTTTCTTCTATAATTTTGTTGAGTATATTTTCTGGACCTTTGAAATGCAATTCTTCTCCTTCTTCTACTCCAATTATTCTTAGATTTGGTTTTTTTATTGTGTCCCACAGTTCCTGAATGTTTTGTGATGAGAATTTGTTGGATTTGCTGTTTTCTTTGGACAGAGTGTTTAATTTCTCTATGGTGTCCTCAGAGTCTGAGATTCTTTCTTCTATCTCTTGTATTCTATTGGTTAAGCTTGTTTCTGAAGTCTCTGTTCGTTTACCCAGATTTTCCATAGCCAGCCGGCCCTCGGTTTGTGATTTCTTCATTGACTCCATTTCAGTTTTCAAATCTTGAACTGTTTCTATTACCTGTTTGATTGTTTTTTCTTGGTTTCCCAGAATTTCATTTACGGATTTACTCATTTCTTCAAACTTTTTGGTATATTTCTCTTCCATTTCTTTACTCATTTCCTCAATTTTTTTGTTATACTTATCTTCCATTTCTTTACGGCAGATTTTCACCTCCTGTTTAAGTTCCTCTATTATTTTCATAAAGAAGCGCTTAGAGTCGATTTCTTCTATTTCTTCTGGAGTAGGGTATTCAATTCTTCTAGTTTCGAGCTCCCTGGATTCTGGCGATGTCATGTTGCCTTTCAGGTTGTTGGAGGAAATCTTGCATTGGCGCCTGCCCATCTCCCCCACTCTGGATGAAACTCCTCAGCACTTTCTGGATAGAACTCCTCAGCACTCTCTGGGTAGGACTTCACAGCACTCTCTGGATAGAGCTCCTCAGCCCTCTCTGGGAAGAACTCCTCAGCAGGGCAACAGGGCTAGCTGGTCTTCCCAGGACTCAGGAGACAAAGGGCCCACAGCAGTGGGGGGAGGGGAGGGGTCCCTTGGAACAGCGAAGACCCTGCAGCAGAAGCTGAGGGGGGAAGGGCTGTGCTCCCTTCCCGGACAGGCAGGCAGGCTGCCCAGGCTAGCACCCACTCACCTCTCTGGGAAGAACTGCTCAGCAGGGCAACAGGGCTAGCTGGTCTTCCCAGGACTCAGGAGACAAAGGGCCCGCAGCAGTGGGGGGAGGGGAGGGGTCCCTTGGAACACCGAAGACCCTGCTGCAGAAGCTGGGGGGGGGGGGGCTGTGCTCTCTTCCTGGGCAGGCATGCCTGCCCCGGTGAGCACCCACTCACCGCTCTGGGAAGAACTGCTCAGCAGGGCAACAGGGCTAGCTGGTCTTCCCAGGACTCAGGAGACCCTTCACATATATTCTACAACCAAACTTCTGATGTTTGTTTTTTGTCTTTTAAACAACCCACCAAGTACAATTAGTACTGCTTATATAAACTTAGATATGGGGCTGTTCAGTGGAACATGGTCATTCTACCAGGAAATACAGCGCAATAAGGAACTCACTCTCCTGCTGCTAGGACCATCTATGGCCAATAGTTTCTCACCTGTGCTCATGTGCCCCTCCCCCTTCATTCATGCTAGACTGTTGACTGGCTTGATCTAGTGCGAGTCTTATGCAGACCTCTGCAGGACCTGTGAGTTCATAAGCATAGCAATTCTCTCATGTTCAGAAGACCCCCTTTCACTGCAGACCTCCTCCGGGAAGGCTCTTAATAACTTTTCTGTCCTCTCTCTCTCATGATATTCCTCTTGTGGGGCATGCTGTAAATCCAATGAGAAAACAGTTGAATGTCTTCCTAAAAATAATTCCACCACTGTAACTATGGACACATCTTTCCAGGCCAATCCTTCCTGTAGCTAACAGGATAACAGCTGCATAAAACTGTGTCTGACTTTTCTCTACCCAAAGCCCACATAGTGCTTCTGTTGGCACTGTGGAATTTAGCCAGTGGAAGGAAGCTTCTAAATCAGGATGAGCTTGATTTATTGACTTGTGATAAGAGTGTGTAGGGTTTTAAGCAATAGGGTCTCACTATCATGTTCTGGTGGACAATGAAGAACAATAGGAATAGTCTATATTGTTTTGGTGATCTCTGGGACCTCCTGACCAACAACTTGAAGGAAAATGGGTTCTACAACCAGTACTGGAATCTTTATTTGACAACTTGTGGTTTCAGTGCTCTTTAAATTAGATCGTGTGTGTGTGTGTGTGTGTGTGTGTGTGTGTGTGTGTGTGTAGTTTATATACTAGTAGGTTTGTCTATTTTTTCAAACATCCTTTGCATTAATTATCCTGAAGTTTTCTTAGGTTGATAATTTGAGAATATAATTATTAATACTTTAGGTGTGTGAAAGTGATTATTATTATTATATTATCATCATTACATTAGGGAATGCTAAGCACATGCAGCTCAGACATTGACTCTGTGTGTCCTTAGCCCTAAAAATGAGTATTATTATTAGTAATATGCTATATAAACATGAATTAATTATGTAATCTTACTTTAGTTTACAACCTGTAAAATGGAAGTTGTTCTATCCACTCTTTTATGATTCTGGTGGTTTCAGCCCCTTAAGTTCATAAAATAATTTTAAGTACCACACATTAGTCACTATGAGCATAAGACTCTTCTACAAACCTCTCCAAGTTTAAGATCTAATGGCCCTGCTGATTTCTTTGAGGAAGTAAGTTTGAGTCTTCATGGGAGTAATTTTACTTACCAAGATTCTGAAATTCTGTTTGAGAAATGTTTGCAAATCTCAGGATGCAGAAGGTTCCAAATGATGGCATGCACACACCTAGTATATTCAGTGAATGTGACATTGCCCAACCTTATAGACACAGTCACTATGAATGTCAAACTGTCATGCTTGTGTGTCCCCTAATGACAGTGGTGATCAAAGGGGAATTTCTGATATGGGTGACAGGTTTAGTTGAGTGAATATGTTTGAAATACTTAAAGTTGTTTTTACACAAAGTAAGAACCATAGAATATTTGTGATTGATGATAGTCGTTATAATGTGTTGATCCTAATACATTTTTATCAAAGATAATTCTCAGTATAATATTAAAATAGTTTTATTATATTAATACTTTGAGGAAAAACTTAGAAAACCTTTGATCATAAACTTTTTTATGATAAATTATATTTTCTGACAGAGTAAAAGAAGCATAAATAACATTAAAGCGAGCCTGGAAGAAGACTCAAAAGTAGAAGTCATGTGGGCTTTTCAAATTATTTGGCTTAACTAGTTCACTTGCAAATAAAGAATCTAAGAGACAGAGAATTTGAGAAGCTGACTCTTGGCAAACGATTAATCAATAAAGTTCTTTAAACTAAATTATCCCAAGTTCTTGTTCAATCTGTGCTTAACATACTATATCCATATTGCGCAAAGCTAAAAGGCATTGAACATTTGCTTTAGAAACAAAAATGCAATGCAACACATAAACAACTTCATATAAGCACTTTCTTATTTTAATTCAAGATACTGAAGTGCAGGAGGACATTCTGGAATTTGGATACTACGTTATAGCATTTTTCTGTTTCCCTGGATGGCAGCCAGCCATTACTTTTTGTTGCTTCTTAAACAATAATGAGAAATGCGGGGAAGTTTGGAACCTTGTGATTCGCAGAATGTGCATGAACACACAAAACAGCAAGACACAAATAAAACATGGGATGGAAGTTGGCTTCTCCAGAAATAGGGTAGTGACAGAGGAAAACACAATTCCTTATCTGTATGTAATTCTTTACTGAATGTAGTTTCCCAATATTATCATGTTAACTCTTTAAGTAACACATAAACTAACACAAACATGCTAGTTTTGTGCTTCATTCTTTGGCCTCATAAACATTACATTCATGATCTATGTCACTTAACTTTAAAGCCATGTTAAGAGATCTTTGTTCTGGCCCCAAGTCCTCTGTAACATCTATATATCTGATATCAAGAAACAAAAATCACATTATGTTATAGTTTTCATTATTATTTTATATATTTTTGCATGTCATATATAGATATTTTAAATCCATCACCAGGAAAATTGTTATTAAGACAGAAGAGTCCGTCGTACTTTGCCTTCATTGAATACTAAAGTTTATCATGGTAGTAACAAGCACTACACAAAAATGATTTTTTTATTTGGATTGCATGTGGTCATAAACAAAGAATTGATCATGCACAGGCATACTTATATTTCCTACGAGTCCGGGGAGACGATGTAAAGTAGCTGCTGCAGTCAAAATGGTTCCAGATGCAGTGTATCTTTCATAACATATTACAGTTTCATGATCTCCAAGGAGCCTTTAAATAATAGATTTTCTTTATGGCAGGCTTACCTATGCAATTCTGTTTTGATTACAGTGTTATTTCGCTCCCCTTTTTCAAAGCCTTCAACAGCAGCAACACCTCAGCTCACAAAACAATGTCATTGTCACTCTATTATGTAAAGTAATTTTATAAACAATAAGCTTTTTATTTGCCTGTGTTATGACTAAATGATGTATGTTCGAGGGAAGAGTGTTGCTTAGCCTGTGTGCATGTACAATGGTGCCAGCTCTGCAAGATCTTAGTATATTTGCATATGTCTCAAATATTTTAAAAAAAAATCCACAATCCTGAGCCCACCCATTATCACCCCAGCATTTTGATCATCATGTTGAAATTACAGCAAGACCTACAATGCATTTAAAGTCTTGAATTCTGCATCAAATTTATCTTCTGTGGATTGCTTCCATAACCTTTGCTAAGCATTTTAAATATCAAAGGGTTCCAGTTGGAACGTCAATGATATAAGACATATTTGTTACTTTTTAATAACTGGAAAGTAGAGGCAAGGAATTCACTTACACCAATCATTTGATGTAATCCCAAGAACATGAGTTACAGCATTATTAGTCTGACCTATCTGGTCTGACCTAGTTTGGCAGTGTTGCTTGGAATAATTGCCTAATGTTTCACTAGGCATCTGATGATCCCTTGGACACTTTACTTAAAGTCAGAAAATCAGGATTTAGAGTTTGTCTGGAAGTGACCCTCAAATCTGTCACTCCACTAGCTTTGAAATCTTAGATAAAGTTTTTTAACTTCTCTGTGCTAACTGAATGGGTTAATACTAACCACCAGTAAAGGTACATGGCACGCATTGTATGCATTAGATATCATTCTAATGTGGTGGTTAATCATCATTGTCACTTGAGAGTATCTAGAATCATCTAGAAGACCAGCCTCTGAGATGCATAGAAGATATTATCTAGATTAAATTAATTGAAGTGGGAATCCTCATCTTGACTATGGGTAGCACTGCCCCTTAGGCTGGCGGCCCAGTCTTCCTAAATAGGAGAAAGCAAGCTGGGTACAACCATCCATCACTCGCTCTTCCTGACTACATACACAATGTGTCCTGCTCCTTCGAAGTCCTGTTGCCATGACATCCCACCCTGATTTATCGTACCTTCAAGCCATGAATCTGAGCAAACCCTTCCCTCTTTTTTTCTTTAATTTTTTGATTGTTTAAGATAGGGTTTCTCTTTGTATGCCTAGCTGTCCCAAAACTAGCTTTTGTACACCAGGTTGGCCTTGAACTCACCAAGATCTGCCTGCCTCTGCCTCCCTAGTGCTGGAATTAAAGGCATGCACCACCACCTCCCAGCAATGCTTCCCTTCTTTAATTTGCTTTTGTTCAGATAATTTGTTGTAACATGAAAGGGCCTGCTTGTTGGGGTTTATGTCTTGCCCAGTTTCCCACAGCCTGCAAGGCCCAAAGAAAATCACACAGAGATCTCCATAAGTTATAAAACTGATTGGCCCATTAGCTCAGTCTTCTTATTTGCTCTTGTATCTTATATTAACATGTCACATGTTACTTCTTCGGTGATCTGGGTTGGACTGCAGAGGGAGCTTCCTGCTTACCCAGAATACTCTTGTTTTCATCACCCCACCTCTACTTCCTGTCTGGTAGACCTGCCAATACTTCCTGCCTGGCCAATCAACATTTATTTAAAACATGATTGGCAGAATACAGACAATTCTCCCGCACCAATTTGTTGCAGTAATGACAAAGATAACTAATAAAATTGTTTATGCCAATAGTTAAGGTTGTTACTCCTGGGTTCTATCATCATAATTCAAAGGGCCAATCACGAGTGATACATAAAACAAGTCCTAATATTTGGAAACAACAAGTAACTATATGAATGGTATCCTGGCAAAGGTTCCCAAACATAAAAGCCATGCTTTAGCCTAGCAAAGATTTTGTTTGAAAAGGCACTCATTTATCAAATCACATTTAATTTAAATAAGTGTCCTAATAATACTGCATTGTGGCTGTTCAAGTCACAATTGAGGCCCAGTATATGTCCCTTTCTCCTGATCTTTGAGAGTTTTGGACATATTTGATGGACTTTTGTGTTTCAAATAGAGAAAAAAATAGTATCAATCAGAGAAGGTACTCCATCCTTTAAATTATGTTTTAATATTTTAATCCCTCAAAGCATTTCTACAATGTTTCTATCATTAGTCCAAATTTCTAGATAAGGAAACAGATTTTTTCAAAATGTTAATATCTTTCTAAAATTATACGTTGTATAAACATTCAAAAAATTCATGATCAGGTAATTAATACTTCTCATCTCTGGAAATATTTAATTAATAATTAGCTACAGTAAGATTTGAATTTGGGATGATCTACTTCTAGTTTCTCTACCTGGTGCTCTGATAATATACTCTGACAAAAAGAACTTAGTGGATTCTGGCTCACTGCTTTGCTTAAAGGAGAAAGTGTTTGCTCTGGCTCACTATTTAGGTTACTGTCAATCATGATGAGAACTCAAGGAAGCAAGCAAGAACTTAACATAGCTTCTCACCTGCATTTGTGATCAAGAATAAAAAATAAGGAATACTTGCCGCCTCTCAGGTTTCTTTCTTAGCTTGTACAGTGCAGGACCACAGCCAGGGAAAGATACCCTGCTCCCTCCCCCCAAGCTGTGTGCTTATTTTCCCATCTCTGTTGATGTGAGGAAGCTAATCTCCCACAAGCCACAAGCGTGCCAGATCCTCCTCTCCCCAGTGGTTTTAGATTCTGTCAAGCTGACAATTGGCATTCCACATTTGTGATGACAATCCTTCAGTATATCTTCAAAACTATAAGCATCACGTTTGTTAAAAAATCTAGTAGGAATTTATTGTGACCTTTTCTACTCCCAAATTAACTTTTACATGAAAGCTATATACAAGGTACCTAAATAAGAAGTTTGTCAGCACCTGCATTTTTGTAGTCACTATAATATCAATCTATGAGAAAAATGAAGTCCCTGTTTGCCCTTCACGTCTGCCTTTCTGAGTATCTGATGGTGGTTCGTTATATCGGGACTCTGTTCTATCTTGTACTCTGATCTATCTTTGGGCTAATTTTGACAATCCAGGGACTTCTGATGATGTGGAATACAATTCATCTCTCTCTATCTGATAAATACGAGAGTTAATTAGGAGCGCAAGAATAAGTCCAGAGGGAAATGTTTGGAATGTCAATGTGAAACAGTGTTTTTGTCCCTGATTCTGATGATATCTTATTTTTTGTTTTATTTTACTTTCTTAGAAATAGATCTAACCACAGATCTCTGACCACAGCAGAGCAAAAGACCCAATGTGTAACATAAATGATATGTTAAATTTTCAAGTTGCTTCTTAAATAGAAAGATAAAAGCAAAATTCTATCCAAATGAGAATTTAAGCTGACCACTAATGTAACATATGTGTGTTATTTTATCCCTATCACAACATGGGCATAAACATAGATCTCTTTTACAGTGTAGTGTAAAAATTTGGTATAGCAATCGTGAATGGTCATCATCCATTGAGAGAGTCTGCCTTAGACAGTTTCCCAAGGGATCCCATTAATTGTTGCCTCAGAAAGATTCACTACAGAAAAAAAATATTAATGCTTCTCCAACTGTGATTTTTTTCCAAAGAAATTAGATGCTGCAACCTCTGAATTTCTCAGATCTTTAGCTGTTTGATGATAAACATCCTCTCAGCTGCCAAAATTCAGCCTTATGCGAAGCAGTAGACTACAAAATTAAATGTCATTCCCACTTAACCACCTGGAAAGAAAACTCTGCCTTACTGAGAAAATTAAACAAAAGTCTTTGACATGAGAGAGTCACTGAGAAAAGTCTCTAAACCAAATCATGTGCAAAGTTGGTCAATAAATCCCGGGAAAGCCTTGACCACAGGTAGAACATACTGTAGATTTTTACATACCATGGGTTTTTTTTATTTTCAAGGCACATAACTGGACTAAAAAAGGTTTTGACTTTTCTTTATTCAATAGCTTGACTGGGAGAACAACATACAAAGGAGTACACATTGATGTAATGTGTAACTTCCACAGAGCATCAAGACTCTACAAATCTTGACTCCTCAAATAGATTCAAATTGACAGAGACCTTTGACTCAGCTGGGCTCCTGCACAGAAGAGATCCTGCCCTCCCTGACAATGCTGGTCCCATGGCCAGGCAGTTAGAGCAGAACGCCAGGAGATCAAGGAGTAAGGAAAGAGGCTATAATATTGCTTCGATAGTTTTTGTGCCACACAGTCTGCCTATTGCATTTTATATCAAGGAACTAATGGATAGTGCTAAATTATAAAATTGTTTCAAAAATATATAATTAGTATCTAATTATTTAACTGATGATGATAAGAGTTTAATTACAGGTATTTCCAGATCCTGCCCCCATGCCCCGCCCAAATAAAATGTAACATCTGAGAGAAATAGACTAAGGAACATATTTTCATTCTCTTTGCTACATTTTCAGAGTTTCCTCTCATACAGAGTAAATTCATCCAGAACTGATTCATTTTTCTTTTTTTTTATAGAGAGAGGATGTACAAGACTCCATATCACACAAATTTTTCATCTTTTGCCTCCTTTGCAGGTCATCTCATTTTGTCTTCTGAGAACATTGTCCATTAATTTGTTCACTGTCCTTGGAGACATTGTTGAATGGCGGAGATTATAGTGAAGTGTGTAACGAGGAAATTTATATTCCTGTCCTGACTCTGGGACCTGTAAGTGCTCAAACTTTTTACAAGCTACCAAATCCCTTTGAGCCTTAGTTTTCTTTTTTTTTATTTTATTTATTTATTTATTTATTTATAAAAAATTTCCACTTCCTCCCCTCCTCCCAATACCCTCCCATTCCCCCTACGCCCTCTCCTCCTCCCTCCCCAGTTCCAAGAGCAGTAAGGGCCTCTTGCCCTGCGGAAGTCCAAGTTCCTCCCCCCTCCCTCCAGGTCCAGGAAGGTGAGCATCCAAACAGACCAGGATCCCAGAAAGCCAGCACATGTAGGCGAAACAAGACCCAGCGCCATTGTCAATGGCCTCCCAGTCAGCCCCCATGTCAGCCACATTCAGAGAATCCGTTTTGATCACAAGGACGTTCAGTCCCAGTCCAGCTGACCCTGGTGAGCTCCCACCAGACCAGTCCCCTTGTATCAGAGGGTGAACGCACCCCTCGCGGTCCTGACTTCCTTTTTCTTGTTCTCCCTCCTTTCGCTCCTCATTTGGACCTTGGGGGCTCAGTTCAGTGCTCCAATGTGGGTCTCTGTCTCAATCTCCATCCATCATCATGTGAAGGTTCCCTCTGATCCTGCCTTCCTTGCTCACGCTCTCCCTCCATCTGCTTCTCATTTGGACCTAGGGAGTTAAGTCCAGTGCTCCAATGTGTGTCTCTGTCTCTATCTCTATCCATCGCCAGATGAAGATTCTATGGTGATATGCAAAATATTCATCAGTAGTAAACAGGCTGGACCAGGTATCTTTAGTACCTCTCTTAGTTCCAAATCTTCCTGAATTTCTGATTATAGTATTTTCCATATACCCTAAGTAGATGAATCTAACATTTACTTATCTGTTGTCTCTGACTCCTAGACTGACTAAAACACCCTGTACTCTTGAGATACAAAGGTCAACATTAGAAAGTCAAAGTGCATGCCTGCTTCCCCAGGGATGTCATCTCCAAATTCCATTGGTAGGGGACACTAGACCAATTCTGCATCACTGAAGGCAAACCTGGGACTTGCTCTAGTCTTGCCTTCTGAAAGCAATCTCAAATAGTCCTCATCTGCTCTAGAAATCACTTTAAGTCTCTGACTACTTTAAACACTTAATTTTCTGTTTAGTCATTCACCTCAGCACGCTCATCACTGTCTCCAATTTTCTACCTGATCCTCGACTGGCACCTAGAGCCTGAATCAGTGATCAAAGCATTCTCTCATGTATTCACAGGCTGAAAATATACTGTCAAAACAGGTGATACTCACTGAAGTTCTTGCTTAACTACTTAGCATAACCACCGTTTCTTTGACTTTATATTTTCTTTTTTTTTCTCCTGTTAATTTCATTGTGTATGGCCATGGTAAACTTTTGCGGTTAAGAACTTAAGTGTCAGGTGTTCAAAATCCACGTCCACAAAATATTTGCAGGTAGCATTTGTGCTCTAAAGTACCTCATTTTTATTTATAAGTGCAGGATTTTAGTAGTTCCTATTTGTAGATGAGCTTTAAATATTAACTAAGTTGTTAGATTGAAAGCTTTTAGAGTAATGGCAAACATACAGTAATCATTAATAATGTCAGCTATTACTCTAGAAGCATACACTTAGAAAATATAAAATCTCAATTGAGAAAGAATATATAGCATGGGCTAAACAATATTTTGGAGATATAGTGAGCAATTAGGGGAATCTTGCTAATAATATGAAAAAGATATAGGTTCTCATTTGTATGGGTGTTACTTTGTGTAGGATGAAAAAATAAAGAATGAAAACAAAATACTGGGTTTATATAAAACCCTAAGGAAAGGGACCTAATATCTAGATCCAAGTAGAAAATAATGTATAGAATTATTATTCCCATTTTGCTTTGGCCAAAAATTAATTATCATGCAATTAACATTAATTAACATGCAGTTAATATCAGACCTCTAAAACTGCTATCAATCAATTTATCTTCTTAAGAAGTTACTGAAGAAACTTTCAAACATGATTTTGAAATGTTTTAAATGTATACATAAAATATATCACAATGATTAAAGTAGGCCCATGTCACCTTGACACATTGTCACTGGTATAATACAGTTTCAAAGACATAGGACCTTAATAGGTTTCTAAAAATAAATAAAAATGATTATTCATCTAAATATTCAAATTTCTCTGTCAATTTTGGTAAAATATGTTTAATTGGTTTTTATTTGTTTATCATCAAGGAACTCATAATTTAGACCAGCATGATCGTTGAGTGGGAGAAGGAGCTTGACATAAACTTCAGAATCTTGTAAGTCACGTGGTTAAAGAAGGGAATTAACTCACTAACACTCTCCTTTGACATCTGTAGGGATGCCAAATGGTACATGGGCACCCTCCTGCATGCAAGAGTGTGCAGTGTGCGTGCGTGCACGTGTATGCACGCGCACACACACACAGTATTTAAAATATTCTCACAGCAAATGTACAGGATTGTTTTGCAATTCTACTTTTTTTGTTTATCCTTATGAAGTTGATTATTGTTCTTTCAAGGTCTTTGAAGAATTGTGCTGGTATTTTGATGGGGATTGCATGGAATCTATAAATTGCTTTTTGTAGGATTGCCATTTTTACTATGTTGATCCTACCTATCCAAGAACATGAGAGATCTTTCCATTTTCTGGTATCTTTTTCAATTTCTTTATTCAGAGACTTAAAGTTCTTGTCAAATAGGTCTTTCACTTCATTGGTTTATGTTACCCTAAGATATTTTATGCTATTTCTGGCTATTGTGAAGGTTGATGTTTCTCTCATTTCCCTCTCAGCTTCTTTATCCTTTGTGTATATCAGGGCTACTAATTTTTTTTTTAGTTGATCTTGTATACTGCCACATCACTGAAGGTATTTATCAGCTGTAGGAGTTCTCTGGTAGAGGTTTGGGGTCGCTTATATACGCTATCATATTATCTGCAAATAATAAAAGTTTGACTTCTTCCTTTTAAATTTGAATCCCCTGATCTTCTTTTGTTGTCTTATTGCTATTTCTAAAACTTGAAGAACTATGTTGAAGGTAACTATTCCCTTTTACCTACTTTTGTGAAAAATATTCCTAATAAGGCAAGAAAAAGAAGCAGAAGGGGAGGTGGGAAAGGCCTTGCACAAAACCTTACAAAATTACTATACTGAGAAAACCTAGTTGACAGAGAGGAAGTATGTGAACTCCAGAAATGAGACGAAGGAAAACCAGTTAGCAGAGGGCGCTCTGCTGGTGAGCTCTGCAGTCATTCTTGAGTGTCTAAGAATACATTGTGATTTATTATAAGCCTAAGCACACTGTAATACTAAAACACTCACCTCTGGGTAGGGTTATTACTGAAACACATGAAATTTTATGGTAAGCTACATGTAACAAGTAGAGCAAGCAGGGTAAAGCCTACACTAAATACCACAAGAGCCCCAACTCTTGGGAACGGAAATTGGTAGATGGCTCACTTATGCAAGACGTCCTAAACTGGATTCTCAGTATCATTTAAAACATAGTGGTAAATGACACCCCGTCAGAAGTAGAGGGATCTGAAGTTCATCCTTAGATGTATAGAAAAATTGAGATCAGAATGGGTTACATGAGAGCGTATCAAAAATATCCCATATTTTTTTTGTGTGTATCAGGACCTTTCCACTTCTTAATTTTCTCTTTCCTTCAGCCTATCTATTCCTCTAGAAATAGGCCCTTAATATGTTTTCTCACTCTGTTTTCTACCCTCTAATTGTCTCCCTCCAGTTCTTTGTTCTGATACACGTGAACTTGGAATATCCAGCCAGTAAGGAAAATGCATGATGTAAACATGAAAGAATATGATGTCTAAACTTCATCTTTAAAACAATGTCTTTTTCTTTATGCAAAGTTGTAGACAGTATTATATGATCTATGTAAATTTCTTGGAAGAGTATGTATCATATAATAAACATGCAATAAATGCTTATCATCATCACCCTTATGCCAGTATTCCAGACTCTCTTATATACTTAATGCCATGACTCCGTAAATGTAAAAATACACTCACAATAGTTCATGTTAGGTTAACTGTCATTTATTACCATCTTGATATAAACATAATAGTTACACATCAATTAGATGCATTGGTTTCATTTGTACCATGATGTTTGAGGCAACGTAAGCTGCTTTGTGTCCAGCCTGTATCTACTGACAGATAGTCGAACATGGTGTCAGCACAAAAGACACTCCCAAGGCCCCCAGTTCTGGCAGGAGTGGAGAGTGGAGGAGCTATGTGGCTGGAAGGAGAAGAGTCAGAGAGAGTTTGGAAAAGTTGTTTGGTGTTACAGCTCATCCGGAGAAGAACTTGATAGGTTGTTCAGAATTAAGCAGTGATTTTAAATCATTATATCATACTGCCTATGATAATTTGTAAATACAAAGCAATTCTAAGTTATTAAGCTAAAAATATCATAGCATAGAGCTACATTTTTCGATATTGTTTTAATCTTATATACCCTTGATAAAAAGTGATTTATAACAGGCTTGGGAGATGCCAAAAAAGACTAAGGGTCTGAATCCCCAAAAATTATGGAAAGGCAAAGAAGTTAGATAGAGGATTGAGCCCCAGAGGAAGCAGAATAACAAAACTAGTCCTATCATATGACTCTGGGTTTGATTGAGCGACCTTGCCTCGATGAAAAAAGCAGGAAAACAATGGGAGAATCATTCCAACATCAAGCTCAGGTCTCTACATTCATGTGTGTGCTCATCCACATATGATTATTTACATACATGCAAAGTCATACATACCCACACACACATAAATAAACACCAGTACATAGAATCATTAAAGGGGAGAAAGGGTGATTTTTAAATGTGCTATCAGAGTCAATCAATCAAAAAGTCTATGCCCAAGTTCTGATGGGGGGATATATACTGAGGGCAATCTCAGTTAGTGAATATGAATGTTACTTTGTTTCCTCCATTTTCTGGGGTTTGGTCTCATTGAGTTTTTTAATAGATTGTTGTTTCCGTATTTTTGTCTTTGTACACATCCTCCGTATGTCTCTTTTAACTTTTAATTTTATATTGCTGACTTTCCAAAAGATTCTTTCAAGTTGTGTAAGTTGAGGATCCTGTGATGATAACTACTGTCTCTGATGGACAGTTGGACAAACTGAAACACAGGAACCCAGCCACATAGCTACCAATCAGTTGCACAAAAGCACAGCTCTTGTAGATTAAGTGTGATGATGAATGTGGTGCCTGGTGCTGTGGCAGAAGCAAGGTTTTGTAAACAACTAAAATACTCTACCTGTTCTACAGGAGTGCTTTATGATTGGAGAGCCATAGGTTTGCATCTTGGGCAGTTGGAGAGGAGGAAAGAGTTCCTCTGAAGTCCACTGGCTAGAAAGGAAATTCCAACATAATAGAGTCAGGGAATCACATCTAGAAATGGAGAGAAGGGAAGAACATAAGAGAAAGATGGAGGAGGAGGGAGATAAAGAAAGAGGGAGAGAAATTGAATCCTTTGAGTTGACTGAACAATCTGCTAGTTCTGCCTCCGAAAAAAATACACGCCTACTTGGAAGTTTGTTTGTGAGTAACATTGTGTGAGGAACATATGTGAGGTATCTAGTAAAAAACTTATTATTTGGCACCCATAATTCTAGCTCACAGTTCAAAAAACAATAATAAAAATAAAGAAAACCGAGCACAAGAAAGTTTTAAAAAGCACAGTAGTTATTCCAGGTCTAAAATAATTACATACAATTGTGTAGCAATATGAAATGCGTGGCTCAGCCTGGCATAAGTTTTTAAGTTCAAGCACTTGGCTCCTGAGAAGGCATTGTTTATACTAATACTAAAATCAGATTTAGATGATGAAAAGAACACTAAATGATTATATCACAACATAGCACCATCAAAATGAAGGTAGCTTGCTGAATTTATATCATTTAATTATGTATTCATTTGTCTGCTCTAATTTTTCAATGCATTCAGTCAATACAAGATCCCTATTGAGGTCAAAGGACACAGCACGAATCAGAAAGCTATTTATAACATTATCAATCACTACATCACTTAATCTCTTACTCAAGTTTCCCGTGTTGGTTGTTTTCCAAGCATTGTGTTTTTACTAGACAGAGTTGTAAGGTAGGCAATATCAGCACTGATCACTGCTGTTGAGGAATTTATCTGTAGTCAATCAGTTAGGAACCTAAGTGAGAGGCAGGTACGCTACTGAAAGTAACCAAATAAGAAGTCATTCCTGAGGATGCTGTTTATGTGCAGCAGACATGAAGGAAAGAAAGGACTCTATAAGGAAGTCACAGTAACATCACTATCTTAGCTTGTAAACAGAGATAGTAAAGTATAGGTGAAGAATGTGCCAAAGTGAGAAGTGTGTTTGGAGAAGCAAAGGTTGGAGATGAAACTTCAGAAGATCAACAGGAATCATTTTGGCTGGAAGGTAGGTAGTCTGATGACAGAGAAGTGAAATAATTAAGGAGAAATTTATAAGATAAATGTAAAAGATATAGTAACATTGATTATGGTAACAAATGTGAGGGGACATTTTCATGAATAAGTCATGGGTTTCTCAATTGGGCTTCTGAAGAGAACAGTCCTTTTTCTTAAGATAGAAAATGGAGTAGAAGAATGAGAACAGAAAAGATGAACTAGAAGTCATGACAACAAGAAATAAGGGAGATTTTCTTGCTGAAATTATATTTCAAACATCTCCAATTTGTATTGGTTTGCTTGTGAGCTATTGTTGGTTTGGGATACCATCTCACCATGTAGCCTTGCTAAGCCTGAACATTCTATTCCACTGTGTCAGTCTCCTTAATCCTGGGGTCACAGGCATGCAGAACCATGCTGGCCTCAAGACGGATTGTTAATGTGGGATTGTAATGAGACTAGATGCTTGTCTACATCAAGCTACAATTACCTGTAATGATGAATGGCCATCCAGGCATAAATCACTTAGTAGTGTGCCGTGTTTCATCTTCTTCATAGATAATTCTATAACAGGACTAACAGAAGTGTACTAGCACGAATTACATTTGATTCTTTAATTAGATGGCTTCTTCTGGCTCATGTAATTGTTAATTTGGTAGCAGAAATGAAGCAGAATACACAAACATGTGTGCAAGAGCAAAGCTGGCCTTTTCAAAAAATCTATGCTAAACGTGTTTTTCTTTACATTATTTCTAAGTAGGCTTCCTGGAAAATGTGCTCAGTTTTCCATAATCAGCTTATTGATCTATACCCATAAGTGACTTAATATGGAGAAAGAGTTATCACTCAAAAACAAGATAAAAATCTAGGTACATTTCAAACTCTGCTGCAAATATATTTATTTCTGAAAAGAATCATGTTAAGACAAGTACCCTTGCATACTTATTTCAAATTGCATTTATATATTCTTCATACTCTCACAACTAACATACAAAAATAACAGTTACTTATTTATAACTAGTACTTAATAGTTCTTAAGTTCTATCAGAAGAATATATTCGTTAATGGTTCTGAATATAATCCTATTATTGCCCATACATTTTTAAATGGGTTTCATTCTTTAGAAGTAGATTCTAAGAATATATGTATACATTTTAGTTAGGGTTATTATTGTTGTAATGAAATACCCTGACCAAAAGCCATTTGAGGAGGAAAGAGATTATTTGGTTAACATATCACGAGTCACAGATCATTGAGGGAAGCCAAGGCAGTAACCCAAACAGGGAAGGAACCTGGAAGCAGGAGCTGATGCAGGAGCCATGCAGGAGCACTTTGTGGAGGGGTACTGCTTACTGGCTTGCTCAGTTTGATTTTGTATGGTACCTAGTGATGTGGGAGTCCCCTCTGTGTGCTGTGACTACCATTAATGAATAAAGAAACTGCTTTGGACTTATAGCAAGGCAGAACTTAGGTAGGCAGGGAAAGAGAGGCTGAATGCTGGGAGAAAGAAGGGCGGAGTCAGGGAGAAGCCATGGAGCTCCCAGAAACAGATGCTGGGAACTTTTGCCAGTAAGCCACAGCCTTGTGGTGATACACACATTACTAGATATGGGTCAAACTAAGACGTAAGAGTTATCCAATAAGAAGTTAGAGATAATGGGCCAAGCAGTGATTTAATTAATACAGTTTCTGAGTGATTATTTGGGGTCTAAGCTAGCCTGGTGACCGGGAACCAACAAGCGGCCCCTGCCCCCTGCAACAACCTAGAACCACCAGCCTAGGTGGTACCATTCATATCAATCACCAATTAAGAAAATGCTCTACAACCTTGCATACACCTCAGTATCACAGAGGAATTTTTTTTTTCATTCAAAGTTCTCTCTTTTTAGATGACAAGAACTTATGTCAAGTTGATATAAAACTTGCCAGCCCAACTTGACAGATGTGTATTTACCAGCTGAGCCCCCTGTTGAAAAGACAAGAGCTCATGGAATTTTAAAATTTAGAGTCAATTTCAAATGAGAACAATCAAGACCAAGAGATATGAAAAATACTTTGCGCAGTCCTACAGGAGCCCCCAGTTACGTTAGCATTGAACTGTAGCCATCTGGGTACCACGAGTGTCACTTCATAAATATTGCTCCTCCCTGAACACCAACTCCCAGTTATTTCACTGAACACTCCTCAGTACTACTTCAGCTATTTGAGAGTGCCCTCTGTGTTTACCCATCTCTCGTCTTTCTGCTTTCATAGATGACTTAGACCCATCTAAGACCTAAGGAAATAGTGACTTATTCCAGAGGAAGAACTGTTTTCCATACCGCTCTCCCTGACTTCACAGCGGTGCAGTTAACTAACGCACCATGCTGCTTTATAGCAAATGTCTCAAGAGAAACCAATCTGAAAATGTCATCCCATTCGAAGAATTTTTTTATTAATTTTATATAAAAATAAAAAATTCATGCTATCTTCCATTAATGTGAATAATTTATTTTCAACACTGTTGTGGGGATATTTTTTTCTTGCCAAAATGTAAGAAATTCTTATGAAAACTTTAGTTAATAATACCCCCACAAACTTGATTTAATATATCTATCTCCTCATAGAAGTACATTCTTTGTATTCTTTGGAGGAATTCTCATTAATATGGCTATTGAGTCAAGTGTAAAGTCAGCATAGAATTCCCTAATAGCCTTCAGAAATAGAATAATTTAATTCAACAAAAGTTCCAGTCTGCTTAGTTTCCTTCTTTTTCAAAGTAAAGGGGTGAAGTCCAAAAGGCCTTCAATTTCTCATTTCCAGTTTATAATAAACTTATTTGCACAAAACGCTGCTCTTTTCCTTAAACCTTTTCTTATTTAGACATCACTTTTGTAGCTGCTGATGCAAGTAGAAAGGAATATTGAGTGAACTCTGTTAAACAGTCAATTTTTATGAGAATTTTTTCTTTTGTGCTCCTCTCTACAGACATTAATGCGCCACTACAGGTATGGAGTGATGTGTTAAGAAAAAAGGATAATGTAACTGTACTAGGTGCTAGGCATTTTTGTATAGATCGGCCATCTAATTTATTGTTATTAAAACTGAAATATACATAAGCTTTATTTTATCAGTAAAGAAAAGAAAAACAAAAACCCCTAAAGCACAAAGGAAAACTAGACTGTGCAGAAGATTCTGGAGATAATTTCTGAAGCCAGATTCAAGAATTCTTGTAGCCATCCTTCTCTCATTATTTTTCTACCTAATAATCCGAGAAAGTTGAGATACCTTCAAAACTTCTTGAGGATCAAAGGAAGATAGGGAATTTTATCTGAGTAATCAAATGTACTGTACAAGGCATGTGGAAGGGAAAGGTTGTATAAAGACTAGTGGGTGTTAGGTGGCAAATGAAAAGAGGAGGGGAGGGGTGGAGAAAGGAAGGAGAGGGATGAAGGAGGGGGGAAGGGAGGGAGAGGAGACCCAGCATGAGGATGGAGGTTGGATTTAGAAAAATTGGGGAACCAAAGAAGAGAAGAGGGAAGGAAGCATGTCTGGAGTTAATGAAGAAAGGTTTCTAAAACTAAGTTCAGAATGGCCTTTTTGCTGTATTTTAAAAGCTGGACCAAGTATTTTGATTTGTATAATGAGACACTGCGACTTATTTTATTGCCCTTTACATAAATCTGAGTATCCTGAGTATAAATTAATGTTATAATGATAGATCTGCACTAATGCTAAAAGTGAAGGCTCCTTGCCCACCTTCCACCCTCCTTCTGTTTGCTATAAAAAAAGACATAAAGAAATATAAGAGGCTACCTTTGTGTTCACACCCATGTCAACTTCTCTGCACTATACGCCTCAATACAAATACTGAATGCCCACACTCACCATTTGAAGTAAAGTGGAGAATTTGGAGTCTCACAATATGTTGAGCAGTGCCATTTAGACAATCGAGAGTGAAAGCAAGAATGTTGGCTTGATGGGAGAATACCCATCCTCCCATATATATGGATGGATACACACCCAAAGCACATGTTTCTTTCATCTCCATTAAGACATCTATCTCTGTACAGCAATTTCCACCTCTTAAATTTCAGATGTTCATCATTTATGAGTCCTTTAAATAAACAGAATTCTTTATTTGGCTCATCTGTCCTCTAAATGAAACGGAATAAACATGCACCTTGTGCCAACTCGCCTTACTCTTTCCCCATTTTTATGCTGCAAGACGAGCTGGTGATGTCCTGTATTTACCTACAGAATGAAAAATGACACCAGATCTTAAAGTCTCTTCCATCTTTTACCACCAGACTACCTACTACATCACCCCGGGGAAACTGTCAGTGCTGTGGCTGAGGAAGCTGTGTCCTATTTTAAGGCTAGAAATATAAGACAGCTATTAAGAGCTTCCTCCTTTTCAAACCAACCTGCCTCCTGGAACTAAGGTTTGAAAGAGGTTCAGAAATTTGAACATAGATACACAGTTTAAAAGAGAATTACAGATAGCTAAATGTCTTCATCAAATCAAGAATTTTGTGGGGACTGAATTATTTGGGTCAGAATATTTGATGGATCTCATTCGTTGTGCCATAGAACAAAACATATCATCCTTGCCATTGTCTTTGGAAGGTACCACAGGGTACTATTAAGAATCGGCTCTTATGAGAGAGAGAGAGAGAGAGAGAGAGAGAGAGAGAGAGAGAGAGAGAGAGAGAGAGAGTCAATAAATGTAACAGTTGTCATGGAAAGCATAAGCTATGGCAATCTATTATTTTCCTCCCCTTTTATTGAAAATAGATTTTTTCTCATACAGTATATTCTGATTATTTCCCCTCCTCCTCTTCCTCCTAATTGTCCCACCTACCCTTCCCTCTTGACCTACCTGCATTCTGCCTCCCATTAGAAAAAAGATAACAACAAAATATATCAGACTAAAATATAATAAGATAAAACAAAAATAATTTTAAATGTCAATTGCTCATTGAAAAATACCCAAAATATATACCCAACCAATTTAGGGCAAATAATTACTTAGACATTTGGTATGTCTCAGGACTTTAATGCAAGTTAAATCTTTCTATATTGCTTTTAGAGCTATAACTGATTCATCATGCAAATTTTAAATGCTAAAAATAACATATTTAAACATATCTCGCAAAAGGAAAAAATCCTAAAAATGTCTTTCAGAGTTTCATATGGTACAATGAAATATCACAAAAAAATTGTATTTATTTCAGAAAGGAAAAGTTCTCTAAAAGTGAACATATTTACTAATTCCATTGTGATAAGAAATCTAAACATCTTTAAAGCTATAATTAGCTCCATCTGTTTGATGGCATTTAAGGTGTTTTCCATAATCACAGAAGTGCCTTTAAAATAAATGTTTCTTGAACATTAACGCTTCCCATAATTTGTATGAAAAATCTTCCATTTGTTGATAGTGAATAATAGGGTTGGTGGAATTCTGGCTGTGTTCTCTACAGGAACTTTGAGCAATTGCAGCAACTTCCTGTTCTGTCCCATGTGGTGGCCCCACTCAAAAGCGGTGATTGTGCAGATGAAATGTTATGAGCAATACCAAGGGACCAAGTTTTAAAACACTTAAGTCATCTCCCCTCCTTCTCTATCTTTCCTTTCTTCATGTAGCAAGTGGCACTCTTAGAAATTCAGTTCTAGTACAAATATCTTTAACTCATGGACTTCACAGAGTTAACTACTTTCCTGGTTTCTCGCTGTTTGTCTTGAAATTTCAGATAACACGTTGAAGCAAGAAATTATGAATTTTCAAAATTAAGAGTTTGACAGTGCTATTTTGTATGCAAATAAATTAATAAGGCATAGCAACAAGTTTGAGGGGGAATACAAGGTTTAGTAATAATTATATGACTTATAACGGTGTTACTTTCATTGGTAAAGAAACACCGATTGTCCAATAAATGGCACAGTACAACTGGTTATCTATTTGAAAATGGACATGAATATAGTGCTTGTTTTATAATGGAAATAGCCACAATAACCAGAGTTGTAAAGCTTTTACCATTGTTTAAAGTACCAACTCAAAACATATCTATGTGCTAGGGATTAGGACCAGAAATCCTGCTAGATTGTGGCATCAATATTAAATTATCCTGTTACATTGATAAGATTGATAATGACGTAAAAAGAGATATAATGTGATTCCCTTACCTCTGAGCCATGTGAAATGCAAATTATATCAGTTTGGCCCAAACACGGTTGGTACAGATTTTTAAGAAGGCGTGCTGGAGAAAGCAAAAAATCTTGTTTACGTTGTCACAAAGGCAAATGTATTTCATGACTCCCTACTGATCCTGATTGCATGTTATTCTAAGTAAAGTGCCCCCCCCAAAATCAATAGGAGTTATCATGCACCTAATATCATTAATATTTAATCGAAAGAGTTTTTGTTCAAATAAAGTACTATCTAGTAGCAAGGGTGCAGAAAAAGAGCAGAAAGCAAAGTTAAGTCAGATGAGATTATTCAAAAGGTGATGTGAACATACAAAGGTGATGCAGAGGTTTGGGGACAATGTGGGTGAGACTGAGGACAATACCCTCGTCTGGAGCACAGTTCAGGGATGGAAGCGTTTCTTTGAGTTCTATTGATCTGGGTTCTGACTTTCTGTTCCAGTCACTTACTTTGTAACTGATAGTTTTCCCTGGTGGAAGTGCATGCTATTTCACTAGAAGAGGTTAAGGATTTAATATGATAGCAATACACAGCACTGGCCCTGAGCCAACTGCATCCCGAATTCTCCGCGCCAATTCCAACATGGCAACTATTGATTCTCACCTATAATTTGTCGCATTTTGTGGTATTGTATCATGAGCGTTTCGCACAGGCCCAAAGCTTCATCAAAAGCACTCTGAAAGTAGCAGGTTTTATAGAAATACCACATTTAGTATCCCAGTGGGATTTTCAGTGTCATAGAAGCTTTCATTCTGGACATTTCTTGTTCTTGAAGTTATTGTCAATGAAAGTGAAAATATGTTTCAATAGCCAGTCATGGGTACATCCCAAACAAAAACACGTCTAGTTTTACAGAACACTTTCATTCTATAATAAAAGCCTGCCCATGTCATCCAACTTCTCCAGCCTTCTGCAAAACAAGTGAACTACATAATTCATAGGGATTGTTTATCAGCAATGCCCTGTCTCTGCCAAATTCTTCATAACTTCCATATTGACCTTGACTCTTGCAGTTTCTGTCACAGCACTTAACTGATCAAAGGAGAAATACATTCAGAAGAGAAAAATGAAAGTCAGATAGGACTCAGGGGACATTTGCACCCAATTTTCTCTTACAGCTCTAAAAGCGCATTTTAATGTTACAAGGAGAACATGATTTGTTAACTTTACATTGAGGTGTGAAGAAAGTAACTTAAATATTAAAAGTGATACTGGGTAATCCCCGACAAGCTCTTTTATCTCCCCCTCTAAGGATGGCAAAGGAGGGAAGTAAGATATTGTCTATATTTAATTCTGAGGCTGCATCTTATTCCAGCCTAGATTCAGTTTTTGCCTTAAGAGTGACAGTATCACATAACTTCAGAATACATTTCTTCCCCAGCAGTGGGACTGAAACAACTTCGCGGTATTGATTCAATCTACATGGCTGATTGTGTGACTGTATAATTAGAGGAACTGTGAAGAAAGCTTTCACACTTCTGCCCTGGTGGAAGAAATAAACAGCTCTGTGGGATGATTCTTTAAAACATTAAAGGATTTAAAAATAAGTGTTATGTTTGTGACTCAGGCAGCCCATATTAATTTGAGATACACTTATCATTTAGCTAAGCAGAATGATAGCCGAGTGCGCAGCCTGTAGAATGGCTGGCTTACTGAGATTACTGTAGAGCACAGCAGAAGTTGGCAATGAAGACTTAAGCGAGGAATTCTCAAAGTTTAGTGTGCATATGAAATACCTAGACATCATCGAAGAGTCTCAAGGCGGTGCTCAACAGTTCTCTGTTTATGGGAGAGTTTTGACCTAGAACTCCGCATTCTGCACAAGACTTGAGGTTGTCGGTTTCAAGTGATCTTAACATCACACTATGGCACACTGGCTCAGAGTGCAGCCTTCTTGAGCCAATGTCAAAAAGGACAAGCCATCCAGGGTTCATCGTATGGTTCCATACCCATGGTCACACAGACAACCCTACAGGGTCATGAAAACTCATCTGAGTCAGGACTAATGAAGAGACCTTATGAGATACCTGAATGTGGTGGTTTGATTATAAAATGGCCCCCATAGGCTCACAGAGACTGGTGCTATTGGGAAATGTGGCCTTGTTGGAGGAAGTGTGTCACCGGGGATGGACTTGGGGTTTCAGAAGCCCAAGCCAGGCCCGGTGTCACTCGCTCTTCCTGCTGCCTGCCCATTTGAATGTAGAACTCACAGCTACCTCTTCAGTGCCATGATTTCTGCCATGATGACAGTGGACTAAAGCTCTAAACTATAAGCTGGCCCCAGTTATTTCCTTTATAAGAGTTGCCATGTTCATAGTGTCTCTTCATTGCAGTAGAAAACCTGACTAGGAAACTCAGTGCTAAAGTGCATGCCACTCAGGCAAGAGGACCAGAGTTCTGTACTCCAGGAATCACACAGGGTCGAGGAATATGTGGGCACCTGCCTGTCATCTCAACACTCAAATAGAGGAGACAGAAGACCTACAGAGCAAACTAGCTATTTAGACTTCCTAATTAGTAAACTTTGAGTTTGGTGAGAGATGTCGTTTCAGTAAATAAAATGGAAAAAAAAGTTAAGGAAGACGTTTGATAATTCCTGTCCTCCACAGGAATGCACCCTTGTAATTGTGCACAATTTCACATATGTGAACCCATACAAGTGCAACACACATATCAAGCATATCATACATGTATATGCATGTACACGCACACACACACACACATTAGTGATCAAGAATGCTTCAAAATTAGAAGACAAAAACTACCAATCTTGAAAGATTCGAAAAAATAGTCAGAATAAAAATATAAACATGAACAACCATATTATTTCACATAGCCAAAAATTGACCAGTAGATAAAGCTCTTTGTGAGACTGTGGAAGAAAACTGTCATGCCTTTTAAGAACAAAGATGAGAGAATGTGCATTTCTTATCATAAGTCATGCAAAAAGAAGTGTGTTTAGAAAAAAATCTGTAGGAAAAAAAAAGAAGAAGAAGAAGAAGAGAGTTTTTTTAACCGCAAATCTTTTATCAAGGATGCTGTTCTTCCAAAGTGTATGAGAAATACTTTTTCACACAGTCAGGGGGAATTTGTCATGAGCAGAATCACTCTCAGTAGCTACTGCGATTGTTTTCTATGGAAAAGGAAATAAGTCAGAAACAGATCCACATCAACAAAGAAATAGTACCATTGAAGGAAGACATACAATGTGACTTCATTATTATCCTTACTGTATCCAAAGCATCATTATTCAGTAAGTAAGAGCATCAATGCTCTGAGTGACCATGGTATGTGGATATGTTAATTAAGTCAAGAACTGGGAACAGGATTTATATAAAATTCTCAGTTAAAGTCAAGCAAGGCCAATAGAGAAAGGGACAAATTAAACAAGAAAAAGAGAACATAGTCAAAATCAATTTAATATGTGGATGATGTAGATGGTTTTGTTAAGTGACAACAAAACTACAAGGCACATTTGAATGTTGTTCACCAAAAATTTAAATGCAATGATTCAAAAATCGTTTTAGTACAGGTAAAGAAAAAACATGTTATGTTAATAGTGTTAAAAGAAAACTTAAATACCTGTGTTAGTTTTACAAAGACTTAGAACAAATAAAACTACCACTGATAGTCAATCATATAGCCATAAAAATACAGTGTAAAAGTATAAAAGACTCCATTAAAAATGTATGTAATCACACAGCATCAAAGCTTGGTAAGGGTCTATGGAAGCAGCCATTCAATAAATTATACCTCTCAAGCATGAGGACATGATTTTGGATCCCTGGTACCCACATAAATAAAATGTCAGCTGTGATTGAGGTCAAATTTGTAACCTAATAGGGGTAGACTTGTGATAGGTAGAATCCCTCTCCCACCCCAGAGCTTACTACCCAGTTACTCCAGCTCCACGGGTAGGTGCAACGTTTAGGGAGAGACCCTAACTCAAAAGACTAAGGGCTGGTGAGAAGTTCAGCGTGTAGAGGGTCATGCTGCCAATCCCACGTTGATCTCTAGAACCATAAGGTAGAAGTTGTTCTCCGACCTATACACACACAATATGACACACACACATGCAAAACAAATAAATTAATGTACTGTTAGGAGAAGTATGATCAAGGAACAGACCTCACGTTAAATTCTGGTCTTCATGCAAACGTGCATTCTCACCACACATGTACACATATACAGAAATCACACAAACACACACGATTTGGTAGCTGGAGCAGCAACAGTTGGGTGCTGATAACTCCTAAGTTACTCTATATTATATAAGATGTTTCTTTGGTCTGTGTATTGCCCAGGGAGATTTTGGGTTACAAGACATTTTATCTTTATTTTGAAGAAGAAAGGTAGATACAGACCATGGATGGTTCCAGAAACCGCACTATCTATCAGACTCTATCCACCCTGTTCAGACTGATAAATGACTTATTAAAATAGTCATTTGTAAATTATAATTTATTTTTTTACAAATTTATAATTTATAAATTAACCCATAAATTTCTTAAATAGGAAGAGGACTCCCCTTTACATTTATTAGGGAGAATATAACAGAAAAGGTTCATGTGTGCATTAAAGTATTATCAAGGGAACCATGAAGAAGGACGCTTAAAAGAAATCCCACACTAGCTTAGAATTGAGAATAAAGATGGTTATATATTTAGGGGTAGACTCACAAATCAATATCCTCTGCTGGAACAGAGAACAGCAACTGAATCCCATAGCCAGACACACGCGGATACACGCTATACATCCGCATAAATAGTATAAGAGGCCACGCCCCGGTGGGCAGGTAACTTAAAGGCTACTGGCTGTAGGATTTCCTATTGCAGAACCAGACCCCAAAATTTATCAGACATATCAGATTGAGGAAAGGATATAATTCCTTTATTTGAACCCAATAAAATGAGAGTCAGCTAGCACTGTGATGGCATTGACCCATACTAGCCTATTATCTAAAAGCTGGTGTGTATGTCTAGGACCAAGGACTTTCTGTCTGAGCTTGGTCCTCCCCTGTTGATGCAGCCTCCTCAGTTGTCTGCCCATTTGCCTTTTTCCCTGTCTGCACCAGGACCTGGACCTGACCAACTTCCTGAACCTGACAGTTCCCTGATCCAAGTCTGGTTTGACCATTTCACCCTGTAGATGAATTTTACAGCCTTGCTCTCAGCACTGCTTCTATTATGTCTTAGCTACATACTCTTTCAAGGCCCTCTTCTAAGGACTTTCTAACCTTTGGTACAGGTACATTCCAACTTGTCCTAATTCTGTAACCCATATATTGTGTGTGTGTGTGTGTAATAAATAATTAACTACACATATACATGCTTTCTCTAACACACATATATAAAAGTAACACACACACATATGTATAAAGTTACTTTGAGTTTTATGATATGAGTATTAATATTAGTAATCAAGATTGGAATAAAGAGGCCCTTTTTCAGTATAGCTAATCTACCAAGTTGGGTGGGTTTTATGACAAATTTCTGTCACTGAACCTGCTAAACCTAGTGAATGTATTGCTACTCAATTAATTTTGAGAGTGCAGAATGATGCAATATGTTAATCTATGTTTCTAGCAAATCATACTCATGGTACTTGGCATTAGTGAAAATAAAGAAAGACTTAATTTTTTCATTAAATTAACAATAATCAAAAGTAGCAAAAAGGCTAAGAAGTAGCATTTTTAGATTTTTATAAAAGTAGGGATGAAAATCTTGCTAATAATAGTGAGCTGTGTTACAATTTAATTTGACTTTGTCTCATTGCTTCTCTCCAGACATGCAGAGGCCTCAAAAATTAATAGCCCAAATTCCCAGTGCAGTTTGGAAGTCATATGATGGTGACTTCTTAGTCTATATTTTTTCTAACTGTCCTTCTAAGTCTTATTTCAAAAGAATTGCTTTTTAAACCTGTCTAGCACTTACCCGAAAGAACCTGGTTGCAAGGCCGTTTATTATTGACCTGACATAGAACAAGCCCAGTGTAAAAAGTCTTTTTCTCTAGAGGTGCTTGTTGAAAACAATTATAACAAACATGTTAACCTCATAGCTGTCTGAAGTGGTCAGTAATGTTTAGGGGAAACAATACACTAGCTGAAAAAGTATTCTTTGGAGAAAATCAAGGGAAATCCTCTGCCTGTTGAAGATTTAACAATCATCCATGCATTCCTCAGAATCTAGAAAGTTGTATACATGCTTTATACATACTGAGGATCATGTGAGTTCCCAGAGAGATCTGGAAAACCCATGTATTCTCACCTTCAGCTTACATGATGGCAGGCAGTTAAAGTGTAAAGTAAAGGCAGAGACAGAAATGGCACCTTCCTGACTAATAATGAAATCATGCCTAGTCATGAAGAAAACCCTAGGAAAGATTGGCTATTTCTTGTGCCTAATCATTTCAGAAACTCCGTCTAATATTAACAGGTTATTCGGGTAACAAAGTAGAGACTTTAATGACCATTAAAAATGAGTAATAATTTAAAATATTAAAACAGCTTTAATTAGGATGAAGTTAAGAATAGCTACTTCTGAGTACAAAGTTTCCTTCCAGGGACCTGAAAAATGATTTACAGCAAAGGCAGAACTTTTCTTTTGTCCTTTATTTAGGTCCCAAATAAACACACAAAACCTTTTATTAATTGCAAATATAAGATAGCTCAAGCTTATTGTTATCTAGCTCTGACAACTTAAATTAACCCATTTTTATTAATCTTCATTGCCACATGACTTGTGCTTTACCTGTTCTCTAGCGCATCTTGTTTCTCTGGCAACTGGCTCGCACCTCCTGTTGACTCTGCCCTTCCCCTTTCATATTTTCAGTTTGGTTTTCCTGCCTAGCCTTATTTTGTCCTGCTATAAGCCAATGAATTTCTTTATCAACCAATGAGAGGAAAACATCTTCATAGTGTTCAGGAGGATTATCCATAATATATGCCTAAATAAAGTTAAAATAGTAAATTTGCATAAAATATATTATTAGCAGACTCTATTAGATATCAATAGCAAAAATAAAAGTGGCAAATCCCCCAATATTTAGAAGTTAAACAACATTCTTCTTAGCCTATTCATGATAATAGAGTATCAGGATAGAGATGGTGGACCATGCTTGTAATCCCAACACTAGAAAGTCAGGCCCAGGAGCATTTCAAATTTGAGGCTAGCTTAGGTTGTCTAGTAAGTCTACGGCCAGCCTCAGCTACATGGTTATGGTACACAGTATGGTCTCCCTACAGATTCCCTTTAGATTCCTACCTTTTAATTTTTTTGGAAAGAATTTTAATGAGATGCACAGAGAATAGCATAAATGTGCAGAGTTTATTACATATTAAAGTGGCAACTCTCAAGGGTGAAAGTGAGTCGTGCTCAAAAGGACCACCTAGAACAGACAACTCTTGGAAGAAAAGAGGGAATGTTTTATGTCTTTATTTTTGCCAGATACCTCTGGATAGATAGTGATATTATCATCTTCCAGAAAAAAATTAAATGTCATGCCTCTACCTTTTATCTAAATGGCTCAGATGCAGCTCTTTCGACCAGTAATTAAAGTCTTGCACTTTCAGTTATTGTTTTAAAAATTGCCTATTATGATGGAGGATAGCCTCCCTGACTTTCTAGTCTACTGCTCTCTTTCTAGCAATGTAGCTGCAAAACTCTTCCTCAATGAGCCAGAAACTGGACTGTTATCTCTAAGTGATAGAACCCTTGTCTAACATGGCCAGTTCTCTGAAATCACTTCTCGGTGTCAAGATTGTCAAGATATTATAAAGTGTTTTAAACACACTTAAGATAAATATCATAAAATCAGTGCGTTGGAGAGAGATTTGAAGAAATTTCATAGTCCTATCTTCATGTATAAGGCAAATGATAAATTCTTTATTTTAAACTTAGAAAGCTATAGAAAACAATGGTAAGCCAAGAAATCAAAATAATGAAATGTAGCAATAGGAGCAGAAATCCATGTGGAAATCTATTTAAAGATAGATTTTAGATGATAGATATTAGTTATGTGACAGATAGTTGATAGATAAGTAGATAGATAGATGGATAGATAGATTGATCAATCGATAAATAGAGACAGAGATGGATGGGTAGATAAATGGATGGATGGAAGGATGGATGGATGGATGGGGTAAGCATCAAGGGAAGCCAAACTGATTCCTTGAAAAGAAGAAGAAGAAGAAACCTCTAGACAAACTAAGATAGGACAGAGCAAGGCAGGGAGAGGTAAAGAAAGGACAGAAAAGTAAGTAGTATATGAATCCCTAAGATTGGAAATGAGAGATGACTACTGAGCTCATGAACATAAAGGGACAATAAAATCATGCCCCCAATATGTGCAAATATCATAAATTCTATGAAATGTACTAACTACCCAAGAAGATAACTCACAGGAGCCATAGGTAACTTAGCTAGATCTGCATAAACTGAAGAAATTTTATCTATAATTAATATGCTCCCTTGAGGCATTGTGCCAAAGAGATTTCACCGATTCCATAAAACCTCAAAGGAAGAAAAAGGCCAGAACTCACTCTACAATCTCCTCATGCATACAGAAACAGAAAGAACTTTTTCTGGAATAACATATGGTCCCAGCCACCTTAGTGCAAAGTTGCATAAGAAAATAATCAAAAGGAAAATTGTGGGTATTACTCAACAATGTAAATGCAGAAATCATAAAAATAGCATTAGCAAACCTAACCTGAAGCTGCATAAACTAAAATACACCGTGGGAATATAAACCTGGATTTGGTAGTAGACACAAACCATTTTCCTGCTGAATGTCTAATATTTTCAACAAATGGTGATGTATTACTTAAGCACTCTTCTAGAAACAAAAACCTAGTTACTGGTACTGTGCTTTCATTTCAAAGCAGATCACAGACTAGTAAATGACAAAGAAATTTGATGAGGAAACACAGGATGCTATTTGTGATACTGTGTTTAGAAATTGGTGGAATTTGTTAGACTGCAGGCAAAAGGAACTGTATTACAGCCTAGATGATGAACTTGTCATCTGTGGAGCTGAGTGTTAACAATCCCAATGTATATGTGTAGTCACAGCCCATTTAGGGGATGATGGGAGATAATTTCCAATTGCTGGAGGGAGATCTTATATAAACCAGCAGAAGCAAGATGATTCATGGAGTAATAGACTGGAGCAGAGAGATCAGTAGCAACTGAGAACTTACTAAATGAAAGAAATGGTGTTTAAACATAGCACTATATACAGATGAATATTGCTGGATAGATAATAGATAGATAGATAGATAGATAGATAGATAGATAGATAGATAGATAGATAGATGGATGAATGGACAGACGGATGGACGGACAGACAGATAGACGGATAGATGGATGGGCATAGAGAGTCAGATAACATTGTCATGTATACACACATTTTCCTCTTTTTCAGTCAAGAAGACATTAGTATAACTAATTAAAATGGTTCAGTTTTATATCTGAAAATGAATGTAATCTATAATATTTTTATTAATTAATTATCATTATGATTAGTTATCTGTCCTGATTACTGGCTTTATCTACACTCAGATGTTAAAAATAAACAAATATGTCTACTCATTCTTGGTTTTCCCATTCAGTCACTCAGTAATATTTACAAAGTGATCACTGAGAGCTAAGAATATTCTCTCTTGGAAATATAAAACTTATGAATACAAAATTTAAAAATATAAAAATTCCATCTCAGAAATATAAGAAATATATATGTAATGTTACTTACCCCCCAAAAATACAGTATATACAGTATATTCAACGATTTAAATAGTAATATCTATACTATAAAACCAGAGCTATCCATTTGTATGTTAAATTATTCCTAAAACAAATAAAACAAAAACTTTTTGGCATCAAAAAAATTTCTTGCCAGTAAAATTGTTCAATTCTTTGCTTTTTGACAGCATACTACATATGATTTTTATTTCCCAGTAGCTTGACAATCTTAGTCTTTATTAATCCAATTCTGCATTCAATACATACTATCAAATAATATTTCTCATGAATCTTACTTAGATTTTTTAAATGTCCATTAATTACATTAGTCTATTAATTATTAATTGCAATATTGTTAAGAAGCAACTATAAGCCTTTTCCTGGAAATTCTAAAGTAAATTAGACATACTTTCTGTCCTTATATAAGTCAGCGGAGGGAGAGAAATACATCAAAATACTATTATATGCACTATATCTAAAAGAATCCTAGCACTACATGGACTGTCTCATATCCAGGCATGAATGGCAGAAAAGCATCCTGACAAATACCTTTCCTGACCCGTAGGCCTGTCTGAGGAGGTAGGTAGTCTATACATGGCTGTCAGAAGGGAAGACATAGACTGCAAATAGCTCAGAAAATGATAAAGCAAAGTGGAGCCCATAGGGACCTGCAAATGTAGGGATGAGGCAGAGGAGCTAGATGGTGCCAAAACTAACGCTGCCCTATGAAAGGTGGAGATGATACATGGGCTTCCAAACAGAGATTGTACAGCCAGATTCCTAAGTGAAAGATACGTTCCTGTCCTTGAGACTCTCGCAGCCTCAGAAACCATCCTGATCCTTATGGAATGTCAGCTGGACTTATTTCTCTAAGAAACCTTGGAGCTTAGACCAAAGAAACAAATTCAAGATGATATAAAAGTGCTGATGGAATAGAGTGAGCTTTCTTGTTTCAGAAAAATATCTCTTTCCTACGAGAAAAGTTGGGCTGTGAATCCTGAATTCAAAGGCTGATCTTTAGAAATCTATTTTAGGGACTGGAACATTTAAAGAGCAAGATGTGTGGCAGGTTGGCATGTGTGGGAGGAGGGTGTTTTGTGTACTCTGTATGTTCTGAGCAAGATCGGCCCGATGGTCACAAGGAAAGATGATCAAACTTAAAATTAACCTTTTGCTTTCTTCTTGTCTAGAACACCACCTTTTGCTTGACATTTTACAATGCTTAACCCAGGAAAATAGCTCCTGAATGTCCTACAGTGATTGCAGAAAAAAAATATAACTTTCCCTTCCATGAACTAAATGAAGCAAATTATAGTGAGGGCTACAAGAAAGAAAATTACATGTTGTCATCAATTTAGGCAATAGAGTAATAATTTGAATAAAGAACTCTCCCTATTAGTTTTGTCAGACACTTTCCTTCCAGGTGTTAGAGCGAGGTGATTAACTACCCAAGTGTTCTGCACAAGCTTGCACAAAAAAAGTTTTCTCCCTTAGCATGGTACTTCTGAGAGCTCTCATTGTGTGAAGGCTAATCTTTGTCATCAGCTAAAGTGGATTTGGAACAACCTGTGAGTGCATCTTTGAGGAAAATTCCTGAGATTTAACACGTTGGCAATACCATCTGAAGGACAGGGTTCCAGAGTTGAATAAAAAGAGAAAAGGAAAAAAGCTAGCTAGCTGAGTACCAGCATTCATCCGTTTCTGCTTCCTGATTGCAGAAGAAATGTGGGTCACCACACTTTCTACACCATGATGAAGAGTACCCCACCAGACAGTGAGTCAAAGCTAGCCCTTCTCCTTTCAGTTGATTGAGTCCGATGAAATACTCATCACATCAAGAAGCAAAACTAAATTGTACCAGGTGGTATTTGATAAACTCATTCTTTTACCAAAAGTTATACAGAAAGGGATAGTCCATAAAGTACAACATTGTTGACAATATATATAGATTAAATGCACATTTCTCTCTCTCTACTCTGTCTCTGTCTCTCTCTTTCTCTCCCTCTCTCTCTCTCTCTCTCTCTCTCTCTCTCTCTCTCTCTCACACACACACACACACACACACACACACTCATACACACAATGTCTAACAGGGTACTGTACTTTAGAGGTTCAATGCCATAAATCAACCATTGTGGTTTTCAATTTGTAATCCAGCCATCTCAGCTTTTGTAGGTCTTGAAAGAGTAACAAAGATATTTCTGTTGTACCCAGAAGTTTGAGAGCCATGATTAACCAATAAATAAACTTTATATATCCACCAAGAAAATTGATTTTAAGACCCATAGCATTAACAAAATGACTCGGCAGCATGTATTAAAAACATACTTCTGAGATGCTGCTGAAATTTTTTAGATATGTTTGTTGTGGGATCAGGCTAGGCACTATGCTGTTGCCTCATGTTATGTGGAGCAGTAGTTCCCAAGGCAAAAATTTCATCTACATGATGAACGTTTACTAAGGTTAATAGATTGTAACTAATATTTCTGAAAGACCAAATACAATACAAAAGAAGTTACTGAAATATTGCAACTACTGTAACTACAAATTACAATGTCACATACAAAATTATAGTTTAAAATATGTATTTTATAGTTATGTATCAAGAAATTATGTCAGTGAGTGTGTAGACACAAGTTGTCAGAAAGTTGTTACTTGGAAAAAATAATGAGACGCTTACATGTGCTGGACGTTGATGAAGAGAAAACATTGGCAGTGTGCAATATACACATTTAATATTGTTGCATATACATAGATAGATGATAGATAGATAGATAGATAGATAGATAGATAGATAGATAGATAGATAAGTAGGTAGGTAGATAGATAGAATGGAAATCTATACCATGCTCTTACCAAGGTTATTTTAAGAACTAGGATGTGATTCAGTAATGAGCTCTTGCCCATCCTACACAAACCCTGGGATTGATCTCCAGAACTGAAAAAAATAAAATCACCCCCCAAAAATGGGGTAAGAGCCTTTCCACATGTTTAAACAGTTTTCAGTAGTTTTATGAGTTTCTACCTTTTCCCCTAGTAATAATCTACAGAGCAAATGCTGGGAAATTTATTCTATGACTAGTGTGCTTCAGTCTGTGACACATGGGTTATTCAGCATCCCCAAAAATGCTGTGGGCCTGTCACTTTGAAATGATGAGATATTCATAATCCTACTTTAACCATCAGGTCACTGCCAAGTAAAAGAGATATAAGACTCTAGACAGCAAAGGTTTCACAGATAACTCCTCTATCGGAAAAGCCACTGTCACCTCTGCTTAGCCATGTGCCTCTGCAGGGCTATGCCAGACTTCTAGACTATGTTCTGCTACTTCATTTGTACAATTCTGAAACAAATGAGTCGATAACTTTTTGAGTTCACAGGAAAAGAAAGTATGAAGTATGAAGCTTTGCTAAAATTAAAAAAAAAACCAGAATAATTTTCTCCTATGCCTACAAACCATACTATCCTCTGCCCTACTGAAATGCAGCCAGATTTGTATTAATAGTGGAGTGATAAGGAAGAAAACACACTATCTGGTATATTTGAGATGTTGCCAATGGAAGACCAGGCATCAGTAGTTTCATCTTCAAACTTGTCTTTAATACACAACTTTAACTTGTCTTCTGCCTCTTAGCATCTTTCCCTATCTGAAAATGGTAACAATAATATGTGCCCCCATGGACTCTTGTGATGAGCAAATGACTTAATTCATATAAGGCCCTGAAAAATTGTCTGGCAGAGAATAGGAAAATAGACAGCCAGATCAGCAATTCCAGACAACTACCTGACCATTTTATTTGTGTGATGGATATAGCAAGCACATAATATAACTACTATTATAAGTGTCCATAACATTTTGAAGACCACCATTGAAGAGACCTCCACAGAGGCCCCCTTGCTTATTCAGGCATAATTAAGTGCAACAGAATGGAAAAGGAAGTTAAGCTGTGTTATATGAAAAGATCCTCAAGAAGATTTGGGGGATTAAAAATTCATACTGGCAAGAATTATGGAGAGAGAAAATAAGATGACAGGCTCAGTTATGATTACTGAATACTCAGTGTTGGTATTTGCTTCTGACAGGAGTTATACAAGATCAAATAAATTAAGTATCACAGTAAAGGAGGAAAATAATCAGATCAAAAAGGAAGTCCAAAGAAAATGGAAAGATACAGTTTCGAGTTGGAAGTAAAGTTGAGAAAAATGAGCAGCTCTGAAGTCAGGTCATGAACGTGAATGACTTCCGTAATGAAGAGCTGGCTGAAGATCAAAGTCAAAGTGATCAAGAAATTTCAAAAGAAAGAAACAGGGCTAGAATTTAACCCCACAGTTAGACTACAGTCCTGCGGGTTTGGCAGGAGACTGTGGAGGCCAGGTGCCGTTCCGATCACAAAATATCAATGATACATACAGGCCATCAGTATAATGTTTCTCAATGGATGTACCCTGTATCCATCTTCTATAGCAAGTTATAACAGTTAGCAGCTTAAATAAAATATCTTAGGATTTTGAAGCCACTCATCCTACATTGGTCACATTAAACCACAGTCAAGATGTCAGCATATCTATATTCTTTTCTAGAATTGATAGGATGGTATCCATTCTTTTTGTTGTCCCACTCCTGAATTATACCCACTAGGCTTATCTTGTTTTCTCAACCATCAATATCAGTAGCATCTCCCTCCAACTTTCCTCCTGTCTTTCTTCTGCTGGAGGAGTCCCCTGAGATTACACTGAGAACATTTTACTGCTATAAAATATTTTCTCTTTTAAAACTCAACTTATAACTATTTTAATTTTGCCTGAAGCCTTAAATCACGCTGGACATGACTTCTATACATAGATCTGGCAACTATGAGGCCATTATTCTCTCTACTTTCTTAACTTGCTTTGGTAATATGGCTTGAAGTGCAGTGCTTGTTAGGTTTCTTTATATATGTTTTACTCTTTTGGCCCCTACCCCCATATTTTTTACTAAAATGTTCATAAGGGAGTTGTTATTTGCAATTCCCTCCCAAAGAGTGTTGTTAGTGTTTGAGTGTGGCTCTCTGGTCAATCAATGTTCATGTGTGGGCACGTAATTAGCAGGTGTTAGTATTACCAGGCGGGACCTTTGGGAGGTGATTAAATCACAAGCGCTCACCTGCCTGGAACAAAAAATGATACAATACCTTTGTGAAGGATTTGAAAGAATGTATTCTTCCTTCTCCTTTTCAGCCTGTTCTTCACAGGAACACAGAATTCTGTCTGTAAGGAAGAACTCTGTTGACAATTTATGTGATTTATCCTTGGGAATTACGGTAAGCAACATGTTTTTATTTTGAATCAATTTCCTGATCTAGCAACAAAAGTAGACTAGAAGATATTGAGAAATTATGTTGAAGCTTAGGATCATAGTAGCTCCATAGATTACTTGAAGTTTTTTTTTCTCTATTATCCAATCATTTATTTATAGACCCGGGAAGTCATGTTATTGGATTTATAATCTAATACTATTAGTGTACGTTGCTCCTGAAGTTTTCATGTTTGGCTACTGGATCTTCTTTCTACAAAACTGGAATCTTTTAAAACACGTCCGTGTAACTGTGGACTTTTTTCTTTTCTGAATGACAAGATGCCCCCAAGTGATTGTCTATCCTGCTTCTCTATCTAGTTCATTTCCCTTCTGCTGGGTCTTCATTCTGAGTGCCAGAAAAGCCTGCTATTGTTAAAATGTTGTGGATTCTGGGTCCTCTTGACTGGTACAGAGGAGACAGGGGTGTGTGTGCAAGAACCTATGCATAAATCACCAAATGATTGCATATGGAATCACATATATCTAATCTGTGTCAAGGTAACTCTAAGCTAACACTGCTCCCTCCCTTTCAAATGAGCTACCATGTGGGTTGCTTTAATTTTCTTGTTTGCTTATGAATAACATACCTGGAGAAACATCCCAACCATTGTTTTCTGTTTCCTTAACTGTTCAGTACCTATGCCTATGGACAGTGGTTTCTGAATTGCTAGCCTATATCCCAGGAGAATAATTTGTTAGAGGGCATTGCTCATGTGCAGCCCCATCCATTGGGAGTCTTACTCCAGTCATTTTCTACTCGCATTCAAGAAGGTTGTTTCAGATACTTATCATTTACTTACATTCTTTTGTACCATTTGACATTCCATCCTGGGATCCTCCAATGCTCTAAATGGGTTTTTAATCTTTAATGTAGATTAAAATAAACTGTTTGTACTCTAAAAGCCTGAATTTTGACAAATGTCTAATGCCTTTTGTTGACCATTAGAGTATCATACTATGAATCTGCCAACTTCGTTCTTCTTTGGCAGTTTGTCAACTCTCCCAAATTTTTAATTTAAAAATTAAATTGATATAAATTTTTAGAATCAGTGAGATGTTGTTGTACATGCCTATGATCCCTGTATCTGATAGGCTAAGGCAGAAATTTTGATATAAATTCAAGGCCAGTCTGCAACATTAGCAAGACCTAGTATTAAAAAATAGACAGCTAGATTGATGAATTAAATGAAAAATGCATTTTAGAACAAACTTGATATTCTCTTAGTAAAAGTCTACTGGCTGCTTGCTATGACTACATTTATCTTCAGATCAATTTGTAAAATAGTAATATTTTAGTAGTTTATGTTGACCAGTAATCCTAATTATGCAAGTAAAGAAAGCAATATCCTTAATTGACTGCATTACCTTTAATATAGTTGCAATCCTATAGAGTGCTATGACATAGAAAGAAGCATGTACTAGGCTGCCCCCAGAGACTTACAACGGAAATGTACCCAAGGAAATATAAGCTGGACAATCTTTGAAACAAAATTAGCATTGGAATTGTTAGGAGGGAATAATATATAAAGTTTGGTGACAAGATATAACTGCAGTGGGAGTTATTGACAAGCGAGACTGGAATCAAGATTACTGCCCCCACTGGCAATCTTAGTGAGTTAATTTACCTCTCCAATCACATACTTTCCAAATTGTTTAATGGGCTAATATCAGTGTTATGATGGCAGTATAAAATACATATGAAGGCGTTTTATGGTACCCTGCTTATAATAGAGGCCAATTAAGGCATTTCCCCTCTTCCAGTTATTCATCTTTATTTTTAAACTGGGGGAAGGAGAAACTTAGTATCTCCTTAAGTAAAGCATGTAATAAACATTTTGTATTTATTTGTGTGTATGTATATATACATATACATACACACACATATATAGTTAATAAGAAGGAAGCAATTTTTCTGTAATGGCTTAGAAAAATATTTTCAACTTTGTCAGCCAGATGATCTTTTATAATTGTTTATTTCTGCCTTTGATTTTCAAAACCCATAGACAATGTGAAAGTTAATGAAGTACTCTGAACCTTCAAAGTATGTATAAAAAAAGAGTCAGAGGTTCAAAGCTGGCTTTGATGCTGGTCTGCAGACATCTAGTTTAGAACCATACCATAAGCAAGGGTGCAACTGAAGGAGAACAAATAGAAACAAATCATATGTTTGAAAGAAATAAATAGATGAGCTAATTCTGCTCATAATGATGGTTTAGGATAGGGAGAAATATACACACATGTGTATATGACTTTATAAGAGATATAATTATTAGAGAGTAGTGATAATTTGATATAAATAATTAAAATTAGATTATCATTAAGATAACCCCATTAAGAATATACTATATATACTTACAGCTATGAAATGACAATTTTATACTTGGGGTCACTGCAACATGAGGAACGAAATAAAAGGGTTGCAGTTTTAGGAAGGTTGAGAATCACAGGTGTAGGCTCATTAGCTCCCCCATCATGTTTATGTGGCCCCCATTCTGTTTTCTACTTCTTTAACTCAACTCTCATATCTTCTTACTCCAATCTGGAATATCCCACCCATTTTTTTTATCCTGTGTCAGTGGCTGTGCACAGGATATGCACATTTCCCCCGGTTTATTTCACTGAAATATTTTTGACATGTATATATTTTGTTGCATATATCATAGTTCAGCTTTCCTGGGTTTGAAAGGGTATTAACATAAAGTGCCATTTATTTACTCTTCTGACAAATGATGTTTGAATTGTCTCCAAGCTTTGACTATTCCAATTATTAACATGAAAAACCACTGACAAACTGTTCTCTACTGTGTTTGTACCTGTTCTTTTTCATTTGAAATGCATGAATGTTCTTTTAAAGCACATTGCTATAGCAACTTTTGATATTTGTAGTGTTTTATCTTAATTTTGACAAAATCCATAAAGCACAAAATGATAAAAATCCATCTAATGCATTAACAAAATTATACAACACAACCATAACCAATGCCCGTTTCTAGAATAGTCTGTCCCTCCAGGAGAAAGCCTCATATCTTATGTAGGGACCCACTTAGGAGTTACAGTTCAATGTTAGCCTCTTGACTCTACACAACCATCAACTCCAAATTCTGTGCCCCCTTTAATTTCGGCTATTCTAATACTGAAGCAGCATCTCCCTTTGCCTTGTCTTTGGTGAATAATGATACTGACTATGTTTTATGCAAATGGGTCTTTCATTTTAACAAAAATTTTTTTATGACTTATGTTCAGTGTTTTTGCTTTGTGCTGGATTTCTCATTACATTGATTGTTGTACTAGTTCATACAGTTTTAAAGCACAGTACAATTTAGGCAACATCTAAATCACTAAGACTTCTCCTTCAAAAGGCCGCTTATGCACATGTCTTGAAATAATGTCTTCAGTTGGGCGAAAAGATGTCTCAGTGGTTAAAGCATGGAGATAACAGTTTAGATTTCAAATTTGGATGAGTAAGCAGACAACTTGCATTTCTATCCTTGGAAGACACAGACATGGGAGTCACAGATCAAGCTACCTAGGAAGATTAGACATATGGAGGAGAACAGGGTCTGGGTTTGACTTTAAAACCTTGCTTCGATTATAATGTGAAATAGTGACTGTCTTGTGTCTTGACACAGTATTAGTGTGAAGAGACACCATGACCAAGGCAACCCTCATTTAAAAAAAAATAAAAACATTTGATTAAGTCTTGCTTGCTTACAGTTTCAGAGGATTAGTCCATTATCATCACTGTGGGGATCACACTGGCATACAGGCAGACATGGTACTGGAGAAGTAGTTCAGAGTTCTACATCCAAACTCCCAGGCAGCAGGAAGAGAGAGACACTGGGCCTGACTTGGGCTCTTGAAACTTCACCCAGTGACACTTCCTCTAACACAGTCACATCTTCTCTAATAAGGCCACACCTCCTAATCCTTTCAATCAATGCCACTCCCTGGCAACCAAGAATTCAAATCTCTGTGCCTTTGGGGATCATTCTCATGATTTTCTGATAGAATTAATTTTAGTTGCTTACTTGTAAGTTATTAATTTCTTCATTCTTTCACCTCTAACATGCTGTCATTTTGATAGTTATTAAAATTGTTGGCTATTGCATCCTTTCGTACTATTTTTTGTTATTTTTCTTTATTCTTCTCCATTTCTCTGCTGAAAGTCTATGCATATATTTATACTAGCTTTTATATAACCCCCTGAACATATTTATAATAATGAGAGTATTTGAGATAAAGTAACCAACAAGGCCATCATGACAAGTGATGTCTGTTAACTGCCATGTCTATTTTGGTCCATGTTCTGCTAAATCTGCACACTTCTAGCATCTTCAAATCACAGTCTACATAGTTTGGTTGATATGCTACGGGAATATGAAAGGTATCATTCTTGGAGAACATCACATTTTCTGTACTTGTGCCTATCAGTCACCCTCAGATGATTAATGTATGCTTATTATAATGTTTTTCCCTCCCCCACCACTCTCTCTCTCTCTCTCTGTGTGTGTGTGTGTGTGTGTGTGTGTGTGTGTGTGTGTGTGTGTAGTCAGTGCTTGAGCAAGGCTGTACTGGCAGCTACATTCAGTTCTATCAGCATCTCTCGGTGTGCACATTTTTCTCTTGGTCTCCTGCCCGGCAAATTCTGTCCACCTCTGCAGCATCTCTGACATCTGTCTCCTCAGCTTTGCAAACCTTCTGTGCTTTCCTAGTTTCTTTATAGCATGATTGAGGGAGAACCCACAGGAAGTAAGCAAGGATAACAGTGCTTTTATTTCCTCTTTTCCTTAGAACCTTGAAACCCATGCACAATCCCTTAAAATGATTTTTTTTGATATCTACAAAGGTTTAAAGATGTTTGCTGAAAATAGATAAATTGAGTAGAAGCATTTTACATAATAAATAAAAGAAGTCTTCATTAGGGATCTTTATATAAGACCGTATTACACTGTTGAATTATAACTGATGTTAATATCATACTGTTCTTTCTCTTCGTGCAGCATATTTTTTGGGTGATCAATATTTAGCTCTCTTTTTGCCATATTCCCTGTTTTTTGCGTGTTTTACTATGGAGAATATTGTTGGTGAAAAATCAATTTAGAAAGGCAATTTAGAAATCCCATAAAGAATATAATTATATTCCATAGCAATAAAATGAAAAGAAGAAATATTAAATATTGGACACAGTAAGTTAAAAACAATTATGCACAGAGCAAAGGAAGGAGTGTTAAGGGGATTGATACAGAGAAATCTGTTGAGAGGATCATTAAGTGTGTAGGTTATTGCAAGGTCTAAGTAAGTCGGTGACTTGGGAATAGAGAAAGAGTAAGCGGTAAGAAGGGTCTGCTGGCTCAATGTATTTATTTATAACACTGAATTTCAAAGTCCTCTCTATCAGGTTATAGAAATGTGAACACTGATAGAAGAAAATAGATTACCGATTCAAGGAAAAGATAAAAGAAATACTGCACATGCGTGCAAGTTAGCTTCTGAGATCCTGGGATACAAAGACCAAAAAGTAAACACAGCATCAGAAATTCCCAAACCCAAATCTAGACGTTTGACAAGAGCAGTTAATTAAGTGGAAAGGCAGTTCATTTGTGTGTGCGTGTGTCTCAACATCGATCGACGCAATTTCAGGTGGGGTCTCACAAGGTTACCACATCCTATTATGTTTTTGACATAGAGACAGTGTGTTTAGTCCCGTGATTATTTCTGTAGTTATGTGAGGACAGAATTCCTTCCTTCACACTCTTCATTCAGTCTAATAAAGTAAACTCATATTTATTACTGCTATTAAACAATATTTGTATGGCCTGCAGTATTTGATGTGCAATGTTTCGGCCTTTATACTAGCTGCAAGTCCCCTCATCTTGACTTTTTCTGTTTTCCAGCCATATTCATCTTCCTTATCTGTGGATTTTGCTAATATTTAAAGTCTACTGGAGAACAAATTATTATCTGAATGAATAAGTGATTTGAGAGAGAAAGAAGAGAGAAGAGAGAAGAGAGAGAGAGAGAGAGAGAGAGAGAGAGAGAGAGAAAGAGAGAGAGAGAGAGAGAGAAATACCAGTTTCCATGATAACTTCCTCGGTTAGGAGCAATATCTTTCCTCTGCAGTGGTTAACAATTACTTACCAATTTGTCAGTTAGTCAAACTCGAGACTCCAGAGCCATGGCCTCCTAGAAAATCTCTGCATCAAAGCTCCTAAGTGACCTTTTTAATATGTGTTACAGCTCAGTCTTTTTGCTCCTTGGCTTTCTTTTAGACTCTGAACTGTTGGGACTAAAGTAATCTCAGCAGAAACTTTATGGCTTTAGCCTTCCCAGATATAAAGTATTTGCATAGTGTGAACTTTATATTTATTCTTAAATTCCTCAGATAAATGTCATTGATGTATTTTAAAATGAATAGAATCCATCCTGCAAAACTGACATGGAAAAAATTTAAGGAACAATAAATATTAGTTTGAAACATTTCCTTAGAGCAAGGAAAATTTTCAACATTCTGAATCTCAAAACCTTTTGATCATCATCCCAGAGTTAGTGAGTTTTACATCAAGACTCCCCCAAAGTGAAGATTCTATTTTTATTTATCCATGTATTGCCTTCTATTTTAACTGTATGTCATACATTATTTGATGTTGTTTATGGTAGATAGTTAAATTGTGATCCAATACAGAGATGCTTTGGAGAGATCACTGGCAGCAACAATTAAACTCAGAGGTCTAAAAAGAAATACATGACACTGGGAGGAAGGGAGGAAGGGAAGAAGTGTCTTGCAAGGCACTGGAGTTGATATGATCAAAACACAGGTCTTGCAAATATGAAATTCTCACAGATTAAATAAAAATATTTAAGAAAAAATAGCTCAAGCAGAGACGGGAACAGAGACTAGGTAAATGGAGAACAATTTTCAGAACCTCAATACTTCATGGAAATAAATAAAACCCTTTTAGGGCAGATTACAAAGCAGTTATGTCATGAGGAAATGAGTGAGAAAGTTATAATTAGATATGACATTTGATCCCGTTCCTTGTTGGAGTAGACAATTGTTGAACCATTTCCCTCTATCTGCTTCCTAGTATGAGTTACATGAATTCCGGTCCTGGAATAAGCAATATTTGGATATATAACAAATAGCCCTGCTTTGTCAAGGGTACTTTTACAGCCTTAGTAGTTTATTGATAACTGGGTATCTCCAAATGAGATTAGTCTATGTACTTTAATTGCAAATGCTTTAGATAGGCTTTTGCATGAGTGATAAGCAAGATTCATAACATTAACTAAGAAAGTTGCCTCTATTTGTGGTTCCTAAATATTGTGTGGTATTTAAAAATAATAAGGCAAGTTATTAAAAATAATCCAAGGAAACTGCCAGCATTTAGTCTAGTTCTAAATGACTCTAAATTCCTTATAGTCTACTGAATAATTTTATTTTATTTTGTGGCCTTTTATATTTTCCTAGAAAGTTTCTAGTCTGAGAACTGGGCTCAGTTGGAAGCATAAATTCTCAGAATGCATAACACCCTATGTCCAAACTCTAACACCTTATTTCCAAAGAGTCAATGTTTTTATTATTCTTTGAGAACTTCATAATTGTGTTTTGATCATATTCATCCCCTCCCTCAACTCCCTCCAAATTCTCCCTTACATTTCATTAACTTGGCATTTCTCACACATAATTGGACTATGACATGCCTACCCCAAGATATCTGTAAATACATTGTAAAATGATGACCATTTGTAAACCAACTGCTTACAGATGTTAGTATAAAAGAACAAACATGATTCTATGATTATATTTGCCTCTTTATCATCTATAGGTTTAGATTTTCGAACTAAGAAGTGGATCTTGCAAAAGGTATACAAATATTAAAGTGGATTAAGTTCATAAAAATGCTTTATATTTTCCCTTCATAAGACTTGATATTCTAGAATTTAGAATGGAATAACATTTCATTTTCTTAATTTATTACACAACACAACTGAAAAATCTGTTCCTAATACAGAGTTTACTGAAACATTCATATTCTTAATTAAATATTATAATTCTCTATTTTTTATAATTTATAACTTAATCATGTGATTATTTTACTACAGTAATAGATGAGAAATTTCTTATTTAAATTTTCTATTAATGGCCAATTTGATACACTGTATAAATCTTATATTCACATATTTTTCCATCTGAAACTTTCCAATTTTTTAAGTTTGCAGTACTATATAATATTTTCATATATAAAATATTCAATAAAATTAATAATTTGATCATTAAGTCATACTCTTAAAATGTTCATTTAAAACATCATAAGAAAATAACCAAGACTGAGAATGTCCCAGATAAAACTTTGAAAAATACCATCATATATAGAGTTTTGAGAATTATAAACCATCATAGCTGACATGATTTTTTTTTATTTTAAACCTTTATAATGTATCTGTTTGGGCCTAATTAGTCTCTCTGAATGTTAAATGACATCTTAACTAATTCAACCACATTCACTTGTTCTTCATTATTTGTTGAATTTTAAAAATATTTTTATGAAAGAGTGCATTTCATTCCGCAATGTTTGCTGGCTTTTATATTTCTCATGTGTTTCTGGGTATTATGGGTAGGTATACCATTAGTTAATACAAAAAATAAAAATCCCTAAGTTCTTGCTGTCATGGGGCACTTTTTCTCGAACCACACTTTATCTTCGGTGTTGTGATATTTGACAATACAAAATAATGAGAAGAAAGTATTGATTTGTTTTGTCTTTTTTATTAAGATTCCAGTCCTGTGAAAGTTCCTTTTAACTAAGATTTCTAGCTCTGTGAGTTGTTGACTTTTTATATAAGCACTTGTTCTTTATTAAATTTGAAATTTTTTGGTAACATTTCCCTGTATTTTGAAATAACTTTTCTTTCTCAACTCTCTATTGATTGCTCCTATAGTAGCTGTACCATTCTATCAGTCTTGATTTTGTCACTTGCTCTAATTTTATGCTTATTTATTCTCTTGACTTATGTTTTGGAACACAACTTGAAGTAAGCTGTTGCCCAGTTTGTCAATAAAGTGGGGGTACTGCACAACTCTTCCCTTTTTATCCTAGAATATTCCTCTGAGGCAATAGCAACTGCATTTTACATGATTGTTAGTTACATTAATATAACAAATCAAAGCCATGGGAATGTGTAATACCCTAGACATGGGAGCAAGGGAAGGCTCCTCTGAGTAGGTAGTACTTATTAATTTACTAATGAAGCTCCAATAATACAAATGTTTAAATGACAGCTATTTTAAGGAGAAACTAGATCCTGTGGATCTAGTGTGGAATTGAAGACAGTGTTGAGAAGGCAGAGGGAGTTTCATTGCGAGTAAAGTATGCTGTAGGATGTTGAGACTATTGCCATGAAAGGTGGCCTCAAATATAATAACACTATACGCAAAGCATCTTGTAATAGTAATATTCTGAGAGATGCCATGATGTCTAAAACCACTTGACAACTCTTATCACATTACCACTGTATTATTGAAGCAAAAACCAAGATCCCCAAGAGAGCAGTTTTCCAGAACTAGAATAAATAATTCTGTGAAAAGCTTTGGTCTCCTATTCCCCCTCAAAAAATTACTTGGGCTTCCCTCCCAGCCAAGGCACACACAGAAATAAAACTCCAAGATTACCTTCAGAAATATTGGAAAGGCACTGTGACTGGTCAAGCTTCAAAACACCTGAAGGAAAGAGGCTAACTGGAGGCCCATGTTTAGGTAGAAACCAACTGAAAGAAGTGGGTCTCAACCTGCAAGTCATAACCCCCAAAGCATTCTTTTCACAAGAATTGCCTAAGACCATTGAAAAATGCAGATATATTCATTACGATTCAAAACAGTGACAAAATTACAGTTATAAGTTGCAACCAAACGAATTTTATCATTGTGGATCACCACAGCAATAGGAACTGTAGTAAAGGATCACAGCATCAGGAAGATTGAGAACCACTGGAGGCTATGCTTTGAGACTATGATGCAAGTAATTTGATTCTCTTTAGAACACACATGAAGAGGATGCCAGGTGGAAGAAAGCTCATGGGGAGAGAATCTTCTGCTTGTGGGTCAGTGTGGTGAGAACAGTCAGAAAGCCAGGTAGAGGGAAGGCAGAACTAGCCCAAGTGCTAGTACTTCCTGGGTAGGATGCTGCGGGTAAGAGATTCCAAAGGCAAGCTTGGCTTTACTTAAGGAGACAATGAAGTAACTAGCACTCATTCACTTGCTTCGGTTTGTGAGGTATGCCAGGGATTGGTACACAACAGAGGAGACATTTTGAAAGGAAAGAGGAAGTAACCATTTTACTGCTACTAAAACTGGGTTCAGTAAATCAAGAAAGGGGATCTTGAGTTAGTATCTGAGAGTGATGTGAAGTCCGTGGAAACCGTCTGCAGTTTTTAAACAGGGCTATGAAAAAAACATGTCTTTGTGCTTTTGTTTCTACAATGATTTTTAGTTCAATAATTTGACTGACACCTTCACATCAGTTCTATTAATTTTTGTAAGCGACAGATTGCTGCTTACTGCTTTGCCTAGTTTCTGCTGATAAAACCTGAGCATGACATCTGATCATCGACAATATTTGTAATTATTTACTTAAATATCTTTACCACTCTTAAAAATATGATGGAATTTTAGTCTTGGTTCTTTTTTTACACAACATTAATCCTTTGAAAATACCCCTCCTTTATGTCTTTGCTTTGCCTTGTGTTTGTCTTTCTTCTAAGTAGGAACATATCTCTGAGTAATTCATTCAAGGAAGTACTTTGGCTTCTAATATCTGAGAACAGTTATTCATCTTCACAGCACTGACCACTTAGTTGGAAAAATATCATTTGAATATGTCATTTTTCCATTTTTAATTTTATTGCTTCTAGTTGGTATTGCATAGAGATCTGCCAAATAGGATTTTGGTTCAAAGCATGCTTGCATAGTTTTATATTTGTTTTCTCTGCCCACCATCTTTATATCACCAGACTTACCTGTCTTTTTTGCTTAGTTAAAATTGTAAAGAAATTCCTGTAGGGGGAAAAAAGTTTTTATTTATATGCAATTGAATTTAATCTAAATATATATTAGTTTTTATTCTGAGAGCCTAATGTATACCAATTCAAAGTCCTTATTCCTTGAAGGAACTTTGTTGAAATTGAAATATTTCATCATAAAGGCAAGCTTGTTAGAACTTGGGAAGTAAACAAAGCTGACAAACTCAGGAAGTAAAGTAGAGTGGTGAGTTGGGGTCTAAGGATATGTTGCTTTGGAAAAGAGGTTCTGCTTTTCTTTCCACAGAGGATGAGAACCTGTGGATTCCTTCAGACTAATGTGGTTTGATGGAACAAGAGCCCCTGAAAGGTCTCTGTGAACACCGAAAATTGCTTCACCCAACAAAAGCAGGAAGCTTTTTGGAGAGAACTACACCCAAATTCCCTAAATGGTTGTTTATAAATGTTTGTCTACTTTTAAAAGAGTCAAAAATTCAAAGAAAAAACAATAATATACATAATCCAGACACTCAGTGTATATTCCATCTTTACATGGCTTATTTTTATACATTTTTTACAAGTTTAATATTTATTATCTTTACTCCTTTAACCTATGATTGTCTGTACTCATTTACATTATAACTTTATATATTCTTTTTACTCTCTGTCTCTCAAGCCTATATATATATATATATATATATATATATATATATATATATATATATATGACTGTGACATATTCAGATGTTTATTTCTGTTTAAATTTTTCTTTATTGAATATCTGTAATCCTTTCCTGACCAGGACTGCTTCTTAAAAGGCTAAGCAACATGACTAGCACTAAGGTTATTTTGCCTTTTGACTCTGCCCAGTTCAACATGATAGAGGTCTGTTCAGCACAAGCTACGCTCACAACCCCATTTTCGGGCACACAGTGGGTCTATGTTACCATTAAGCAAATTGTATCACTATGCTCACAAACCCCATTTAAATGCCACAGCCAGACCTCCCAAAAGAGTCAGAATCATTTGTGCTGGTAAACCAGGAAGCTGTGCAGTTTTTACTACACCTGTTTTAAAGGAGTCACCCCTGCTCACAGTGAGCCCATCTGGAAAAATCAAATATGACTGCCAAGAAGCATCACAAAACTCTGTTTTTTGAGTGTCTAGAATTACTTTTCAAACTCTCTCAGGTTTTTATAGTTGTAGTGGCCTTACATTTACATGCCATTCTGTTGGAGGAGGCTGCTTGTTTGTTTCCCAGCTGCCCAGACCCCCAATAATCACACAGAAACTGTATTATTACAACCTGCTAGACTAATAGCTCATATTTCTTATTGAATAGCTCTTATATCTTAAATTAATCCATTTCTATTAATCTCTGCATTGCCATGTGGTTGAATTTTTATTTTAATTCATTTTCATATTTCTCTTGGTTCAATGTTTTCATAATTTCAATAACACTTCATCACATATTGTCTAATTTTTCTTAGTATCTTATTTTTGTACTGTTTGTAATATTGTATAGATATTTATTTGAGTATGTTTATCTTTGACTAAGACACTTAGCTTTGCAGCTATTTCTAATGATAGAAATGAGTGTTGTTTGTAAGCATTTGTGATCATGATTCAGGGTTCCAAAAGTTATAATCAATATATTTTATCTGGGGCTTATTGATTTAACTAAACATCACGATCATAATTCTCATGTTCTTAATCCAAGTTATAATAAGGTATAACAATATACTAAGTATTTCTAAATTATAATATATATATAATGCAACTATTTATATCATAAAGTAAAAGATGGATGAAATATACTCCTGCTTATTTCTCCTCTTAGTCTCACTATTCCAAGTTTACTATTGACAAATTATGAACAGTGAAAATTCCAACAAATCTCTTAGGATTATATAACAATATTTAATAACTGTAATGAACATTAATGTCCTTATTACTCATTTAAATCTCTAGTGCTTTTATTCAAATCATCCACTTTTTCTGCTATCTGTTATGAATTCAGGTGGTTAGTTATCCACTTTTTTAATCTACAGTCTCACATCTACAGTGGAGAGACTTACTAAATCTATCCTAAGCTTCATTTGTACTTCAAAAAAAATAAATAGAAATTATTTCATGTGATATTTATGGGCCTCTGAACCATATCCAATTTTTCTTAGATCGTTTCAATGCAAAGTAATTTCCCATATTCTTTCCAAATGCTTCAATGAATAAGCATGTGAAATGTTACAACTGGGAATTTTCTGAGTGACAAAATAATAGAGGACTTGAACAATGAGGAGGTGTGAGAGAATCCATTCTGTTTAGATGTGCAAGAAGCTGAATTAAATACCAGTACAAAAAAAAGAAAACCTGGAGATTTTGAGTATCAGTGATTTTTGTAATGTCAGTAAATTATCTCCTAAAGGCAGAACCCGAATAATTTGTCAGAGTTGTTTTAATGGAGACTCAATTAGTCAAGTAAAATCTAAGAGAACTATAAACACATAAAATGAATAAGCATAGCATTTATTAAAATCATATATCAATATTGTTTTAGTTATATACTTCGTTCTAAATTTCAAAAGAAATACAGTGAAGAATTGCATATAAGAAGAAAACCTTATTGGTAATTTCCTGATAAAATTCTAGATAAAACTATGTCATTAATTAGATTTGCGTTTTTTAAATATCAAAATGAATTTTTGCCATTGATATGCATTTGAGATTAAGTGGTTAGAGTAGAATATGTGGATATTGATGAATGTTGACTATTTTACTCTTGAGTTCTAGGCTTACTTTATTTTGTCTATGTTCATTATTCTGCATAAGCTAGTTATTGCTCCTTTTATTTTCCTGTATTATTCACTGAAGGGTATGATTATTTGAACAAATACACCATAGTTTAGATTTCAATTACTGTTATTACTTCCAATTCCCCTATAACCATGTTTTTCATGCCTGAAAAATTTAAGTGGACCCTTGGCTTTGATGTTATGCATTATTTAGTGGTAATTTTTAACCTTACGAAGAACAAAATTGCTGATCAGAAGTGAATATCCTGCTTTAACTGGTCATCTGGGAGAAAGAAATCTTTGATAAATGAGATATATAGGTTAAAAGTGAATATGTTTAAAGTTAGTTTAGCCTTATTACTTTTAAGTATTCTGCTTTGAATATTGCATCTACTAATCAATGGTTTCCAAGCAGCTTTCAACTATAAATAATGCTAGGTTAGTAAAGACACAGATGAGTACTGGGAAGTATGAATTAATTAGAATGGATGCTGTAACATGAAATGTTCATGTAAATGAACAGCATAGTGCTGAAAACATTGACACTATGAACAGTATTTTTAATTTGCTTCTATGACTGTATGATTTGAGCTTGTGAATTCGGGTAATTTTCAATGTTACTTTCTAGAGAGAGCTTGGTAAATACAGAAACATTTAAATGAGCACTACATGGGCATGGATAACAATAAAACATAGTGCATGTATGTATATAATATTAGAGAATTGTTTTGAGAAGTAATTTTGAGAATTTGAAACATACATGCTTTCTGTGTTTTATTTATCACTGGCTCTATTCTTAGCTAAGCATTGGGATTCTAAATAGAAGTTGATTGGATTAGCAAATGATGCATTTATTTATTGAAATTGACTGAGTATGTTTTTGATGGCAAGTTATTCACAGAGAAACATTTAATAGTATATAAATGTTTATATCCCAATTAGCTATTTATTACTTAAAGAAGTAGAAATTAACAGTTATTGGATCAGGTATTTTTACTATAATTTTTTAATTAAATTGGGTGGGCAAATCCTTGATACCTATCCGAACTTATATTTTCTTTTAGTGTTCAGACAAATGTAAGAATTCTAGAACATCAGAGAAAAGGACTACATGAAGTATCACCTTTTATCCTAAGCAAAGGACTTGCTTAGGTCACTCTCTGAGGCTACATCTGTAACGGGCAAGTAATTCTTCTTCACACGTTTCCAATGACCTCGGTAAACAGTAGAGGAATTGGCAATCAAGTGGAAAAATTGGGCTTTGAGCTCCTAGACATTATTTTTACTATGATCAGCTATCTTGATAAAATTTGAAGTTTTTCAAGTGTAGATAATGTAAATGGGGCTTTTGTTGTCTCACCGAATCCAGTGAAACGTTCGCAATGACTGGATCATTTTTTGTTCTCTCACCACCACACCACTGGTCTGACAGAGTCATTATAAAACAGTTCTTTCTATTTTCCAATGGCCCAAACAAAACTGTGTTGAAATATAGGCAAAATGGATAAATTAATAGAAATGAGAACAAAATACTTTATTCTTTACAAGTTGTGGATCTTCTGTCTAGCTAATAAAGTTTTTTTTTAATTGAAAACAAAGTGCTGACAAACAGAGATAATCATAGTTGACTACTGTTGAAATTCTTAAAGGGTCTTCAACAAGTGTGCCGGTTATCAACATGAAACAGATACAGTGCTTATAGATAATTAAATACATGCTTAGAAAAGAAATAAAAATTTTTTTCCAAAAGAGAGCATGTCCTCGGTCCTCATTTTCCCTGCTTCTGAAAATAGATGCAACTAAGTGGTTAGATAAGGCTTCTCGCTGGGATGTATTTTATGTATGTTTCTGTATTTGTGCTTATTGAGTTCCCAGTATACAGTTACTTGTGGAATAAATTTTTGATATACTGATAAACAATAATTATACAAGGAGAAGTCTTGTTCTTGTGGAATCTATAAAATAGAAGATAGAAATTTAGCAAATACATAAGCTTTTTAAAAAACAAGTTAAATTTATATGGAGTCCTAATTCTCACATGTGTAACCAGTCAAGACAAATCCTGCACAAAGAAGCCCAGTTAATACTTTAATATATCATTTGTGTTGTATGGGTGTATTTGTGTGAATGCGTATGTATGTATGAATATATATACACATACACACAACTACATCTACGTATACAATAACAATGGAAAAGAAGGCAGGGAGGGTTTGAATGGAGAAAAGAAAGGGAGAAATGGAATCAAACTGCAATATCAAAAATAAAAGTATTATATTAATAAATACAATAAAATACTATATATCAATACATTTATAATAAAATAATATACAGAAATATTATCATGCTGATAATACTGTAAGCATCTGATAACTGTTAAGGTAATAAGAATTTGGAAAGCACAGTCCAGAACAAGGAGAACTTGCAAGGTAACTGAATTCAAAGTTTACACGGGATTTTTTTTTTCCTTCGGGATCTTAACTGCAGGGGAAAAACGAGAAGCATAAAATGGGCCTGGGTGAAAGTCCTCTACTAATAGGTCCTGAAGCAGCATTAATAGTACCACAGGGACAGAGACAAAAATAAAAATCTATGGGGCCACATTTCCAGAAAAAAAAAGAAAGAAAGAAAGAAAGAAAGGAAGGAAGGAAGGAAGGAAGGAAGGAAGGAAGGAAGGAAGGAAGGAAGAAAGGAAAAAAAAAGGAAAAAAAAGGTGCTATGAAGAACTGAGAACTGACATCCATACTCCATACCCTTCCAGGAGCAGTGAAGATACTTGCAAACTGTTAAAGCCACATATGGTTCAGCCTTAAGAAATAAAGCAGAAATGGAAAAAACAGAGAGCATTTTCAGAAGACGGTGTGTGATGGAAACCAAGATGAAGGTCCACAATTCAATTGTGAGCATTTCAGATTTATTCACAGTGCTGCATCCATGATTGCAATAAGCCAAAATGAGGGAAAAAAATCCCTTTGTAATAATGAAACTACACTCAATATAGCACCGGCTTGAATTTTAAGAGTTGTGTGCAATCGTAAGAAAATTATTAGACACTTTCGGGCAGACGTCAGCTATACAGCCTTCTTTCTTTCATTTCTTTGGGTGTAGGGGGATGGTGCTTGTTTCACGTGGCCCTAACTATCTCTGTGTACTGGGGGTGATCTTGAACTTCTCCTTCTCCTGTCTGCCTTCTGTACAGTGATAACACGTGTGTACCATGTGTCTGATTTGTGCTTTGTTGGGCCTGGAACCCGAGCCTTCATGCACACTAGGCAAGTCCTTTACCAGCTGGGCTGTATCTCCAGCTTTTACATCCTCTGCGTCTTCTTTATTATCCAGCATGCCTGAAATGTAAGTATTTAAGAAAAGAACTGTGTGTTTGAAAATGAAAAGCTCTAGACAAAGATGAGAAACTCATTTCAAAAAAAGGAAAAGATCCAAAAGGAAGAGGATTTTGTTCCACAGACAGAACTTAAAAATAGCTCCGATTAATCTTCTCAACGAGGACAGGGAAAACAGATTTTCTTTCCTGAGATCCTTGGAACGGGTAGAGGTAAAGTTAAATTCTAGAGTTGAAAAAAATTCTTCATTCTGGATGCTGCCAGGAGACAAGACCACAGCCAGCCATGCCTCCAGAGACAGCCTCAAGGCTGTTCATGTTGGTCTTATTTTGATTTCAGTACAGCTTATGAGAAATAAGTTTTTTTTTTGTAATTTTATTAAATTATAAAAAGTTTCCATTTACGCCCCTCCTCCCAACGCCCTCCCACTCCCCCCCTCCCTCTCCTCCTCCCTCTTTGTCCCCTAGGGAAGTCAGGGTCTCCTGCCCTGTGAGAAGTCCAAGTTCCTCCCCCCTCACTCCAGGTCCAGGAAGGTGAGCATCCAAACAGACTGGATCCCAAAAATCCAGTATATGCAGAGGAAACCAGTCCCAGTGTCATTGTCAATGGCTTCTCGGAAAGACTGCAGGCCAGCCACATTCAGAAAATCCGGCCACATTCAGAGAATCTGGTTGGATCACATGGTCGTTCAGTCACGGTCCATCTGGCCTTGGTAAACTCTCATTAGATCCGACCCCTTGTATCAGTGGGTGATAGTATCCCTCGCAGTCCTTCGTCATTTTCTTCCTCCTTTTGCTCCTCGTTTGGATCTTGGGGGGCTCAGTTCGGTGCTCCAACGCGGGCCTCCATCTGTATCGTCATCCAACGCCAGATGAGGGATCTATGGTGATAAGCAAAATATTCATCAGTATGGTCACGGGCCAAGGCCGGTTCAGGCACCCCCTCCTCTGTCCAGAGAACAATCTGGGGATCTCTCCTTGGACCTGGGATCCCATATATAATCAAGTTTCCTGTAAACTCTAATATGACTCCCTTAGTTGAAATATATTCTTCCCTGATCCCACATTCATCCTTCCTCCCTTCCCCCCATCCCGGTCAACCGAGCTTTCTCCATTCCTCCCCTACTCCCTTCTCTCTAACCCTCTCCCCTTCCATCAACCCTCCCACCCCCCCCCCCATGCACCCAAGGTTACCTGGGACTCTTGACTATTTCCTACCTCCTGGCGGATAGGTAAATAATCTTCATCAGGTTCGTCTTCTTATTTAGCTTCTCTAGGATCACGAATAATAGGCTCAAAGACCTTTAATTATGGTTAGAATCCACTTATGAGTGAATACATACCGTGTTCCTCTTTTTGGGTCTGGCTTACCTCACTCAGTAAAGCGTTTTCTATGTCCATCCATTTGCATGCAAAATTCAAGATGTCATTATTTTTTACCGCTGAGTAAAACTCTAATGTGTATATGTTCCACACCTTTTTTAACCATTCTTCTATTGAGGGGCACCTAGGCTGTTTCCAGGTTCTGGCTATTACAAATAGTGCTGCTATGAACATAGTTGAACAAACGCTTTTGTAGTATGTTTGGGCATCTCTAGGGTATATTCCCAAGAGAGGAATTGCTGGGTCCTGAGGGAGGTTGACTCCCAGTTTCCTGAGAAACCTCCACACTGATTTCCAAAGTGGCTGCACAAGTTTGCATTCCCACCAACAATGGATGAGTGTTCCCCTCATTCCACATCCCCTCCAGCATAGGTTATCATTGGTGTTTTTAACTTTAGCTATTCTGACAGGTGTAAGATGGTATCTCAAAGTTGTTTTGATTTGCATTTCCCTGATCGCTAAGGAGGTTGAGCATGACCTTAAGTGTCTTCTGGCCATTCGAAGTTCATCTGTTGTGAATTCTCTGTTCAGATCAGTACCCCATTTTTTAATTGGGTTAATTAGAGTTTTAGTGTCTAGTTTCTTGAGTTCTTTGTATATTCTGGAGATCAGACCTTTGTCTGATGAGGGGTTGGTGAAGATCTTCTCCCAGTCAGAAGGCAGCCTTTTTGTCTTACTGACAGTGTCCTTTGCTTTACAGAAGCTTCTCAGTTTCAGCAGGTCCCATTTATTCATTGTTTCTCTTATTGTCTGTGCTGCTGGGGTCCTACTTAGGAAGTGGCCTCCTGTGCCTATATCTTGTAGACTACTTCCCACTTTCTCTTCTATCAGGTTCAAAGTGGACAGATTGATGTTGATGTCTTTAATCCATTTGGACTTGAGTTTTGTGCATGGTGATAGATATGGATCTATTTTCATTCTTCTACAGGTTGACATCCAGTTATGCCAGCACCATTTGTTAAAGACGCTTTCCTTCTTCCATTGTATACCTTTAGCTCCCTTGTCAAAAATTAGGTGTTCGTAGGTTTGAGGGTTAGTATCTGGGTCTTCTATTCGATTCCATAGGTCGACTTCTCTGTTCTTATGCCAATACCAAGCTGTTTTCAATACTGTAGCTCTGTAATAGAGTTTGAAGTCAGGGATAGTAATGCCTCCAGAAGTTCCTTTATTGTATAAGATTGTTTTGGCTATCCTGGGTTTTTTGTTTTTCCATATAAACTTGATTATTGTTCTCTCAAGGTCTGTGAAGAAGTTTGATGGGATTTTGATGGGGATTGCATTGAATCTGTAGATTGCTTTTGGTAGAATTGCCATTTTTACTATGTTGATTCTCCCGATCCAAGAGCAGGGGAGGTCTTTCCATTTTCTGGTATCCTCCTCAATTTCTCTTTTCAAAGGCTTAAAGTTCTTGTCAAATAGGTCTTTCACATCCTTGGTTAGAGTAACCCCAAGATATTTTATGGTGTTTGTGGCTATCGTGAAAGGTGATGTTTCTCTGATTTCCCTCTCCGTTTCTTTATCCTTTGTGTATAGGAGTGCCACTGATTTTTTGGAGTTGATCTTGTATCCTGCCACGTTACTAAAGGTGTTTATCAGCTGTAGGAGTTCTTTGGTAGAGTTTTTGGGGTCGCTTATGTACACTATCATATCGTCTGCAAATAACGAAAGTTTCACTTCATCCTTTCCAATTCGAATCCCCTTGATCCCCTTATGTTGTCTTATTGCTATTGCTAGAACTTCAAGCACTATATTGAAGAGGTATGGAGAGAGTGGACAGCCTTGTCGTGTTCCTGATTTTAGTGGAAAGGCTTTGAGTTTCTCTCCATTCAATTTGATGTTAGCTGTCGGCTTGCTGTATATTGCTTTTATTATATTTAGGTATGATCCTTGTATCCCCAGTCTCTCCAACACCTTTATCATAAAAGGGTGTTGAATTTTGTCAAACGCTTTTTCAGCATCCAATGAAATGATCATATGATTTTTTTCTTTCCGTTTATTTATATGATGGATTACATTGATAGATTTGCGTATGTTGAACCATCCCTGCATCTCTGGGATGAAGCCTACTTGATCATAATGGATGATTTTTCTAATGTGTTCTTGGATTCGGTTTGCCAGTATTTTATTGAGAATTTTCGCATCGATGTTCATGAGTGAGATTGGCCTGTAATTCTCTTTCTTGGTTGTGTCTTTGTGTGGTTTTGGTATTAGGGTGACTGTAGCTTCATAAAAGGAGTTTGGCAGTGACTTTTCTTTTTCTATATTGTGGAATACATTAAGGAGTATAGGTATTAGCTCTTCCTGGAAGTTCTGGTAGAATTCTGCATTGAAACCATCTGGTCCTGGGCTTTTTTTGGTAGGGAGATTTTTGATAACAGCTTCTAGTTCTTCACGACTAACAGGTCTATTTAGATTGTTCACCTGGTCTTGGTTCAACTTTGGTATATGGTACTTATCTAAAAAAATGTCCATTTCTTTTACATTTTCCAACTTTGTGGCATATAAACTTTCGTAGTAAGATCTAATGATTCTCTGTATTTCCTCTGTGTCTGTGGTTATGTCCCCCTTTTCATTTCTGATCCTATTAATTTGCAAGTTCTCTCTCTGCCGTTTGATTAGTTTGGATAGGGGTTTGTCAATCTTGTTAATTTTCTCCAAGAACCAGCTTTTTGCTTCATTGATTCTTTGAATTGTTTTCTGTGTTTCTATTTTGTTGATTTCAGCCCTCAGTTTGATTATTTCCAGTCTTCTACTCCTCCTGGGTAAATCAACTTCTTTTTTTTCTAGAGCTTTCAAGTGTGTTGTTAAGTCTCCAATGTGTGCTTTCTCTGTTTTCTTTAGGTGGGCACTTAGTGCTATGAACTTTCCTCTTAGCACTGCTTTCATTGTGTCCCATAGGTTTGAATACGTTGTGTCTTTGTTTTCATTATATTCAAGGAAGACTTTAATTTCTTTCTTTATTTCTTCCTTGACCCAGGGGTGATTTAGTAGTTGACTGTTCAACTTCCATGAGTTTGTTGGCTTCATGGGGGTACCATTGTTGTTGAATTCTAATTTTAATCCATGGTGATCTGACAAGACACAGGTGGTCACTAATATTTTTTTGTATCTGTGGAAGTTTGCTTTGTTACCAAGTATGTGGTCAATTTTCGAGAAGGTTCCATGAGCTGCAGAGAAGAAAGTATACTCTTTCCTATTTGGGTGGAGTGTTCTATAGATGTCTGTTAAGTCCATTTGATTCAGTACCTCCAGTAAATCTCTTATTTCTCTGTTAGGTTTCTGTCTGATTGACCTGTCCATTGGTGAGAGAGGAGTGTTGAAGTCTCCTACTATTAGTGTGTGTGGTTTGATGACTGCCTTGAGTTCTAGAAGAGTTTCTTTTACATATGTGGGTGCCTTTATATTAGGGGCATAGATATTCAAGATTGAGACTTCTTCCTGATGAATTGTTCCTGTTATGAGTATGAAATGTCCATCTCCATCTCTTCTGATTGATTTTAGTTTGAAGTCGATTTTGTTAGATATTAGAATGGCCACACCCGCTTGTTTCTTAGGTCCATTTGCTTGGAAAACCTTTTCCCAACCCTTTACTCTGAGTAGGTGTCTGTCTTTGTGGTTGAGGTGTGTTTCTTGTAGACAGCAGAATGTTGGATCCTGTTTTCGTATCCAATCTCTAAGTCTGTGCCTCTTTATAGGTGAGTTGAGACCATTGATATTAAGTGATATTAATGACCAGTGATCGATGACTCCGGTCATTTTTTTGGGTAGTAGCGTGTATGTGTTTTCCTTCTTTGAGTTGTGCTTGTGGAGGGTCGCTAAATGTCTGAGTTAATGTAGGCAGTGTTGGGAATGTTGGATTCCTTGGGTTGTGATTTTCCTTCTAGTATTCTCTGTAAGGCTGGATTAGTAGCTACGTATTGTTTAAATTTGTTTTTATCCTGGAATATTTTGTTTTCTCCGTTGATAGTGAACAATAGCTTGGCTGGGTAAAGTAGTCTGGGTTTGCATCCATTGTCTCTTAGTTTCTGCAGTACCTCTATCCAGGACCTTCTGGCTTTCATGGTTTCCATAGAGAAGTCTGGTGTAAGTCTGATAGGTTTACCTTTATAAGTTACTTGACCTTTTTCCTTTGCAGCTTTCAATATCCTTTCTTTAGTCTGAATGCTTTGTGTTTTGATTACTATATGACGAGGGGATGTTTTTTTCTGATCCAGTCTATTCGGTGTTCTGTATGCTTCTTGAACCTTCATAGGAATATCGTTCTTTAGGATGGGAAAGTTTTCTTCTATAATTTTGTTGAGTATATTTTCTGGACCTTTGAAATGCAATTCTTCTCCTTCTTCTACTCCTATTATTCTTAGATTTGGTTTTTTTTTTATTGTGTCCCACAGTTCCTGAATGTTTTGTGATGAGAATTTGTTGGATTTGCTGTTTTCTTTGGACAGAGTGTTTAATTTCTCTATGGTGTCCTCAGAGTCTGAGATTCTTTCTTCTATCTCTTGTATTCTATTGGTTAAGCTTGTTTCTGAAGTCTCTGTTCGTTTACCCAGATTTTCCATAGCCAGCCGGCCCTCGGTTTGTGATTTCTTCATTGACTCCATTTCAGTTTTCAAATCTTGAACTGTTTCTATTACCTGTTTGATTGTTTTTTCTTGGTTTCCCAGAATTTCATTTACGGATTTACTCATTTCTTCAAACTTTTTGGTATATTTCTCTTCCATTTCTTTACTCATTTCCTCAATTTTTTTGTTATACTTATCTTCCATTTCTTTACGGCAGATTTTCACCTCCTGTTTAATTTCCTCTATTATTTTCATAAAGAAGCGCTTAGAGTCAATTTCTTCTATTTCTTCTGGCGTAGGGTGTTCAATTCTTCTAGTTTCGAGCTCCCTGGATTCTGGCGGTGTCATGTTGCCTTTCAGGTTGTTGGAGGAATTCTTGCATTGGCGCCTGCCCATCTCTTCCACTCTGGATGAAACTCCTCAGCACTTTCTGGATAGAACTCCTCAGCACTCTCTGGGTAGGACTTCACAGCACTCTCTGGATAGAGCTCCTCAGCCCTCTCTGGGAAGAACTGCTCAGCAGGGCAACAGGGCTAGCTGGTCTTCCCAGGACTCAGGAGACAAAGGGCCCGCAGCAGTGGGGGGAGGGGAGGGGTCCCTTGGAACACCAAAGACCCTGCTGCAGATGCTGGGGGGGGGCTGTGCTCTCTTCCTGGGCAGTGGTGAGCACCCACTCACCTCTCTGGGAAGAACTGCTCAGCAGGGCAACAGGGCTAGCTGGTCTTCCCAGGACTCAGGAGACAAAGGGCCCACAGCAGTGGGGGGAGGGGAGGGGTCCCTTGGAACACCGAAGACCCTGCCGCAGAAGCTGAGGGGGGGAGGGCTGTGCTCCCTTCCCAGACAGGCAGGCAGGCTGCCCAGGCTAGCACCCACTCACCTCTCTGGGAAGAACTGCTCAGCAGGGCAACAGGGCTAGCTGGTCTTCCCAGGACTCAGGAGACAAAGGGCCCGCAGCAGTGGGGGGAGGGGAGGGGTCCCTTGAAACACCGAAGACCCTGCCGCAGAAGCTGAGGCGGGGAGGGCTGTGCTCCCTTCCCCGAGAAATAAGTTTTTTTAGATCCTTTCTGCAACACGTAGGAGTCCTTGCATGGATTTATACACCCCGAAGGAGAAAACAAAAGAGGGCAAAACCGCTGAAGAATAGAGGCAATGAATCTGATGATCACAAAATCACAATCCTTGACTATATGAAAACTGCAAGTCTTTGTATTTGAGAGAAAGAACTACCTATGAAAAACATAGTCACTCTTAACAGAATTTCTTCCTATTTTATGCACTGAAATATTAAAATTAACTAATTTATGTTGCTATTTACTGACAGTGATGGTAGTTTTTTTTATATTTATTTATTTATTATGTATACAGTATTCTGTCTGCGTGTATGTCTGCAGGTCAGAAGAGGGCACCAGACCTCATTACAGATGGTTGTGAGCCACCATGTGGTTGCTAGGAATTGAACTCAGGACCTCTGGAAGAGCAGGCAATGCTCTTAACCACTGAGCCATCTCTCCAGCCCCAGTGATGGTAGTTTTATATATGTGTATCAACTAACTAAAAAATTATATTAAATTAAAAAAACTTAGCGAAGAACTTTTTGTCTTACTTTTCTGAGATTCTTTTACTGTAAGATGATACAATCATTGTTATTGCTAAAAAATAATATTTAATTTTATCAAATGCTATAATTGCATCTTTTAAAGTGACCATACAGGCTTTGCCTCTTTGAGTTTTATCTATGAAGTTTGTAAATATCTGTGTCCAGACTTATTATTGTGTATATGTGCAGCTGTTACAAGAGAAAAGAACTTTGATTTTTGTGTGTGTGTGTGTGTGTGTGTGTGTGTGTGTGTGTGTGTGTGTGTGAATTATTAAGTCATCATTGCCTGGAAAATGTTCCTGATATACAGTAATCTGTTAATAAATGTTTTGATGATAATATATATCTTAGTTCATATATTAAATAATTCAAAAATAGAGGTAAGCATAAAAAGTCATGATTATGATTAAGGCACTGTCTTTTAATATATTGTTCCTTCCATATGAAGGCAATCTGACTGCAGAATCTGTTACCCCATTTCTCTGTAGGGATGATTCACTGGGTCTGGCTCACCAAGCAAGTATAGTCTTCATTTCTCATTGCTTCATATACGTGTCCCTAATATATGCATGCTTGATCAAAGACAATGGCATTTCCTAATAAAAGAGTACCAATCTTTGGTCAAGACCACAAGAGTAGTTACTCTCCCCTGCTTGAACCTTCATATAATCTCTAAATCTATGAGCTATTATTTAAAAAAAATGGTTTTGTACCCAAATTTAAATTATTGTGTATTTCTTATGCTTGGTTTTATTTTTTGTTTTATCTAAGAAATGAAGTCAGACATTTTGAAGAGGTTGTTTTCTTGAGGAGGGATTTGGCAACAAATCCTCTTTCCTAGAAAGAGGAAGCAACAAAATGGACATAGTACGGATAGGTATTCTTCTAATTCACTAGGTTCCAGAAAATATCATAATAAATAGAAACTTGTCAGAAATCAGGTATTCATATATGTGTAGATTGGTACCCAGATCCTTAATTTGGTTCCATTGGTCCTCCTGTCTGTTTTTATTGAGTATTTATGCATCAAAGTTCACAAGTGAAATTGGTCTATAATTCTCCTTCTTGAAAATGTCTTTGTGTGGCTTTGGCTATCATGGTAATTGTAGTTTTGTAAGAGTTTGGCAATGTCCCTTCTGTTTCTATTGTGTGCAACAATTTGAGGAGTACTGGTCTTAGTTTCTTCTTTGAAAATCTTGTAGTCTTCTTTGAAAATCTTGTAGAATTCTGCACTAAAACTATCTGGTACTGAATTTTCTTTTTACAAAAAAGCAAAATAGATAAAAAGGAAAATGAAAGCATATTCAGCAAATAACTGGATATCAATGTAGAAGAAAGAAAAAAATCCATTCTATTGCCATGCACTATATTCAAGTCCAAAAGAATCAAAGACCTCAACATAAAACCAACCACACTGAACCTCATAGAAGAGAAAGTGGGAAGTACTCTTAAACTCATTGGCACAGGAGAACACTTCGTAAAGATAACCCCAGTAGCACAGACACTGAAAGAAACAATAAGTGGGACCTCCTGAAACTGAGAAACTTTTGAAAGCAAAGGACACAGTCAACAAGACAAAACGACAGTCTACAGAATATGAAAAGATCTTCACCAACCCCACATCAGACAGAGGTCTGATCTCCAAAATATACAAAGAACTCAAGAAACTGGTCATCAAAAGAACACACAATCCAATGAAAAATGGAGTACAGACCTAAAGAGAGAACTTCTCCACACAAGAATCTAAAATGGCTGAAAGACACTTAAGGAAATGCTCAACACCCTCAGCCATCATTGAAATGTAAATTAAAACAACTCTGAGATTGAATCTTACACCTGTAAGAATGGCCAAGATCAGAAGCACTGGTGACAATTTATACTGGAGAAAATGTGGGGTAAAGGGAACACTCCTCCATTGCTGGTGGGAGCACAAACTGGTACATATGCTTTGGAAATCAGTATGCCAATTTCTCAGAAAATTAGGAAACAACCTACCTCAAGACCCAGCAATATGACTTTGGGGTATATACCCAAAGGATGCTCAATCATATCACAAGGACATGTATTCATCCATGTTCATAGCAGTATTGTTTATTGTAGCTAATACCTGGCTTATTCTTATTCTTATACCATAGCAATACTCCTTATGCTATGACTCCATATGTGTGTGTGTGTGTATGTGTGTATGTATATATATATATATATATACATATATGTGTTGCATGCATGTGTATACATACATATATATATATACATATATATTAAAGTTTTGAAAGTGCATGTGTGTGTGTGTGTGTGCGTGCGCACTCACAAGCGCGCACATTCACATGAGTCCAAGTCTTCACAGAGTCAGAAGAGGACAACAGATCCTCCCTGGAATTGAAGTTACAGGTAGTTATGAACACTGACATGTGTTCTTGGAACCAAACTTGCGTTCTCATGACAAACAGTGATGTCCCTGTATCTTACTATTCCTCCTTTAAATTTTTCTCCTACCCCCCACCATTGCTATCTATTTTTCAGGATTCTGCTCCTTAAAAATGTTTAAATTGGCTGGAGAGATGGCTCAGAGGTTAAGAGCAGTGCCTGATCTTCCAAAGGTCCTGAGTTCAATTCCCAGCACCAACATGGTGACTCACGACCATCTATACTGAGGTCTGGTAGCCTCTTCTGGCCTGTAGTCATACATGCAGGCAGAACATTGTATACAAAATAAATAAACAAATGTCAAGTTCTTACAGAAAAGTTCATTAAGTTTAAAAAAATGTTTAAATTTTGGTTAAATATTGTTTTTTACGCATATATAATCTTACTTTTGCATTCCATCACATTTGTGCCAAGAAATGGTGTAATGAGAATCAAACCAAGATGCTTTAGAATACTTCCCCAGCATGTCTAACATATAGTATGTTTAGAATAATGCAATCTTTGCATTTATGTATTTGCAGTAAAAGTATTTGCAATATAACCTATTGATAACTCACTACCTAAGTTTTAGAAGTACTCTCAAATTCTATTAAATTATATTAGATTGCTTTATTTAATAAAATGATGTTTGTCAATTGTAGGTAGTAAAATAACTTAAATTAATTCAAAATTGATTTTTATTAAATTTTATATTGCTCATATAAATGGGCATTTACTTTAACTTCTGTGTTCAACCCAAGTATGGTGGCTTATGTCTGCTGAGGTAGAAATAGAATGATCAAGACTTATTTGTTTTTTAATGATAGCTCTACAATGTGCGTAAAATACAAGATTTTTGTGGAAGATATATTAAGCTCGATTAAATGAAAACAATTAATAAAAACTCAGGGTCAGAAATTGGGATTCAACCTGAAGATTCAAAAAGCAAAATTGTCAGCCACTGGCTGTTACCTCAACCTCAGCCTGAAATGGCATTCTTGCCTACCAGAATGTCAAAATGAGACTGTGTTTGTGAACTGTTTCCTCCGTTTTATATTCAACTCTAGGTTGGGATTAAAGGTGTGTACCACTGGAATTAAAGGCATGCACACCCAATTTCTGTGGCAACTAGGGTGACTACTGGGATTAAAGGTGTGTGTTACCATAACCTGATCTCTAAGGCTGACCAGTGGGACTATTTTACTCCCAGATCTTCAGACAGTCTTTATTTATTAAAATACAATTGAAATGCTACTACAATGTGTAACTTGAAAAGAATATGTAGTTTTTAAACCAAGATGAAGCAAAAGGAATAATGTTGAAATTGGTTTTAAAAGATTGAAGGTAGGGTTGCTATGCTGGTCACGTACCAGTGAAAAAACTAATTTTACTTTCCTGCACTGGTTGTTTTAGCATCAAAGCCACAAAGTTGCGATTTTATTTTTAATTGTGGTCTTTCAAGTTTTATGCCTTACATATCTCGATATAATTCCCTTTGCCAGTCTGCACCCCAGAGTGACAGGCTCATTTTCTGTAACTTGTGGTGACACATGAACCATACTTTTTCATGAGTTCTCAAAATACTCTTTTCTTTGACCTGCCATGTGAAAATATCGGAAGCTGGTGATAGTGGTAAGCCCATTTCTATGGTAATGGTGTGGCTATTATTTAATAAATCTTTCTGGATACTGAACAATTCATGAACGGTTCGTTGAAATGCAATAAGCAGTTTATGAGCGCTCGAATCACAGGATTCTTTTCTTGCAGAAAAAAAAGCAGAAAGTGGGAAATACCGTCAGAGATGAATATTGCCCCTTCCATCTGAAACTGGTCCTGAAACACCCAGGGTTTAAACTCACCCTGAATACGTTCTCAGCGGGAAGAAGGATGTGGTGTGACTACAAAGTAATGGCATTCATTTTCTTATGTTGTTTAGGAAAGCAGTTCCTCTAAGCACAGCTTAAGAAGAGCTCCCAAAATAGTTCAGACTACAGCCACGTTCTGGTACCCAACTTTCAGTCTCTCAGGGCCCTTTCTAATGTCAACACTTATTATGGTATTGGTTAATCGTCATTCTTGCTATCTGTTTCTCACACCTTGCAAGCTGGTGTATGGCAGTTTGAAACTGCAGGCATGCTTCTCCAATGCCCTTGGAGAGTACGGTGCAAGGAGCCTCATTCATGTTTGAAGAGGGCTGGTAAAAGAAAATAAAATCCCAATCCTTGCATCATCAGAGTATATCTTCATCCTGCCATGGATACATTGTTAATTGCTTCCCTAAAAGCTTGTTCTGAGCTCTGAAGTAAACAGCTCTCTGCCATTATCCCATTAGAAGTGAACAGCCTCGAGATCCTACCCTAATTTTTCAGAGAGAAAGAAATGGGGGGGGGGATAAGCATTTAAAAATTATTCTGAAATATAGTTTCCGCTAACTTTTTCCTGTGGGTGATCTTAGTAGCCTATTAGACACTGGTAATCACACAGGGCTTAAGCTACGGAACTGCAGGCACGTTAGCACAGTGTGTGATCTCAGAGCGCAGAAGGCAGCCAGAACTCTCAGTGAGCTGGTTTCCAGAACTGGAGCTCACCAGGTCTCCGGGGAGCTGAGGCTGCCAGTCGACCCTCCTATCTCCGTTGGAGAAGGATAGGTGGTAGCAGCAGTCCACGTGGGTGGAAACTGAAGAGCTGGAAAAGTAAAGTGGAGGAGGAGGGCGTCGTGGCACACGCTCCACGGCTGTGGAATAGATGACACAGCTTGAATTCCACCCTGCTTCTCTCCCTGGTCTTACACTGATGATGGGAATAAGCTTTTTCCCACCTTCCTTCTAAATTAGCAAATCTAATTCTTACTACGCACCTGGATGCCTCAACCGCATCACATCTTTGTCTGTCTCCTCTATTTCGTGTTATTTTTATACAAAATAGGAATGCAGTTCTAACTATTTAACATATTCAATGGGGGGACTACTGCTGTCCCACCCTCCAAAGACTAGAACAATTAGGATTGCATCTTTGTATCAGAATTCTGAGAATCAGAATGATGAAATAGAGATGACAGTAAATAAATAGTTTATGAGAAATATCTCAGTCTACCTTGTCCAAAGTAACAGCTTTAAGATTTCTACGGTAGCGCAATATCAGTCTGTAATAGCAGATTATCATTAAATGCTATATTCCAACTTGTGTTTTTTTACTTCCAAAGGAAAGGAAAAAAATCAATAAGACATTGTATAAATTCTCTGGGGTGACATGAATAGCCTAATTGGACAAATATATTGTACTTGGTTTGATAAATACTCAAAGTTTTGTTTTGTTAGTCAATCAGATGCCTGTTTCCTTTATTAGCGTGAGTGCAAATGTTTGGATCTCCTTTGATAGCCACGTAAATTCAGTCCAACTATTAGTCCTGCGCTTTGTTGCAATTAGCCATAAAAACACAATTCCCAAGGTTTATGGTTTGAGGCTGGGTGTAAATGTTTTGGTATTTCATCAATACAATCAGATGGGCTTACTCACATCTCCACAGGCGTGTATAAAGCCACAGTGGTTCAGTCTACCAGCAATCTTCTTGGGGTAACTTGCTTCAGTGGGCATTCATTATTTAAATTATTTTTTGAGTCTCAATACAAAAGCAGGATGGGAAAATGTGAAAGCTTTACTCCTATCATTTTAGGCTCCAGAGACCTCACAGAAATGACAACCCAGCCAGGTCTGTGTCTTGGCCTGTGTGGTTAGACGTACTGTTCAAGTCACATGGATTCTCCTTCACGTGATGCGAATGCTTACACACTAATAGGAAGTCATAACTTTATGTCCACACAGCTGGCATGTTAGGCACTCTCCGGCGTTGTGACAAAACGCCTAAGGAATTCAGTTTAAGAAGGAAAGACTTCTTTTGACTGATGACGTCAGAGATCTTGGGCCATGGCCCACGAGAAAGGCATAGTATGGCAACAGGATTATGGGGTCTAGGAAAGTTGCTCACTTTATAGCATCAGGAGGTTGAGAGGCATGAGTAAAGAGAAAGGAGAAAAGAAAGGCTAGGGATGAAGGATACCTTATAGGCTCCATTGATCTACTCTTTACACTGGCCTCCATCTCTTAATAGGACATTCATCTCTGAATGTAACAGTGAACCAATCTGTGGATGAGGTTACAGCCCTGATCAAGACTTGCCAGAGCCACTAGCTAGAGGCTAAACCTTCAACAAACACTTCATATTCAAACACATCAGAAATCCAGTTTCTTATACACTATCCAGGATACTTTAAATAGACACATAATCAGAGTGTGAACTTGGTTATTTTTTCAAAAAAAAGTCCAATAATTATGTACTGGAGAAAGTATCCAAATATGTGGGTATTTCCGAATGTTTAGGGAAATTCTCCACACAAAGAGGTGGTATGAAGTTCTATTTAGCCTGAGATAGAAGGACTGTGAGTTTGGGACAGCCTGTGCTAGGTAGCAAGACTGTCTCGGCAAACAAGGGGAAGCAGTGTTCATATATAAACCATTTCTCATCTTTGGGGAAGTATTTTAACCTGTCTCATGTTTCAAGTGCATACTTCACAAGTATACTGTAGGGCTGATGTGAAAATAGCTCAATTCCAAGTCTGAACTCTCATTGCTGCTACTGGATGCATCCATTTCTGAAAGTAATTAGATTGCTTAATATTGTGAACATTTCTGTTAAGAAAAAAAACTTCATGAATAAAATATTCGCCAAGATTGCCATTTGACAATGTGTGAAGTAACGAATCCTACTGCTACATTTCAGGCGATGAAGTTAAAGTCTTGCGTCTGATAGAGAGAATTCCAGCTGTACACTGGGGCTCTTGGAGTTATTTCGTTTCTTTAGTGCTAGCAAGCACCATTGTCCTCATGGTGGTGCAGGAGAATTATCTGTATTCTGTCAATCATATTTTAATAAAACGCTTGATTGGCCAGGCAGGCAGCATAGGCGGGAAAGCCAGACAGGAAGTAGAGGTGGAGCAAAGAGACTGGGAGTATTCTGGGAAGCAGGAAGCTCCCTCCACATCCCTGCCCAGACCACCGGAGAGGAAAGATGTAAGCTGCCCCTCTGGGAAAGGTACTGAGCCATGTGCTACTGTAGATAAGGATAATGGGGTAACATAAGTTATAAGAGCTAATAAGTAGCCTGACCTAATGGGCCAATCAGTTTATAACTGAATGTAGACTATGTGTGATTTTCTTTGTTGCTTGCCAGCTGTGGGGTACTGGGAGGGACAGATACCCCAAGCAAGCTGGCCCTCATGTTACACCATGGTTCTGATAAAGCTGACTCAGTTACAGGTCTCTCTCTTCATAGGAAAGACTTGAGTTCATCTGAGCTGTTAAAAACCTTCAATACATGATGTCAGGTTCATCGGAGCAACCATTTTAAAGGTAGTGTAAACCCTTATGCTGCTATAGTAGAGCATATGTATTGCTTGATGGATATACACTATTAGTTATAGACTATTGGTTTAGAAGGACTGGAATTTCACTTGGCCTATTTTGGAGCTACCTTTATGGTCTGAAAAATCATGAAGTAATCAATTTTATATATTTCAGAATTATAAAATGATGATGGTAAAAAATTTGAATATGTTATTAAGGGTAGTGGCTACTACATATTAGATATGACATGTCTAACTGTGGCATTTTCTCTATCTCATTTTATTTTGTCGTTATTCACTGATACTTCTATTGAGATGAACAAGAAACCTCATTCAGCCCAGGATGATGTGAATCTTGTGTTTAAAAATTACATCCTGTTGTCTTTTGCCCAACCATGAAAGAAATAAAGTATTGTGTTGTTTTAACTTTGTAATCTGTTAATGTCTTTTTTGAATGATTTAAAACCCAGAATGGGTATTTCAGGTAGGAGCTAGCTAATTAATTTACCCTTTAGTTTTTGTTAACTTTGGGCTGAGAAGCGTTAATTTAGAGTGTTACGTTTGTGGATTTTGTGAGCTCAGAAAGTGAAGAAACTACCATGAACCAAAACAAGGGACTGGTAGTCTCTTCAAATGCTAACATGTCAGTGATCAGTTTGAGGTTTCGCTGACATATTAGAATTTGAATTGTTTTCCACTTTCTAAAAAAAATTTACATTTGTTATTTTTCACTTCTATTGAAAACAGATTCTTTTCTCATACAATATATCCTGATGATAGTTTTTCATCCTTCTCCTCCCAGTTCTCCCCTACTCACCTCCATATTCATTCCCTGTCTCTCATTAGAAAGAACAGGTTTCTACCTTCTAAGAGATAACAGCCAACATCACCAAATAAAATATAATAAGACAAAACAAAAACTATCTTATTGAAGCTGGACAACCCAACAGAATGAAAAGAGTCCTAAGAATAGGCACAACAATCAGAACAATTTGTTGCACACTCAAGAGTTACATAAAACTACAAAACTAAAAGCTATAATATATATGCAGAGGACCTAGTACAGACCCATGTAGGCCCTGTGCTTGCTGCTTCCTCTCTGTGAACTCATGTGCAACTTGTCCGTTGATTCAGAGTGTCTTGTTCAACAGTCCTGGTGTCCTCCATTCCTTCTGGCTCCTGAACATTTTCTGCATCCTCTTCTGCACGATTCCTTGTGTTCTGAGGGAAGGAATTTGATGAAGACCTCCCATTTCAACTCTCTCGTTGTGTAATCTCTGACTGTACGTCTCTGTATCTCTTCCCATTTGCTTCTGGGGAAGCCTCTCTCATGATGACTGGATAAGGCATTGATCTATGAGTATAAGAGAATTCTGTGATATCCTCTTACATGCTTAAACCACCCTTTCTCCCTAGTTTTTAGTCTTTTAGAGTGATAATATTTTAGTAGGCAGTTTTCATAACCTGATGCTCAGAGACAGAAAGAATCTAAGATGTAAACACAAAACTTGTTTGAAAGACAATTATGTTAGCATAAGATGGAAATGAGGTAGGTCTTTGAGAATAGGTTTAACATTCCACCATTAGAGAAAATAATAAGATGAGGAGCAAAGAATATGGGTACCACATGATTCATCAGGTCTCACTGGGAATTTTGGCTCTTCAGGTCAGTAGATCGAAGGTGATCTCAGGTGGTTTGAAAAGACTAAATATATCCACTGTGTCTGCAGTAAACATGGCAGAGTGTGATTAAGCTCTCTTCCCACCCAGGGCCACAGCAAGACTCGACCCACCCAGCCATGAGTCACATGCTCAGATGCACTGATTGCCCTGGGCTGAGACAAAGCAGTGATTAAATAGCTCGGAGCTTTGGAGCTAGAGGGAACCTCTGAACTAATTCTCCTTCATGCTTAAATCGAAGCTGGTTCTGGAGGAGAGCCAATGATTGCTCAGGATTTAGGTTGGTCTTCTGCAAACCATTCCCCAGGATTCACGCCAAGAGGCTCTCCTCCGAGCAGATGAAGTATGGGCTAGGGAGCCCTTGAGCTAATTTGTTTTTCATATATGGCAAATGTTTTCAAATATAAATTATTGATTGTACTTTAAAAGTTAACTGTATAAAATGAATTTTTCAGTTAACCTTCTCTTCAAATGGTATGCAAAAAATAACTAAGATACAATAGGCTTCTTTACTCAATATATGACTAATAAATTCCTTTAAAATAAAACACTATTGTCTCTACATGGGAATAGTTAAAACCAATTTTGTCACACAGGAAAAGCATTATCATAATCATTCTGAAACTTCCTTTCTAAACTATTCAAAACAATAGATTAAAAATGAAATGGCAAGCAGGTTCTACTGGGCACTAATCAATTTTATTACTTGAACTTTGTGACAATGTTGCCAAGGTTGAAGTTCTGTGTGTAGGTTGCCAGAGTTAGCCATGTGTTCATGTCCAGGTTATCCCTGGATACCCATATTTTTTTTAATTTTATGCCCAGGTTATCTATATACTCAGCTCAACATAGAGGAAAAATCTTAGTTCTATACATATTTATGCACAATTTCAAAATTCACATGAATGTTTAAATGCTTAATCCTGAAGTATACTTATGTGTAAAAAGAACTTTATTCAAACCATCACCACTGTAAAAGATTTTTAAAGTAAATATATTTTCAAGGGTTATGACCACAAATGCATTTGCTTTGACTTTGTTGTGATTTTTGAAACTACATCGCATTATAATGAGATACCCTTCAGAAATGGGGAGAGGTAAACCTGACCTCATTCTTGCAGTTGTCCAGCCTCAGGCTCCTGAATTGCTGGAATTATAGCCATGTGCTGTCATGTCCAACACATACTGCATGCATTAGCAAGGTCACTCAGATCAAGTCAGAATTCAACAGGCTTATAATTAATAGCAAACCAAGAAATAACAATATATTATTACTGTGGTAAAGGATATATTAAATACTTCTGTTTGAATACCATTATGTTATGGGCATTTTGAAGAAATTCTTCTAGAAGAAATAACAACACAAAGAGAACAGCTTGCCTTACCTAGGATCTCTCTGTCATAATCCCCCCCCTCCATAGTTACAGTTTCTACATCTGTTTTGGTGCCTGTGACCATGCACAGTTGACTCAATGGACAGCCATAGAGTAGAATATGGATCTGAGCTCGATCTCAGAAACTCAGTTGTTTTGTTGGAAGAAAAGACAAATTTCTCTATACCTTGTGTTTCTCTTTTGACAAAGATGTTTGCAAATGTCAAGGATTGCTTAAAAACAAAAAAGTAGTGTTTTCTGACTTCTTCTATGCCTGGCCAAACCCCAGATAATTGCTAGATGAGTATGGGCCATGAAAGTGACTTACTTATCATTTTTTAATTTATATATTTAAAATAGTCTCATATTCATTTTTACCTTAAAGGAATCAAAAGTAGACTTTGTGTATCTGGCTAATAAGACTCATAAAAGATAAAATGAAATAGGAAAACCTTAAAGGAAAATAAATGTTCATGTTTAATGAAAATCAAAGGTTTTTTCCATTGACTACATTCATATAATTGATAAAACAAACACACACACACATATATACACACACACACATCCAATGAATATATTAACAAGTCATGAGCATATTTTCTCTTTCCCTAAGTCATTTAGTACCTAATTATTTTATTTTTCAACTTATATTGTAAAATTGCCAATCATTCTTATGAGTAAAACTGCATGTCTTAGAAAGGCCTCTCTTTTTGTCCCTTTATGTTGCTTAACAGAAAGTACAGTCTTATTGGTAGACATGTATTAAAAATTTTTCCTCAAAAATGTCCTAATACACACATAGGGGACAAAAATCAGGACAATATCTAGAGTTTACTGGAGATCCAGTCTAGTCAATCTTTGTGCATTGGGCTCGGTTTCAAAGGTAAGATTTGGAGTAATAGACCCCCTGTCTACATACATACACACGAGCACATGTACGCACACACCGAAAAGTACATTCACATATTTACTACACAGAAATTTAAAAAATTAAATAAGTAATAAATTTTAAAAATACAGAAAGCAATCTTTAGCTCTGCTTAGTGAAGCAATGCATAAGAGCATATCAATGTCTAAATCTAATAAAATTAAGAAAAATTGTGTGTGTGTGTGTACCACATGTTTAGCTAAAAGTCTAGAAGAGGGTACCAGATCCCCTGGAATTGGAGGTACAGTTAGTTTTTGCTGCCCAGTGTGGGTGCTGGCACTAAACCATGTTTATCTGAAATAAGTGTTCTGAACCACTAACCTGTTTCTCAAGATCTTTATCAAACTTTTAAATTGAATTCTTATAACCAATTTGGTTTCTATTTTACAGCATTTTCTTTATTTTCTAATATTTGACACAACTCTAATTTTTACGCAAACACATGCCCCTTCACTGGTAATAGAGCATGGCCCACAGTCTAATAGGTTAAAAAAAAAGGAGGATGTTGTGTTGTTTATAGTATTGCTAGAGTACAAGATAGAAAAGTGTTTTTATTTTATCTTTTAAACTTTAATCTAGGTCTTAATTCAACTCACAGAACTTTACCATTTTTATATGTTTTTTCCTTTGTAAAAGTAATAAATGTTGAAAGGTTCTGTAAAATATAAGAACTACCTGATATGCTGATCAAACACAGCTACAAAGAGTACATAACACAGACACGACCCAATTGCGCGTGAGTTCTAGCTGTAATCTTAGCTGACATTTATTTAAAATTGTCTCCAACTTCATCATTACACTATTCCAGGTACAAGTATTGAGTGGCCCATAAATCAAATGTTCTCTAATTCTGTCTGAAAAATCAAGGCTGATTTGTTTAAATTTAACTGAAGTCCCATGGTCCTTAGAGAATGGATTACTAAATGGAGATGTATGGCTCTCTGAGAGGTGGCAGACATTTGCACTATGGTCCATAAAAGTTCCACACTTGCTCTAGATTCCCCAGTGATCAAGATTCTGTGTTGGAATAGAACGTACCCATACTGTGTTTGAGAAACGCCAATCCATCTCATCCTACTTCCTCATGCAAAATATCCCTTAAACTCATTATTAGAAGTTTTGTAAGATAATACATATGTGTATATACATGTGTGTGTACATATATATGTGTTTATAGATTATAATCCAGTGAAGGGTCACTACCAAAGCTCTGTCTCTCAATTTGCCCCTCTGATGATGATTTTCATTCAGCATAGGTAAGCGTAAGAAGGAAATTAGATATTTTCACATATTTTAAATTGCCCTCATTCTTTGTTATATTTCTAGATCAGTGATTCTGAACCCGTGGGTCACAACCTACTTGAAGGTTGAATGATCCTTTCACAGGGGTTGCATATCACATGTCCTACATATCAGAAGTCTACATTATGATTCATAATAGTAGAAAAATTACAGTTATGAAATGATAACAAAACTGCCAAAGTTATGGTTGGCAGTCACCGCAACATGAAGGACTACTACCAGGTCCCAGTTTCAGGTTAGGTTGATAACCACTGTCTAGATCAATTGTTTTTATTTTAGAATACAAAGATTTGGACTTTGAAAATGATATTCAAAAACTTACTATTGACTTCAAAATTCTAGTTTTTAATTTAAGCCACGGACATAGCTGTAGTTGAATAATCATCTGCTTATATATCTTCATAGATTCTCTGTTGCCTTATACATTCCTATGTGATATTTTGATCTGAGTTCATTAGCTTTTATTTCACAAGATTTATATGAAGAGTAATTTTAGTTGTTTGGCAATTCATTTAGTAACTCAGTGGAAACAAAATTCACTATAGAAAGCATATCTTTTGTCCTAATTGTGCCTTCAAAACAAGAAGCTATAAATTATGCATTTGAAGAAAAACATATTTTAAAACTTAGTAGTCAAGATTATGTTCCAAACTAAATATATTGATGAAATAAACCCTTATTCTTTTTTTTAAATCTAAAATTATCTGCCAGGTAAATTTACAAAGATCACCTTGCTTGTGAATTACCGCTGATTACAATAGCTCTCAATAAGTTATTCATGGAAAGATCTAAGACATAAACTGTGTGCTGAAATTCTACACAAAAGCTCACCAAGCCTAGAGACTTCACATTGTAAAAGCCATGTTGGGACTCATCAAACCATCCTCAAAAGGGACAGCCATCCCAAGGATCCTCAAGAGCCAGTGATATCTGCTCTTCTGTCTTCTAACCTTTTAGTCTTCCCCAAGGTGATCAACAGAAACATTCGTTCATCTTTCCCAGGGTAAACCATGAGATCATAATCCCTTTGCTCAGAGTCAACCATAAAGTCAAAAAAAAAATATTCTGATGTTCTGCTAATATATTGATAAACGGTTACAATGAAATTCTGTTATGTATATGATTACAGGCCATGAGGCATGCATTCAGAAATGGCTTTGACCCACACCCATAGTAACCGAAATATCTCAGAAAAACCAAGAAGCATCTGATAGGTGACCCTTACTGTACTTGTCCTCTCAGTCTGACCAATGACAGCATCAGCAGACAAGCCAACACAGATAGGAAAATATCAAGGGGTCCACCCCTATCTGAAGAGTTATAAGCAATTAATGATGGCTGACATGATTTTTCCTGAATTTGAGCCCCATAATTGACTATCTAATACCAAATGATCAACCCTGAAAACATACATCATATTTGTACCCTCGGTCTATTATAGTTAAGTACTTTTGGTTCAATCATATCCGTGCATAAGTGAAATTAAATACAATGTTTGAATTGAAGATTGGAGATTGAATGGGAAAAATCCAAAGGACCACTTCAAATTAAAATTTCCCATGTACAATCCAAGAAATGTTTGTAAAAGCGCAATAGACTTGAAAGCATTTGAAGATGTTTTAATAACTTAATACGTAAACGACAAATTTGTAGGCAACTCAGTCTAAATGATTTATTTTTAAAAACATAATTAATACCTGGAGTTTAAAACTTGAAAATTTCTGGCAGCATATCAAATATTTTTTATTAAATTAATTTTCCAAATTTCATTTATTTGTACTGTTTTTATATAAGTTCTTCTCTCCCTCTCCTACCTCCAACATTCCTGTACTCCCTAACTCCTCAATTTTATGTCCCCCTTTTCTTTAATCATGATGATGATGATTATATTATTATTTTTTAAATTATTAAATTAATAATATAATTATTATATTATTTTATAATATAATCATATATTTGTTAATTATATGTTGTATAATTGCTAGTTGTTGTTGCATATATGTGTGAATAAAAATACATAAATATAGCTTGTTAAGTCCACTTACTGTGAGTCCTGTATTTATGATTTCAGGGCTGATCATTGGGTATTAAATACCAATTATGGGTCTCAATCTCTGGAGAAGAGGAAGTCTCATTTCAGCCACCATTAATTGCTTATAGCTCTTCATCTAGGGGTGGATCTCTTGAGATTTCCCCATCTGTGTTGGCTTGACTGTTGGTGCTGCCATTGGTCAGGTCTTGATTATGCAGTGATATTGTTGAGATTTCATGAGGATAGCTTCTCTACTATAGCTAGAAGGCACAATTTCATGAAAATCTCTTTGGTCTTCTGACTCTTATATTCTTTCTGTCCCCACTTCTGAGATGTTCCCTAAATATTGGGTGTTGAGGTTATGTTATAGAAGTATGCGCTGGGACCAAGTACCCCACAGTTAGTCGTTGATATTTTGATCAGTTGTGGCTTTCTGAAATGGTTTCTATCAACTGCAAAAAGGCTTCTTTAAAGAGTAATTAAAGTTACTCCTATTGGTGAGTATAAGTATAAATAAAAAAAGTGTTAGGTATTACATTGGCTTAAAAAATTGACAATAGTAGGTCTTAAATTTTTTCCCCTGAATTCCACATGAATGCTATAGCACATGTATCCCTCAAATACACAGTAGCACAGACACTGAGAGCAACAACTAATAAATGGGACCTTCTGAAACTGAAAAGCTTCTGTAAAGCAAAGGATATGCTCAACAAAACAAAATGACAGCCTACAGAATGGGAAAAGATCTTCACCAACCCCTTGTTGGAAAGAGAGCTGATCTCCAAAATATACAAAGAACTCAAGAAACTGGTGATCAAAAGAACACATAATCTGATTTTAAAAAATGGGGTAGAGACTTCAACAGAGAACTCTCAAAAGACAAATCTAAAATGGCTGAGAGACATGTAAGAAAATGTCCAACATCCTTAGCCATCAGAAAAATGCAAATCGAAACAACTTTGAGATTCCATCTTACACCTGTAAGAATGGCCAAGATCAAAAATAGCGGCGACAGCTTATGCTGGAGAGAATGTGGGGTAAAGGGAACACTCCTCCACTGCTGGTGGGAGTGCAAACTGGTGCAGCTGCTTTGGAAATCAGTATGGTGGTTTCTCAGATAATTAGGAAACAACTTACCTCAAGATCCAGCAATATAATTTTGGGGTATATACCCAAAGGATGTTCAATCATACCACAAGGACATTTGCTCAATAATAATGCATTTTAAAGGTTCATAAAATAAAGCAAAATTGGTACAGTTGGAAAATATATAGCCCTAATACTTATATGAAGTATTGCATTGTAATGAATAAGTACAACATGTATGTGATAAAATTTTAACGACTATAGTGTAAACCTCTCAAGATTTAGTAAAATTGAGTTTTTTAATTACAACCACAAACAAGTATAATGAGAAAGACACTGAACACCTCAATGCTCAGTGATAGACATGGATGTAGAGAGGTATCTGGCTTTATGTGGTATTTTCTGGTAGCATTTATTTATTATATTGAATTTAGATATAAAAAATGTAAAAAGGACTGACAATGATGAGTGCAAATAATAAGACAGTGTTTTCACTCACCTGATTTGATATCTATTTTTCATTTTAAACAAATCCAAGAAAACATTAGTAATCACCAAGTATTATTTTCATGTGTATTTATTTCAAGATGACATGAAATACTTGAATTTTACATTTAAGTTCTGTAACTTCTTAAAGTGGCAAGAGACCAGTTCTTTAGGGAAATATTAATATTGGTAACCATATTGCATTCCAACTTCATTTCATTAAAACTTTTAAACATATGAAGGAAAAACAAAGATTCATATTTCTTTGTAAATATAAATTAGCACTGGTAAATATTCTTGCCCACGAAAGTACTTGTACCATGCAAAAATTTGCATGTATAACTTATATATAATATCTGCTAGGGAGTCCATACTGTGTTTGTACTACATATATATACAAATACATTCATTGTTCATTATAATAGTAGAAACAAATTTAACTTGCTAATCAAGTCTCTATACCACTATAAAAAAATGTGTCACATAGGAAATGTACATAGGTTACAAAGAAAATGTGCTGAATACTTTATTAAATCTTATAGATATCAAAACTAGCTCACTTTGTAGTCAATATGTGCTTGAAAACCAACAACATAAACTCCTTACACTTTTTAATCCTCGACAAATGTAATTGACTTCTAACACAAATGAACTGGTAGCTCGTGAATTTAGACCCACCAACTCAGGAAGCTGAAGCAGAAGGATTGTTCAAAGGTTAGAACTTTGTACTGGCCCAGGTAATATAGAGTTTGTCAGAAATAATACTGAGTAATAAAAACAAATTATTGACAGTTTCATAAGAGAGATAACAAGGTCCAAGTTTTTAAAAAGTTTAAGCCTAATTTTTTAAACACATACACCGACACTTATTTTGGAATATTAAAGATGTGTTCTTTTATGCTATGGTAAATTTGTTCAATGATGCAAAGATGTTTTGCATTCTTTTATGTTACATTTGTTTAACTCTGTGTACCTGTGTCCTTTTGCCTGTCTAAAACACAAGTTTGGCCTAATAAAGAGCTGAACAGCCAATAAATAGCAAGGCAGGGGAAGGGATAGGCGGGACTGGCGGAGAGAGGGGACAAAGAGGAGAAAAATGGGAAAAGAAGGGAAAAGGCTACCAGGATTCAGACACGCAGCCACACAGCAATCCATGGAATAAAAAGTAAAGAAAGGTATATAGAGTGAAGAAAGATAAAAGTCCAGAGGCAAAGGGTACCTGGGATAATTTAAATTAAGAAAATCTGACTAGAAACAAGCCAAGCTAAGGCCAGGCATTCATAAGAAAGAATAAGCCTCTGTGTATTTGACAGCTGGGTAAACCCTCCCCCCTCCAAAGAGCCAAAGTAAGAAATAACCAACAACAGATACCTCTTTATTTCTTACTCAGCTTTGAGATTGTAAAAATTTTGAGTTTTATTAAAAAAAATACATTTGAAAAGATAACTACCTCCTTGTCTAGAACTGTATATTGAAATCACCTATATCTATGTGAAAATTCAAATTTCCTGGTTCAGTTTACCTGTCTCTCATACGTTTCTATTGGAATAATTAATTTGGGATGCATATGAATGCTGATCATTTAAAGATCTTGAATATCCTAAATGAGTTTATGGTGGTTTGAAAGAAAATGATTCCCACAGGGATTGGCACTATTAGGAGGTTGGCCTCAGAGTAGATTTGGCTTTGTTGTAGGATTTGTGTCACTGTGAGGGTGGGCTTTGAAGTCTCCTCTGCTCAAACTGTGCCCCATGGACCCTGTTCACTTCCTGTTTCCTGTGGTTCAAGATGTAGAACTCTCAGCTCCTTCTCCAGCACCACAGCTGCCTCCATGCTACCATGCTTCCTTAATCCAGGATAATGGATTAAGTCTCTGAAACTGTAAGCAAGCCTCAGTTAAATGTATTCCTTAAGTTAAATGTATTCCTTATACATTTAACTGACTTGCCATGGTGATGGTCTCTTCAAAGCACTGAAGCCCTAACTGAGACACAAAGTTGGAGAAGTCCACCAACCATATTTTAAGGAGGTGAGCTCAAAAATAGCTGAATTCTTGCTCATTGCTCTTTCCAGCACATTGATTCTAATCTTTCATTTATCCCTTCTTTGCAGTAGAAAACAGGTAATGCAAAGGAGGCACACATGTTGCCACAGCTTACTCGTAGTCTTCTTAACTTCTGCAAGCAGACTCTGGAGAGAGAAAGGGAAGATATGTACCAACAGTCTTTCAGGGTGTTTTGTTTTTCTTTTTGAAACAAACTCTTATGTAGCCCAAGCTGTCCACAACATCAAGTTCACCATGCATCTACCAGAGACTGGCCTTGAACTCCTAATCCTCCTGCCTCTACCTCTTTATTACTAGGTATATAGCTCCACCCATCTTTTAAACCCTCATCCCCCAAAAAGGAGCTATCACTTTGTTCTGATCATTCCTTGGCTACATCCCAAAGCTTATTTATGCCTAACCATAAAGATTAGGGCTTCTAGACACATTGCATGCCACCTAGGAAGAAAACAAGTAAATGTCAATAGATGGATTGGGGGTTTTGATAGGGTAATTTGGCGTGCTATTGTCTACACCCACATAAAACCGGAGAAAGCTTGGAAGTAAAAGAACAGAATTAAGCATGGTTTCTTGGTAGCCGGCCTGTTTTTGTTTTGTTTTGTTTTGTTTTTACTTTTTTTTTTATTGAGTTCTACAATTTTCTCTCCTCCCCTCTCTGCCTCTCCCCTCCCCTTCAACACACTCCCAAGGTCCCTATGCTCCCAATTTACTCAGGAGATCTTGTTTGTTTCTACTTCCCATGTAGATTACATCTATGTATGTCTCTCTTAGGGTCCTCATTGTTGTCTAGTTTCTCTGGGATTGTTATTTGTGGGTTGGTTTTCTTTGCTTTATGTTTAATATCCTCTTATGAGTGAGTACATGTGATAATTTTCTCTCTGGGTCTGGGTTACCTCACTCAAATGATGTTTTCCAGCATACTCTGGTTTCTCTTCAGATCACATAAATCTTTTGTCTTTTTTTTTCAAATGGGCTCTGTTTGCTGGTGGCAAGAAGCAACATTGCAGGTCCTTTAAGAACAATCTTCCTAATTCTGGATTTTGTATATTATTGTAATCTTTTTAATTTTTTGACCATGAAGGAGCTAAATACAAAGAGACATTTCATTGTATGGACTGCTAAGCTAAATCAACATATATATTTTAAAGATATCTTGACTTCAAAATTTGGGTGTCAGGATATATTGCTTTGGAAAAGAGGTTATGCTTTTGTTTCCGCAGAAGATGAGGACCTGTAGATTCCATCCAGGTTAATGTGCTTTGATTGAACAATGGTGTAGGACAATTCTGTATTCTGTCACTTATGTTTTGAATAAACGCTGATTAGTCAGTAGTCAGGCAGGAAGTATAGGTGGGACAACCAGACAGGAAGTAGAGGTGAGGCAATGAGAACAGGAGTATTTTGCGAAGAAGGAAGCTCTTCCCGCAGTCCTGCCCAGATCACAGAAGCAGGAAGATGTGTCCTACCCTGCTGAAAAAGGTACCAAGCCATGTAGATAACAGAGATAAGAATAATGGGTTAATAAAAGTTATAAGATCTAATACGAAGCCTGAGCTAATGGGCCAATAAGTTTATATCTAATGTAGACTATCTGTGTGATTTTCTTTGGGGCTTACTGGCTCTGGGAAATGGGCAGGACAGAAACCACAACAAACAGGCCCTCATGTTACAGAATAAGGTGCCGCCCCACCCGCACAAAAGCTCTCCGTGAACTGCTTTACCCAAATAAACAGCAGGAAGCATTTGGAGATAACTACACCCAAATTACCAAATATTGTTTATAAATGTTTATTTACATTTAAAGGGGAATATGATATAGAGATGAATACCTAGCATTGGTGTGGATTTTGGTCTGTTGATACAAATTTAGGGTTAATTTTGTTATATGCATATTTCTGCTCTTGATTAAAGTATTATGTTTGTGCAGCTCATTTAAAAATAAATGTATAATTAAGAAATATAAATGAGTAGATAGCCATCTATAATAGTCAAGCTGGTAGTCACGTTAGTTTGGTTTTCAAGATATACAGAGATATATTTCAGATGAATAGGTATTGTTCAAACTTTTCAAATACTAACAGAATTTGGCATTCAAAATGTTTTAAGAACTTAGGACTTTTCGTGACAATGAGACTTATCTGCTCCTGGCAGCATGAACCTACTTCAAGAGGAAGATGGGCATCAAAGAGATTGTTAGCCATTTGGGCAAGAAACTGCTCTTTCCTGGAATGCTTTATGTTATGCTGTATGAACTGGACATTCAGGACCCACAGAAAAATAACTGATGAACTTTTCTAAATGTGATATGATCCCTCAGGGTTCATGAAAGATCTGATCTGCTAGACATTCTGCAGGACATAGAAGAAAGTGACTGACAAACTGCCAATATAAGCAGAACTGTCTTTGAAATTCCCAGCTTTATAGAAAAGTCTTCCAGATACTCTCTAGGCTGAAGATGAGTGCCCCAATGTTACAGAAAAACTTTGGGTGACTGTCCAGGCAATGAGATGTCTCTGTCAACTCTATAGTTTTAGAAATTGCTTACAATGTACTTCCTGTTTACTTAGGTAATATTATATTTTTCTGGAGTCTTTGATGAAGTTAAAAAATAAATAACTACAGTTTTCCTTAGTTATGATAAAAGATAAAATAAATATGAATACCGTAACTATAATTCTTGCTTGATAACTTTTTGTTATATGCAATTTTACTGTGTTAAATTTAAAACCTTCCTTTTTATTAGATAGAAAAAAAGGAGGTAATATGGGATTCCCCTCTGTATGCTCTGAATACTATTGGTTAATAAAGAAGCTGCTTTGGACCTATTGCAGCACAGAATAGGTCAAGGTGAATGTTCCAAGCAGATAGAGGAGGAGAGAGTAGGCAGAGTCAAAGAAATGCCATGTAGCCACCGCAGAAGACAGATGTGCCAGAACCTAGCTGATAAACCAGGAGCCTCGTAAAATATAAAATGAAAAAAGGGTTAATTTAAGATATAAGAGCTAACTAACAATAGGCTTAAGTGATTGGTCAAGCAATGTTTTAATTAATACAGTCTGTGTGATTATTTTGGATTTGGGCAGCTAGGCACGAATGAGCAGGCATCTCCCTACAGCAATTGATTAATTTGGTTTTGTATTGATACTATTTTCAGTAAAGTGAGAAAGCAGAAGTTCACCGTTGAAAACCATGCAAAACAACTTATAAAAAGGGGATGAACTAAGAATTGTCATTCCTGGAGTCAATCTATATGTTTCTACCTTAACAACCAAGTCAACAAGCAAAGCATTGACTCTGTTGAATTTCATTCTCAGTATTTCTGTGGTTGGATCAGTTAAGATGAGCTACATCTTTGAAATGTTCTATTGTTACTTTCACAGTTTCAGAGAAGCACAGCTTAACTGTACTAAATAAACAGCAAGTTGAAAAAAAACTGATGAATATTTCTGGTTATATGTCTGATGTATTACATGTCAGAAATTGTATATTTCTTCTTTGAAATTAAAATGAAAGTGGGTAATGAAATTATATACCAATTATTTTAGCCACAACTTCAAAAATTCTATCATTTTAATTGACATAATTGGACATATTTGTAGACCAGATTGTGAAATTAGAGACATGTATATAGTGTGTCCTGATCAAATCAGGCTAATTAGTATCTCTAAGGCTTTAAACATTTATCATTTCTTTGTATGAGAAAATGTCAAACTACATTTTTCTAGTTCCTTACAAAATAAGGAGTAATTTGCTGTGAACCATATTCACTCTGCTGTCCTCCTGGACACACGAATGTAATTCTCTTATCAAATTATATTTTGGTACCTTCTATGGTGATTTTTCTCTGTTCCCTTTTGCCATAGTTTTTAGGCTCTAGTTTCTACTATTCTAGTCTCTGTTCTATGAAATCCACTTACTTTCATTTTATTCTACATATGAATGAGACCATACATTTGTCTTTATGCACCTGGTTCATTTCATTTGATACAATGTCCTCCAGTCACATCTAAGAAAATAGTTTTGAAGCGTTGCTTGCTGTCACCATTCCTACCAGCACATAATGGGCACTCAGTTAATATAAACTGAAAGAATAGAAATGGAAATAATAATTTAAATTAAATTTAGCCCTTATGACCTAACTTGGTATCAAAATTATATCTTACATATCAACTTTACCTTCTTAGGTACATGAAAAAAATTGAAAACCCTTCTATAAAATTTTATATTTATAATGCAGGTTCCATGAGTTTTCTGCCAGAGCACTTTAAATTAAATTCAGATTGGTCTAATTGTTAAACTACCTTTAACAGAAATCTAAAAATGGTAATTCCACAAATGGGACTGATAAATGCGTAGATATCATGTAGTTCAAAGGAAAGGGCCTGCATCTCCCACAACACATTATATATCAGAATTGGTATTTTCAAATGAATTTCCTAAGGGAAAGAACCACAGATGAAAAATGGAATATGTAAATGCTAGTCCTATTTTTATTCATTATTTAAAATATAATAGCAACTGAGTGAATAAAGTAAGATGACCTAGATTCTGAATCCGGCAGAAAGTTTCCATATTTGACACATTGACACATATTTCCCATTCTAATGTATAACTTTATCCTGATGCCCACCATATAGAGGATAGTCTGCCTTCTCAGATGTTTCTGAGAAGGGATGATTTACTTATAGAAGTGCAGAATAGTTCTTCTATAAGCTTATATAATTAATTCCTACCTTTTCTCATTTTTTCAACAACTATTCACCAGCATTTACCTTGGGGAAGGTACAGCTTTAGATCTGATCACAAAAAAAAAAAGAGCTACAGACACATCAGTCAAGGAGAAGCTTGACAATCAGCTGTTGTAGAAAGCTAAAGAATCCATAGCCTAAAATTAACATGAAAAAGAGATAAAGTAAATTAAAGGAAGGATGAATCTTAATTCCTCTGAATATTGATATTCATATATATATATATGAAACACTAGAAAACTATGCATATATTATAGATATAAAAATTAAGTTTGAAAAGTCAATATTGTATATTAACTCATTCTGCAAATATTTATTTAATTCCCATTCTGGGACAAATACACAGATGTTTAAAATACAGACCAAGGGAATTGGGCATGACATGTATTCTGGAATATACACTAGTGTTAAGCATACTAACAGAGTCATAAGAGGAGTCACAAATGTTCCAGGAAATAAAAACCTAAACGGCAAAGATATAATAGTAAAATCCTCAGGTAACACGGAGGGAGCTAGCAAGTGGGCAACTGAATGCAGGAAAGGTTTTGTAAAGAATGAAACCAGAAAAGTAGAATAGTAGAAACCCGAGAAGTAAAGACATGTATGATTTGGGAAGGAATGAGCTAGGACTGATTTGTGTTATAGAGAAATTATCTTGGTCAACCCTAGCAGGTAAACTAGAGATTAAGTGGTATTCTCAGTTAGAGAGGCCATAATGGATACATGAAGAATGACCTACTCTTTATTCCAGAAGAGAGTTAAGCTGTGTTGAAATGACTTAGGAAGATGGAGAGTGAAGAATGAGAAGGGGAGTTTGTAGAAAGTTTGGACATGTGATTGAGATCACATGGTTGAATGCACATGAGATGCAGGAACCAGGTAGCTCTCCAGTTTCAGACAGAATCATGTAGGTGAGCTAGAGGAAAACCATAATGGAAAAGCAAAGACCGTTGAGATTCTTTTCGGGGCTTCATACGCTTTATTTTTTACTTTTTGCTGATGTGTCTTAGTATGTAACACCTCAAAATAGCCTTATGCTTGATGAAACAAGCAGATGTGAAGTTGAATAAAATGAAGAAATTTTTATTGTACTGTTTTTTCTATAATTTTAAAAGTTTAAAGTGAAAATTTACAGAAGATATAGTAATGGCTTAGCTAAAATATTGTAAAATGTTGTAGCCAGTAGCTACAGGGAGCTACTTAAGCTTAAGGTAGCAGGACAAATTTTTGTTGCATTTACTTATTTGTTTTTATGTGTGTGCTGAGCACATCTGTGCCACAGTGCATGTAAGGAGGTCAGAGGACAACTTGAAATTGTGGGACCCAGTTCTCTCGGGTCATCAAGCTTGGTGATAAGCAACATTTTTACCTGCCAAGCCAGCTCACAGGCTCCCTAACTTAGTTTTTGTTTGTTTGTTTGTTTGTTTGTTTTTAGAGATAGGGTATTCCTCCTGAGTTCAAGGATTAAAGGCATGTGCCACCACAGCTGGGCTCCTACCTTACTATTTTAAACTTTAGCTTTTTAGTCATAGAGGTCATATTTTCAGTATTCAGTGGTAATACATATCTAGTGACAACCTATTAAGCCAAAAATGTATGAAATACTTCATTATGATAGAAAATCATTGAATAGGACTGGACTAGTTCAGGTACTTAACAAAGCAGTACTGAAGGATAGAGAAGAAGGATGACTGAGAATTATGTTACCGGACCTTGTAGAGTCATCTTGGGTTGTACAGATATTTCTTTCCTATGTGGCTCTTGACCAAAGTTCTTTTATTCAGAAAAGAACCTTAAATATCAGTTCATGGAATATTTATTTAGTTCAACCTTGTTACAGTATAATTTGCCAATAAAAAACACTACTTAGCAGCCCAACATCATGTTTCCCTACTAGACTGATGCTGATTTAGGTGTACCACAGAATGTAGGAGGTTTTTTTGTTTGTGTGTTGCTTTCATTGGTTGAATAAAGAGACTGCCTTGGCCTTTTAATAGGGCAGCCCTTAAGTGGTGCGGAGTAGACAGAACAGAAGGCTGGGAAGAAGGGAAGTGTGGCAGACACCATGATTCTCCTGCCCGAGACAGACGCTGGTCAGACCATGCCAGTAAGCCACAGTCAAGTGGCGATACACGTTAATGGAGATGGGTTAATCAAGATGTGAGAGTTATCCAATAAGAAGTTAGAATTAATGGGCCAGGCAGTAATTTAATTAATACAGTCTCCATGTGGTTATTTCGGGGGTTAAGCTAGCCAGGTGGAGGGGCGGAACAAAAGGCCTGCGCTCCTCTCGGGCTGCTGGGACAACAAGCAGCCCACTGCTCGCCTCATACTACAACAGAAGAACCCGATTGCCCATCCATAGTAATCATCCAGATTCTCTAACTTATTAGCATTCCACAGGAGATATCATTGCATATCTGATACAAAGTTTACAACATGTACACTTTCCATTTATGGAATAAGCATGTAAGATACCCACTTGTACAGATTTTCATTTCTACCCTTCTGCCTATTATGTTAGACCAACAAAATCATTTTGGGTTTCCATACGTGTAAATGACTTCCTATCTGACAGTGAGAAAGTCATTGGCCCAAGAAAATTCTATTATGAGAAAAAAATTATGAATCATTGACCTTTGTCTTACCTGTTATTAAGTTCCCATTCTGGGATGAATATGTAAATATTTAAAATAGAGACTTGTTACCTGACTGCCCCAATGTGGTTGGTATTAAGGAAGAATAAATTGTTATTAAATATTTATTTTTCTAAAGTCAGAGAGTCAAATGCTTATGAGATTTGGATAGTGTCTGTCACTACATGTGGTAAATGGTTTGTCTATATGTTGTCTTTCTCTCATTGCCAGAACTCATAGAGGAGGTCTTAACTAAGCTTGTCCTTAGGAAATATAGTGATCTCACTGGTTTGTTTTTGTTTGTTTGTATGTTTTCTACTTTTCTGTTATTGAAAATAGATTTTATCATATTCTGATTACAGTTTTCCTCTCCCCAGTTCTACCCAGACCCTTCCCACTCACCACTCCCATCCAAATACACACCCATTCTTTTTCTCTTATTTGAAAGCTAACAAGCATCTAAAAATAAAATAAGATAAAACAAAAATAGGTCTCACTCGCTTTAAGAAACATTCCCTTATTTAGTATCTCCTAACATTCTTAGATCCTTACTGATAAAGACTCTGAACCCATCATAGGATTTTTCTCCCTTATGCCCCTCTGACTGGTTGGAACCATCCAGTTTGGTAAACTTTCAGTGGAAGGGCTATTTGTTATAATAAGAACTACCAACTACTTTCCAGTATGGCATCCCCCCTTTCCATGTTACGTTGATAAAACTCCTCAGAGTGTTTTGATATTCAGTCCTATAATGTGGTAAATAGAATAATGATATCTATTCACCTAAGTAAGGGCATGAAAGAAAGACTAAAGAAACAATTCCATGCAAGTCTAACTTAGTCAATCTGTGAGTTTGTTGGGGTTACTTACTGGTCCAAGAATGTCTCAAAAGCAGATCTATCACCAAAAAGTCTACCCCAGCATACCAGAAGCTCCTTCTAGGAATTACAGACAGCTGAGCCGATGGCATAATCGTCCTAGCAATTGCTAAGTGCCTATAGCCTTGGGTAGGGGTCTTGTGAATCCTGTAAGTTTTGAGACCTCCCTGAGACTTGTAAGTTTTCATTTACTTCTCTTCCTCCAGTAGAAAATCTTTCAGTTAAGGAGAAATGGCTGCATATCAAGCTAAAATATAGAGGTAGGAGTGGCAGTATGTAGCTGCCTTCCAGCCAACTCACTATGAGCATTACACAAGCATGAAGTATATCTTTATTATAAAATGGGTGAGATGTTGGTTCATGATCAGAATATATCCTTCTCTAAATCTGAGAGCCATCTCTCAAAAAAGTCTTCAGAGAAGACTCTTCAACCCAAAAAACTTGAGAGGCAGAGACAAGCAGAGTTCTGTGATGTTGAGCAAGCCTAGGTCTATACTGTAAGTTCAAGTCTAGCCAGGCCTATGTAAGGAGATGTTAATAAAAATATAAATAGCAAAAATAAACAACAAATAATAATCACACACAGTAAAAACACTCCAATTCAAGCCATTGGGTAACCTCAAATCTAAACTGAGGCATCCAGGAAGCACTGTTGATGTTGTGTGGTATATGAGAGTGTGCACAGCACAATGTACTCATGTTGCATTCAGAACCAAGGTTGCAGTGTAGCGCTGCGATACAACAAAGGCAAGCTCTGGTAAAGACAGCTTAGTTTCCTTACGTGTTTGGATTTGAAATTACTTCCTGGTTGTTGTCCTGTCAGAGACATTTTCCTGCCTTCAAAGACTTTATGACCTCCACACGCAGTTATCCTACCCCATAGGACATTACAACTCTCAGTTTAAGGATCTTTGCAAGGTAGATATCCTTTCCGGTGTGCTTACAAAGGCATAAAAAGTAGGACATCAGTGAAATGCCTTCAAAGCCCTTACGATTTGAGTCGTAAATCTCAAAGAATGCTAAATATTAGAAAAAGATAATACAGGGGTACTTTGTTTTCTTTGTGATGATAATCTCAAATAAATCCCAACCCAGATACAACACTCTATCTAGTCCGCAGCATCTGTCTTCTATCATGGTAGGATGACAAAAATGGATTCTGAAAACCCTATTTTCAGTATTGATTTTGAAGTATTTTCAAAAGTACTTAAACCTTCAGAACTCAATTTCAAAGGCAACAAAAGAAAACCTTTAAAAAAAAAAACCAATAGTGGGTTATTTTACATTTAATAAAATTACTGATTACTTTTCAAATTGGCACTTGAATGAGTATTTTGAAAGTAAATTGACTGATTGTATCCTGACCATTGAGAAGCAGTGTGTATCTCCAAGATTTCTCAGATAGAAATATGCAATTGTCAGAGGCCTAAGGAAATTTTCATTGATGTAGACACAAGCTCAATGTGCATCACCTCAAAGAAGAACGAAAAGTGTTACCAATTCTGTCTTTTACTGCCTACTTATGTCAATGTTTTAACCTGAAAATTATGAAAACAAAATAACAGTTTTACCCGTTGTATGTGAACATCACAGAGACAGTTCTTTATTCTTTGCACATGTTATAAGCTCTTCCTAGAGGCTCCAGCTCTAGATACTGTTGTAACAAATAAGGTACACTTTCTGGTTTTTAAAGTTCCCAGGATAATAAGAGGCAAGCAGAACACAAGAAAGGCAATTTTGTTTTAGGTCATCCAGAAGGTAGAAGCTACACCTAGAAAATCTTTTCTTCTGTGTTTGTTTCATTTTTCATGTAGGAGTTGAGTGCTATTTCTACCAGTGCTTGACAATTCTAATTTTCTATTAATTTTTCTCATTGTTTATGATTGCATTGTCTTCCACTTGTTTCATAGGAGATATTAAATGCATTTGTATTTAGGGTCAGGGTTCCTAAGTAACTTTTAAGAAAATGTCGGTACACTATCGTTTTGTTTTTGTAAAATGTACATTTGAATCTCTAATTTACATAAAAACAATTAGCATATGAAAATTGCATGACACTTTCATTTCAGATTTCCTGCCTAGCTTGTTGTCTTAATCTTCTTCAAATAGGGTCTATCCTTTTGAATAAGATCTAATTAGATGCTGTGGTGGTGGTGGAGCATGCCTCTAATCTCAGCACTTGGAAGGCAGAGACAGGTTGATCTCTGTGAGTTCGAGACCAGCCTGGTCTACAAGAGCTAGGTCCTAGACAGGCTCTAAAGCTACAGAGAAACCCTGTTTCAAAAAACTGAAATCTAATAAGATTGCTTAGCAAGGACCTTTGCTTATTAGTTTATTAAATGCTATTGGAAATAAATTTTTAGGAGTTCCATGAGTAAACTTTTGCAAGTTAAAAAATTTTGTAAATCTAAAAATGTAGGTTTTTGTCAGAAACTTTTCCCAGTAGAACATGCTAGAATTTCTTCAGCCTCTTGTTTTGACCCAGTACATACAGGGCTGCAACAGTTTAGACGCCCATGGCCGCTCACTTGTAAAAGATGTCAGCTGGAGTGAGTGCAACATAACTTGGATATTATTTTTTTGAGAGAATATATAATTGGGCATAGCCTGGCTTCAAAGGTACTTTCTCCAATTTGGGTAACCCACAAACTGAATTAACTCTTATTAGTTAGAACCCAATAAACAACAACTAAATGTCAGGAAATGAGACGCATTTTACATTGGTGGATTACATTCTCCAACAGGTTTTTGTTGATTGTTTTGGCAGTATTACTGTTCTATTAGTCTCTTTTTTTTTTTTACCAAAATGCTTGCAGTGAGACCATTCTATGCACAAGTATATAACAATGGAAGTATGCTATAAATTACAAACTAAGGTTATCTTTAGGTTTGTCAGTTGTACATTTTATTGGTTTCCAAAATGAGATCACTCATAACAGTGTCCATTTGTCTAAAAGAATGGGAAGAAACAAAGTTTAAAATAATGACTAGATATTCTGTAGTGAGCTTGATAATTCACGATGTTTTAACAGACACTGGCACTTGGATAAACCTGTGACAAGGGAAAAAAAACAAAATTTTACTGAAAAATAAATAAATTGCATTAGAGCATCTTGGAATACAGGCTAGTGTGAGTTTCAGGCTGGCTATCAGCTTGTCTTGTTGGGCTTTGCTATGAGCCCCCACTCATAGCATTCCTGATCTTCTCTATTCTCTGTGTTTTTGTTCAATGTTCTTGCTTATTTTTCTTGAAAACTCCCCAGTGACTGCGGACATTTTTCTTAACGGGTAATTTTTCAATGAAATGTCATTTTGGCTTTGTGAGTATCCTTAGTGGCATGTACCAAATGACTCATTTCATTTGTGATCAGAGCCAAATTCAAATTTAATTTTCCAGAGGGGACAAGTTAATGTATAACCTATTGTGCCACCTGGCATCCTAAATTCAATTTCCTGAACTGTTCTCACTGACAACAGAATCAGCTATATTGTTTGGTATAAGGCATTTCCAAAGTATCAGTTGCATCTGCATTCATACTTACATCTATTAATTAACTTGTTTGTTATAATTAGCAAATAGCGAATGTCAGGGATCTTGATTCAGAAAATGGCAATCAGATTCTACAGGTCTGTAATTCTCAAGCACTGAACATCATAGAAATTTCAAAGCCTTTCAGTTGAATGTCCATCATAAATCATATATCCAGATGATGAGCAACCTGAATACTGTCGTAGAGGGAGCGTTACACTAAAATAGATTAATTTTAAAAAAAAAAAAAAAAGAATCCCGAATCCCAAGGTTTCTAAAACTCATACTTTCCTACTGAATAAGAGTAGGAATTTTCATTTTTGCAGAAATTGTAAACAGCATTTTTTACAGGAAATAGTTTTATGTTACACTGTTAGGAGACACAATATTCTAATAACATTATATACACAGGATAAAACACAAAATCAGGCTCAATAGGCTTCTATATGAAGTTCTGATTGACTAAGGCCACTTGCTGTCTAAGCAACCTGGCATGCCACCAAGACACAGTAATTATCTCCAGGATAATATATACCCTGTAACCCAACAATTTACATACCAGCAGTAACTAACTCAATTTGTGCAAAATATTATTTTTTTCTTTATTTGCTTAACTGAAACAAAAAAGAACCATTTCTAAATAGCAAATGAATACTTATCATTGTATTTAAAGCAATTAGTTAAATAAGAGTTGCATTAACTAAAAATGGTATAATCTTGTGTCCTATATTCAACTTCATTTTCTATTGATTAATTTTGTTCTTGGTCAATTACATACATGTATATAACATATTCTAATGCTCTCTCTCTCCTATCATCTTTATCTCCTGCCAAGCCTAGTCTTTATCTCTACCAATCTCTTCCTGCTTCTTGACTTTCTGTTTGGTTTTTTTGCCCACTTAGATTAACTAGGCCAATCTCTGTGACCACTGAAATCAAACTTTTCATTGGATCCTTGTGGGGTCATCAGTGGATCCATAACTAAAGGAAAAGATTCCTCTTCATCTTGGATCTATCAGTAGCAATTAGCTCAGCAATCCGGACTAGGAATGGCCTCCTGCGTTCACCTGTGTCTGACTATTGATGGGTCCATTCTTGTCCTGACCCATTGTAGACACTCCTAGTCACTGTGAGTTCATAATTACAATGGTTATGTCTGGTGAGAAGATAACATTTCACAAACTTTCTCCCTCTCTTCCGATTGTTCTATTTTTATCTCTCTCTTTTGCAATGTCCTTTAAGGTTTTCAGGGCTGTAGAGGTTAGACAACATACGAATGTCTTGTTTAGAGTTGAGCACACATCCATCACTTATTCTCTATCTTAGCTACCTCTTGAATCCATGAGTCTCTGGATTCAACACAGTTCACCGAAAAAAAAAAAGAGAGAGAGACTCCTCTGATTAAAGCTGGCAGTACATTTTTACACGAATATGAAATATTTAGAGAGTAGCCTGACACTATGCCAACTTGCTAAACAACAGTATTCAGTTCCCCACTGGGGTGCACGACCATGGATTTGTTTCTTTATATCAGGTTTACAGTGCCAGGTGGAGATTCTGGAGTGAATCTAAATTCAGTTGGTCATCGTCATGCCAGCAATGACATTACTGCACAACTGCATTCGTCTTTCCTGGCAAGGACGACTGAGGATGGGAAGGTTTAAGCAGTTTCTTAGTTTCATTTCTGCTACTGTGATTAAAAAACATAATAGCTTGAGTTAAAAAAAAAAAGAATTAGGGGAGAAAGGGCTGCTTAAGTTCACAATTCCGTATCTATTATTGTAGAAAAGTCACCACAGATGGAGGAGCTTCGATTGCTTACCTTGTCTTCCTAGCCAGGGAGCAGAGAAGAGTGAAATAATTCATGCGTGCTGGGGATCAGATTACCTTCTCGGAACCTATCAAGTTCAGGATCTTCTGCCTAGGGAATTGTGCCACCCACAGTGAGCAGGACTTCTCACATGTGATCAGCATAGTTTCCTACAAACATACTTCAAAGCAAACCTGAGAAAGTAATCCCTTCCTGGTAATGAACCCTTGGTCAAGTTGACAAAGAATACTAACTATCAAATAAAAGGGTAGTTGAGAAGCTAGGAGAGAAAGGGCATAGGGGAGCATTAACCAAGAGAAAGGGAATATGGAAAAACCATATGGACTGAAACAAAAAGAAAATTATTCTCAGAAGCCATGGGATATTAAACAAAAGCCCCAACGCCAGCCCCAATATCGCCTTACAAGTTGTTTATCAGGGAGGTACGAATATCTCCCAAAAAATACAGGCTTTTGCCATTCTTCTTTTCTATCCACTCCTCTCTTTTTTTACGCTAGATTATAAATCCCTGTTGGTTAGGATACTACATATATTTTATTATAATATAGAAAATCAAACTGGAAATAAGCTAGTATCTTCCTCCTTACTGGGTAGCTCTCAAGGCCCTGAATCGTGATATGCACACTGTTAAAGGAGAAAGGGCAGGCACCAATGGCCTTCTTCCTTCTTATTTCAGAGGCATATACTCGTTGCCTTTTTTTTAACTTCAAAGTTAAGATACTTAGTCAAAGTTAGACACATGTTCAAACTCCATGTCCACCTTTTCTTAGCTTGGTAACCCTGGGAACTCTACCATTCTCTCTCTGACATTTCTATAATTTGGATATTACAACCATAACAGTTTAGTTGGACAGTTATAAAAATTTGGCAGCTTTGTCTCAGCAAAGCATTTTAAATATATCTGCATATTGTGAGCACTCCCAAAAGCCCAAGTGCTGGTACTAAAGACTTCATATTTGTAGCATTTCAGCATGGCAGGCAATCAATTTGTAATACTGAGTTCTAGTTCTGTTTCTTTTTGGCCTCTTTGCTTAATTTCTTCTGACAGAAATTAGAAATAATAAAATACATAATCCATAGTGTTTCCATCCAAACATATGGGCTATAAATGTATAGAAAAGGAAATGTTCTTCAGTTCCTCTGGAATACGAATATATACTCATAATCATAATGTAATATAATGCCAGCTTTTGCTTTATTAACCTAGCATTCCAACAAGAGAAAATTCTACTTACAAAGAAACATGTAGATATTATTTTAAATATTTATAGGACTGATTAAGTCATGAATATATATATAGTTATTCAACTATCTTCACGTTGAGTATCACTTATTTCCAGCTCTCTGCTTAGCATTATAAACAAAACTATGGATCACTTTTTCACAAAAGAGACTTTTGGGGACAGAATATGATATACACAAATAAATATAATATGAATCTCTACATTTGAGGTCTATCGATTGAGTTTCAGGACAGGTGTAGGTATAGGCAGGGAGAGAAGCCATTAGAAATAGATAGCTGGCAAAGATGTAATCAAATGAGGGCACCATGTTCCAACCCCAGAAAGGAGCAGAACTTGGCAGTTTTGGCAATGTGGTTCTGGTTTTAGAGTGAAAGATATAAAAAGGGGGAGTTATGGAATCTCCCTCTTGACTAAAAAGCCACTGAAGCAGGCGTATGTCATGTGTGTCCCTTCATTGAGGCTTAGAGAGACCATGTGTTACACGGTAAAGTTGAAGCCATGACGGTTTTGGAGACCCCAAAATGTTGGAGTTGCCAGAGTCATGGATACCCGCCCAGGAGAGCTGCTAGCAGGTAGTGGGAGCAGCCCAAAAGAAAGAAGTGTGTTGCAGCCAGCAAAGCAGAAAGGAGCTGGGCATGGGAAGAGCACTTGACATCAGATGTGGAGATGTAAAGTTTAGCGTTATCCCAGATTGTTCTTGATTTTGCTTTGGTCCAGTATTTTCTCTCTAAGACCCCTTTCCTCCCTTCGGAAATGGTAATGTATATCTTGTGGCATTGTATGTTGGAAGTATGTGATCTGTCTTTTCATTCTAATTTTACACGGGATTATACTTAAGAGACTACAGGAGTCTCAGAAGAGACTTTGAACTTTGGATTTTTAAACAAGTTTGAGACAGTTACAGACTACGTGGACATTGGAAGTTGAACTAAATTCATCTTGTATTACAAGGCTATGAGAACCAGGGAGTGGAATGTGGTGGTTTGAATAAATATGGCGCCAAATAGGCTTATCTGGAATGGTAGTCTGAGGAGGTGTGGTCTTGAAGTGTATCAATAGGGGGCAGGCTTTGAGGTCTAAAATGCTCAATTCAGATCTAGTGTGAAATTCACATCCTGCTGCCTGTGGGTCAAGATGTGGCACACTAACCTACTTCTCCAGCTACATGTTTGCCCGCATGCCACCATGGTTCTGGCCATGATGATATTGAACTAAACCTCTGAATTGTAAGACAGCCCTAATTAAATGTTTTCCTTTGTAAGACTTGCTGTGGTCATGGTGTCTCTTCACAGCAATAAAGCCCTGATTAAGACAGGAAGAAAAAAATCAGTTAGTATACTGATGCTCTTTTGATGGTGTTATATCATGTACAAAGAATATGAAATCCTTTATACACATGTAAAATAAATGGTCACCCAAGATTCGGGTAGAGAAGATGATAAGGTAGATTTTTACACAGGGTACATTTTCAAAAGTTCTTTGATGTGATATTTGAATAAAAGATACTGGAATGAAATGATGATTCATTCATAAAAGTATGAAGAATAATTTAACATAAATCTCTTTGAATATATCTATATTTATGCAGGACTTAAACATCAATAAATGGAGAAATCCAAAATAATTGCACTTTATAGCCTAAAGTATCCTCAGAAAACATTCAAAATGAGAAAATCAATAACATGACACCATCTAAGTCATTACAAAACAAGCATATTCAATCACAGTTGGTAGATGAGACATACAAAGTGTGACTCAGAAAGTTATATAATTGTGAAGCTGACTTGCTTTTCTAATAAGTCAGATATCTGAAAACAAGCTGTAGATTTATATTTAATAGCAATATCATCATCACCTGGTCTGGCGAGGTGTTACATACCTGCAATATTAGAATTTGCTAAAGCAGAAGGGTTATTGTGAGGTCAAGACCAGTTTTGAAGGCAGAGTGAAATCTCTTATCAACGAAAGTAACTAGCTAACTAAATAAAAGACTGCCCTACATCCAAGTGTGGTGAGTCATACCTGCAACCTCATTTGTCAGGCTGAGACCGAAGAATTATAGTGAGTTTGAGGCCAGTATAGGTTACATAGTGAATTCTAGACTAACCAGGTTAAAGAACGGATTCACACTAGACTTCCACCCCAATCTTTTTCATCCATATGTAAAGGAATTTGTGAAATGAGTATTTATCCCTAGTGCATGAGCTGGCTTTTTGGAACCCATTCCCTAAGGAGGAATGACTTGCTCAGCTGAGATACAGGAAGGAGCGATACAGTCTGGATTCTGCCTCAACAAGTGGCAGACTTTGTTGACTCCCCATGGGAGGCCTCACCCTCTCTGAAGAATGGGTGGGAAGTAAGGTGGGGGAAGGTAAAGGGAGTGGGAGGAGGGGACAGAAAGGGAACTGGGATTAGTATATAAAATAAAAAAGATTTTTTAAAAAAATAAGAATTTGTGATAAAACCTCCTGTTTGTGTTCCTAACAAGCTAATCTTGAGTTCACTGGCAGTGGCCTACTTTTATATGTATATATTTATGCTAATAAACAATCTAAAATCTGCCTGTGTGGATATCAGTAGGTAGAAACCTGTTCTGTGGGTGAGGTAAAGCCCACAGAGGATTTCTCAGTCAGGGAACATAACGGAGGATGTCCCTGCTTAGAAGTTTATGTAACCACTTAGTCAGCCTTCTTGCAAACTTCCTACATTCAGCACTGCGACTCTTTGATCATAATGCAGTAAGACAAACGTCAGGAGACATATTCCTATAAAGTGAAATACATCTCAGTCTTCAACCCAGAAATGACTACAAACATTACCTTCAGGAGAATCTCATTCACATCCATATTTTTAGATTCTGTAAGGGAAGCACTGAATGGTAATTAGGAAGTGGTGTTTTTAATTAAGGACAAGATTAAACTTTATCCGATTCTCACATAGTACAAGCTGGTAATTTTCTGCTGTATGCTACAATAAAAACATGATACTTTGACCTCAAAGCATTTGGTGCTTTTTAAGATTTTTCTTCATCTAAAAAGCATGAAAATGATTTTTAATACGGTCTCATGATAAGTAGAGTACATGCAACAACTGTGCATATATCCTTCTAGGGCATTTATGTTTGGATATGAAGTCCAGCACATGCTTGGTTTCCTTTGTCATAACGTGGCACAGGAAGTTGCTGAGCTCAAAAACTAAGGCAGAGTCCTGAGTTCATATCCAAGTCTTAACCTGGGAACACGTTGAATCTGAGAGTGGAAAGTGCAAAGTCAACGGAACAAGCTTGTGAACGATAGGGCAGACACTGAAGGAATGATGGACATATAGGAAAAGAAGGAATCTGTGACAGAAAAAAAAAGACATCAGTCTAGGGCGCACAGAGGTACAAGTCACATTGCGCAGACTGACCCGATTATATTTGTGTATTTAGGAATATACATCTATATACGTGGATATATGTAGCAACAAAGAAAAATGAGGCCAAGGGTTTGAAAGAGAGTGAAGGAAAGGATATAGGAAGACTTGAAGTAGGGATAGGGAAGAAATAATAACTTAATTATAATCAAAAATAAAAGAAATAATTTAAAAAGGCAAGTCAACAAAGGTATTCAGAATTAAAGAAGGGAAAAAAAGAGAATTATCAAGGAGGTTATAGTGGCTAACAGTTTTAATCCACACTTGGAGACACTGGCAGGCAGATCTTTGTGTGTTTGACTCCACTCTGGTCTACACATTGAGTTCCAGCAGAGAGACACTGTCTCAAAAAAAAATGGTTTTTAGTGAGTATTGTTCTCAGCAATGGAGCCCCTCTGTCAATTTGCAGAGAGCATCCTATTGTCTTAGAAACAGCCTGGAAACAGTTGGGGATTTTCATGGGAAGCTGCTCCCAGCCATTGGACAACAACTCAATTCACTACAACCCAGTCTTGCTACTGGAAGCCTCATTTGGTGATGAGATGACCAGTTGAGACTCCATAATCCCCATTATTAGAATATCTCATTAGGATCATCTTCATATCTTTTAGGAAGTTTCTGTTGCATTAGGTTTTCCTATCATCCCTCAAATGCCCCTTAACTCCAGCTGACTCTCCCTGCATTCTCTCCCTCTAACCAATCTCCACCCTCCTTCCAACCTGGCCCTCCCATTTCTGTCCCCCCCTGGTAGCTGTCCACTTGTAATATATTTTCCATTTTCCCTTCCCAGGGAGATCCATTTGTCCCCCCAGACCCTTCTTCTAAACATAACCTCTCTGAATCTATGGATTGTGGCTTGCATATCATTTACTTAATGGCTAATATTCACTTATAAGCAAATATATACCATATGTATTTTTCTATGTTTGGGTTACCTCATTTGGTTGATTTTTTTCTAGTTCCATTCATTATCTGCAAACTTCACAGTGCCATTCTTTAATAGTTGAGTAATACTCTATTGGATAAATATATCACAATTTCTTTATCCATTCTTCTGTTGCAGAACATCTAGGTTGTTCCCAGTTTCTTCTATTATGAATAAAATATCAATGAACATGATTAAGCACATGTCCTTCAAGTAGGAAGGTCATCCTTTGGGTATATGACTAAGATTGGTACAGCTAAATCTTGAGATAGCTCAATTCCTAAATTTCTGAAGGACCATCATATCCATTTCCATGGTGACTATACAAGTTTGTACTCCCACCAGAAATAGAGGAATGTTCCCCTTGCTCCACATCTTTTCCATCATGAACTGCCTCTTCTGTTCTTGATCTTAGCCATTCTGACAAGTACAAGATGGAATCTCAAAGTAGCTCTAATTTGCATTTCCCTTATGGCTAAGGATATTGAACATTTCTTTAACTGATTTTCAGTCATTTGTGATTCTTCTATTGAGAATAATATTTAGATCTGTACCCCATTTTAATTGGATTATTTGATTTTTTGATATCTACTTTTTTGAGTTATTCATATACTTTGGTTATATGAATATCCAAATGTGGAGTTGGGAAAATCTTCTGTAGGCTGCTGCTTTGTCCTGTTTACAGTATCCTTTGCCTTACAGAAGCTGTTTGTTTTATGAGGTCACATTTATTGATTGTTGATCTTAGTGCCTGTGTAATGGGTGTTCTGTTCAGAACTGGTTCAATGTTGATATCTTTGATCCACTTGGATTTGAGTTTTGTTTAGGGTATATCTGGCTTTATGTTGACATCTTTGTTACACTTGGACTTGAGTTTTGTGTAGCTGGATCTGTATGGATCTATTTGCATTCTTCTATATGCAGATATCCAGTTTGACCAAAACCATGTGTTTAAGATGCTGTCTTATTCCAGTGTGTATTTCTAACTTTTTCAAAAGTCACTTGTCAATGGCTGTGTGAATTTATGTCTGGGTCTTCAATTCAGTTCCAATGATCACCATGTCTGTTTTCATGTCATCAGACCTCAAAAGTGAGTAAATAAATATTATCAGTAAAACATACCAAGAGAATGATTCAGAGAGAGAAAAGAGAAAGTCTAATTCAAATTTATTTCCATTCAAAAACTATACAGAACCTCATTACTACTAGGTTGATAAAAAGGGAAGGAGATAAATAAACAAATATCTCGAAGGGTTCATAAGGATTTGGGAACACGAGTCATGGAAAGCTCAAGTGGGTCTTTCTGAGGACCAACTCTGGGCCTTGAAGTCTGACAGGACCAAAATCTCTCTCCCTACTCTTGCTGGTACTGGCTCCAGACTTCTGTACCTTCTCTTGGAAGTTTGGTTTTCTCATAGTTGCCAGTTCTTTTCCTACTCAGGATTCTTAACACCAAAAATGGGATTATTTTTTATTCATCCCCAAATTATCCAGGGATTATTGTTTTCATCCTCTTGATGACTGGGCTGTACTCTTTCAATGAACCAGCTAAACAAGGGAATAATAATTCAAAGGGTGTTAATCTCTGACGTATTATGGGTCCATTCTCCAAGAAGGGCCTGAGTGAATAGACATGGAAGTCTCTTCTTGAATTAGAGTTTTAGGGAAATTAGAGTTTTTTTTTCTTTCTCATAACGTATTCTTCCAGGGCCAAGACCTCTTGAGGACAAGGATTAATTTTTGCTTGCTTTTGTGTCAATTCTTTTCAGAGAGCCAGGTATGTAATGATACTGAAAGAACAAATGTACCTCATCGTCAAGATGGAGGAAGAAAGTTCAGATGTGTTGTTTGTTTTAAACATTTTCACAAATAAATTAGGTAAGCACTGTTTATAGACTGTAGTAACGTTTATTATAGGAGAGCAAACATTGTTGATACTTCTATGCAATTCACTGAATCCTATAGATATTGGTCGTCTTCTTTAAAAGGCCCAGAGAGTTGACTTAACAGGTAAAAGCACTTGCTACCAAATCTGCACACCTGAGTTTGATCTCTGGGGACCACATGGAAGGAGGAGGAAGGAACCAACATTTCAAAGTTGTCTTCTGACTTTCCCAGGCATGCCACTGTGTATGTAGTATCATGTATGCACACACCGAGACAATAAATCAATACGTGCAGTTTTTTGCTTAACAAAAATTAAAATGTTCCCTCTCTTAAGTATATATCATTTTCCCATCAGGAGAGACTTTGCTTAGGAAGTTGAATATCCAGTGACCCAAGGCACAAAACGTTGTATCAGTTCCCTAGATAACCCAACAGAGTTTCATTTTGGCATGGATCCTGAGCAAACGGAGTGGCAAGATCAAAGTCGGGAGTAGGAAGAGCCAAAGCATCCTCACTATCACTGACAAAAATTAGGGGAGGATACAATGAGAAAAATCCCACTGCCTTGCAAAGGAGACCTGAGAAATGGGTCACTTTACCTAAGAAGTTATACTGATCAAGGCCACCCACCATTGCAGAAGAACCTGGGCCACCAGAGGAGCAAATACATGGCCACTCTCCACACTGAGTATCTTTAGTTCTATAATATTCTGAACTGGTACACTTATATAATAAGTGAAATTCATGAGCTGAGACCATATCTACATGGTTTACAAAATAGCTTCAAATTATACGAAAAATTTTGCTAAAATGCCTGTACTAGGTAAAGATATAAAATTCTTCACAAGTTATCCTATTGATACTTGCTGGTAATTAATATATCAGCATAATTTTTATTTCTTAATGATAGCAGCTAAGACTCCGGTTGTAATTCACACTAATTTGGTGGAAGCGCTCCAACAGCAATCTATTAGATTTTCCCTGTTAAATTAGGGTGATGGACTTTTAATGAATCTTAATAAACAGGGTGATGATCAAGAATATTGTGAAATCAAAATAACTCTCAATGACATCTCTCACTTTGTGTAGTATGTCCTCAAAGTCACTGATGCTTGTCCTCTGAGAGTACCTCAAATGTATTATTAATATATTTCTGTGTAACTAGCAAGACCAATGACAGAGTAAATAGATTATTCCAAATTTAACAAGAGTTTAAAAGGCAACTTCTTTAGTAAGAAAATGTTAAGCTTTAATTATGATGTCCCACTTTTATATCTTTGTCCAATAAGGAACACATAAACTAGAGGGGTTTGAACATGATAGATGAGCTATCTATTCATATTTAAGTGTTATGTATATTTGTCAGTGATCCAGATCACCCACAAAGACGAATCACTGGGGAGTTTAATTTAACCTGATTTCAAAATGGCATTTCCTCTGAGATACGTTTTTTTAAGACCACGATGCATAGTCAGAGGCTGTTTCTCTTTGCCTCTGTAGTAATCGAAACCCTTGAATTGGTGGAAGCCGGAGAGCTTTGTTAGTTTAACCTGGTTTATGCTCTGAGACTCCTACAGTACATGCCAAGAGTCTCCTAGGATGTAGTTTAAAGGAATTTTTGCAGGTAGCTGAGAGCTGTCCTTTATGCAGCTGCAGGAAGGGAATGAAACTTGCTTGCTCTGGGAACAATGACTCTCTCATATGCAAATGATCTGAGCTCTACTTAAGCAGTTTATGTTGCTGCAGGGACAGTAGAACCTTATTGCTATTTCCTCCCACAACCACCACTGCATGTAAGCATTGAGCTTTTAATACAGGAAAGGCAAATTGCATCACAGTTTTTGGTGGATTTTAATTACATTTTTGTTACTGATGTAATATATTATACTAAATAAAAATAAAATACATATAAGAAAGCAAGAAGAAAATGTTTTTCCTTAAACTAACACTTCAATATATATAAAACTTCAGGTTTTACTGAAGTCCAATTTACATCCATTAGATGGATTTTCATTCCATAAAATATCTACTTTATTGTCTTGACATTGGACATATCTGAACAGTCGTATCACTTACACATTACAGTTTTAGAATATTTCCATCATACCAAAGTTTCCTTGTGCTATTTCGCAGCCGGTCTGCTCTCCCCACACCTGGTCTCTACTTATTGTTACTATACCACTGTTTTTTTTTTCTAAAATGCTATTTAAATAGAATTATACACTATGTAGCCCTCTGAGCCTGGCATGCTGCAGTTAGTATAATGTGTTTGAGAATCATCTATACCGTTGCATGTGTATGAATAGCATGCGATTCTATGATTGGTGGACTGTATTTAATTGAATGGATGTGGTCACAGTGTATTTGCTCTCTCACTGGCTGAAGGACTCTTTTCCAGGCTTAGATTACTAGTATTAATAGGGTGACTATGAAAACTTCCTCACACATCTTTATCCAGATAGTGTTCAGTTTGTGTCCGTAAAGACCTAGCATGGAATTTCCACATCCTATAGAAGATAAATATATTTAGTTTCATTAGAAGCTACCAAGCTGTTTTCCAAAATGTTTATACCTTTTTTTTCATTCCTGAAAACCTTGCATATCAATTCAACTTGCTGCAAACAATTAGGACTGCCAGTTTATAATTATATTCACCACAGGAAATATATGCCCTGTCATACTGTGTATTGCTATTATTATTATTATACAAGGTGGCATAATTATACATCCATTTTCCAGTCAATTTTGTGATTATGTTTTCTTTTTTCTTTATTTTTCTTTTACTGAAAATAGATTTTTCATACACTATCTTCTGACAATGGTTTCCCATCCCACAACTCCTCTGAGATACTCCCCTTCCATCTAAATCCAAACCCTTTCTGTCTCTAATTAGAAAACAAAAATATCTTCTAAAGAATAATAATAAAATAAAGTCAGGTATAAATAAAAAAAGAAAGAGAGACAAAGAAGAAACAAACATGAGAAATACTTATGGGCCTACAGACAAGCACATTTTTAAACACACACATCCCATAAAAAACACAAAACCGGAAGTGATAATATATCCACAAAGGGCCTGTAAAGTAAAAAAAAAGTAGTAAATAGATAAATATCCCTGATGAAACAGTATGAGACAAATAACCTCCAAAGATGCCATTGAGCTCATGTTTATGAGTGTCTACTGCTGGACATGGGGCCTCTTCTTAAGAGTGGTTTGTATCTATAGTGAGACTCCACTGGAGGAAACTTATTTTTCATTTACAAGTAGCTGTCAGTTGGGATAACTTTAGGGTTAGGAATGGGGTCTTGGGTCCACTTCTCAGCACTGGGACCTCCATCTGTCCCAGACCCGAGCAAGCCCTATGTATGTGGTCAGTCTCTGTAAGTATTTTTTTTTTTGTCAGCCCTGCTTGTTCTGAAGGCCTTGTGTTCTTGGTGTCCTCCATCCACTCTGGCTCTTATAATCTTTCTGCCTCCTCTTCTGTGGGGTCCCCTGATTCATGAGAGGAGGGATTTAGTGGAGACATAACTTTTGGGACTAAGTGTTCTAAGGTTTTTCTCTCTCTATCAGTCTGTGGGTTTCTGTATTTATTACCTTGTACCACAGGAGGAAGCATCTCTGATGATGGCTGAGGAAGGTACTAATCTATGAGTTTAGCAGAATGCTGATAGGAGTATTATATGGGCGATCTCTCTGTCCCTATATTCCCTTGCTCTTTACCTAATCTTTTTGGTGATATTGATTATAACTTAATTATTAAAGACGTAACAACTAGTATCCACAAATAAAAAAATACATACCATATTTATCTTTCTGGGTCTAGGTTACCTCACTCAGCATGTTTTATTTTCTAGCTCCATCCATTTACCTGGGAATTTTTAACAGATGAGTTATATAGTTCATAGTGTAAGTGGACCACATCTTCTTTATCTATTGATAGATATAATCTAGGATTTTTTTCTAATTTTTGGCTATTATAAATAATGGATACAATTGATCAAGTGTTTCTGTAAATGTTTATATTCTAGTTAATAATCATTAAGAGATTTAGATAAGACTATACACTCCTTTAAAAAACATTTTTGAATGATTAACAAAAATCCAGAGACAGATATTATGGTTCAAGTTGAAGATCAGATAAGCAAATCAGCCAAGCCACTAGAGAGTTCTTACCTCTACCAAGGCTCAGACAAACAAAGGGGCCATCCTGTCCTCAGAGTGACTGTAGACTACAATGTTCTCTACCAAACCTCAGACTGTAGTGAGCGCTTGTCTCCTTCTGCCTTATATACCTCTCTTCGCCCAGCCATACCACTCCTGTCTCTGCCTCCCTAGTACTGGGATTAAAAGTATGTGACTCCGTAGTGCTGGGAACACCGCTGTGTGAGTTCTATTTCTGTAGTAGCAGGAAGTGAAGGCTGTGTCCTGCCCGGCTAGCTTACACCTGAAATCATCACACAAAAAACTGTATTAATTAAATTACTGCCTGGCCCATTAGTTCTAACCTCTTATTGGCTTATTCTCACATCTTGATTAGCCCATTTCTATTAAATCTGTGTATCACCAAATGACTGTGGCTTCCCAGCAAGATTCTAACCTACATCGTGTCAGGCAGGAGATTCCTGGAGTCTATCTGTCTCTGCTTTCTTTCTCCCAGCATTCTCTTCTGTCTACTCCACCTACCTAAGTCTGCTCTATCAAAAGGCCAAGGCAGTTTCTTTATTCAACCAATGAAAGTAGCATATAGACAGAAGAACCTCCTACACCATATTTCCCTTTTCAGACAGATTCAATCCCCTATAGCCCAGGGTGGCCTTGATTCCTGGATTTCAAGGTGTAAGCCACAACTTAGTAGCTTCTAGTGTAGTTCTGCATTCTGTTCTCCAAGCAAACTTTATTTTCATTGTGCATGCTAAAGTGTTTTCACTTTTTAAAAGTTTATCTAACAACTAAATTATTTATGAATGTATCTTCATTCATCAGTCAGATTATTTTCTTAGAATACTTTGCTAGAGATTGGAAATCAGAGTATTTGAAGAATTTTAGGAAACAAAGAAACCTGCCTACTTAAAAATATTTTAATATTTGAATAAGTACAAATAAGTATCAAAATACTTTTTGATAGCAATGGAAGTCTTTGTTTACATCTTTATACAGAGAAATAATTGAAGAAAATCATGTAGTATCTTACATGCTTATAAATAAAATAATCCCTCTCTTACCAAGTTACTTTCTAGAAAAATTTATGCCGTACCTCTTATGTCCCTTAATTACAGGTTAGTGAAATATTTAGGCAGACATAGAAATCATGTAGAACATAAGAATATGAAAAACTGCTGATACATAAATGTGCTGTGCTCAGAAAGTAAATCCTAGATGTGCTTTTTGTGATTTAGAACATAACTGTCCAAATGAGGCACTAATGACAGTGCATTCCCAGACTACATCCCAAATGTTTTTCAAGGCCAAAATGTATCAGAAATTCATGACTTAACTATTTTTCCTGGTCTAGTACTGAATGTAGTTGCCCACAGTGTGAAGACTATAATATTCTTATCTCTCTTAATCCTCAATACTGCTACTAGACCCTTGGGAAAGTTGACTACAAAAAAAAGTCTATCACATGATTATTTGAAATTTGGAGTGGGAGAATTAGGAGACGCCAGAAAAAAAGAAATAAAAACAAAAGAAGGGTTTAAGAGAGAAATTATTTATCTCATAACTTTTTAAAATTCTGAAAACAATGGAACGAAAACAATGCATTCTATAGCTCAGTGACTTCTCCTTTCTGAGAACACATTTTGATATATTTTACATTCCCTCAAAATAAGAGAACATAAAATCAAATGAAGGTGAATAAAAGTAAAAGCAAGTGAGAGAAATGAGGAAACAGTATACAAGATACTATAAATAAATTTATCAGCAATTGTTTTTACCTTCAAGGATTGAGCCCAAGGCCTCAGACATGCTTGTCAAATGTTGTTGACATACTCTGACCTTGGTTTTTGAGGTTTACAAAGTAGCTTAGGCTGCTCTTGAACTCAATGCTTAGCCAAGATTAGTGTCAAACACCCACTATCCATCTGTCCACCTACTGGGACTGCAGACATGTTCCACTATGCCTAGCTTGATCATATTTTTTAAATAATGCAGGTACTTCTTTTGTTAACAGATAAACATCATCAACTTGCAAAACAGCTAACAAAATAAACCTGACTGCCAGAAAAATAGAGAGATATAGGTGTTGACTTGCACAAATCTGAAGATGAAATCTTTGTTGCAGTACACTCAGAAATGGATAAGGAACAAGTACAAGAGGCCAGGAAGTAGTAAGGTGAAATATATTCAAAGCAGAGGAAGTTTTCACAGCAAAATTAGCATGTTTGATCCGATTTCTTTTCATAACTTATTTACTAAAAGATTGCAGAATGCATGTTTCCTGTTTGCTTGATGTTTGTTTTTTTGTTTAAGTTGTTTTTGGTTTCCCCAATGACTTAGAACACTTACAAATTAGAAAATAGTCAATAGCAATAAACAAAACATGTTTTTAAAAAGTTATAATGTTTTGCAGATTAGAAATGACCTTTTTCACTGGAACATACCCAATTCAGGAAGAAGCAACTAGCAGTAATTTTAGAAATGACTTGCTTATGTAAACTGAAATCCAAATTTCCAAATTTCCAAATCCACACTTCCAAATCACTCTGTGATGTACAATAAGACATAATAGAACTGTGAAATATTGAAGAATGAGAATGGAAATAATAGCGAACATTGAAGGACAGAGCTAGAGTGATCACTCATGGGAAATATACCAAATGTCAAAGGTTTATGTAAGAAAAAGTATTATCTGAGCCAATAATATGGCTCAGTAGGTAAAATTCTTGACTCCTTAGCCATCTGATGCCAGAATTCAGTCCTGATGATCTGAGTTCCATCACGAGAGGAAGCAGAGAACTCATTCCCAAAACAAATTCTCTCAGCTTCAATGTGTTCCAGGGAGCACAGTATTATACACAATAGAAATAAATAAGAATAAATAAAAGCCATAAATAGCTGTAAATTAACAAGTCAAATATTTTTAAAGCTTAAAAGCACAATCAGAGATGGAAGGAATGAAGCAATGAAGATGAAAGTAGAGACTAGATACAAAATAAGGATGCAGATAAATTATATTATTCAAAAATATAAAATAGCATACTTGGGGGCATTAGTCAAAAAGAGAAGTTATAAGGACTGCTGCTGAGAGATGGAGTGAGTGGCCTGCAAGATGAAGTTCACCTGAAATTTAATGTGCAGTCTTCAAAATGTCTCAAAAGCATCCAATTGACTGGCAAGAAGAAATTTTCCATAAAGTAATAAAAGAATGTCTTTTAGACAACTGCACAGTCAACACCATGTCTCCTCTAAACTTTGTGAATACTAGTGAAAGACTGAGTAAGAAAGGGGTCGCTGCTTTCCACGTGGTGAACTCTTGAGCAGGCAGGAAAGATGGGGAGTGAGAGCCAAGCTGAAAGGCTCAGCGTCAGAACGCTGAGCCACAGTTACTGTGACTTGTCGAGGAGAGGGCTGAATGTATAGCAATCATACCTGCAGGTAAATCGCCAGAGTTGATGAGAGTTTGCTAGACTGTGCAATACAACAGTTGGTCGCACTTTTCTGAAAAAAAAAAAAAAAGATTTGAAGGAGCAGCATTGTACAAAAGCATGAAAATAGTTAACATATTCTAACATGTCTAACAGGCAATAAAGACTCCGTACAGAATTAATGTTCGGTATACACATATTAAAATACTGGTGTTGTCTTCACTCGGCATTTGTTCACTGCTGCATTGAATTCAGGTCGCCGGGCTTGCTTACGTGGCAAGTGCTCTTACCTGCTGAGCTGTCTCGTCAACATAGCTGTTACGTTTGCCTTACATAAAAACCTTAGAGAATCAGAGTCTTCCCCTGCTTGAATACTCCTGTTCTACCCTTCAATTCTTACTACGGTTTCCATTAGTATTATTTCACATTTTGAGGTTCCAATGTGCTTTTCTTCACAGCACAGAGTAACTGAGAAGTGTGATTCTTGCAGCACAGAAGTCTCCAGAACATATTGTATCAACCAGTTTCTCACTGCCAACATTACTGGAGAAAATCAACACAGAAGAGGAAAGAGGTATTTTTCCCGTCAGGGACCCACAGGTTGAGCCCGTGATCATTTGTTTCATTTGATCCTGGACCTGGGTGAGGCAGAACATTGTGGCAGGGAGCATGTCGTGAGGAGGGAGAAAGGAAAGGAAAAGGTGGAGCAGAGGCAAAGAGAACAAAACTGTAATCTCCAAGGACGTGACCTTTCTTATGGGTCTCATATCTTAAGTTTCCACTACTCCTCAATAGCCCATCAAATGAAGAGCCAGTCAATCAGTTCGCATACTGATGAGTTCATAGCATCATGAGCCAGTCGTTCCACTAAAGCCTACCTCTGAACACTGTATTCTTCAGGAGCTTCAACACATGATGCTCTTGGAACATTTCTGGCCTAAGCCATAACAAAAGGATAGGCACAATAAACAGTTAATGAATAAATGAAAACGAAAAATAAACTATCCAAGTCCCAAGTCATTTGGAGGTAGAGTAAGGAGGCTCATGGGTTGAAGGTCATCTTCTGCTACAGAATGAGTTCAAGACCAGCTTGAACTATATAAACAAGATAGACTACTTTTTTCCCCCTGGAGTTCTGCTTTACCTTATCTATATTTTATAGAACTTAACAAGACAATGCTAAACTGTGTTCAAGGAATATAATAAAATGCAAGTTACTTTGGAAGACAACGAAGGAAAAACCACTTGATGGAGGATCTGTTTTCCATGGCAGTTGTATCATTTGTCTTGCTCTCAGCAGAACACGAAGGCTGTGATTTTCCCTGTTATCACTGGCTGCTATACTAGTAGATGTGAAATAGTGCGTCATTGCAATTTTGGACTTAATTTCCTCAATCATCAATCTTAACGTACACTTTCAAGTGACTGCTGGTTATATCTGAAAAAGTCCTTGTTAAATTTATTGGCTTGTTTATTAATGTGGCTTTTCTTTCTTTCACAATGATATACTTTATACAGAGTGGATCGGACTCGGAGACAGGACTTACAAATATTTTCTCCCCAGTCTCTGGACTGCCATCCGCTCTCTAGGTCAAGATCTTCATATGCATCGTGGCTAAGTTCATGCTGGGGATGACTAACTGGTCTACTTCCTTTAGTTGTTTGTGCTCTTTAGTGTCGTGACTAAATTGTGACTAGATTGTGAAATCTAGTCATGAAGGTTTACTTTTGCTTTCATTAAAAATGTCCGTAGCTCTCTTGAAGTGTTTGGCGCATTTGGATTTGCATCTCACTTCTAGCAAAACTTATTCTTTTCCACATGAAAATCAAGCCGTCCCTGTCCGAGTTAAAGATGGGATTAGCTTGATTTCCTCAATGAATGATCTTGATACCATTGTCAAACATCAGATAACCCTGGGTATTTGGTTGACTTACCCATTCTCGCTTATTTATATGGTTTATATGATCAGATTTAGAATAATGCGAGACTGCTTTATTGTTGCCATTGTGCCATTAATTTCCAAGAGTGTGATTCCCTCAGGGGAACTTCTGATCCTTCTGCCTTGGTGTCTGGATTGCTGGGATTACAGGTATATGTAATCCTATGTACCATATGTAGTTTATATCATGCTGGGAGTTGAACCTAGGCCTTCTTATAAGTCAGTATCCTACCAACTGAGCTATATCTCAAAACCCAGGCCTTTGGTTTTTGGGAAAAAAAAGTGTTATTTGATGTATACATTAAGCCAGTAGTGCCATTTTAGCAGTATTAAATCCAATTTCTAAACATGGAAAGTCTTTCCATTTATTTAAGTGTTTTAAAAATTCTTCTGGTGATAGGTTTATAGTTTTAGTGTAGAAGATTCCTAGCACTTTTGTAAAATTTGTTTGAACATTTTATTTTTTGTGGTTCCATTTATTTCTGCGCTTCCTTTGTAGACTACTCATTAATGATATATGGAAATGTAATCGATATCTGAATAGGAAAATTCTTTCTAAATTCATTACTTTAATTGTTGTAGTATGGATTCCATAATAGCATTTTACATATTTCTTAGATTATTTTGTCTGAGGAGAAAGGCAGTTTTACTTCTGTCCCAATGTGTTGACCATCTAGATAGATGGTCATCTAGGTAGATATGTATTTATCTACCCAAATGCTTATTTTTGTTGTTCTATTACAACTCTGATGGGGTTGCAAAATGGATGTTCATGGCAGACTGACTAGTTTTATAAAAAGATGTTGGAATTTTGAAGTGTATTCTGTGGATCAGTTGAGGTGATCATGTGGATTTCTTGTGAATGCTTTCCCTTTCTTTAGTGGGACTTAATATGTTGCATTTTCTGTGTTGAATTCATGTGCATTCCCGGAGTAAATCTTACTTGGCCAATGGTTTATTTCTCATTTGGTGAGGGCGTGTAATCTTTTCACCATGTCGCTACGTTCTCTTTGCTACTTTATTCCACAGGACCCTGTTCATACAGGGTCATAAAGGCTATTGTCCAGCTCCCTTAGGCTATCTTTGTCTGGTATTTTATCAGACTGACCTCTAAGAATGGATTACAGTGTTCCTTTCTTCTTTTCATTTTTGAAAGTATTTGAAAGAAACTGAAATAGAATCTTGGTTAAATCAATAAGTATAGCTCTTAAAGTTGAAAATTTAAATCCAGTCTGGATAAATCGATTAAGCTGAATTTTTGTATTTACTATGACAAATGGCCACTATTATAAAACTAAAGAAACAACAAATTATGTTGGTGGAGGAGACTAAATCACAAATGTCAAGAAGTGTGGGGAAGGATCCATAGAAACCTTGCAATGATCCAAATACTGGAATTAATAGATAAGTGTATGGTAACATTCATAACTGACAACTAAAGAAGTCAAATGAGGACTTGGGGTGGGAGAGATATGACTTAATATATTACATAAAAATATAAGTAGAGAGGAAAGAAATAAAATAAAAGGGATCTATATGATTAGTGAGGAGGAATGTGGTGAAAGAGAGCTGAGCTGGAGATTGTCAAATGAGTCCAGTTATTTATAAATAAATTACAAAACATACAGAGAAACCGTGTCTTGATTTAACTGTAAGTCTTAGATTAGTATCTAACATTTTTAAAAAAATCTAATGTATATGTAAAATGCCTATCATAATATATATAATTTGAAAGATGAAAAAAACAAACAAGGGGAATAAAAATGCCATATATGTAGGGATCATGGATATATTTTTATATTGCTTTCATTAGAATTTGAGCAAAAGGTATGGGAAACACATCTCACAGAAACGAAATTAAGCATACTCAATAAGCATATGGAAGTTACTGCCAATTTTCTCAAAAAGCAGAATACAGGTTAACAATTCAAATGTGTATGATTGGTATTCACTAAGTAACATGAGTTGTCATTTTCTTTTCTAATCCAAGTAAATACCCACATCAATGCCTAAGTTGTTGTTACCTTGGTCTTTTACAAAGAGGAAATTATGTAAATTTCAGGACCACAGAACCTAATGCCAGCCCTTTAACTTGTGTGTGCTCAAGAGAGACTTGTACAGATGAAAAACAAGGGGCGCTAGAAAAAGTAATGTCCATTGCAGCTTTGTATATGTACAAAATATTCAAAATTAGAGCAACACCCCAAAATAGGAAGAAACTGGGAGGAGTTGAGACAGGGGAAATACATGATCAAAATACATTGAATGGAAACATTTTAAATAAAAATAAACTATATGTGTGTGTGTATGTGTGTATGTGTGTATGTGTGTATGAATGTATAGCGCATGAGTCAGCTATAGAAAGTAGAATTCAAAGTCTTTTCCTTTTATTTTATTAAAAGTTTATCGGTGTGTGGTGTGCATGTGTCTCTACATGCTTGAGGAGGTACATGAGAGTCTGGAGGCCATCACTTTCTGACCTTACATTTGAGACAGCGTCTGTCACTGAACACAGAGCTTGCTATTTTGACTAGGATGCTGACTGTCAGCATTTTTCTGTCTCCATACTAAGCAGGGGGTCTGAAAATATGAGCTGGTTCTGTACCTGGATCTATGTCATTGTTAGAACAAATTCAGATCCTCAAGTTTACATTCTCAATACTTTACCGACTGAATCATCTAGCTCCTTTAAATCTAACTGTCTTGGGTTTTGTTCTTTTGTTCTTTACATTCTCTCTCTCTCTCTCTCTCTCTCTCTCTCTCTCTCCCTCCCTCCCTCTCTCTCTCTCTCTCTCTCTCTCTCTCTCTGTGTGTGTGTGTGTGTGTGTGTGTGTGTGTGTGCATGCACATGTGTTCGTGTGTGTATTTGCAGTGGATGGCAAAGAACAACTTACATAACCAGGTTCTTTTTTTTTTTTTTTTTTTTTTTTTACCATGTGGGTTCTTTTGCCATGTAGTTTCTGAGGATGAAATTTGAGTCATCAGTATTGGAGAGGTGAAACTTTCACCTTCTGAGTGAATCATCTTACTGGCCTTTAAATCCTACAATTAAATGAAAAAATATGTTGGGGTGTGTGTGTGTGTGTGTGTGTGTGTGTGTGTGTGTGTATGTGTGTGTGTGTACCAGCAATGGATGTCAGAGGACAGCTTACAGAACCGGGTTTTTTCCTTTTTACCATGTGGATTCTGAGGATCAAACTCAAGTCATCAGTGTTGGAGGCATGCAACTTTAATCTGCTAAGTGAGCCATCTTACTGGCCTTTAAACCCTACAATTAAACTAAAAAATATGTTGATGTTGGTGTTGCTGTTGTGTGTGTGTGTGTGAATCTTTATACGTAGGGCATAATTCTATTTATAAAATCTTCAAAAACAGGTCCACCTAGAAATGACATTTTTAGATATACATATATACAGATGTGGTAAAACTGAATAATAGCTAATCTATAATAAGTACAAAATACAGAATAGTAGTTCACCTGCTGCTGTAGGCTGGAAGGAAAAAATGAGGGCAAAGATGACATTTAATATTTGACCTTTGAATATGCAAGGTAGACTTACAACTAGCTTTAGCATTCTTTATTCTATTCATATTGTTTCATACTGAAATTTCCAAGACTTCCTAGGTCCACAGCCACTACTCAGTTGGAACCTCATTCATTAAGAGAGTGGCTAATAAAAGATCCCTGTCCTTGCTTGAATTTTCCAATAAAGGGGTAATTGTGCTAATACAAGTTTACTGTTTATTATTGCACAAATTTCCTAAGTTGTTAGGTATTTCTGGAGTCTCCAAGAGGAAAACACTGGCAGTCCTTGACATAGTCACAGTTATTTTGGTGCATCTCAAATGTTTATTAACCTTGTCAAGTCTATGCGGTTGAAATGGGAAAGATGGAACATTTGCCAGCTGTTGATCTCTGGAAAGTTATTAAATATTTCTGGGTCAGTTGTTGCAAAAATGTTTGTTATTTCTACTCTTGGTCTCCTTATCCCTCAATCTATTCCCCAGCTCTACTTGACACTGTTGTGAGATATACATACAGAATATAGCTCAACCATGATCCAGGAGATGTTGTTATCACAAGATACATACACAGCATCCAACAACACCCTGGAATGAAAGTATGTGTTAAGGAAGCCGAGACATCAATCATCCATGAATCTGTCACCTGCAGAATGTCTTCAATATCCCAAAGTCTTGAAATGGGAGCACATCTTGATCTAAAAGAAATTTGTTTTCTCTTTACTACTTTCTTACATTAGAAGAAATGAAACCAAGATTCATATAAACAAGATGGAAACACAGAGAGTCCAACACTTTCCAAAAGCAATCCAGAATGAACCAGATCTTCCTTGCATTTTTGAATCTGACCACGAACCACAGGACAATCAAATCATACGGTACAGGCCTTCATTGTCTGTTATCCTTTATCCACAAATAATATCATTAAGTCATTTTAGTTTGTTGAGAACACAGACTCTTGTCTTGTCTGAGATCTGGCCCTCTACAGCTTTGTATAAGTCAATTACTCTGTATAGTCATACTTTTTACATGACTTGAATACAGCAGTTGAGCTATCATTCTCTATGTTCAGTTGAACAGAAATCTTTCCCTTGATTTCTAATATTGTTCTTGCTTTATTAGCAAAGTCAGTTTTCTGTAGCATTTTCCTTGAATGACAAAGTATTCAAAAAATAAATGCTTCCTTTCTCAGGCTGTTGCTAGCATTAGCTCAAAATACTTTTATTCTGTCTTTGAGATATATCCACCTAAATATTTTGTTCACCAACCTCAGCAGCCTGACACAATATATTACTTTTTTGAATCACTGTTCTTCTTTTCATTCCCAGCATTTTCCTACCCTGTCTTTAAGAAAAGGCTTTTGTGAAGCCACATTGAATACTACTCGCTCTTTATTTTCCTTTTTCTGGAAATTGTAAAGTACTGTGATTCCGTTATAGGGCTCCAACTCTGAAGCAGACTAGTTCTGTCTGACTTCATTTTCTTGCCATTTCTTTCCAATTCATGGTCTCCTATCTTGAACACCATGAGTGTTCACTCAGAAAATCCATGACTTAATTTTTTTTTCATTTAATCCTGACACTGAGAGTTTATTTATCTGTTACTCAACTGGCTGTAAAATCATTGGTGGTCTTGAGCATATACCCAAAGGACACTTCATCTTAGCACAATGAACATGAATCAACTATGTACATTGTTGTGCTATTCATAATGGCCAGATACTGGAAACAATCTAAATGTCCCTCAACAGAGAAATAGATAAAGAAAATGTGGTACATTTACACAATGAAATATAATGTGACCAGTAAAATGGAAAAATCATGAAAGTCACAGTTAAGTGGATGGAATTAAACAAAATAATCCACCTGAGCAAGGTAACCCCGATCCAGAAACGCAAATAGAATATATGTTCACTTCCAGGCATATATTAGGTGGTAAGTCAGTGATAAACAACCTAAAATTCATAGAAACACAGAGGTTAGATATGGGGACAGATTGATCTCCTTAGTAATGATAAATAGAATAGATACTCTGGATAGATGGGGACGGGTACTGGATTGGGAGGATCAAGAGGAAAAGAGGGAGGAAACGGGGAAGAGGGAGGGACAGTTAAAATTGAGGGCCATTTGTGGGGGTAGCTGGGAAACCTAATACAGCAGAAGCTTTCTAAAATATATACAAATATGAAGGTGATCTAGACGAAATTGCCAAATAATGGGGGATCCAGAGCACCAACTTTATATCTCTTGGCACCAAACGAAGCTTCCCGCACAATGATTAGGTTATATCTAATCAAGTTGTTGGGCAAAGGGGTCCATTGGGAACCTCAAACAAACCAGGATGATGCCAAAACAAGAGGTTGTTCTCCAGAACCTGACAGCAAGACCCTATTGCTGAAGACAACACCTAAGCAACTTATTGAACATAGGGAAGTTGAGAAATGGTGCCTGCGTGGAGCCTTCACCCCCACATTCTATCCTCATTTGTGCAGGAAAGTATCCTGCACACCACCAGAGGAGGAATGAAGCCTAGCTACAAAGGCTTTCAACTACATTGGTGTCCTGCCTTCAAGACAAAGGTGACACAAAACTTGGAGGAGAAACCAGTCAATATCAGATTTGACTTGAGGCCTATTGCATAAAATGAAACCTTTAGGTGACACTGCTTGGGTAACCAAGAACCTGATACTATGCTGCCCCGGGTCCTAGAGTAAAACTAAATGCTACTGTTCTAGGGAAATAAATAAAGTAGTGATGAAATGACTCTTAATGACATTCTGCTGTACTCATCCATCAGTGCCTTGCTCAGCCATCATTAGAGAAGCTTCCCCCTGCAGCAGATGGAAACAGACACAGATGCCCACAGTTAGACATCATACAGATAGTGAGAGCCCTTGGAACATTCAGCCCTAAATAGAATGTCTCCATCAAATCCCTCCCTTCAGCGTTAAGGAAACCCAGTGGAAGAGGAAACAGCAAGGTTGTAAGAGCTATAGCAGATGGAGATCATCAAGAAAGCAGGACCCTCTAAATCTAAACCAAAAGAATCAAAGCGCAGATGAACCCACAGAGACTGAAGAAGCATGCAAAGGGAGCTTTCCAGGTCTGCACCAGATGAGGTTGTAGTGCTGAGAGAAGTGGATGCATACCCCTATCCCTAACTCAGAATCTATCTTGCCAATAAAAATGTGATTTTCTCCAACACAGCCACACTGGAGACACACACTACTCTTAAGATTAGGTCAAATATCTAGTAGTAGATGGCCAAGAGAAAACGAACTCAATCATGTCTTTGGAGGTTTCATGTCTCAAAATGTCACATTAAGACTTTATTTTGTTTTTTTAAGAAGTATATCTTCATATATATTTACCCTATAGGTTCTTTGCTTATATGGCTTCCAGTTTTTATAGGCTTCTAAGTATACAAAGCAGTTGGTCTCTGTATCGATACCTGTTTCGTGTGCCTTTCCTTGTGCTTTTCCATTGCTGTTTGTCTACTTCAATGTGCTTCTGTTTTATGTTGGTATGTCACATTTTATTTTATTATTATCCCTTAGAAGCCTAAAGAGATTGAGGTAGCATGCAAAGGGCCTGCCAGGGTCTTCACCAGGTCCTCTCTGCATATATATTTGCATACATATTATGGCTTCCACTTTAATGTTTTTATTGAATTCATGAGTGTGTGAACTAGTCAGTCTTTGATTCTTGTGTCTTTTCTTGGGCTCTTTTCCTTCTGTTATTTGTTTGTTTGCTTGCTTGTTGTCTTGTCCAACTCTGATATCCTGGGGTTTTTTGTCTTACAATATTTTATTTTATTATTATCTCTTAGAAGCGTGTTTTTTTTCTAATGAGAGACAGAAAGGAGGTGGATCTAGATGGGAGGGGAGAGGAGGAGGAACTGGGAGGTGTAGAGTGAGAGGAAACTATAATCAAAGTGTATTATGTGAGAAAAAATTCTATTTTCAATACAAGAAAAAATGAAACATCAGTGGTGATCCTAGGCCAAATGAACTTGAAAGAGAAAGGTAGAAGAGAAATCAAAATAAATGGCTACTGTTGTCTTTAAAAGTATTTTCCAGGTAAAATAGTGGTCATCATTATTTTGCTATTAGAATAGAATGTTCCTTAGTTTTAAAGACTAATTCCAACTAAATTCAACAACAACAAATGATGAAGCTTATCATCTCCACGAACTTAGCTAGAATTCATCTCCTGGATGGCTACATCCTTAAGAACAACACAAGGAATGACAGGAGACGGTTGCTATTTCCTTATAATCAAGTTGGACTTTTTCTTTCTTTCTTTGGGTTGCTCGGTCTTTCTCTATAATTTATGTGTATGTGTGTACCCATTTATCTGTTTGCACACCATAAACAAGCAGGTACCCATGGTGTCCATAAGGGTGTCAAATCTCCTGGAACTAGAGTTGCAGACAGTGGTGAACAACCTAACTTTGATGCTAGGACCCGAACCTCTCTCCTCTACAAGAGCTGTACAGCTCTTCACAGCCAAGCCAACTCCTCAGTCCCCAATTAGTGAGTTTTTGCAGTTTTTCATATTTAGGCAAAGAGTCTGTGTCAATATTGGCTTAAATAGATGAAAGGTAGTAGAAAAATGCGCCCTCTCCGCAACCTGGGGGAAAAGAAAAGAAAATGCAGTAGCAGCAATGAGAGTAATATAATGATAAAGTAATTAAAATGGTTAGTAGCCCTCATTACCTTGTGATGTGGTGGGAATTAGCACCTTCTGTGCTGTGTTTTCTTATTCTTTACAAAAACCCTCGAGGTATATGTTATATATTATGTACACATGAGAAACGAGAAACTTAAGGCTTGGAGAGGTTTTGCAAATCTTTCAAGGCTACACGGCCAATTAGTTGTAAGGCTGGGGTTCTACTAAATTCTCATGCCGGAAAAAAAAGTGCTTAGTCAATTCTGTCTTAAAAAGAAAAACTGAGGAGGAGGAGGGGCAGTATCTTAAGAAGCAATTGCAGAAAATGACGTTAAAAGAACAGGCTATGAATCTACATAAAGGATGACAAAATTTAAGAAGTTGGCCATTTTTCATTTTTCACAGCTCTGGGTAATGATCTTTTTGGAAGATTACTGGCTTAACAATTAAGGATGTAAGGTTTAATGATATGTGAAAGTCCTGATGAACTGGAAATGTATGTGCTATTGACCAATTGGCTATCACAGCTATTGACCAATTGGCTATCACAGCCTTTCCACCAAAATGCAAATTGTATTAATAGCTCTCTCATGCAAGCGTCTTCTGTGGTCCACAGAAAACCTTGGCCGGGTTTGTGCTTAGGAATTTCTAGTTGCTAAATTCCATAGTTCCCTCTCTTGTCACAAGATACACCTCTCTACTCTGTGCCTTGGTCGAATTTAGTTTTTATTCTGATCTCGTAGCCTAAAATAGATGGCAAAGAAATCATTAAAATAGGAAAAACAGAAGAGTTCAATGAGAAAAAAAATTTTGGCAGTGAGACACGGGTCATAGTAAAAAATACATAGATATGGATATAGAGAGATAGATTATATATATGTATATATGTAGAGAGATACCTATGTGAATATATATAAACAAAGCCCTACGTGCATATACATATATATGTATTATTTTGTGGGGCTTTGTTTATGCCCAGAAGAAGCAAAACATTCAAAGAGGAAAGAGTGCCAAAAATAACAAGTAATTAAGAAAAGAACCAACACTATATAAACTCATGGAAGGAGTTGTATTGATGGTAAAGGAGATAGACATGCTAAATTTAAAAGTACCTGTAAACAAGCTAATGAAACTGAACAGAATGAGACAAGTTTGTTGAACCTACCATTCTTTTTTTTTTTTTTAACAAAGAACAGTCTGATACAAAGACAGAAAACGATTCACAAGGTCTGCAACGGAAACATATCTTAGGATTAAGGAGATAGTAAATGGGTAAAGTGTGTGGCTAGCAAGCTTGGCTACCTGAGTTCAATCCCCTGCAACCAAGTAAAAGCCAAGGTGATGGTGTGCATTAATAATTGTAGCACCAGCGAGGTAGAGAAAGAAAATTCCTGAGCTAGCCAGTGTAAATCATGAGTTCCAAACAAAAGAGAGATCCTGTCTCCAAAGAAGGTTGGTGGTATTCCTGAGGGCAATATGTATTCCTGAAGATGATAACCAAGTCATAGGCTGGCCTCCACAAGCCTGTGTACTGGTATGCATACATGTGCTTACACAGAAAACAGACACAGACATACATGCTCCACACTCATACTTCAAAAAATACGATGTATTACCAACCAGTAGGGCCAGGCAAGGTCTTCAGTGAATTCCCCAATGTTGACAGGAATAGGCAAATAGAAGGAAAACTAAAAAAAGTCCTCAAAGGAGAAACAAACAAAATACTTTATATCCATAATATACAAAATTTTATTCATATTGATGAGTTAAAGTGTCATTAATTCTAAAATTAAGTACAGTGAAATATGTCCAAAGTCTATTTCTTACTGTAGGCAGGAGCCTCCTTCAAGAAACAATGCGATAAAAAAAACCTGACATATTCATGCCCTCTAGAATGGTACCCACTGAAGGACACTGTTGCAAATAATATGAGGTGAATAAAAAAATTAATGAACTAAAATAATATAGAATCAGGATCTAGAACAGAAACTCAAAATATGCGTTCCTATGCTGTTCGTTAATATGTTCTTCTTTTCTTGGCATGTTGCTGTTGGTAACTAGGAAAAGCATGTAGTTTTATGCAGCTTTTAACCAGAGAACCTAAAGAGAGAGATGGGAATATTTTAGAATAAAATGTTCTATTTGTTGTATATTATAATAGTATTGTCAGCTACACATCGTTATTGGAGAACACAGGTAAGATTCTACATCCTGTTGCACGGTCCCTATTCCTTGCTCCACCTCTGCTGTCCCTCCTCTCCTATATCAAACATTTAAACTCAACTTTAAATGTTTATTACCTCCTCTTTTCATCTATTAATCTATTATTATAAATAAGGCTTAGGGACTGTTTTGGAAAGTAGAAGGTAGATATTTACATAAAGTTACAATCTGAAGGTGTTTCTTAGTTTGCCTCTTTCTAAATTCTTAATAATGCAAGCAGAGCACCAAACACAGACATTTGTGTCCCAGAAGGATATACTTATATGATTGTCTCCTTTTCCCGTATATTTAGAATAACGTTCTTAATCTTAAACATTATATAAATAGAGATTTAATTAAAAACCTGAAGAAATGTGTTACCGTTAATTGAATTCTTGCTACATTTACCTTCGCACACCAGTGTTAATAAAACTCCAGTTCAAAGTGGATGAGTTTGGGGAATTGGGATAGCTATTTATTTCCTTACCTGAGATGCCAAGATCACCCTGCCGGGGAAAATAAAGAGCCCAATTAGGTGAGTTCTCATTTGTGGCTATTGATCAACTTTACACAAACTGCTGAGATTTCTAAGCAAAGCAAGAGGTTCAGAGAGCACCGAGCAAGGTCAAGTGAGTGAGAAAGGAAACATCCCTTTTAGCATCATGAAGCCTTTCACCTGTGGAGCAAGGCTCCACCCTGGGCTAGCCAGCCCGCCCGCCCTTCCCTTCAAGCCTCTGAACCTCTCTGTTTGGCATCTCTCGGTAATACCACGCTATAAATTGCCAGAGAGCTTAGAGACAATCAGGTCACCGCTGTTCCCACAGGGGAAAAGCTTCTTATTTCCGAGCAGAAGCGTTCAGCTAGGGAGCGAGGAAGGAGGGAGAAAGCCCTTTAGTTCTCACGGCGCAGGGAATGGGTGGAAAGACAAGCGGACGGGGGCGATCACAAATACAAGAAGATAGGCAAAGCATGCCTAACAGGGTTGCACTTGACCCAAGTCTCCAAACTTATTGGTTGCTTCATGGAAACTCCCCGGGCGCTCCACAGCCTGCCAGCCGCAGCTGGGTGGAGCCGAGCTCCTCCGCCCCACCTATGGGACGGATCTTGCTTACATCTCTGGTCCACCACACCCTTCCAGGACGGTCTCGAGGCTTCTAGCAGCACTGACATTATCCGAGGCTGGCTTTCCACCCCAGCCCAGTCGGAATGATGGGCCTGCTCCCTCAAAGCAGGGAAGACCACCTCTGTCTCAGTTGGTCCTGCTTCCTCAACTCCGCCGGGTCAAATGACCAAAGACAAACTTCTGCCTCTACCCGTCCCAGGTCCCACCTTTTCAATCTAGAACTCACACATCGAAAACTCCTACGGTGCTGTGGCAGTCTGGGCATGCTCAGTATCAAGGCAGGTTTTGATTGAAAGTTAAAAAAAAAAAAAAAGCTTTGTATTATGCTTGCTTCTTATACAGTGCTTATGGCTTACTGAACAGGTTGTGGACATTCCCGAGTCTGCCCACGGGGTTTAGGAAATAGTTTTTGGTGTTTCTCCTTGGGATCTGGTCCTCTCTTAGTTCACCCCACCCCGCCACCCTCCTAAACCCCTCTCTTCAGGTCCCTGTCCGCTGTGGGGATGGAGAGACACTAAGAGAACTGGGCTGGGCTCCGTTGCCTGAGAGGATCCACCTATTATTAGTGTTCTCTGATTGGCTCCTCTGAGCAGCGTACCTTGGTGGGAACCAATCAACAGCTGGGGCTGAGAGATGATGGGCGGCCGCCTCCTCACTGGAGGGATTCCTGGAGAAGCTAGCTGCAGTGTGGGGATGCTCTGACCGAGTTCAGCCCCCAGTGTCTTTCCTCCTCCTCCTCCTGCAGCGGCCGCATCCGCAGTTTGCAGTCGGCAACTTGAGGCTGTACCCGGGGCAAGCCCCCAGGGTCCTGCCTATCCGACAGGGGGCTCAGCACCCCAAGGGGTGTGTGCAGGGTGGGGGCGGCCAGCTGGGACCAGCTGGTGGCCCTAGAAAACCTCCCCCACACCCACACCCACACACCCCTTTTGTGTTGCAGGCTGCCCCTCTGAGAGCGGAGGCAGCGAGAGTACTCGTGTGCCTCGCACCGGTCCGCGGTGAGAGCAGTGGGGACCAAGACCCGCACCACCTCCCGGTCCTCGCTCCAGGTAAGGCAGCCCGACTGGCAGCGTGGCCACCTCGGTAATACCTCTAAGCTTGAATCTGTCGAAAAGACCTAGGTACACTTGGGTTGTGGCGGTGGGAGACCTAGGGAGGGGATCCCCCGGTAAGCCTATTGTGAGAAATGCAAGACCACAAGTGCATCTCCGGGAAAAGCACTTTGCACAGGGCTGGTGATTCAGAACCAGGAGTTGGTGTTGGGCATCCCCCATCTTCTTGTTTCTTCCATTCTCTCCTCTGTCCTCCAACCCCCAGCTCCCCCTCCTCCCCTTCCTCCCATTCTAAGCCAGCACAGGGATTCTTTCTCCGGGAAGATTGTCTTTCTTACAGGGAAGAAGGGCAGTGAAGAAGAGAGAAAGATTCCTTTCTGGTGGAGGGCAGGGTAGAACGCAACCCCTGTGCAAATATGAGTCCAGGAAGCAATGAAATCGCACAGGGAATTAAACTGAATGAGAGTAGACAAGGAGCCCAGCTCCTGTTCTCAGAAAGGAAGTGTCAAGTTTGACTCCATCTCCTCCTTGCAAGAGGCTACAAATGGAACAAAAATAAACCAACACTCCAGCCCACTTTCAACTGCTTAATTGCTGCTGCTTCCCAGTCCTAGCTATCTGACTCTTCTTGTTTGAATCTGTCCTCTGGGGCTGACAGTTTGGGATTGCACACCCGTGTCGCTGCACTCTGAGGGTTTCTTGAGTTTATAAAATGAAAACTGGATCATTCCTCTCCTGGGGTTTATCCATGTGGCCTCTACAGTGGGAGGCTAAAAAACAGGGGAAGTTTGAAAACGTTTGCAAGTAACACCAGAATTATCAGCAGCCTTGGGTTTTACTTTGAGATTGCTAATCTGGTTAGCTTTTGTGTTGATGTGCATTTCCTTCCCCCAGCATTAACCCTTTGGTGAAAGACAGGAAGTTTAACTTTTGAGTTAAAGACACTGTTGTCGAGCATTTAATTCCATTTTTATTTTACCCCTTTTTAAGCTACACTTGCATTTTAGCCTCGGGATATTAAATTCATGCCTTGACACACTTTCTTTTAATATGACAACATTTAGTGGGTAGAAAGTGATGTCTCTCCAGTTTCCATGATGATTCCTGTAGATAGCTGTAGGTTCAGTTGACAGAATCCTCTTGGACTAGAAGAAAGTTTAGGAAGTAATAACAGGAAGGTGGTCTCAAATTTAAAAGCTCTCAAGGAAGAGAAACATTTTTCCTCTCACATCTTGTTCAAGGAAAGACAACTTCCCCATAACAGTCAGGATAACAGGTCAAGCACATCGTACGTATGCAGTCTTGACAACAGCCTCTCTAATTCCATCATCTCTGATCTAAGCTTTGTTTTCCTGTTATTCCTCGGAGACTGATAAGTGATTCCAGTCAGCTGGGAGGGGGTGAAGAGAAATATCCAGTTAAATAAAACAGCCAAGCCCTGCAAGGGGGTCCTGCATGAGCAGAGAGAGAACAGCAGATGCTCGTACCAAGATAAATCATTTTGATTTATCAGGAGAAGCCAAGTCGTAGCTTTTTGTAGATGTACATTAGAGATAAGAAGAAATTTCTTTCTGAACTCTATCTCACCTTCCACACCAGCCTGGGTACCCTAGAAAGACTTTTTCAATCACATGCATTTTCATGTGTAAGTTTCTACACAAACTTAGAAAAGAGCTGAGTTCAATTGCCATTGCTAATATTGATTTGTGTATTGATTAATATTAATATTGTATATTGTTTACAAAACCATTTCCCATTCTAGGCAATTATCTCAACCTCCCTAAGCAGACATCACACACACATGCATATGCACACACACAAACATATACACACATGCATGTGCGTGCACACACACACACACATACACACACACTCCATACCACAAACGTCACACATACATACTCACACAAATGCACACAAGATTTTCCCCCCTAAAGCTTTAGCATCTAAATGACTTCTAAAAGCATAGTGTCTCTGCTGAAAGCTATTACTTTTTAGAGGTGACACTTCTCGGTTACAGGAACAAAAGGATAACCCCTTAATTACCTCATGTGTGTGTACAACTGAATTAACAAGTTTAGACATGAAAACACATACAGAAAGAAAGGAGTAGCTTTATGCTTGGAAAATAAGATTCTGTTTGCTTGTTTTTCCACCGTACTGGGGAAATGTAAAAGTTTGGGCTTGGATTGTGACGTTTATTTACCTGACTCTCTAAAATCATAGCACTAGCGTGTACAAAGATGTTTTTGAATGTGGATTTCTTTTTATACACTTCTGAAAAGTGAGCCTTTATATACTGCAAGTCATACCTAATTGTAATATGTAATGAATGGATTGAAGATTTTACATGATATAGAAAATTTATGGTCACAATTTTATTTAGTCTTCATTTTTCTCCCTTTAAGATGATGTTTTGGTAAGTCTTAGTAAGGCTTTAGAGTGAATATGATAATTAGAATTGAAGACATCTTTATCAGAATTGAAGATTGCAACTCCAGAAGGGAAATCCTAAAGTACTGAAATATCACATGATAAAGAGTTGTCTATATTAGTTGTGACTCGTGTGTCTTGATGTTAGCTAGTCTAGCTGGTAAAATGATCAGGTGGATTTAATCTGGTGGTTCTAAAAATTTACTTTCTACGATATGCTTATTAGACTTGATGCTAATGAAAATAAAACTAGGAAATGGTAGCTTGTCTTAATTATGTTTCCAAAATGAGCTGTAAGACTAATAAAAAAAAATGAGGGATGCCTTACAAATCTGAAAGTTAATTTGAACTTCCTGTTAGTCTAGTAACACATTGAAATCATAACAATTAATCTCTTTTGATGGCAGTGTCTTCAATCAATTTAGAGGATATCCCCTAAACAGGCTCTCAGAGCTATCTAGTGGGGAAAAAAATTCAATTTAAGGAGACAATTTATATGACTCTCAAACCCTTCTGATTCTTGTGCTTTTCAGTTTATCCAGTACCTGGGAAGGGTTATCATTAATTCTAATTTGTAACTTGATATATATCTTTTTACTGCTAATGATTATGAGGTTTGAGGGTAAAAAATAAAAAGAAGACAATTCGATTATATAATAGAGAATTTTTTCTAGTATCAGGGGTAACCCAGATGAAACATAGACTTTTTGCCAAAGTATAATGTTGTTATGGGATTTACAAGCATTTTACAAAAATGTAATGTTTTTTCATTAGATATCTGATCCACTTGTTATTTAAATTTTAAGTTTTTAAATGATTTATTAGTCATAAATGTATCTACACTGAAAGTTTAATAGATATGAGATGACTTCTAGCTAAATTTATTTTTATTAAAATTAGCCAAATCTATTTATGCAAGGATAAAACAAATGAGTATAAATACCTAATTTTAATTTGAATTCAAATATATGTTTTTTTCATACACATTCTAAAATTATGTAACACTTTAAAAACGGATGTGAATTTGATGGGCAGTAGATTATAGTATTTGAACCTTGGGGGGTACTCGCCGTGTACAGTCAAAGATAGTAACAACATGTTAGGGGTGCTTTAGTGAGTCTTTGATAGAAAGACTAGCAATACCTAGACACAAAATTAGTGTTAGCCAAGAGTGTTGCTTTTATTGGCAGATTCTTCCTCAGGTTGGGAAGAAAAATCTGGAACAATTCCTCAGTAGAGGATATTCCCCTATTTGCATTTAGCAAAAGTTGAAATCATAATGTTGCTTGACTTTGGATATGATCAAGAATTAAGTCCGTAGGGCTTTTAGCAGATATTTCAGTCACCATTTACAGTTAGGTAAACTTCCTTGTTCATTTTGTAATTTTATGTAATTGATGACATGATTATCATGGCTTCTTTGAATAGGGGAACATAGGGAGATATCTTCACATCTAATTCTTCAAGGAATGATTGATGTTTTTCATTTTGCTTTATAAACCCAATCCAAATCTTTTCATTTAACATGTACATTTTCCTCAAGAGAATTTTAATATTTCTCAGCAGAGGGGAAAGAGCGATGCACTTGCAGTCTCTCAAAGGGATCGGAGGCACTACTTTCAATAGCTATGAAGTAAACAACAATAGCTCGGAATATGAACAGCAGCAATGGATGGATTACAGTGACAGCCTGGGACCTGATTAGTACCCTACTCCAACGTACACACTAGCAATGGGAACATAAACTTCTTTAAAATGAAGTTCCGATATTATAATCCAGAAAAATGCTCGTTCTTTCCTATCTGTTAAGTGATGCATTGAGTTTTGCTGCTTTAATAAAAGCTGAAAATTCTTCTTTTACAGCAGGGTCGTCCACCATTGTAAGATGATGTTGTGATCTATAAATATGTTTTAGGCTGAGTTCATAGGTACCCTAGAACCCATACAGTCTGGCTACGTGTTGAACATACATACCGAAAAGAAAATATATTGCTACGCTGTAGAAATAGCAACAACTGACAGTGTTGTTTATGGAGTTTTAAGTGTCATCTTCCAAACACACTGCAAAGGAATCTTTGAAAATGACGTTCAGGTTTTCATTAATTTGAAAACAAATCTGACGACAGTTCTGAATGACTGTAAAAACTAATTTAGAGTTTAAGAAAAGCATGATATGCCTCTGAGAAATGCAAAGCTCATAAAGAACGGCCCTTTCCATAGTTTTTAAATTTATTTTTACCCAGAATTCGAATTGTGTAGATCAATACCAATTCTCTTTGATATGTTTTTGTCTCTCCAAATACACTTAGTGCTTAGACAAGGTGAGAATCGCAACGGAAACATGCTGATGGTTTCTGTGAGTGCTTTGACAGCAGACGGCTTGGCTGTTGTTCTGATTGTGCACATAGGGAGGCAGTATATTAAAAGGGGTCTCCAGATAATCATGACGTATGTGAAGATAAAAAATGCCACCTAGTTCTTAACTGTCTTGTACTCAACGAGAGATGGAGGATTTTCACAGGCAGTGCGAATGGCCTTTAACTCAGGATCAGAATCAGAGCAGATTATTTGCTTAAGATGTAATTTAGGAACTTTCTCAGCCGTCTCGTCAGACAGCATTCCACAGCATGCACCAGGTTACGAGCATGCTACTGAAACCACACATGTTGCACATAAAACTCTTAGCTGAGTGCCTCAGTCAGGAGTTAATTCTTGATGGTAACATCTGATGAATACCATCCAGGATGGCATGGAAAAGGGTATCTCCTGTCTTTGTGAACTTATGGCTGTTATTTGTGAAATGTATCTTCGTGAATGATTTTCACACGCCTCGAATTTGTATAATTATTTTTGCCAGTGGATATCTGATAAGGGAAACTGGTATATTATTGTCCAGGAGAGCTGTATGATTTATTTTCCATCTTAAACAATTCAGCTACTTAATCAAGAATAAAATGTGCAGACACACTCAAAGACAAATATAATCGACGATTTTTAAATGTCAGACATACTTTCCCTGAATTGCTTAAATAAGAATGACTGTCTTCGTGTTTTGCCTTTACCCTCCCTGACCATAGCCATCAGATCAGTTACACAGAAACAGCCAGAAGAACAGAAAAGTCCACTTCGGTCCTCTGGGGAATTCCCTGGTGCCCTTGCAGGTTGCAGCATCCTGTTTTGCCCGTGGCTCATTTCTTCCTTACCTAGGATCCCATGCCTACCCTAGATAGGAAGCAGGTAATTGGATTTACTAATTGCTATTTTGAGATTCCTTCATCAACGAGAAGGCAAACGCGCATGGAAATACTCATATTACTCTCACATACACAGCTGTGAGAAACTCATATTAACCCTTTGGTGTGTGGTGCAGACACTTCTGTAAAATTTAAGGCCATTTATGAAACAACTTCTCCTTCAGAAATTTCTTTCCATTTCTCACAGGTTATGTAAGCCAAAGTCAAGGCCATTAAACCAGGAGTTGCTAGAGCAATTTTACTTAAAATCTGAAGATAAGCCTGAAATACCTATAAGTAAGGAGTTCCAAGATAAACATGGTGGTAGACACCTGCAATCCCAGTACTAGGAAAGTTGAGACAAGAGGATCAGGAGACCAAGGCCATTCTCAGCTCCACAGGCTAGCCTGGGCTACAGGAAACCCTCTCCCAAACCTCACCGCTACCCCAGAAATGATTTCCAAAACATCTTTTCCAAAACCAAATGTGTCCAAGATTAAGACATTTACATGGTAACATATTCACCATCTTGGCAACAAATACTTGAGATTATATTTGCGCTTCCAGATTTCTAGGGTTTACCTTGAAGCAGCGCATTCAACAAGGTTGTCTTTAGGATGCATTCTTAACAAGGTATCTTTGAACACAGATGAACATGCAATTTATTTCATAGGTTACCAGCAGCAAAGCAGCAGGGCAGCAGGGCTCAGCCATCAAGACTCCACATTAGGTATTGTGTGCAGATAAAGAACCAACTGAGTGTCCTGTTCCAGGATACTGGCCTGCAATAGTCTTATACAGTGAAGTTGGTGATAGGTCCCGCTATTTACTACTGTAAGCCACAGAAACTACCTGGCTGCTTATCTTTGAGAAAATTAAAATCCAGACATGCTCTTTAGACAAATGGTTTAATGTCCTTTGAAGGAAGAGCAAATGGGGAGGGGGGGAGCAGCAGGGTATTCGGGCTGTCTGGGACAGCTCAAGATTTTAGGTTTTGAGTTAGTGGCATTCTTTAGAAGCAAAGTTGACACAGTTTCTCAGTAGCAAGGCTAGGTAGCAAAGCGCTGAAATCTCTTTCTGGCCTGAAGTGTCTGCCAGATCCTGGCTTACCAAGCTGGCTTTCTGCCTAATCCCTAGCATTTCTATCAGATTTCAGGCACGAATAAAGCCAGCCACTGGGCATTAGAACATATTTCTAGAACATCTAGGACTGCTTCTATAAATAGAGTCACCTCGTCATGCCACTCTAGCAATCATTAAGCACAGATTTTGGATTGAAAAGTATGTACACACAAAAAGGACCACTGTGTGCATAAAAGTGATTAGGCTTCAACTCTGTGTATAAATGTCTGTGCCACAAACTCAAACTGCATTGCTTTTTTTTTAAAAAAAATGTCTTTATATATGTCATTCCAGCTTATGATAATCTTTCCCAAGGAATCATAGATACTTTCTGATCCACTCCTAGATAACACAAACTGAATATTGATGGTAGGAGAGAACTAGCTCCTCCAGAAACAAGGAGGTGGGGACGAGCTCTGCTATGGCTTTGAGAATCTTCCATCTTGTATATGTTGAACACATAGCAACCATTTTATTTCTCTTGACTTCTGACTTTTATACCAGGACTTATACATAATATCTGTATTGTGTTCACTGTATGGGCAGAAGGATAATTATTTCAGCTCTCTGGTTGTGAGAAAACTCCAGGAATTCCCTGTAATTTCTTCCTTCTTCCTTCCAGTATGTTTCCTTCCTCATCAACGTTACCCTCCCTACTCTCTCCTTCTTTCTGCCCCGCTTTTTTCTTCTCTCCTCGCCGTTTCTTTTTGTTTTTTTTTGTTTTTTTTGTTTTTTGTTTGTTTGTTTGATATCTTCGCACATACCTCCCAGTGATATGAGGCTCCTTAATCTATTTTTAATTTTTTTCATTTTGCATACCAACCTCAATTCCACCTCCCTCCCCTACTCCTACCTCTCCCATCTCCCCCTTCCTACCCTTTTGGCCACTCCTCAGAGGGGGTAAGACCTCCCTTGGGAGAATCAAGAAAGTCTAGCATAGCAAGTTGAGGCTGTACCAAACCCTTCCCCCCTGTATCAAGATGGAGCAAGGTATCCCACCCTAAGAAATGGGCTCCAAAAAGCCAAGATATTAGACAAAGCAAAGGATAATCAGGCTGCAGTCCACAACCCCAGAGAAGCTAGGTAAGAAGGAGGATACTAAAAAAGACATATATGGTAGGCCCCAGGAAGGAGAAGTAGTTTAGATCAAGGGGGCTGAGATGAATTTGTTAGTCTTAACTCATCATCATCTTTTACCAGCTTAATTCAGTCGTTTTTTCTATTTTATCTGTACATTAAGACATGTAACTCCTAATATGTATACATTAGCTTCACAAAACATACATGAAGATAAATACAGGAGCAAGGTCTTACTATGTTTACATAATTGACATGCTTAATGAAGTGTGCCACGACTTGAATGGTTTTAAGAATTTGCATGTTCGGGTCTCTTTTATGCGTAATTTCTAGACCCAAAATGGTTGCAGAGAAACTGAGCAACTATGTTTTAAAACAGAAAGTAAAAAGCATGAATGCAGGGCTGTGTACCTTATTCTTGATAGTGCATTGTTGTTATCTTGATTGGCATGTGGTTCTGTATCCTGGAACCATTTCTGCTGCATGATTTGATCTTTACATTATTTGATTTTTCCATTGTGCAGATGCAATAAAGAAGACTCAGGTGCTAAATCAGGGGGCAGCAATTACATCCATAAAAAATTCAATGTGTTTGTATGTTTTGCCTATTGATTTATCTTGTCTCATTACTTATAATGAGAACCACATGTTTCATAGTCATCTCCATACAGAGGACTTAGGTTGCTCTTGCTTATCAGAAAAAAAAAAAAGCACACAAAATCTATCGCCACTGTTGAAGATTAAAGTTTGTGTCTCGTCGAAAGGATAAGGAAGTTTTAGTAGTCTGTTGTTTCTGCTATGCGAATTTTTAAGGGCATTAAGTTTGTGTTTTAAAATTAATCAAGGGTATTTTCTTAGTCTATCATAAAGAAGAAAAATCTCACAGCCTATGCCATTCACTCAGCTTTCTTTGAGTTACCACTCCATCACTCTGGTGTCAGGTCAGACATCTCATTTTCCTCTGCATTTCTAAACTCCGTAGCTCTATGGTATCTAGTAGGATGCAGATATCTGCGACTGGAATAATAGGATAGTATTTATAGTATTAGTAGGATACTATATATTATTAATTACATAGCTGTGCCATAGCTCTCTGAAGTTCAACTCTCCCCCCGCCCCCATTTTCTCCCTGGCACTCATAGATGCAGTTTCTCACTGTTCCTCACCTAACATTAATGGAAGCTATTGAGCCTTCTTGATCCTTTCCTATTCCTATTCCTATTTTACACCAAGAGTACATATTCAAATCCTAAGTATAATTTACTCATTGTGTGAAGTCTCTGCTGACAGCGTCTGTGTTCAGGAGGAAACGCTAGTACTCATGAGAATTGTAAAATGAATTAATATCATTGACTTCATAGTTACTCTTAAATAAGGAATTGGGGATTTTCATTGAGAATAAATGATAGAAATAATGGAAAATTGTTTGATGTGCAGGCTAGGTCTTTGTAGGGACTCTTGAATGAAGCAAACCCTCATTATAGTCTTATTTCTCCCTACATATCAGGTCTTTTCCCACATGGTTTGAAATATGACTCTTACTCAATATCACTGATATTATTGACAATATATCCATATCTTTTGATGAGAAGATTATGAAAAAGGTCCTTTAAGAAACTTGCCCGGGGTCATAGGATGCAGTTTGATATTGGAACAAATCCAAACCAAATCCACCAAAGCCATATCCATCAATAAGTTTCACGTTGTCCTTGAACACATAAATGGGAGATATTGAAAGAATAAATAGATGGTGTCCCATAGTAGCTAATGATACAGATAGAAAACCAAAAGCTAACTTACCTATCCCACTGTTTGGATCAATTGGACCATCATGTCACTGCGATAAAACCATGGAACCCAAGGCTTTGTTCCTTGAAATAACAAGATTCAAAGGGATAGATTACCGCTATTTATTCAGAATTAGAAATGTAATGCTACTACTTGGTGGGATGTAACATATCAAACCACAGTATTATTTATCCAGTAAATACAGTGGTGGGTCTTTTGTATGGCAAATGCTGGTTGGGTGCTGGGAATATAGACGTAAACCTAGTAGACAAGTATTCTACTTTTATGGAGTTTACATTATAGAGAAAAAGACAGAAAATTAATAATAACAACAAAACAAAAACCGCAGTAACTTCAAATAGTAGTGATCACTAGGAGCTCACAAAAGAAGCTAATAAATCAAGCAACTATAGTTGGGAGTGTGAGAAAACAAGTCCCATGACTGTCAGGCAGAGGCATTGCTGTCAAAGGAAAAGTCAGTGCAAATGTGAGGGGAACCAGCTCTCAATACTTAAATATCCACACTGCTTCAGTGAGTTTTAATCTGCCTTAATATTGTAATTAAAAGCATTCTGCAAGCAACAAGAAATATCCAGTGTTATAATACGATCTCACTGTGTTTTAAATTTATTTGCCTGGTTTGTGTATTGCTGTAGTGGCTTCAGAGTTCCATATATGGAGCATGAAGCGAGTGGACACTATTTCTGTACATTATCCACAGACTGAAATCCACTCTTGAATGCTTTATAGATGGCTATTTTATTTTCCGTTACCATGTGTTGGAACATACTCCACATACATTTTCCATACATCCCTCGTTAACTCTTAGTAACCTTTCTCCTTTTCCCTAATTTCTAAGAGAAACAAGTGTGTGCCTTCACCCAATTTTTATGGATTTAAATAAACATGGTAGTTTTCTTTTTATCACAGTAATGACATTTCTCAACGTAATTTCCTTTTGAGTGCATTTTTTCGTATAGCCTACAAAACTCTAATTTAGATTTTGAGACAAAAGTAAATAAATATGGAGACCATAATAAAACAAATCATTTTGTGTCGATTATCATTTAGACAACACGGGTCTTGAAACATTAACAGGAAATTATTTTGCCGTTATCTTGTTTCATATCCTGGTTTCAAGGAGACAATAAACCAAGCCTGCCTAGGTCACTCTGTGATGGTCAAACAGGCGCTTACAAATGCTCATTGTCATGTGTGAAACCACACTGCCATTTAATCTGCTGCAGCGGTTATTAAGTGATAATTAAAGTGTCAATCTTAAGTGGCCCACTTTTACCTTTCCCTAGAATTCTCTATAAGCTTAATAATAATAATATATTTTTTAAATGGAGTTAAGTTTGCTAAACTGTGCTGGCAAATATATGTGTGTGTGTGTTTCTGTGTGTGTATAAATATGTATATAATCCTTATCAGTAGAATTAAAGAGCTTTATTCTTTACTTGTTATGCAAACATGTGCATTCTAATTTTGAGTTTTAGTTTGTGTGAAACTAAAGTGAGTTTTAGATGATTTATCAGTATTTTTATCTCTTTGATTCTTAACTCCCCAGAAGACAATTAGAAGGAAACATTTGACAGAAAATTCAATAAATGAATCTGCTAATAATATTTGGCAATATTTTTACAGTCATTTAGGTTTACTAAATCATCAAATATACACATAAAAATAATAACAAACGTCCTAAGAGGTATTTCTGCATACACAGTCTCACACTTGATTCATCATTTCTTTACCTAGTTCATTAAAAAATGTCCTGGTCACTACCAACAAAGATGGCACTACAACATACAAAACCTTTAGGATTTTTTTTTCTTCTTGGAGGCCAGAAGAGGGCATTAGATTGCCTGAAACTGGTGTTACAGGCCGTTGTAAGCCCCCTGATGTGGATGCTGGGAACTGAACCTGGGTCCTTTCCAAACGCAGCAAGTGCTGTTACACACTGAGCCATACCTCCAACTCCACAAAACAATCTAAAAACACCTCCTTAAAAGTATTACTTTTTTTTTTCAGTGACAAGCAATGCATTTAAGATATCTTTAGCACGTGGCTAGGGTGTAAAACAAAGGAATTTGCCATGGCAATATATTTTAATATATTAACTGTTTATATACAAAACATAAAGAGTCCTTTGTTGAAATACAGTATTCATATGTTGATGATTTAATGGGAATTTTCACTTTCATTGTTTTTTTTCTAGTGTCCACAGTCCGTCTGGCACTGCTGTCCAACACACAGTGACGTGTTGTTCTGCTGCCTATGAGAAATTCAGCTGATAACATTCAGCTGTCTTTTGTTTAAACAAGGTCAATACTTTGAACTCCTTTTTACAAGTATGGATAAACTTCCTTGTAGAGCAGAGAGAGTTTACACAGAATAACTGATTCTCTTCCTTTAAGGGTCTGACTGGAAAATTTGTCTATGAAACAAACAGTAAAGATTGAGCAAAAGCATTTAGAATTATAAATATTAATGGAAATAGTTAACATGGTCTACAAGGCCCCTTATGACTTACTGGCCTAGAATCTCTACATCATTTATTACTCTAAAGACTTCCCTGATGTTCATTCTCCGTGAACATTTTCTATTCCCCACATCTACCATGTCTACTTTATATAGCGCCCGTCGTGTATAATTCAGTTTAAATGTTTTTTTAAATAAAATATCCTACACTGTGTCTTTAGTTCAATGTTTATGTGATGTGCATGATTTTTTGGTAGCATTATATTTATCTATTTTTATAATCATTTTATATGACCATCTACTTGTTAGTCAATAACCCCACTAGTGTTAGAGAATATGGTTTATTCATGTTTACCTTCTCAGACAGATAAAGAGTGCTTGGCCTCGAATACGCACTATTAAACCTTTTTATAGCTTGTTGAACAGAAAAAGGGTCAGTCTTCTATGGTAGGCATACAAACGAGGCAATGTCTAATTTTTTTCTAAGGTAAGCTGGATTCTTTCTTTGGTCATTGTCGTGGAGGACAGAAAGAGACTACCGTGGCCAAAGATGCCATGAAAACCATGTAACGAGCTAAGTAAACATCTTAAAATAGAGAGATTGGACAGGGGAGGAAGCACAGTGGAGAGAGAACAAACAAAATGCTACCTGTTGATTCACCTCTACCCTGAGATAATTTTGACGTGATTTCTCTTTATCCCAATTTATGATTCATCCCTTAGGCATGTACTTCAGTTACAAAAGATGTTTCTGAACTCTTCATGAAAAATTTACTTCCGATTTATTTCCCATAGCATTCTGTATTTTTAGGGCTCTTTTATTTTTGTTATTATCTATGTATTTATCAAACACTATGAGAAACCACTAGAAACAGAAATTATCAGATATGAGGGGCAATTTATGCCTCATGTTGTCTTCTTCAATGCCAGCCAGAATGCTTGACTTATTAATAGATATTTAAAGTATTTTCATTGGAGATCATTTCCCAGAACTCATACACTAACCCTCACACATGCATACATGCACAGAAGCGCGCACACACACACACACACCAAATAAGCCAATATTTTAAAAAATTAAATAAAAAGTAGTTTTTGTCAGGGAGCGTATGATAATGCCGCTCAATTGGTAAAATATCGTCCTAGAACTCACATGATTCTGGGTTTGGTCTCAGAACTTAATATACTACATATGGTAGTGCATGCCTAAAACCACAGTACACCCAAGGTAGATGCAGGAGAATCTGTTCACCGTCATCCTCAGCTGCATTTGTCATTCACGACCAGTGTATCCTAGGTACTTTATTTCAGGAAAATGACGTTTCTTGAATGGATGAGAGGATACGTCACAGCATGGTAGAATATGTGAACTTTGAACCAATGACTTTTCTGTTCCCTGTTCTTTAGATACTAGGTCCCCCTCTGTAGTAACTAGGGGAAATAAAATATTTAGTTAGAAATCTTTGAGATAGTATAGACATGCATTGTTAAAATAAATTGTTGAGCATTTTACAGTGGTTTTATTGTTCTTCAATACAAGTTCAAATTCTGTTTGGATGTCACTACGATAGGTAATCACTAAGATTGTAATTTTAGACTTGTAAGATGACTCTTTAACTGTGTACGGTTTCCGCTGAGCCTCAAGGCACATGACTGTAATTTCAGCTACTTGAGAAGCTGAGGGAAGAGGCTCCTGATATGAAGGTCTACCTGGGAAGCTTTGTGAGACCCTGTTTCTGAAAAAGAAATTTTAAAAAATGATGTTAGGTGTGTCATTTAGTGGCAGAGCACAGAAGGTTCTGGGTTCAATTCCAAATGCTACAAAGAAATCAAATAAACATGGGCCAGTCCTCACATTTCCTGGAGAAAAGTCAAGGGTTGGCTGACATTGTGTGGTAGAAGGCCGTTGAGCAGACTCTGAAATCTTTTCGTATTTTTGGAGACCCTGAGTATAATTTAAGTCTGAAAATGTTGAATACTTAGCTGATTTTAAAGAAATATATCACAGATCTATATCTAATAAATGGTAACACTAATGAGACTAAATTTAGTTGGAGGATATTTGAAGTAGGGTGTAGAGAAATGCTCTAAATAAACGTTGTTGCCTTTTTAACTTAGGATTCTTCCACAATTATTTTGATAACGTGTACTCTCTCAAAATCAGAGCTTCTCGGGGTTTATTTTTCTTGTTTGTTTCTTTTCTTTGTAATGGGAACAGTCTGTGATATTACATTCTCTAGGTGTGAAAACACATCTTCAAAAATCTATCCGGAAAACAGATCTTCTAGATAAAGATAAAATTGTGAAATTGTTAGAGAAATGGAAACAGATATTGTTTTTTAAGTATTTCTGATAACTTGATTGTTTTTTTTCACTTGAGAATAAATAACTGTCGAATGTCCCCAGGAGACTGTGTATTTTTCTTCCAGCCAAAGTACATCGAATTATGAAATCAAATCAATGCAGATCCATGCTTACCACACCAACACACTGACTCAGACGAGGCTGTGTTCTCTAGGATGTTGGGTTGTTTCCATCATACCGCAGATGCCCACCTTACAGAAGGAACACTGGGAATTTAGTCAGGAAGCACGTATAGACCTCTGTTGGATACTGCTGAGTGAATTAGTCTTGTTGATTTGGTTGTTCCCGTCCCTGTCATACACATTTCCAACTTCCCTCTAACCCCTAGACTTCGTGTGTAGATTTATAAATATGACCCTTCCTGAACTCATATTTGTTAGTCAAGTCTTCCCTGCATCCAAGGTAAGATGTGAATTCTTCACTCCCATCTGTTTACACAGTGTGCCTGTTTGGGTACAGAAGAAGGACACACTCTCAAATAGGGCAGTCAATACATGTCACAGATGAGTGTAAGTCTGAAGCAGAGGCACAGTGGTCCAATGCCTCCTGGCTCACATCAGAACAGAGATCATGTGTGTCTAGAATGAACTGAAGAAGCCCTACCAAAGCTATACAGATCTGTGTGGTGCTGATCTTATTAGCTTTCATTCTGATTAAGATGTGGGGAAAGCATGGTGGATTTTCAGTACAACCATAATTCTTCCCAACTTTGAGTCTTGAAAAATCATTTAGAAAAGCCTATTCAGGGCCCGACAGTGGTGGTGCACGCCTTGAATCCCAGGGCTCAAAAGGCAGAGGCAGACGATCTCTGTCAATTCAAGGCCAGCCTGGTCTCCAAAGGAGTTTCATGACAGCCAGCGCTGACAAATAGAGAAACCCTGCCTCAGAAAAAAGAAAAGACTATTCAGTAACTAGAGCCAGGATGGAAGGAGGAAAGAATTTGCTTTTTGTGGGTTTGTGTTGAAACAATGTTGCTGCAGATGTGTCTCTGTACATTTCTGAAGATGTCATAGCCTCTGGATTGACAGAGCAGTGGGCTGCTCAGGACACTGCTGTCATAGAATGTAGTTTTCGTGGTTTTATTAAGAGTGCAGCTAACCGTCTCTCATATATGGCCCAATTTATAACATTCATTTGATTTTATTTTTAGCATGGTTTATGTGATTTCCCCATCCATGTTAGCAGCAAATGTGTTGCCTTTGGGCAAACAGATAAAAATTGGGCTAACTTCAAGGCCTCTGGAAATGTGGAAATGTGGCAGAAAAAAAAATCAGCTTTTGTTCTATGACTGAAAGACGCACAATACCCTGTCTGACGTCAGAATGGGAAGCATTAAGGGTTCATGAATTTAGAGTGAGTGCAATTTGTTCTGAAACCTATCCTCCACCAAGCACCTGGCCTGCTACTGCTTTTCTAGAAAATTGTATTGAGGGAAATGCTTCTACTTTTCCATATTTTCTATTTGGTTTCACTTTATGCAAAAAAGAGAAAGGAATACATCAGTATGAAGATCTTAAATGGTATTCATTTCAGTGAATGCTCCTTTGGAAACTTCAAAGTTATCTGATACAACACTTTAAAACTAACTGTAACCTAAATGTCACTCACTATATTCAAAGACAACTAAAAATTGGCAGTTACAATATATCTAAGATTCTTATATATGTAAGGATCTCTTCTCTCATAGTGCCTGGTTGAATTTGTTTTATTAAGTCAATAGAAAATTATCTAGATATCTACAGTTAATACATGCACAAGTATATACTGAATTCTTATTTCAGCATGGGATGATAATCAAGAATTAATTCAGTTATATAAAATTATTTATGTATTTATTAGTGTGTGAGAGAAAGTACATACACAGGGGATAGTTTAATGAACCGGTTTCTCTCTTCAAATACTTGGGTTCTGAAAATCCAACTCAGATCATCAGACTTATATGTAATAACAAGTAATTTTACCGTTGATACATCCCACCAGCGCTAATTCAGAAATTTCTTAACCCATAGATCATGTTTCCACAGGAATTCGCAGGATTTTTCTCTGAAACTCTATGTAAAGTGGAGTGTGTACATCTGCATAAGCATGTTTTCAGAGACGAAACTCTGAGGTTTTGTCACACTGTCAAAACCCTGTGATTCCAAAGTGCTTAAGATTCCCTCAGCATGTGAGGAAAAAGAGACATAAAACATCTCTCCAGCTGAAGACCTTGTGAGGGAAGGGAAGTTCATACAATCAAGTGGCAGTTATGAAAGTAGTTGTGAATGGGTGGGTGTACACTATAAAGAAGAGACTTAGTATTCACAAGGGAGATGAAAAATTCAAGCCTCGCTTGAGTTTAGAAAACATTTTTTATATAATATTTGTATGAGATGTTTATCGTGTGAGGAAAAGCATCAACAGAGCCTTGAAGTTAATGTTGATCAATGTTTGGGAACGTAATAAACAGCCTATGATAAGGGCAATACTTCTTTTAATTCCTTATAGAATTAAAAGTTATTGAACATAGGACACTAATACTTTTTATAGATTAAAATATTGAATAGTAAATCAGTGCATTAATACCTCACCTACTTTGATTTAGACTGTAAAATGCTGATTTTTAAAACATAAACCATTATTTGGAAAAAACTTCTAATATCAATGATTATCATAAGATATATAATTAAGAAGGACACTAGTCCAATTACCAGATTAAAAAACACAGTTATTTAATAGCAAATAATATCTCATTTATATTTCAGGTGTTTTTAAGTATAACCAGTGCATTTTCTCCCTGAGCTTTTCTTTTATCTGGTTTGGGGAAACAATGTTGAAATTTCGCACTTGATTGCTCCAGCATCATGTCAGAACTAATATATTTTGAACTAGACAGCTGCTCATAATGTTCTCCTTCCTTCTCACGCATCTTTCCCTTTCCTTGCTGCATAGTTTTGTCAATTACAATGGCCTTGGGTCTCAATCTCTCATCTCAGCACTGCTTTGCCCCCTTTCTAGAAACCTCTTTCTGAATGTTTTTCATTTTTCCATCTTCTCATTCTTCCAAATCTATTGGCACTTCAGCTGCCTCTCCATCCTCCAGATTCAGAGTCTTTCCTCAAGATCCATTTTAGATATTTCTTCGTCTTTAATGATTGCGTGGAACAAAAGCTATTGATTAGAATGATGCCAACATTAACGCCGTGCATTTTATCTATTGGTTGTTTATTGTTGTGTTGAGAATCAATTATACTGATTCTTCGTGTACTTATTCTCTCACCTGTATCAAAATATCATAAGCAGGACTAAGTGTTCCATGTTCTTAGTTTATTGATTACCTTGCTTTGTTTTGTTTTCATCAACCAGGTCATTAGGCACAAAATGGATTCTTATAGTTTGGGTTGTGAGCTTAGCCTTTAATGGCTGAGCTATTTCTCTAGACCTAAAATAGATTCTTGATATCCCCTGATTTCTTAAGATATTGGCATGGCTTTAGGGGGAAATAAAATATCCAGTAATCACAAGCATATGTTGCAACTTGCACTGTGAGAAATGCTTTTTCATATTTTTCTCAATTAGTAGGACAGCATTTTGTATCATCATCTTCATTTTATATGAAAACAGGTTTAGCGAGACTCATTATTTTGATTAAAAATAAAAAAAAATCTAGTTACTTGACAATGCAAGCATTCAACTCAACAGGAGACTAACTGGAATCCCCATAGATGTTATATAATGTAGAATTTTAGCCAATAAAATTTTAAGTGTGCATAGTTCTTAACACCATTGAATCGAATGGAAACCTTGAACAGATTTATTGAGGTAGCTAATAGATATACTGTGTTGGTGGGTTTTTAAGTAGTAACAGTGAAATAATAGTTATTGGGTATTTGTTTAAATCCAGAAGTCTATATTGGGAGCTCTTAACATTATAAAACTTAAGACATGCTAGAGCTTGGAGCATGAGTGGAAGATGAAAGGAATCCCAGAAATGTCAAAGAGATCTATGACAATTTGAATTGTGCTTGGGAGGAAGGCCACAGACCACAGCTTTGGTGACACCTATTGAGTTGTCTTTACCCAGCATCCTCCCTTCAAAGACTGAGTTCACTGTTATCAGGCTCACCCTACAATAATTATCATCTCAAGAATGGCTTACTAAACCTGCTAAGTCAGTCCTGGGGACTGGGGGCTTAAGTGCTAAGAATGATTTTAAGTTACTTTTCCATGTGTAAAATATGTTCAGAGAAAAAATTGTAGAAAAAAATCAATTAATAATGTGTTCAGGAGATATTAGAACATCTAAGATGACAATAAATAAGTTCACAACTATATCATATATTTATATATTGGCTTTGATCTATGTTATTTTTGATGTGTATTAGCCGTGTCTCCATGTTATGAATTCAGGATCAAGATAGTCTGCTTGGTTGGCCTTCCATATCTTCTAAGATATAATGAACTCTGCATTTAAGGGGTTCTTGATAAACTTGAACCAAGTGGTTTTAGTTTGAATGAAAGGATGTTTTGCGTAATTAAAAATCAACCATTTTTCTTGTGTTCATTGCTATGAACATATCATATGTAAATATCTTAGCTTTAAAACTTAGCGTTGCCTTCAAAAGGATGCCCTTATCAGTACTCCGATTATAGTACATCTTGAGTTCTGAGCATAATACTCTTTAAAAATTAGTCTAATCATCAGCAACCTAGAGATTAGTCAATCTAATTAGATGACCAAAAAATGTTATAACCCACTCATCATTAATATAAATCATAGAAAACATTGGTGACAGAGGTAATGTCAGTATTTGGAAGAGCAAAGCAGGTGGATCTTAAGCTGAATCTGGGACACTTACTAAGCTAGAATGTCAGTCTTGAAAAATCTGTCCCACCAATGGTCACTAGCCCAGGAGGCAAGCTCTTAGTTCTCCCTCTTCCCATTGCTGAACATAGACTTTAACACTGAAGCTCCCAGAGTCTTAGATTCCGACAGAGAGAAGACATGGTTCTACTACAGAAAATAACACGTTGTTTTAAAGGACTGACTTGGCAGTCAGAAAATAAAAAGTGCACAGAGTGAAACTGGGAAAGAAAGGGAAGCTGAACTCGGTATTTGTAAGATCCAAGTCCCTGTGTGACTCAGCTGCACGTTGGTGCACTCCGTTCTCTCAAGGAAAACCATTTAATGATGCATAACAGGGAAGGGAGTTTACTGTGAAGTTTTTGTAACATGGGAATTTTGTAACATTCAGTGATTCCTAATATGAGAAAAGTCACTTTGAAAGTGAACTCCAGGCACACTTAGGTCAAAGTTTTGAATCAGAAAAATAAGATATCCAGTATTGTGGTAATGCTGTCATTACATTAACTAAATTTTCAGATGAGTTGCTCTGCTAATGAACTAAAACATCCAGAGTGTTTGCCAGCCCTCATTATAATTCCCATCACCATTACCAGTATGCCTGCTAGGCAGGTGCGAATAAGTGGAAACAGTTCCTGAGAATTTATAAGCAATTTATTAATAGCAATAGTCGTAATGGTCCTAAAAGTGGCAACTTTGTTCCTTCTTTAAATCTGTAGATCGTAATTCTAATCATAATCTATTTTTATTTTCCTTTCTATTGGCCTAGAACAGATTCACTGAGGTGGTTAATATATACTAAGTCTGTAACTGTCTAATGCTGAAAAAGTTATTGAGAATCTAAACCAATGAAATTTCTCAACAACGTATTTTCTATTCTTTTTTTTTGTTGTTGTTGTTGCACCAATATCCAAATTTAGGGTCTTGGACATACAAGGTATACTATGGCAGTGAGCTATACCTTAACAATCATATTTTAAAATTGAACTCTTTATAACCCCATTTAATGCAAGACTTGAATCAATTTTATGTGTAACTTTCAAAGCCAGTTCATCTAGGCATATTCTCTTCCATCTGTAATTAGGAAAAAAATCTAAGTAGTAACATTTTCTAGCTATTCATAAGTTAAAAGGACGCAGACATCTTCTAAGTCCAAGCTATTATGAGAAAGAGACAATATATCAAGGCTTTCATCTGACTAAAATTCAATACAAGCACGGTTAAAATTGGGAAAGTGAATGTTGGTGCAGTATTGGAATTAACTTCTCTTAACTAAACATACAGCCTAAAGGGACAGGTCAATTTAAAACTGGAATTTACCTTGTGTTGCATAGATAACCCATGAAACACACAGCAGGGTACGACGACAGAGGTTTAACGTGTATTTTTAGACACATGACCCTGCTTTTGGCAAGATAATGAAAAAACATAAAGACGGCTGTTCTGTTGGTTTCTCCTCTTGAACTCAGTCATTAGGGTTTCTCGAGAAGGAGCCTTTCCAATGATGTAGGCAAATAGAGTTAGCGGTCGAGAATCCTTTCATAAACGAACAAAGTTATGTTCCACAGTTAGCAAAAGTACAATACTCTTCCCACCTACCTTTGCATTCATATTGCTTCTAATATTTTATTTTTCAAAAGGGTCCTCAGACCCGTGAAATATCAGGAAGTTCGGTACCTGCTCCAATGTCTACCTTCCTATATTCTGTCTTGAAATTTTATTTAGCAAACATTCAAGGTCTATCTATCCCAGAATTTTCTCTCCCAGTTGATGTTATGTTTTCTTTGCAGCACTTTGAACGTATCTATTTTGATAATATATCTTAACCTGAACATATTCTTTTTCATGCATTTTTGAGGCAGTATCTTGTGTAGCCCCGCCTGGTCTTGAATTTGCTGCGTAGCTCACGGAGACCTTGAACTCTTGATCGTCCTGCTTCTGCTTTCCACTTTCTGGGTTTATTGGTGTGTGCCACAATATCCATCTTTATCTTATTACAAATTTATAATTGTGACTGTTTAATTACTTCTCTCTAGTAATACAATCTCATAACAATAGCTCTCATCCCGGAGTAACCCTGGCAGCGTTTCCTCCTAAGCCTCCTGCATGTCTCACTATGCGACATGGAGTCCCTAGCGTTCCTGCTTTCTTCCAGTACTTTCTTCACTGGCAAATGGACAGCAAAGTAATTCTATATGCTTCATAGACGTGTCAGAACTGAATAAGAAAGCACCCACTAAGTGCTGATCGAAGGGCAGGCAATAGTAAAAACTAATTATGAACTAGTAATTAATACAACAGCATTTCATGTCAGATGGGGTAGATAAACATGACTCCAGTTGCATGTAGAATTCAAACCGATTTCCCAGGAACGGGAGAGGTGACACACATACCATCAGGTGGTTGCTGAGTAAGCAGGAGAATCTGAGTTCAAATCCCCAGTATACACATTTTAAAAAGCCATGCTTGCTGCTGAGCTGGATCCTAGTGCTGGACACAGAGACAGGTTGACAGGTAGGTCCTGGAACTTGCTGGCTGGCCAACCTAACCTACTTGGGGAGTTCCTTGCCTAGGGTTGGGGGCACTGGAGAGATGTTAGTCACAGCACACACTTCCTATTAAAGACTAGATTGAGTTCAATACTATATACCGTCATGCCTACACTTTGAAACAGTATATAACATATTTGAAGATTGATGAGGGTCGATTTTAGTTTCATAACTAAAAATTTTAACTATAGAAATGCACATAACCTTGATTTAGGTATTCTACGACATAATTGTGTATAAAACATGATGCTATGAATTATAAATATATATGTATATTTATAAAGTTTATATTTGATAAGTAGTATTCATGTTTATTCATTTGATTCAAATGTTCCAAAATGTATTCATATGTAATAAAACATATTATATACTATGAATATATTTCATTTTTGCAGCTAAAAAATACAAGCTAAAAATTAACATGTTGATTAACTTAGCCAGAAATGTTAGTATGTCCTTTTATTTTTCCCAATGAATATTTTTTAAAAAACACATAAAAATTGCTATTTATTGAAATGAATTACTCATAATAAAGTGGATTCTTTTGAGAAATAAGATATTGAATAGAAAATGAGAAAAGATAATAAAAGCTTACTCACAAAACTAGTTTATAGCATTTAGGATTATAAGATTAAACAATCAACATTTTAAAACAACAAAAAATCTTAATTATAATGTTTATTCTATGAAATGCTTAATGTAAAATATTTGTTTTAGCAGTTACAAGAGTTAACATTTGTGTTTCTCCTCCATAATAAGAAGAATCTAAAAGTTATGTTTAGTACCTTGAATTACAATGTCTTTATTTGAAAAGCAAAAGAACCATTTTTATTTTGGCTATTATAAATTATAAATATTTGTAATGCTGAAAAAACTCATTCCACTGTTGATTTGTGTTTTTTATACTGTATAGCAAAATATTGCATTTGAAGACATAGGGTACCCAGATGAATGTTTATGATGCATATAAAACTCTAGAAAATGACAGCCAATTCTAAGTTTCCTAAACACAGGGAAACAGGAAAGTTACAGTAACCACCAAGATACTTTCTTTGGACATACAGACATAAACTACAGCCTCAGTAATTAGATGGATTTCATCTGTACCACTAGACTGAGGCCTTCATAAAAATGGTAATAATATAGATGAAAGGAAACTAGGCAAAAGAAATGAAGGGTGGGAGGAAAGCTCAGGCATTTAGTTGTCCAGCAGTGGAGGATTGGTTGTTTCTTGAGCCTTTTTCTCAAGTATAAAATGAAGGTCATATTACATGTTTTAACGACAAATACTACATAATGCATCAAGACCAATTTCTTATGTAGTCTGTATAGTGGTTTTAATGAGAATGTCCCCCATAGGTTCAAATATTTGAATGCTTGGTACCATCTTGGTGAAACTGTTTGGGAAGGATTTGGAGATGTGGTCTTACTGGAGGTTTGTCAGTGCTTGGTACCATCTTGGTGGAACTGTTTGGGAAGGATTAGGAGCCGTGGCCTTGTTGGAGGTTTGTCAATGTTTGGTACCATTTTGGTGGAACTATTGGGGAAGGATTAGGAGATGTGGCCTTGTTGGAGGTTTGTCAATGATTGGTACCATCTTGGTGGAACTGTTTGGGAAGGATTAGGAGATGTGGCCTTGCTGGAGAAGGACAGACTTTGAGATTTTTAAGGCCCACATTATTCCTTCAGTTTTCCCTACCTTGCAATAGTGGCTGGGTGAATACTCAGTTACTGCCATGCTTCCCTGCCTGCTGCCCTGCCTCTGTGGCCCATAGATTCTAACTCTCAGAAACCATAAGCCTCGAGTTAAATACTTTCTTTTATAACTTGTCTTTGTCATGATGTTTTATCACAGCAGTGGGAAAGTAGCTAGGACATTCTGTCTGAACTGTATGGAAAATGAAAGAGTTTGTCTCAAAAAATTCAGCTGTTCCTATCATAAAGTCCTGCTATTAACCTTTATTCCCAAACTATTTAGGGCAGTACTAGTGCTACACATCTCCTTTATGTGCACTTTGGTACATTTAGATTAGTATGGTTCTTTTCTGCACACTTTCATGCTTGGTCGCACTCTTCAAATAAAGAACTAGCTGTTTCAACTGCTGAATCTAATAATAAACGCAGTGTTCTCACTAACATTACATGAAAAACACACTGAAAATATACTTAAAAGAGAAAAGAGAAATATGGTAAATGACCAGGAACATCCTTACATATATTCATGGGGTAATAGTGCAGTTATTATTTTGTGTTGGAAAAAATAAAAATTGAGGTCAGTGAAGAGTAGTAACTCTATTGCAAGTATTTACTTGTAACTACCCCAGTTTAATCTGAATGTTGTTCTTCATAAGACAATAGATACACATCCTCTGACACATCAAATTGGGAGCTTAATTAAAATTATCCCACCAGCTACCTCAAGTGATTAAATACCTCCCATCTATATAACATCATAAAAATTCAGAATTTAAGAGTTATTAACAATAGTTCCATTAAGTATTTATAATATGAATACTTAACTCATTTAACATTTTACCTAAAATAATATAAAATAATATTTCTTAATATATTAAAAATTTTAAAAGAAGTTATCTGAAATATTCTTACTTCTCCTTGATGAATATGAAGAACAGTAAGGACAGTAATGTTTAATTTACTGTTTGATACTTTTAAAAGCATCATGAGGAAATTAAAATTCAACCTATAAAACTTGCCTTTCTTCTGTGAAATTAACAAAAATTTTCAGTTACATGGTTTATATTTCCTTAGTCTCAAACCCTTAAATCCACAAGCCTATTACAAATACTTCATCTTATACTTAATAAATCCATGACTATGTTCACAGTCCACTGAAAAAGAATTTTCAAGATCAATTTTATTTTAGACTTCCATTTGTTATATATATTTCATATAAATAAGCAACAAACTCTTTAAATTAATCCAAAACAACATGCTCAATAAATAATATGTGACACACAGAAACCTTTGTTCTTTTAAAATATATCACTTGAATAATATTTGAGCCTATTTGTCCTAAACATTTGTCAAATACCAACATAGTATGAATGATGCTTTGGAGTTGGAAAGAAAGGTTATGTTTCTTTCTCTTCAATTCAAAAGGACCAACTTAAGACTACACTTAATAGCAACTGGAGTTCATTGAGTAATTATATTAGTTATTATAGTTTCTGTGATTAAAAATCCCTTGACAAAGGCAGCTCTAGGGAGAAGGACTTTATTTTAGACCACAGCTCAAGGGTTCAGCCCATAATGGTGGGCAAGTCTCGAAGAAAGATTTTGAGGCTGGTGCTTATAGTGCATACACAAACAGGAAGAAAACAAAAATAATTGCACTTGCTCAACTTGCTTCCTCCCTTTCTGTGGCTCAACACCCAAGCCTATGAGAGAGCTGTCTGTAATCACAGTGAGTCTTCCCACTTCAATGCATCCAGGCAAGAAAATCCTTCACAGGCACGCCAAGAGACTATCCTCAACTAGATAATCCTTCACAGATCTGCACAGAAGTTTATCTCATAGTTGAGCCTACACCCTGCTAATAGGACAGTGTCAACCATCACAAGTAGCTGCATGTTTGGTTTTACTTTGTTTCATTTTATTATTTACATAGAGGGTTTGGATGCTATACATATTAGGAAATGGATATCTTCATTACTTTACGAAACTTTGCAATCCCGAAAAGCAGTGAGCTATGCTTTTTGTATAGATACACAGTCATGGTTTATCTTGGCCTCTTAAAGGGAGGCTGATGATAACTGAACACCTATTTATTTATCTTACATCCCAAACACTGATAATCTCAGTTACACTCCCGACAATCTATATAATATATTATGCATCTTAGGCAGCTTTTGTGGTAGGACAACTCCAACTCTTCCAAAATTATCACTGACGAATTAATAAGTAACGATAAGTTTCAAATTAAAATTCTGGAAACATTCCCTTTCCACCTGGAAATACCATACTGTCTAGGAGATGTCGGCCCAAGTCTTTGTTCTCCTCTTATATTGTACTATGCAGACCATGTAAATACAAGCCGTTTTCCTGGACAAATCTGAAATTACCAAGGTGGAAAATGAGCCAAGTACAAAGGTCACTCCAAGCTCCTGCTTAATTGATCTTTCTTATTTCTTTCTCAAGAACATGAACAATGCAAACTTGCATTATCAACAAGTTTTTTAAGTCACTGATGAATGCTTAGATGTCAGTGACTGTGGCTTATAAATACTTTTGCTGTGTGGCAAAGTGTTCCTGGATTTTTACCCTCATTCTTCCATGCTGAGTGGATTGTTTGGTCTGCCCTCGTATTTCTCATCTGTGAAATTGAAATAAGCCACATACTACTTCATAACCTTGCTTTGTGATTAGAAATGCCTTAATAAGCACCAGCGTTCTTGGAGAAAGGCTTAGCAAAAACATTGTTAATCACTTCTCCTCTGGGGAATTCCTGTAGCAAACCTAAAACAGATCAATTTGAAGAGGGGAAATGATAGTTAAAAAGAAAAGTTCATTCCTGAATTCCTGAATATTTATCGTCCTTTTGGTTGTTTTATCATTGCGTCAAAGACTGACCAAAAATATAATCTCTATTCTGGAACTTCCTCAGCTCTCTGATCTTCCTGGAGTCACAGAAAGTAGGATCTGAATGGCTTTAATCTAGTTTGTCTTAGTAATAGACCCACAGTCCATCAAGAAACAAATGCCATTCTATGGCTCTAGTTAAACAGAATTCATGATTGTTTTTTCCCTCAGGACCACATTGCAACCTCAGCCGACAATGGCAGGCAGCCAGTGGGCTCTGCCAGCTGGCTCACTGCTTTTCTCTGAGTTTTGGAGAACAGGAGCACAGATATTTTTGATCCTGCAGGCGAATTCTAGCATGATCTACAAAGAAAAAGCAAACCTTTGACAATGATTTCACACAGGGGGAAAATAAGATTTTAACATCACAGAGTTCCCAAATTTCCAAACCCAGATCTGTCCCTTCAAAATGGACCTTCGCCAACTGTCAGTCAGCATGGATATTTGAAACTCATCACCTTTTCCAAGAGTTAATTCCAAGTCTGTGAAAGGAATACAATGACAAAACTTTGAATACTAAAATATTATTCACTCTGCTTTAATGCATCTCCTCAGTTCATCTCCATGAGGCACTACAATATTACAGTTATTCATTTTTGGTGATGGTTGACTTGGCCAGTTCTTCTGTAATAGTGTTTATAATTACCAGCAGGAGAAACTCTTGTTCACTGTATAGAAACACTTTCAAATAGAATTAAAGATTAAAAGATATCATTGAACTCTCTTATTAGTGGAGATTACTGGTAAGTTTCTCCTGAGTGATTTTCTAGTAGGGTGACTTGATCTTGTCCTTGTTAAAGGTATAACAAACAGTCCCTGGTACAGAATAAAAATCTTCCAAGGTAGTATACAATTTGGTGAGTAAATATGAAAATCTAAGCAGTACAGAATGTCAGTAAGATGAATTGTAAGCAATAAGAAACTATAAGCAGTGGGCAAAAATATTTTCTTCACAAATCTGTGTGATTTTTTTATAAATGATTTCTTAAATTAATATTAGGTACAATCAGAATTTAAATATTGAAAGCAGATGCCATTTTCCTCAATTGCAAGTTTTTAAGCTATACTGTGACATGCTAGTATGCAAAATCTCCATAGATGATTTTGCATGTGTGTAAGTTCATATGTGTGTGTGTGTGTGTGTGTGTGTGTGTTATTCAAGGAGGTTTTTCTTGGAAATTTGATGTCCATCTTTAAGATAATAAGTTTTTTTTAATATGCAAGCTTTATATCGTTGGTATTTCTGAGTTTTATAGCATGTGTGAAACTATTCCATCAGATATACTTAGTATGCTTTATATTTTTAATATTATTTTAGTGAAACTACAGAATCATTTGAAATTTCACTTCATTTCATTTTATTTGGTCCTGAAGACCAAATCTAGGTCTCTTTATATGTTAGTAAACACAGCACCCTGCCATTAAGCTACATCACCAAATCCTCCAAAGTAATTTTATTAATGGGTTATTTTTTAGGTAAGGTAGGTTATTTTTCAATTAAGAAGGCTCTTTGAAGAGATTTTTTTGTTCTAAAATTGAGTGTATCTGCTAATTTTTTAAATGTAAGGTAATTTTTGAAACACAAGCTAAGAAAATTATATGAGAAGGCAGTTTCCTTATCTAGATTAAAAATAGCATAATCTTTCCATTGTCAAAAGCAAGACCAAATACAACAGTATGAAACATATTAACCAAGTAAGCAGTTACTAAAAATTACTAGTAGATGAATGCTAGGAATTGACAAAGCAGGCTGTAGTTGAGACAGTTGTGCCGCCATAGTTTCGTGGAAAGATACCCTTGTTGATGGAATGAAATCATTGAAAATATGTTTATTTATATAGTTTTTATTTTCTGTTTAATAAAACTTTAAGTTCATTGTATTGCTCTTTTCTGTCACTAAGAATGCATGTATAAACAAGCTATATAGTATACCCAGTCTCTTGGAACTTATATTAGATAGAAGACAGATACTAATATCTATTACAGATATGATGAAATCAGGTATATTAACCTGTGAGGAGGAAAAAGATTGGAGATTGACAGAGGGGAAATGAAATTCAGATAATTATCTTTGTGGAGACACGGCAATTGGGAGATCTCATGTCCTGTTCTCTCAGTGAACTGGGATGGATATAATGGTCCCAAGGGAGGTGTGCTCTTGATGTTCCTGTGGAGAGGGAAAGAAAACAGGTTTGACTAGATCTAGCACTGAATAAATGGTTAAAGAGACTGGTACTCATCCTGAGTTTCATTCTCTAGTTTTTGTAGGTCGCAGTAAGGTAGACTGAACACCTAACGCAGCAGAGAATTGCAGATCACCTTGTGGCAACATCTTGCTTACATTTTAGAAAATCCAAATGAGGAGAAGTTAATTGTTCTATAGAGCTTATAGTAATGTGAATTTGGGTCTCTGTTGGTGATACATTCTTGTTTCTTAATTTAAATACTCAACACTGTCAACTATGCACACAATTTTAATGGGTTTTGGGAGAACACTAGAAAGTAATTAAAATCACTTGACATAATATTTCCCTTTTCATCCTAGTTCATGAATGCATTTTTAAGTTATTTTTTGAGATATTTCTATTAAACAATACTCATTCATTGTGTCTTTTCTACAAAAAACTTCACATATTTTAAAGGTGTGTGTATATGTTTCTCTATCTAATTGGAATGATATTAATCCATTACTTCTAGAAAGAATATGAATATCATCTTTTAGATTCAAGAATCTATTGCATTGTGAATATTTTTATGGAAATAAAAGTTAGCTATTTTCTAGTAACAATAATTTTAAGTTAAACATGGACCTCTTAGGAGAAATTTTGCCTAAATGAGAGCATCCATCTATGATTAATGCAGATTAGTGTTGGTTACTCAATCTGAGATTTTATTTTGGTGTGGTATTTTCCCTTTTCTTCATTTTCAAGACATGAATATCTGCCAAGTAAACACTATATTTAAACCCCTGAGAAGTTCAAAAGAGATTGGAGACAGCAAAGGGAGTTCTTTTATATTTCAATATCCTCTGTAATTAACATTTCTGTCTCGGCATTAAGAAAACTAAGCTTTGCCTGCTTTTGATTTTCATTTTAGTGGTTGAGGCCATTATTATTTGTGTGAAAGGACAATCTAGCTGTTAATAGTAACACAAGTGTAAATTGGAGAGTAATTGGGAGAGATAATTTGCTGTTATGAAAACATGTCCAAATATTTGTTCGCATAGTTGTCAACAAAATAGTGATTGTAAGACCAAGCAGTATTCCTCCTCAAACTCCAACTGTGATATTAAGGGCTTGGCCTCTACAGAGCCATGTGATCAAAAGCTATCACTTGTCATTTTAAATGAGGTATACTCTTAGTAGAAGAAATGTGGGTGGGTCTGTTTAAGCACTTTCTTCTTAGAGAGCATCCAAATGCATTGCTAGATATCTATCAACTATGACCAAGTAAGATGCTTAAATCTTAATGTTAGGTGTATAATAACCACTGATTCTAAAAATGAAGATACATATGTTTTGACAGATTGTTAAAGTTTCAATTAAAGACAAGCTCAATAAATAGAGTGCATTTCAGAGCATCTCTATATATGCTGTATCAGGAAAATAGTATGGAGGGATTATGTATACATCTTCTAAAGTATGTAAGGACTAGTGGTTCTCAGCCTGTAGATTAACACTCTTTTGGATCTTATCAAATATCCTGCACATAAGATTTTTGCATTATCACTCATGACAATAGCAAAATTACAGTCATAAAGTAGCAACTAAATAATATTTTGGTTTGTGGTCACTACTTCATGAGGAACTGTAGTTACAGCGTTAAGAAGATTGTTATAGACAATAAAATAAGGTTTCAACTATAGTTGGTGGTAGAACAGTTAGCTACTATAAGCTAGGTCCTATATTTAATCTACAATAATGCACAAAAATAGCAAGTAATATAAATTTGTAGAGTGATTAAATTGTAGAACAATAAAATAATTTATCATTCATAATAGCTGTTACTGAACAATATTCTTTGGACATATCAATAGTAGTGTGTTTTTTCTACTATCTTTGTTTAGTTTTTTTCTTTTTTTGTTTTTTTTTACAAAGTAGAAAGCCATTAGCTGGTACAGAACAAATATGCTAAATAGAGATATACTCAATTAGACTAATGATAGACAAGTTTTTTTTAATTTAGGTAGGCATAATCATGAAGTACTTTTTCATTAAATAAAAAGTAATTTAATTAGCAATTTCAATGACAACATGATCTTTGCCCTCTAGAAAGTCAACATTCCATTACCTGACAGCAGCTCTAAAAGCCATTACCTGGTGTTTTGAATCTTTAGATGGACATACTTGATACACCGATTTTTGAAAGTCATCGTGGGATTATGCTATCAAGTAGGGACCATCGACTAGAATCTCACTGCTGAGACTCAGCTCATAGTTTCTGAGCATCAACTCAGAAAGTGGCTACATTTGGTTACTGTTGTATAGAGTGAGTTCTGTACAATTCTTAACTCAGTAAACTGACAAAAGTCATTTATAGTATATCTAGTAGAAAATCAATGTATGTGTTCAAAACTATAATTAAAAATTTTCATTGTCAAATTTGAACTCTGCCTTCAAAGTAAATATTGGCACTTTTTGTTTGTTTTATATAAAATAACACTAAGGAAAACTGTATCTTTTTTGCGACAGAAATACATGTAAGTGCACTGAACTCTTAAACTATCTGTGGTTGTTGTGATTGTTGTTGTTGTTCTTGAGGCTGGTTTCTCTCTATATCCCAGTCTAGATACATGGTCCAATCTAGCTTCAGCCATATTGGTGTCCTCCTGTCTCAATATAGATCTTATTACATGCATGAAAAAATATATTGGTTAAGTTGATGAATATAATATTCTAACACTTTCAAAAATGTATTAAATTACATGTTTTAGAATATTCTAGAATAATTTAGAATATATACATTAATTTTTCACACTCTTGAATTGAAAAATAGGACCTTAGCCCAGTGGCGGTGCATGCCTTTAATCCCACCACTTGAGAGGCAGAGGAAGGTGGATCTCTGTGAGTTTGAAGCCAGCCTGGTCTACAAGAACTAGTTTCAGGATAGGTTCCAAAGCTACAGAGAAATCTTGTCTCAAAAAAAGAAAAATAGGACCTTACTCATATTTATCTAAGATTCATTTATCTAAGAAACCGTACCATAGTTATATGTAAATTAATATAGTATGCAAGAATTTAGTTCTCAGAAAAGAAGAGAGAACTCAGCAATTAAGAACACTTACTACTTTTCCAGTGGACAAGCGTTCAGTTTCCAGCATCTACATGGTGACTCACCACAATCTATAACTCCAGTTCCAAGAGATTCAATGTCCTTTTCTGGATGTGGCATGTATGTGGTACACGGCTATATCTGTTTTTTAGAAAACAGGCCTATACATAAGAAATAGTTCTCAGTAACATTTTCTTTTTTAAAAGAGGATTTCTACACTTTATACTAACTTGATAATATTGTACCATTCATACATGTTAATATAGTCTTGTATTACATTTCTGAAAACTACCTTGTATGAAACGTGATTTATCTGAGTTAGATTTAAAAAAATATGTTAAAAAGAGAGAGAGCCAAAAGGAGCCCAACATGTAACTACATATCATAAGAATATCAGAATCATACTAAGTAACATTTTATTATATGCCAAATTTTATAACTTTATAACTATATAGAACAGGGTAACAATTTTAAAAAACTGATAATTCTGTGTGCTGTTTTAGTTGTCTTTTTCATAGACAATGTTTATCTCTGTATCTTTGTAAGCTTTAGAGTCATTTATAATCTACATATGACTATACCAGAAGATATTTTTTATATATTTTGACATATATAATCCGAGATACATTGATGAGAGTCACTATTAGCCTATTAAAATACAAGAAATAATATTTTAGCACATATTTCATGAGTAGCTACTCTGATGAAATCACTGCCTTGGCTCTAAGTACTACTAAGGTAGATAGTATGGTTTGTATTGGTCTGCTTTTGTCAGTAGAACACAAACGTAGACATATCTGGGGAAAGGCATTTTTCTTTATTCTCTCATACAACACATCCCAATCACAGTTTCATCTCTTTCCACTCTTCCCAATCTCCACTCACCTCCCCTCTCCTCCAGATATACTCCTCTTACTTTCCCCCCTCAGAAAAGAATATTCCTCCAGGGCTATCAATCAAACAGGGCATAAAAATAATAATAAGGCTATGCACAAACCCCCATATAAAGGCTGGATGAGGTAACCCAGTAGAAAGAGCAAGGAAAAGGGTCCCAAGGGCAGGCAAAAGAGTCAGAACTGCCTCCACTCTCACTGTTAGGAGTCTCACAAAAACACCAACCTAACAACTGTAACACATATGCAGAGGACCTAACTCAGACCCATGTAAGCTCCATGGTTACCACTTCAGTGTCTGTGAACACCTAAGAGCCCTGCTTAGTTGATTTCTGTTGGCTGTTCTCTCCTGGTGTCCTTGATCTCCCCTAGCTCCTATAATTCTTCTTTTGCCTTTTTTGGCATGGTTCCCCAAGTTCCAAGAGGAGGGACCCAATGGAGATCTCCAGTTTGGGTGCTCTCTCTGTTCCTCATGTTTAGCCATGAGTCTCTCTGTATTTACTCGCTTCAGTAGCTGCAGGAAGAAGCCTTTTGGAAGAGACAACCTTAGCTGAGAAAACCTAGCCTGTAACTAAGTCTAGGAGATATGGTTTTAATTCATGACTGATACCTACTGTGGGTAATGCCACCCCTGAGTGGTGGCCCTGCGATCTCTAATAAGGCAGGATTTAAAACCTAGAAGGAGCAAGCTGATAAGAAGGATACCTCCATGGCCTCTGTTGGAGTTCCTGCCTCCAGCTTCCTGCCCCTGGCTTCCTCCCTTGATTTAGCTTCCGTGATGAACTGTAACCTGGAGTTGTAAGAGAAAATCAACCCTTTTCTCCACAAGCTACTTCGGTCATGGTGTATTATCACAGCTATAGGACTAAAACATGATGTAGAAAGCCGCATGGCCTCGGCACCCCAGCAGTCAGCATTAGGTTTCTATAACGCTGCCCAGAGATGAATGCTAGAATTCCTCATTACCAGCAAATAAGCACGAAACGCAGAGACGCTTTCTTTGTTTCGAAACTCTTTAAAATCAACAGCTGCATGATATTTTCTTTGACGTTTGGAGACAAAATACCAATATTCCCTGCTAATAAGACACAATTTGCATTAGGTCTTGCTTTATGAATCATGTCACATGAACTGAAATCTTCAAAACCTAAAAATGTACAAAGGCATAAGCTTTGTGTCCTGATAATGTACATAATCTGACTTCCACGTCAGATGTTAATTATTGGCTTAATTATTGGTAAAACTTGGCGATGTTATTGATTTGACTTATTAAAATTGTTTTAGAAACTAGTTTATAGAAAATTCCAATTTTTAAATAGAATGAATTTGTTTGAGTTTTAGAGATACTTGATATATTTTCTTAGTTCTTGAGTCTTGGTACTCACTATAATTTTGAATTCTAAAACTGGTAAAGCAAAAGAGTAATTGAACCATCCACCAAGTTGAAAATAAATAAATAAATAAAACCTCACGTAGCTCTCTTATATTGTTTCTCAGTTCTTGCCAGAACAAATGAAAATCATTCTTTTAATCAAAAGTTAATTTAGGAGGCACATTAGTATGCAGTTAAAATTATGCAAATAGCTGGTTGAGGTGGCACACACCTGTAATCCCAGTTCTTGAAATGCCGAATGAAGAGAATCACAACTTTGTGACTGGCTTAGCTACCTAACAAATCGTTCTCAAAAAAATACTATTGAAACATATAACCCACATGTTACAGATTAATATGAAGCAAAAATTTTAATTTTATCTGATGTAGCATCAAAGATATATTCTTCACTGCCCCTAATTCATCAGATGCTCCTATTTCATAAATGATGGTGAATTTTTTTCTTCTCTGGATGAAGATTGAAATGCTATCTGTGATTAAGGTTTACTTATTATTTCAAGAGATCGGGGTAATATTTTAGCACGCATTCTTTCCAATGACTGAATAGAGACACCAACTCATCTAACATAATATAAATAAGATAAATAAAGATATCTGTTTGCTTAACAAGCACGATTATGGATGCTGTTTCTTTCTAAAATATGGTTTGTTTAATTACACATATTAATCTCTTACAATTTATTAAGATCTGTGTCTATTTGTGTGTGTGTTTAACACTACTCATACAAGGTTCTTATGACTTCAGTATGGCCATTTATATTCATAAAGAGAAAAGGAAGTATTGTGAAACTTTAAAAAAATTGCCTCATAAGTGCATAGTTATACAACTTTTAGCAAATATCCATAATTACCAACCCAGCTTGTGTACATTGAAGACTTGTCAGTAAACAAAAGAAAACGATACCTATCTTCCTAGGGCTTATATGTTAAAAACTTGAGGAACACCGAGATACAAAAGCATCAAATATTCAACAGATTAGATAGTAAATAAGTAAGGAGAAAAGAATAAAGTAAAGGATCTATGACCTATGTCAGAATGAGTAATCTATGGGCCACCATTATTGAGTAAGTCTGGAAGGTCTGAGCGGTAACCTGGAAGCCCAATGCTCCTGAGAGGATTCGTTCTGCCTTTGAATAGGTTGTGATCAGACTGGAATCATCCAGACTGAGGACAGGAGAAGATCTGCCCTACCTCGTGTACCAAGAAGGCAGTGTTCTAGGCCCCATCTTCACGCTGCCAAGTGCACAGTATTCCTAGGCCATATTGATGATTCTGTCATTTCACTTCAACCTCTCATCACTAAATCATTGATTTTGGAGCATGTCACACAATAATGAAGACTTTACAACTGCACATAAAAAACAGCTTCCTGTATCTTTGGTTTCTACTGACATCGTATTTTACTGTCATTATTGAAAGATAAGTTTCCTATTCTGGTTAATGTAATTATGCAGTCACGGCAAAATGGGCTAACAAAGGGAAGCCACCATGGAGGGCTGTCACGCCATGCAGCGTACTTCCTAAAATCGGTGCGACAGCCCTAGGAGTTGCACATCACAAACCCATTTACGGTAAGATCCTAAAAGATATATGCAAGCTCTGTAGACAACTGAATCTAAAGTCATTATTCTCTGTGTAAAAAAGGTGCTGTGCACTCAAACCACCCTGTGAAATAGATTCTCGTCTCTCAACAATTACAAACAACAGGGAAGAATTGACAAGGTTATCGGAAAAAATGAATCAAACCGTATGATGTTGTGAAATGAATTAATATATTAGTTCTTTAAATGGCCCTGTTCTCTAGTGAAGGACCGAGTGAGGGAGTTTGTTGAGGCAATGATGAAGTTGGATGTTGCAGCTGAGGGATTTATGGCCTCAAAGCAGTCCTTTTTTGCCAGAAGTTCCATAGTTATTAGAGCATTAAATGCTAAATTCTGCATTTATGTACTGATGGAAGTCTCAAAAGATGAGCTGTCTGAAGCCACACTATAAAATGCCATATGTGGTTAGGTCAAACACTCTAATCTGCGCCCCAGTTATTACTGTCATGAAGCTACTTTTTATTTTGTCAAGTGAAATAAAAATGTGAGGTTGCCTGTGCCTTACAACCAGAAAAACATCACCACGCCACGCTTTCCTGAGCTTAATAGAAGCAAAAGCATTAGGAACCCTGCACATACAAAACATCAATCCCATTCTCTGCTCTATGCTTTGAAGGGGTGACTTATTTTAATTACCTCTCAGGTATAGAGGGAGAAACGCTTTTCTCCAAACTCCTTCTTGAGTCTGAAATCACAATTCGCTTACCCAGCATTCCTGCTGCTGCTTGGGAATCTATGCAAATCGTGTTTCCTGCGGAAAGGTCAAAATAATTAATTGGATTGGTTAGTAAGAAACACTTTCACATTTCACAATAGTCTTATTTTTAAAATTCTGTTTCTCTCATCTCCCTGTTTACATGAACAAAGACACACATACCTTTGTATAAGCAATTGTCATACAGTTACATGTGTACATGAATTTACTGTGTCCCTGGCAAAACACGGAAACACAAGGAAAAGAATCTGTCTAGGATTTTCTGGGTTTCCAAACTAACCTTTATTGGGTAGAAGTTGAGCCAGGAGGAAATCACTTCATCTCCATTAAGTTCCGTTTTCTCTTATCTATAATCTTCAAATTTTCTTTCCCAGTCAACTAATATGTGTGGATATATTTCCATACAGAGCATATCTTTCTTATTCCGCGGTTTTAGGGAAATGATCATCACAAACTTGCAGAACCTGAAACTAGGCATGTTTTATTTGTGAACTTGTTATGATATATCCAAATACAAAATCACTTTAAGGGTACGTTATATAACCTCAGAAACGAGACAAGGATTCCCTGCCAGTGTTGGAATTCCAGTGTCTCTGTGACTTAGAATGGAGCAGAAGCAAAAGATCCCTTCTTAGATGAGAATTTGTACCAATAATTGTATTCCACATATATGAACTGAAAAGTCAAGATTTCCCCAATCACTATGACACAATTTGCCACATTCTTTTTGGTGTTAACAATATTTCCAATTAATCCTATATTATAAACCTATTTTATAAACAAAATAGCCTCAACAAAAACATAATTGCTAAAGGAGCCGAAGAAGACATGAACCGGTAGAAAGAAGAGGTTACTCTTTTCATCCTTGTCAAAAATCACCTCAGGATGCAACTGGAGTTTTCTGTTATTCCTAGTAAGTCAGTTTTGCTTCTGTCCTTGGGGATTGAACACATCTGGATAACCATTTCTATTGCATACATCTATAAGGAACCCATTTAAAATTAGATCACAATTTACTTACATAAATAAACACAGAATTATAAACACAAATAATAATAATAATAAAAATGGTTTTGAAGTTATTGGTAGTGGTTGGGCAGACTCTGAGCCATGAACATTGAACATGGAGGAAACAAAGTAATCAAGTAAAATCTCCTCCTTCATAAACACTTCAGGATCTTTGATGAGTATTCAGTGTACTTCTTTCTTCCAATTTGTTTATTCTGAAATCTGTTTTGTGACATATATAATGGCTACACCGGCTTGCTAATCAGTTCTATTTGCTTGGAAAATCTTTTTCCATTCCTTTACTTTGAGGCACTCCAGAGAGAGAAACGCTACCTAATTGCAGACCCTCATCTCTACTTCCTCTTCTCCAAATCCAATCCCCTGCCCTCAAGTCTCATCCAAGATCTGTACCAGACCTTTTCTCTCTGCCCCATTCCCAGGAGACTAAGTAGATCCTGATGGAACACCTTGCTTTCCTCCTCCTATGAACCTCAGCCCCCTTCCTAGCCTATTCTCATTTCTAAGTTTCAGTTCCCCAAACCTAAAAATACACTTGACCTGGAGCTCAAGTGGACACATATATCAGGAACCAAGAAGGATATTGTACGAGCCAACACACAGTGGCCACATTCTCCTAAGAACCAGAGGGAGCAGTAGAAACAAAGAAATATAAAACATCCACCAAGCAAAGACCATGCCAGACACCAGCACCTAGAATTATACTCTTTCTAAACCCAGATTCCTCAATAATAGTATTAAAATACAGTCAATAACAATAAGGAACAAAGTATCTGCACTAGAACCCAGCAACCATACCACAGCAGGCTGTGAATATTGCAACATAGCTGAAGCACACCAAAAAGACCCTAAGATTTTCTTCATGTTCACCTTCTTATTTAGCTTCTCTAGGATCACGAATTATAGGCTCAAAGACCTTTAACTATGGCTAGAATCCACTTATGAGTGAGTACATACCATATTCCTCTTTTTGGGTCTGGGTTACTTTACTCAGTAAAGCATTTTCTATTTCCATCCATTTGCATGCAAAATTCAAGATGTCATTGTTTTTTACCGCTGAGTAAAACTCTAATGTGTATATCTTCCACACCTTTTTTAACCATTCTTCTATTGAGGGGCACCTAGGTTGTTTCCAGGTTCTGGCTATTACAAATAGTGCTGCTATGAACATAGTTGAACAAATGCTTTTGTAGTATGATAGGGCATCTCTTGGGTATATTCCCAAGAGTGGAATTGCTGGGTCCTGAGGGAGGTTGACTCCCAGTTTCCTGAGAAACCGCCACACTGATTTCCACAGTGGCTGCACAAGTTTGCATTCCCACCAACAATGGATGAGTGTTCCCCTCACTCCACATCCTCTCCAGCATAGGCTATCATTGGTGTTTTTGAGTTTGGCTATTCTGACAGGTGTAAGATGGTATCTCAAAGTTGTTTTGATTTGCATTTCCCTGATCGCTAAGGAGGTTGAGCATGACCTTAAGTGTTTTTTGGCCATTCGAAGTTCATCTGTTGTGAATTCTCTGTTCAGTTCAGTACCCCATTTTTTAATTGGGTTAATTAGAGTTTTAGTGTCTAGTTTCTTGAGTTCTTTGTATATTTTGGAGATCAGACCTTTGTCTGATGAGGGGTGGGTAAAGATCTTCTCCCAGTCGGAAGGTAGCCTTTTGTCTTACTGACAGTGTCCTTTGCTTTACAGAAGCTTCTCAGTGGAAGTAGACAAGATTGCCAGGCAAACTTGGGTGTAGAGGGGGCGGGGTGGGGGGTGGAAGTAAGGGGAGATGGTTAGAGAGAAGGAAGAGGGGGGGATAGGGGATGGCTTGGGGGAATGGGATGGGGGGAGGAAGGATGGAGATGGGACAAGGGAAGTATATATCTCAACTAAAGGAGCCAAATTAGGATTTGCAAGAGTCTTGATTCTGGAGGGGTTCCCAGGCCCAAGGAGAGGTCCCCAGATTGTTCCCTGGGCAGCAGAGAAGAGCGTACCTGAACTGGCCTTGGCCCATACCCATACTGATGAATATTTTGCATATCACCATAGAACCTTCATCTGGCGATGGATGGAGACAGAGACACACATTGGAGGACTGGACTTAACTCCCTAGGTCCAAATGAGAAGCAGAAGAAGGGAGAACGTGAGCAAGAAAGGCAGGACTAGAGGGAACTTTCATCTGACGATAGATGGAGATAGAGACGGAGACCCACATTGGAGCACTGGACTGAGCCCCCAAGGTCCAAATGAGGAGCAGAAGGAGAGAGAACATGAAAAAGAAAATCAGGGACGTGTGGGGTGCGTTCACCCTCTGATACAAGGGGACTGATCGAATGAGAGCTCACCAAAGCCAGCTGGACTGGGACTGAACGAGCATGTGATCAAAATGTGATTGACATGGGGGCTGACTGAGAAGCCATTGACGGTGGCACTGGGTCTTGTTTTGTCTGCATGTACTGGCTTTTTGGGATCCTAGTCTGTTTGGATGCTCACCTTCCTAGACCTAGAGGGAGAGGGGAGGAACTTGAACTTCCCACAGGGCAAGAAACCCTGTCTGCTCTTAGGACTGGAGAGGGAGGAGAGGGAGTTGGGGGCGGGGGGAGAGGGAGTGGGGGAAATGGGAGGGTATGGGGAGGAGGGGAGGAAGTGGAAATTTTTATAAACAAATAAATAAATTAATAATAATAATAATAAAAAGACCCTAAGGCCAGATGGTGGTGGCACACTGTTTTAATTCCAACAGTTGGAAGGCAAAGACAGTGGTCACTTGGTCTGTGAGTTTGAGGCCAGCCAGGTCTACAACAGCAACAACCAGGGCTACACAGAGAAGCCCTTTCTCTAGAAACTGAGAAAGATAAAAGAAAACAAAGGACAAGACCTTAAAATAGCACTAATGAATATGATAGATGCCTTTAAAGAGGAAATTAATAAATCCCTAAACTAATCAATGAAAACATAAGCAAACAGTAGAAGTGAATGAACAAAATCGTTTAAGACCTGAAAATAGAAATAGAATCAATAAAGAAAACAAAACCTGAGGGTAATCTGAAAATGAAAAATTTAAGAACTCAAACAGGAACCATAAAGGCAAACTTCATCAACAAAATACAAGAAATGGAAGAGAAAAATCTCAGGTATGGGAGACATGATATAAGAAATGGATATTGCTGTCAAAAACGGTGTTAAATCTAAGAAAAAAATTCCTGGCACAAAACATCCATGAAAACCGGGACACTATTAAAGGACCAAATCTAAGAATAATAGGAATAGAGGAAGGAGAAGAAACCCAGGTAAAAAAAAATGCAGAAAACATTTCATTTTCAACAAAATATTTCCCTAACCAAAGGAAGGAAATGCCTATCAAGACACAAGAAGCATTCAGAACATCAAATAGACTGTACCAGAGAAGGAATCTGCCTTGGCACATAATATTCAAAACATTAAATGTGCAGACTATAGAAAGAATACTACAAGCTTTAAGGGTAAAAGATCAAGCAACATATAAGCGCAGACCTGTTAGAAGAGCAGCTCACATCTCAGTGGAGACTGTAAAAGCCAGAAGGGCCTGGACAGATGTTCTACAGACCCTAAGAGATCCAGATGCCAGCTCACACGACCATGTGTTTTCTTACCCTCCAGTTTGTTTGTTTGTTTCTCCAGGAGATAGAGTTTCGTGTGCCTCTTAAGATTGTAGTTAAAATCTGGCTGTCACAAAAATAATGAATACAAGATTAGTTTGTATACAAGGAAAAAATAAAGCGATATCTATGGTTTGTTTTTTTTTTTCTGTCTGAAGATATCAGCTATTAAGACCTATTAGGGATACTTGTTGACACATTCTCCTATGCTGAGGCCTTGCCGGTACCTGAAGCTTGGATAGGCTGAGATTCCATTTTGCTTTCAAAACCTTATCTGTTTTTCTACAGTCAATAGGATTCCATTTTGGTTTAGCCTGCACTGTCAGATGTCACATAGAGGGTTGATATTTTTAAGCTGTTTTTTTTTCTTTAAATATGTCCTTTCTTCAAAGAACTATCAGGATGATGCCCCCTCCCCCAAGATATGTTACCTGCTTCCTTCCACTTGTGCTATATCAGGTCTGAGATCACTTCTGTACAAGTTTCCACATTGGTTATGTGCTTCTTCCAGAATCAGTAAAATCCAAACCCACTAAGAAGTGAGAAGCTGTTTTCTCACTTTGGCTGTGAGATTGCAATGGTTTGCTGATTGGACTGTATTGGCTTAGAGGCCCTACACTCTAATTTTTATCCAAATTGGTAGCATAGGATAAAGTACCCGTAGGTGTTTGATGCTTGTTAAGTAGATGGCCGAGAGATTGATTGGGGAAACAAAAGGATGATTCTAAGCTGGTGTGGTCTCCAGTCACACATTTGTTACTTCTTTCATCAAATAGTCCATGTCTCAATTAGAAGACACTGGTTCTCTGCCGAAATCCTTCTATTAAACCCGGTTGACTTTCTTCGAGTCTAGATGTCAAAGAAGAGGTGGCTTAGTGATTTCTCCTGCCCTCCTTATTGATTCAGCGTCTCATCTTAAATCCCCAGATCCTTGTGTGCCTCACCAGTTCAGACAAGCACAATTCATTTAGCCATTTCGTAGTCTTGTGTTTGTTTATGTCTAATATATTCTGAGAGTCTTTGTAATGAGGGAGAGTGAAAGCAAACAGACAGACAAGTCAGATCCTTATCTTTGTGAAAATTATAGTCTAGAGGCAGAAAAAGTTAATGATTAGAAAAGGATCATAAGAAATGCCACGTTGTAACTCCAAAAGAAATGCTACTTCAGGTCAAGGACTTTATATGTTCGGAGAGCTCATCGCAAGGTAATATGACCTTATCCGGAATTCAAGATTCTCTCAGTTAGGAGAATGTATCCTAGTATCTGAAGGACAAACTGGAATTTTGCTAGGTAAGACCACAATAGAGAGAATGCAGGTAAACTCTTGAGACAGAATAAACAAAGAACTGAAAAAGGCAACAACATGGTCCAGGAAGTGCAGAAAGACAGACCACGAGCAAAGATCACATCGGTAGAATTAGATCATTCAGGGCGTCTCAGGTCATGTGGAAGGTTTGTTTGAGAGCGTTGAGAGGCCATTGAAAGGTGTTGAACAAGGGACAGAAACGAGCAGATTTCATTTTTAAATTATCACCAAGCCTCAGTGTGGTGTGCAGACAAAAGGGCATGAGGTGAATGAGATAGATTAGTTTGTTGTCAAGGAGAGTTTTCAGGCTTGTGCAACTAGATGGATGTGGGTGTTATTCACTGTGATAGAAACACACTGAGTCGTGTGGGAACACTGTGAATTTGATTTTGGACATGAATGTGTGTTGGGAAATAAATCCTAGGAGAGATGTCTTATAGGAAATTGAATGTATTGGCCTGGCATACAGAAGGTATCTTTTGTGTTTGTGGCATAAGTCAAGTTGTGGAAGGAGAAGATTATACAGGATAAAGAGAAGGGGAGCCTGAGACTGAACTTAGGGTGTTCCAGCATTCAGTGTCTTTGTGAAAAAGAAAAAACTCCTAAATGACAAGGGGCTGACACAGAAGAGAAAGTGAAATGAGGCAAACATGTGGCAAAAGCCTGGGATGTTGTGTTCCTAGAAGAAAAGATGGTGTTTTCAAAACTCGATAAGAACATCTGAACACAGGAAGTGTCTAAGAGTATCAGGGACATAGTGATCTCAGGGGTATCAGCAGGATTCGTTTCACTGGAGTCAGGGGGCCAGAGGTCATGAAGCTGTAGAAATAAGATGTGCCTGATAATTAAAATGGAGATAGCAGAGACAGCTCAAGCCTCACTGAGATTTGTGAATTTGTGAATTGGGATATTGGGGAAGTAAGGGACTTAAATTAGTCTCTAGGAAGTTACTTGTGATGAAAACAAGCAAGCAAGCAAACAAACAAACAAAAAACTAGTCTACTTCATTGAATTCTCTTATTTTCTCTTCCCTTCCTCTATTCCTTCTCCTCTTCCTCTTTTCTCCTTCTCTTCTTCTTTCTTCTTCCTCTCTTTCTCTCTCTATGTCTGTATCTCTTCCAAGAAAGTTAACTCCAGCTGGCTTCCAAATCTCTACCTTCCTGCCTCCACTTCCCCAGTGCTATGGTTGCAAACATGCCTGCGATAAACTATTTACTGTCTATATGTGTGCTATATTGGAGACAGAACCTAGAGCCTCATGCATGCTAGAAAGACAACCTCCTACTTATTCACATCTTCAGCTCTGCTTAAATTACCAATCAAGATGAATATTTAGTCATTATATTTCCTAATGTGGATTAATAGAACCTTAATGCCCAATAGAAAGCCCAAATACACAGTAATTCGTGACATTCATGTTTGACTCCAATATCTTTCTGCATGTTTCTGTGGTATTTTTGTAAGAGAAATTGAACTAAAAGTGAAGAAGGTGCTGAAGAATGATATACCCTAGATGGACTATTAGGATTCAATGATTCAATTAATATTCAATGATTTGTGATAAATCTCAAGAAGAAAATGGATTTATTATTGAATTTTTTATTTCATTCACTTTTTTCACTCTTCTCCCTGCTCTATAGTCTTTTTTTGCTTCTTTACTTTTCTTTTTCATAAATGAATCTCTGATGCTTATTCTGTAGATTGCAAGCTGCTAAAAGGAAATGAAATGAAGAAAGAATAGCAGGTACATTTAAGACTGTATCTGCTTAAAGAGAGAAAGTAACAAAATAGAGAAAATAGGTGGAAAACATAGATGATTAGGATGTGGTTAATATGTGGGGCAATCAGAGCACTATGGAGAAGTCAAAGATGAACAGAGATTCATGTAGAGGCTCAGTGGAGATCTAAAGGAAAGAGATATTGATCACTATAATTGGTAGACACATATTTTATAAAGGAACAATAAAAGAAAGTGAAGGTAATGGAAGCATTCTCAAGACTCAATAACTAAAACATGCTGATGTGCTAAAGATAAATAGAGTGAAGTGAGAGCCATGTAAATAAAATCATCTTAAAGGGAACTTTGTAGTAAGTATGCTTATCCTTATCACGGCCTATCACCCATTAGACTTTGGTAGGACACCCACGTATGTGTGTACATGTATGTAGACTTATACACAGCAGGCATTAGAAAATGGCAACAATAAACTGTGGTGAAGATGCACTTGAATTATTTTGGGGGTAGAAGATCATACTAATCCTGAAGAATGAGACACAACCCGGGCACACGCAACACAACGAAAAGAATGTTGCCTTTGCTGGTTTGCTGCTCAGATCTGTGCAAGCTCACAGGCATGACCTCTCTGCCAGCTGTTTTCAAGAGCCTTAGCCACAGAGAATTTAATGAGTTAAGCCTACTTTAACAGCAACAAATTATACAGTAATTTGTTGTCTTTTATTGATGTACATGGTATATATGTTTCTACTTTAGTGTTCTCATTTGCATAAGTTTAAATAGGCATGTGAATTACAGCTCTGAACCTGGTCTGACATAGTTAATGGGTCCCTACACTGTGGGTGGCTGCTTAAAAATACATGCGGCAGGAATTCAGTATTAAAAGCACTTCGGGCCCTGTAATATAGACTATGAACTTAGCCCTGAGTTCAAAATATAGCACACACAAAAAATAAAAGAGTGAAAGAATAAAACAGAAGTATTTTTATTATTCAAAACCATTCCATTTTAATCTGAGTCTATTTTGTACATTATTTATGCAATTGTCTGTTTTGTTTTATATATATATATATATATGTGCTATATATATGCTATATATATTTGTCATATCAGAGTCCTCATTATAGATGCACAGCTAATTATGATGCAAGTGTGAAAATTATTAATAGTATTATACACTAATGAAGAAGGTATGGGCATTACAGGGAACATGGCTTTGGAGCTGTGCCTTGAACTATCACTAGCAATTTTTTTTTGGAAATGAGACTCTAACAATGACCAGCGGTTGGGGTCTTGGAACTACGAAGGTAATCGTAGAGATGTTTTTGAGGCAGATTGAACTGGAAACTGGAGCCATGTCAATGAGAAGGCAGTGGTAGATTCTATCGGTAAAGGAGAGCTTCCACACTAACCGCAGACTGAAACGTTCCTGTTCCAGAAGCCCCTGCACAGATATTTTTTAACTGAAATTTCCAGATTCCTCATCTGGGGCTCATTCAGGATCTCCAAGCCATGGTGACTCCGGAGGCTGTGGTTAAGACCTAAGGAACAAATACGGCCCACAGTCCTGGCTACAAACCACAGGGAAAGGTGACTGACCTTCATGATAAAAACCAAAAACAGCATAAAGAGAAAATGGAAACAAAAGAAGAAGAAAAAAGTTGCACTGAAATGAAATCCTATTCATTAGAGCTGTGTTAATTTCCTCCTGTTCCCTGACAATCTAGGGTCACTTGAAAGTATCTCTTCCAAAGTTCTGCCTTGCTTCATTACCACATAATGTCTATTTCCCTCTTGTCTTCCCTTTCATTTTGGCACCACAACACATTTTGTCTAAATAAATTCAAAATATTTCTCCTTTCTATATAGAAGATTTCTATATAGAAATGCCTAGAATTTTTAAACATCCTTCTACAGCTATGGTCGCATTGATAATGATTCTATTGCTATCATGAATATTTTAGAAAGAAACATTTCATAGGAGGAAACAATTTCGGCAGCGAGAGTTTTAAAGGCTTTGTTTTCTTCTTAGAGTTTATATTAGGATTTCGTGCTTCTCTAATTCTGTGTTTATTAAGATCCCCAAATGCATAAAGATAGATGCAGTGATCTATTTTTAAATGTTCATCTAAAGGATTGCTGTTTGCTGGTGTTGCATCAATGGAGTGTAATTCTAGACTATAATCAGATGTTTCTTTGCCTAAATGAAGTCTAGTCTTTTTTAATTAAATAGTAAGACATGCTAAAAATAATGAGGAAGCTACAAGCACAGGAGTCCAGTGAAAGATGCAGGTTTTCCATAATTGCTTCCGAAATTGTAAAGTAGGCCCATGCTCTTCTTGAGCCTTCCAGGCTGGTTCTGAAATCATGGTGTAGGATCCATCTGCTGAGTTATAGTTTAATTTTGCTTACATATCTGGGTAAATCAACCTACTCTACAGTTTCCTGTTTGAAATATCAGTACCGTGACAAGTCCTGAAGTTCTTAGGTAAAGCAAATAAAAGTCTTTATAATGTAATTTTCATACAAGAATATCTGAAGAGGGAAGATCAGTTATTATAGCTAACATTTCTTTTGGAAATATAGTTCTCATTTTTACCCCAAATTCACCTTAGCTAAATCCATTTATTATCTCCTCTGTCCTTCTCACCAATTTTTGCCAATAACACGCATTTTGTTTATTACTTATTTATCCGTCTGTTCTCTCCAGTGACTTCTTCTGCATTTAAGTGCATTTGAAATGGCTGAGGTGTTCTCTGTTATAAGGGCCTTCATTAGTTGTAGTTATTGAAACTATCTACCCCAAGTCTTAGAAAACTATCTCTGTCATTTGATGTTTAATATTGATGGATTAGTGTGACCTAATTCCTTTTGTTTTTTCTTTTATAACAATTCTATAAACTAGCAGTTTGAATTTCACAACAAAATCAAGAAGTAGAGATTTGCTGCATGGTTTCCGTGCTCATATGAACATTTCCATTTTTTATAAGAGGAGGAAACTCCTCAGTCTCAATATAAATGTTCAAAGCATTTACTTGTCCTTTACTAGAAAGGTCTTCGTATAGAAAGTTGAGCTGTTTTCTTATATTTCCATTCTATTGCTCAATCCCTTGTGACTATAAAGAGCAAATTTTATTCCACACAGCAAGACTTCAAGTATTTGAAGACAGTTATATTCATCCTGTACATCTGCTCCAGGCAGTGTTTCATGAGTCATGGCTTTGATTCTTTACCATCCTGTCTTCTGGATGTATCCTAATTAGTCTCCATACTCAAAGGTGACTCCAGAACCCCCAAGTTATTCTCAACATCATAGGATGAAGTAGGAACTGCTCTCGTGAATTCTCATTCTTGAGAATATATTAACAAACCACTCTGTACCACCCCCCACATTTGCTAACATACCTGCTTGATCACATTAGCTCTTTAAATGATTGTTTCATAATCTTGATTCATATTAAATTTGTATCTGATAGGAACTGGGCACTGGAATAGAACTCAAGATTCTGTTATGGAACAGAAAAGAAAGAGGGAAGAGATCCACTTTTGAAAAGAAATTTTAGGAATTTAAAAATCCATTCATTTATTTTTAAAAGGTTTCTAAGTTTTTGCTGAGGTTTTTAAGTACTTTCACATCTCATCTGTGTGTGATTTCATATTACTTCAGAAATATACAAAGGAGAGCAACATGGGTTTTTAGCTTAAGTAAGACACCAGTCTCTGTAACACACAGCATCTATGAAATGATGCCAGGATTCTCCCTCCTGGTTATTTTTTGTTGTACCTGCTAACAAGCTAAAAATTGGATTGAACTCATTCATTCTCCCAACTTCTGTGAGAATAACAGCTGCCATGTTTCTTATGAATAAGCAGAAAGGTAGCTTGGGTATGGAGGATGGAGCACATCTGTGGACTCTCCATGTTCAGAGAGGCATGGTCTCTCCAGAGAAACAGTGATGTGAGAACAGTCTTTCCATTGCCACTCTCTTTATTCCAAACTGGTCATCTGCCAAAAGGCTCATCTCTGTTGATCCAGCTGCCAACATTAGTTCTTGGAGCATGCAAATATAATTTGGTCTTTTTTTTTTTTTTCTGAAGAGCCGTATGAGGGCAGAGTTGACTGATTGAGGGAATTAAAAGATAGAGGCTCTGATACAGGAGAACTGCCCTTTGGGCACATGAACTAGTTACATATGGGTTCCTTTTCAAATCAGAGAATTACAGTTCTTGGTATGCATAGAGAAGGCTGAACTAGCTAGTTCTTAGTCATCGGAGAAATGCAAATCAAAACAACTCTGAGATTCCATCCTACACCTGTAAGAATGGCCAAGATCAAAAACATTGATGACAATTTATGCTGGAGAGGTTGCGGGGAAAAGGGAACACTTCTGCATTGCTGGAGTGCAAGCTGGTACAGCCCCTTTGAATGTCAGTGTGGTGCTTTCTCAGAACATTAGGAAACAACCTTCCTCAAGACCCAGCAATACCACTTTTGGGTATATATCCAGAGGATGCTCAATTATGCCACACAGACATATGCTCAGCTATGTTCATAGCAGCATTGTTAATCAAAGCCAGAACCTGGAAACAACTTAAATGCCCCTCAACCATAGAATGAATAAGGAAAATGTGGTACATTTACACAATGGAATACTACACAGCAGAAAAAATTAACAACATCTTATATTTTGCAGGAAAATGAATAGAGCTAGAAAACATTACTTTGAGTGAGGTAACCCAGACACAGGAAGACAACTATCACATGTATTCATTCATAGGCGGTTTTTAAACATAAAGCAAAGAAAGCCAGCCTACAGACCACAATCTCAGAGAACTTAGACAACAATATGGACACGAAGAGAGACTTACATAGATCTAATCTATATGGGAAGTAGAAAGTATAAAAAGACAAGATCTCCTGAGTAAATTGGGAGCATGGGGACCTTGGGGGAGGGTTAAAGAGGGAGGGGAGAGGCAGGGAGGGGAGCAGAGAAAAATGTAGAGCCCCATAAATATCACGGAAAAAAATAAAAACTTGTAAAAGAACAAAAGAAAAAAAATTTAACCATTGTGGCAAAAGAACCAATGTTTAAGTTGTAATATCTTACTTTAAAATGTTTTAGTTTGATATTTATTATTTTAATGACACTGAGAATATCAACAACGTGTTTTGTTCATACCCACTCTTGCCCCAATTTCTCCAAGTTCCCTCTCCCAGCCCCCAGTCATCCAACTAGGAGATTTCCCGCCCTCTTTGTTTTTTAAATTGTTTTTGCGTCATGAGTTCTAAATTGTGCTGGTCATATATATTCATGGATATAAAGCTATCCAGTGGAACGTGGCCAAACTAGCAGGGGTCACACCCTGAAGGAGAATGTCTCTCCCTCTCCCTACCGTCTATCAACTGCCAGAAGTTCCTTGGGATAGTGGTGGTACTTACTTACTACTTTCTCCTCCATGCTGGGATTTTTTTTTTAACCAGCTATACATCTGAATTTACAAAAGCCTCAAACAAGTAAACATTGAAACAAACAACTCAGCTTTTAAAATGAGGTATGAAACTAAACATTGCACTTAAAAAATTTAAAACACAAATGGCAGAGAAACATTTATAGAACTGTTCAGCTTCCTTAGTAATCACGGAAATGTAAATTAAAACGACTAATACATTACTATACTCAGAGGAACTATATCTTAATGAAGAATTTTAGCAAATAAAATAAGTGGACAAGGTTACTTTTAATGCTTATCGATTCTATATAAAAACTGTCCATTTCTTGTCTTTGCTACAAAGATGTCAGCACAGCATGACCTGGGTTGTGCATATGTTAGATATTTTCTGGTTGATGTATTCTGAAAAGATGTGGCAAAGTAGTGACAAAAGATTTAGATGTTAAGCTAACCTACACTCAAAATTTCCTGTAGGTCTTATAGTAGTATGTATCTGTTCCTCAAGCTGACACACTCTTAAGTTGTGATCATTGAATTGCATCATAAAACTACCTTGGTGAACTTTTTTTTTATTTGTTTGTTTGTTTTCTTTTGAGACAGAGTCTTGATGTGTAACCCTTATTTAACTTGGAGCTTGCTATTTAGACTGAGCTGGCCTCGCACTCACAGAGATCTGGGTTTGCCTTTGTTTCTGTGCACTGCAGTAGAGTGCACACCACAACACCTGACCTGTCCAAGTTTTCATCTTAAGATAACTTCAGACAAAAGAGTTGTGTAAAAAATTCCTGTATATATTTTATTCAGAATCCCCAAATGTTAATAACTCTGTGGGGAGTGTGTGTGTGTGTGTGTGTGTGTGTGTGTGTGTGAAAGGGGGGAGGGGGGAAAGGAAGAGAGGGAGGAAGGGAGGGAAGAGAAGGAGAGAGAGAAAAGGGGGTAAGTATATGTGTGTGTTTCTTTTCCTGGATCCTTTAAGAGTAGGTTGCAGATAGGATTTTCCCTTTTACAACATAGTTAGCTGTATGTTTCCTAAAAATAATGACATTGTGTTATATAAATCAGAAAATTAACATTGACTAGTCATAATACTATTATCTAATCCACATATTTTATTAGATTTCCTCCTTGTCCCAGTAATGTCTTTCAGATCCTGAGAAGGTACCACATCGTGCTCTGCTTTGTAGGCTCATGGTGGGGTTCCTTTTCTCTTCGTCTTCTCTCACATTCACAACTCCCTTCTCTGAAAGATCAAAGCTGGCTCTCATTATCCATGACACACCTATTTATTCGTTCATCCCACAGTAATTAGTAACTTTAAATGTGTGTGTGTGTGAGAGAGATGGAGACAGAGACAACAGAGGCAGAGAGTCAGAGACAGATAGACAGAGATGGGGGAGGTGTAAAAAAGAGAGTTCTGAACACACTTGTGGAAATGCGAGAATGACATGCATCTTGGTCCTTGCCTTCAGTTCGGTGTTGAAAAGCTCTGTGTTGTTTACCACTGCATATGAAAAGCTAATTGTTCCCCCAACTCCCTGAAACTGTCTTTCCTCAATGCCCCACCTCCACACCCCTACAGAGCATTAAGATTACATATCCGTGTTTTATATGCCTTCCGGGGATTTGAACTTGGATCTCCATATTTACATACCAAGCAGTTTGCCCACTGAGCTTTGTCCCTAGCCCCACTCTCAAATTTTTAATCCAAGAATTCCAAATTAAAAAAAAAAAGAAAAATGTACTCTTCTTACCATAGAGTACATTTAGCTTCACACTAAGGATTAGTAATGTGTTTATAAAGCCACATAATTCTTTTTTTTTTTCATCTTCTGGTTTATTTTATTTTTTTTGTCTTATTTTTTTACATACTAATCCTATTCTCCACCTCCCTCCCCTCCCACTCACTCCACCTTACCCTCCCCCACCCCATCTGCTTCTCAGAGAGAGTAAGGCCTTGAATTCTATCACATCACCACATTGAGGCAAAACCAAGGCCGCTCCCTCGTGTCTAGGCTGAGCAAGGTTTCTCTTTGTAGGAAATGGGCTCTACAAACTCGTATCCTTCCTTAGGGATATTTCCTGGTCCCACTGCCAGTGGTCCCACAAACTGTTTAAGCCACCCACTGTCACCTGTTTTTAGGGAGTGCTAGATGACTATTTTGTCTTCTAGTTGATCCATTGAACTTGTTAGGCTTTGCCTATAGATTTCTAATTGTATCGCTGGGTTTTACAATTGCATCCTCATTTCAGCTTGAGTCATCTTCAGTGTTCTTATTTCTGTATTGAGTTCTATTTTCAAATCCTGTCTTCATTTCACCATTTCCACCAGACTATGTTTGTGATTTCGTGAGCATCACTCAGGTGTTCGTTCTTCTTAAACTCTCCTTAATTTCATTTAACTGTTGTGTCTTCTTCTTTGTTAGTTTTGTTGAGCTATACATTTTTCTCTGTACATTTTCCCTTTCATTCTGTCCCCTTCCCTTCAACCCTCTCCCATGGATCCCATGCTCCCAATTTACTCAGGAGATCTTGTCTTTTTCTACTTCCCATAGATGTCTCTCTTAGAGTCCTCATTGTTGCTAGGTTTTCTGGGATTGTGATTTGTAGACTGGTTTTCTTTGCTTTACAATTAAAAACCACATAATTCTAAAGCCAACTGAATTTGCCTTGACATGGTGGCTGTTACTCACTTGAATTACCTTTGTCGTGTTTTTGTTTTAAAAGTTTAGGTTGAGCTCCCACCCCAGTTCACCTCCATGAATGACAACTTCTTTTCTTTTTTCCTTAAGTATATGGAAGGTCAACATTTTCTTGCTTAGAATTATACAAAAACAGTACTGGGAATTATTCTTTTCCTTCCTTTATTCAGTGTTTCTTTGGAGAGTATGTGAGATTATGAATAATTGGATTTATATTAAGCTCTCAAAAGACCAGTTTGTCTATTTATTTGATAATTTTCCTTTAACTGTGTTTAGTTTCACACATGTGGAGTATTTCATACACTTTTCTCACATCTGTGAAGCCGATCATATAGTTAATGTTGCAGAAACTCTTCTCAGATGTTGGTGTCTTGACTCTAGGAGTGATGAAGTATTTGAAACCTTCTCACAGGTGTTCACAAACAATGTTGTATTTATTTTCCCTGGTTAGAACCAGTGGCCCATTTTACTCCTTAAAAGAGAAATGCAATTAAGACTATGTCTCACACATAATGTTATTTCAAGAATAATGTAGAGGCCATACCAGGGTCAGATCTCTTTTTAGTGGTGTTTTTCAATTGAACAAAATGGATATCATTCTGTTGGAAGGTTATAATTGTTCGATTGGAATGAACCAAAGACTCCTCAGGTATGTCTGAAAAGATACGCTGATTGCATGTTTAACAAAGTCAAGAAGATAAAGTTTCTAGATTAAATCATGCTCTCCCAGGAAACGAACAAGCAAAAAGAAGCATTATAGCATGAGAATCAATTTTATTTTAATTCATTCCTTTAAATCAATCAAAAGCTTTGTTTCCAGAATTACCTAATATACTGTATTTTCCTCCTGTATTCTTTTGTACATAAAACCTAGTGATTCTAATATGTGTAGTTCACCGGTGATAATAATAAATGAATCAGAATTGATCCATTTCCCTGGCTAAATGTTTGCAGTAAAGTTTATGGATCAAATTTGACATATTTCTCATATTGCATTCTTTATTAAGAATGTATATATTCTTAATAAAGAGTTCTTTTACATTTTTATGATCATGCTTTAAAGCTTTGAGTTTTATAAAAAATTTTAGGGCACATTTAATTTTACTACGGTTTCGTAACTGAGAAGGAAAAGAAACAAAAAGGAAAAGTATGTTCATAGGCTATTCAGAAATAAGAGAAAATAGATCCAAATTGTACACATTTATGCAAAGCAAATTGAGATGGTTGTGTATGAAGAATCTAGCTATACAAGTTGTCATCAACGTAACAAGAGATTAAAGAGATTCTTTTTAGATTTCCTTTTGATATTAATGGCATTTAAAACTATACTTATTTCCAAGAGTTAATAAAAGCATAAATTTAGAGTTAATTGATCAGTTACATGCACCTACAAATCCATCTCTTAGAAAATGTCTATTCATATATACCTAGATTTTTAAATAAATATTCCTTTTACAAAGACTATTCTTTAAGCCGCACATCTCTGCTTACTGATTGGTTCATGCTCAATTTTCTTCATTCCAAGTTCTTGTCTTCCAAAATAAACAAGAAAGTAGCCCCTGTCCAGTAAAATATCTCAGACTTGAAACACGTCTTTGCAGCATGTGTAAGGTATACTCACGGCACTTGTCTTTATTTATCTGTAGTAGATATTAGGATAATGTATTATCCAATAATCTAGCTTTTCTCTCTTTTAATTTGAAGTTATCATGAAGCATGAAAACACTGTCATCCACCTGACACACATCTCTAGCAGGATGCGTCTGTTTGCATTTGCATTTGGTCAAGTGATCTCTCTCGTGGTCCCACTGAAATAAAATCAGTGGATCACTACATGTCTTCTTTTTCAGTACTTCTTCATTTCATGTGCCTGGAGTGGAAAATACACAGCTGAATTCAAGTAAATTATTCTAATTGGCAAAACCTAAGAAAAGTATTCTATTATAAGGAGAGACGCGAGAGCTGAGAAAAAAAAATGTAATTTGCAACAATAATAAAGAATTTGGGATATTTTCTCTCTGAACTGGTCTCCTCAGGAACTGTTATTCCATTTTAAAGTATAGATGTTTGACTCAATTGAGAGTAATTTATGTAAGATATTATGTAATATTTTACTTTTGATCACAAAGCATTACACGTATTTAATATTTATAAAAGATGGTACAGTTTCAGAGTATAGGTAACTTTATATGTATTTCAAAATCTTGTTCTACTCTTAGATCAGTTAAATAATTTAATACACCCAACATCTAATAATTTAATAAGATCATCACTTCATATTCACTTAAATAGGGAAACTTAAAAAGGTATCATTAAGATCTCAGCTTTAGGAAGAAGTAGGAGTAAGCTGCTAATAATCAGATTGTCAAATAAGTGAGTGGTGTTATTTTGGTTGTGCGATCTGAACATCAGTGTTTGAATGTGACACTGTTGTCTAGTTCATATAAGGAACCCGCAGAAGGGAACCATTTGAAACTGTGTATAATACAGTTTTGACCCTACTCTAAGACTGTTCTGTTCTAAGACTGGTTCTTCTGCCTGAAAGCTACAGTGTAGTTTTAAGGTCGAAATTAAGAATATTATCTTTAAAAAAAGAACAAAACAAAAGAAAAGTTATGGAATAGTGCATGTATCTTTATAGTCTGTCTGAAATACTAAAGATAACAAATTAAAGAAATTGAGGCAAATAAATAATTTTGCATCAATAATTATGAAAAACATAGAAAAAATTATTCATTAATATTATATTTTTAGTTTGACAATTTATATCATATTTGAATGGCTGATAATGAGTAATTCTTATCTATTTTATTTAGAAAAAACAGGGGAATGCAATAGAAGAGTCTTATGACATAAAAAAAATGTAGCAAAATACACTTAGTTCTGAGGGGTGTGCAACTTGTAGAATCCTAGGTACTGTAAGACAACAAATGAAAGCCGAGACTAATTTTAAAACCTCATGTTTCAATGAGACTGATAGGAGAAGATATAGATCCAAGAGTACAAAGTTTCCGTGAGTTGACAGACACGTTAATTAATTTGATTGACTCTTTTCCACTTTGCATACTTCGATAGTGAAAAAAAATAAACATGGAGATCACGGGGGAGGACATAAAGCATGATTAAAATATTGCATGGAAAAAATTAAGTTAAAAATGCTTCCAAAATAAAACCAAACCCCATTTTATAGCTTATAGTTATATAGTTAATATTTTTAATTAAAATAAATTACCATAGAAACATTTTAAAAATTAAAGATAGACATTGAGGAAAAGGTATAACGAAAGTATATTGGAACACTTTCTGAAAACGGGTAAAATAGCTGCTGTTGAGTTCACAAATTAGGAAGAGTAATTGAAGAAAATTTAACAAAGTCAGCAAAAATAGTTAAAATTTAGAAAATATCTAGGGAAAATGACAATCTGATCTTGTAGGAATGGCCTCATTGATTAGAAAAGGAAGGTGGAGGTCTCAATCTCTCTCAGATATTAATAGTGAGAAAGACAGGTTGATAATGTTTTCTAAGACTGTCCATTTACTTTGTACATATATAGGAATATAATAATAGCTGGAGGCTGGGTAACAACCAGCAGTTAACTATAGTTCAGTGATGGAGGTATGATTTAACCTATTGAGTATAAATAAAAGTTCCATATCTTCAGGTTACTTTGCACATCAGGTGAAGCCCAGTCAGCATTACCGTGTGATAGACCAAGGGAGGCTCACATCCACCTCTACTGCTGTGCCCTCTTGTAATTTCTTTTTCTACATTGAACTTCAATTTTCTAATTTTTAAGATCAATTGAGGATCAATAATATAATCACCTAAGGGTGTCAGGAGGAAACACTAACGTTTTAATATTGATATTAAATATAAGCACATATATTTAATATACCAATATATTGATATACCAACACTCCCTGAATGAAATATGTTTGTTGAAAATAGCCCAGAGTTGAGGCATCTGATTGTAGAAGTGAACTATCCACAGAGCTTTCTTTCTCCTCATGAACTCAGAATCTTCACTATGTATCTGGAGGATGCACATTTGTGTTTGGTTGTTTTGCTTATTGGTTTTTCACAAATGAGTGAACATGTGTGCAGGTATAGTATTGATTTCTTTGTTGGTTAGTTGCGTTTTGTCTTTGTGGTTTTTTTCTCTTGTTAGCTGGGCAATTTTGTTTCCAGGATCCCAGATTTTCTGACCTACCTGTCTTATCAGCTAGCTTCCCGTCTTTACGGTCCATCAGTGGATAGTGATGTCTTAGGAGAGACATGTGCCAATTTATGTGATGCCCCTCCAGAGAAGACACAGGCCCTGTGGGTACAAAGTGTGCCTGTCATTGCAGAAGACTTTCCTAGTCTAATGAAGCAGAGAGCAGAGAGGTCAGGGCTCAGCAATCTGATTCCTGCACTCACTTGTGCCATGTATGCATGAATGGGTAATACAGATTTCTACAAACATTCTTAAAAGTTGGCGTGGCTTGACAAGAATGACATGCTGTGGATTCCCGCACATGGGTCTGCTCATGACTGGACTTCTCAGAACCCGAATGGCAATGCTTCCCTGCTGTAAGTTGTGTTTTGATTCCCTACAGACAACTGACTTGATAAATATTTGCTTGTCAGTGAGGTTATAAGACGCTATAAATATTGTTCATCCTCATAATTATATCTTTAAAATACCATCTAAATATACAAATTTAGTGTTCAGTTTTTTTACCTATTATCTGTCTATCTATAATCTATCTATCATCTACTAGCATTTTTCTAAGTATTGATCAATTAGTGATCAATTGACCTATCAATTGTTTTGTCTATTTATGTCTATCTGTCAGTGTCTCTATTTACTCCTGTTACTATAAGGGCTTCCACAATGAGAACATATGATATATATATATATATATATATATATATATATATATATATATAATCTATTTCCTTTATTCTTTCAATGACTCCGTATACCTTCATATATATAAATATAACATGTCAATATCTTTTACATGTTTAATAGGATTATATTGAATTCCAGGTGTGTTTCTTTTTAAAATAACTTTTTTAAGATTATAATTTCATCATTTTCCTTCCCATTCTACCATGTAACACCTCTACATTGCTTCATGACTTCTGTATCTTTAATTGTTGTTCTGTATGTGTGCACGTGTATGTATTCCTAACTCTATAAATACACCTTCTCTCAGTCTATTTCACATTACTTCTTGGTACATGTTTTAAGAACTGACCATTGGCAATGGGTAATCAATTGATATGCTCTTTCTTTGGGAAAACTGTTTCTCCTGCTCTCCCCATTCCTTAGTTACCTGTAGTTCTTAGTGTAGCATTGACACCTGCTGGCCTTTCCACAACTCGTATTAGCATATTTATTGGTGTCATCCTTGTTCAGGTCATATTTCTGCAGTCATGTTGGTGAGACTTCTTAACTTCAGTGAGAACCAGCAGCTCTTTATCTGGATTTAAGATCCACTCAACAAGAGGAAAGTTATGCCTGGTACTGGAGGCCAACTAGCAAGGGCTTGTGCTTCTTTTAAAACATTTCTAAAGGCGTGCACAGTCACACATTTCATTTTATGTCGACGACTAAGAAATTTGATACAAGAGAATCAAAGGTCAAAGCCCAACTTGAACAATTTAGCAGGGCTCAGGCTCAAGGAATTCTTGTAAGAAGGTAGGAGTTACAGCTCCGTGGTAGAGGACAGCATGTATGAAGCTTTCATCTTAGTCATCAGTGATGGAAAAAGAGTATAAAGATATTTGCATTTGGAACTATCTATTTTTCATTAATAACTAATTTTAAATAATAATGTAATATGCCATTGGTTTTTAATATTTAAATTGAGTTTTTGAGAGAAAGCAAAAAAAAAGCACATCAATATACATTTCCTCTATAAGTTTTTGTAATTTTTTGTGGGGAGGGAAGTAGGGGGAAGGAGAGAAGACACATTTAAGAATTGAGCTTAGAACCTCACTATGCTAAGCGAGCATCCTATCGTGCGGCTATGTCTTCAGCCCCTTTCTTGTTCTATTTTGACACGGGGCTTCTCCAAGCTTCCCTGTCTTTGCCTCCCATCAAGAAGATCAGGAGAAAAATGTTTAAGCAACTGCTCAAATAGGAAAATAAATTAGTCTATGAGATTTTGGAATTAATGCAAATTAATAAAATTTTATGAACTACATTCTAGTGATGTAGTAAGTAAATATTAATATCAGAAAAGAGCATTTTTAATCTCATTTTTGAAACTGAAAAGACCTCTCAATGAGGCAGATCAGTCACTAATCTCCAGTGGCCTAATATTTCTACAGTCCCAGCTCTTACCTATCTGTTTCAGGGAAGTAGAGCCCCACTTATTTCCAGTCTTTGTCTACTACTGTAGTAACCTTGAATGGACTTTTCTTTGTTGAAGCAGAACAAGGGTTAGCTACAGAAAAAATGATTGTCCATATGTGTTCATAATTTATTGTATTATTTGGATAGTTACAAGAGAAGCTGCACTAGCTAAAGAACAAAACATGAGGCTAGAGAGATGACTCACAGCTATTGAGTGACCAATACAAAGTAGGCTCTCAACTACGGATACACAAAACACAAAAATGGACACAGAAAGCTGCATTCATACATTTGTGCGTGCATGTGCACACACATGTTGTCACAATAATACTCAACAAAAAGAGATTACCAATTTTAAGGTTGGGGATTGAGGGTACCGGAGAAGGACTGGGGGATGAAAAGGAAGGGGGAAGTGATGTGATTCTATCATAATTTTAAATGTATTAACATTTTTATGTAAAAAAGTGCTCTTTGGGTCATAAGAGTTCGCTTCCCAGCTCCTAGATAAAGGGCTCAAAGTGGCCATCTCTAGTTCCAGGGCATCTAGTGCCTTCCATGTTCCTTGGGTAAAACACATACACATATACACAGAGAGAGACAGAGACAGAAACAGAACAATACATAATAAATAAAATAAATCTTAAAAAATTAAAGAACAATGGGGCTGGAGAGATAGTTCAGGAGTTAAGAGCCCTGGCAGCTTTTATACAACACCTAGGTTCAAATTCAAGAATCCATATGGTGGTTCATTACTGTTTCTATCCCCAGGCCCGGGGAGCCATCACCGTCCATCAGCCCATGTGGGAACCAGACATACATATGGTGGAGAAATACATTCAGACAAAAAAAATGTTATAATAAATAATTATAATAAATCATAATAACAAATAAATAAATAATAAAATAATAACTTTAAAAATAGAGAGCAAAATGCATACATTAAGATTAAGCATAGCTACTCTGAGGAGTAGACACTGAAATGTACCACACAAATATGTCATAACTGTTTCCTTGGGTTATGGTGCATAAGCCTTAGCTTCGGAGAACAATGCAAATTCGGGGTACAACTGAGAGAATGCCACTTGCCCTGAAAGTCGTGAAATCTGTAATGAGAGAGTGCGGAAGAGTATGTCTATGCAGAGACACATAAAACTATCTGCTTATAATTGAAGAATGATAGAAAACCCCAAAGGCTAAGATCCTAGCTTAAACTCCATAGGAATCTTGTGTCTCCCCCACACAGATTGAGGTGAAGCCGTTTCTAATGAATGATAAATAAGAATCCTAGAATGACTCAGATTGAAACATAAAATTTGTAAGATTCAAGGTATAAAAACAGCATGCTCTGGACTTGGGGGAGTTGGCTATGGCTCTGGACAAGAACATAATCATGGAGAGCAGGTGAGCCCCTGTGGTGTAGGGAGAAAATCGACTTCCCTGGGTGCACTCTTGGCTCCTCAGGGGGCATGCTTTGAAGTTCCAAGTAGAAGTTCTCAGAGACTGGCTCTGGGTCTCATTGGCTCACTGAATTACGCGCTCAGTTAATTAGTTTTTGAGCTCCCGCTATGGTTCAGGCAAGATATTCAGCCCTGGAGCGGCAGTGGAGGCCTGGTTCATGTTTTTTGCAACCAAAATTATATTACTTTGGTAAAATTAATGTAATTAATCAAGTGAGGCTAAGGACTAAATTATAGACGAGAATAGAGAGGGGACACCCTCCAAAAATGGAAATAAACGCTCAAGATTGGAAATTAGAATGTAACGTTAGCACAGGTCAATAAAACTATAAAAGAAATTAAGTCTTTCCATTGACCTGATATCATAAAAAACTTTTAATCTGTCATTTCTTTCTCTTCAAAACTAGTGCTTTTATATATCAATCAAATTTGGCATATACCAGTATATGGCTTTTAACTAAAAATTTTAGAAACAAAAACAAAGGCATTTTGGTCATGAGACTAGGTGGTTAGGTAAAAGAACATATATAACAGAATGTCTTTTTAAAAATTCCTTTGGGAAAGGAGACTTCTGTACAGGTACCTTCGAGCAGTGGTTCTCAACCTGTGGGTCACAACCACCACAGTGGCCACATTACAATTCATGACAAAACCAAAATTACAGTTATGAAGTAGAAGCAAAACAATTTTATGGTTTGGGGGTCACCACCACATGAGGAATGGTATTAAAGGGTCTCATCATTAGAAAAGTTGAGATGCTCTGCTTCAGGGCTATCAGAGGAGAGTCATCACAACTTGATCACTTAATGGAGAGCTCAGAATTCTCTAGTCCCATCAAATAATTCAAAGTCTGAAAAAGTGACTTTTCCTTTAAGGTGATAGATGGAATGTGGCAATTAATCCTTCCGGTGTGGGATAGGAAAATAATGGAGACATTTTTTTTTCTCACTATCCTTAAAAATCAATTATTTGGATTTATTGTATTTACTTCTTTTAGGGATCAATGGGTGAAACACAGAACTTGGACTTTTCTTCTCTTTCAAAGGTGAAATGATTAAAGGATCCAATCCTATGTGGCAGTGTTTGCTTGATAAAGACATAGTGCTTACCATCCCTCATCCGTAGCACCTGGTGTTTAAGTCAACCTTACCTGATTCCTAGTAACCTGAACAATGATTTTGAGAGCCCTGGGGAGTCAGAGCTCACAGTGACAAATACAGTTACTACTACATACTCAAACCCAAGAAGACCCATTATTTTAGACTTTTCAAAACCATTCCATAGATATTACAGCTTTTGGACAGCTCTGTTATAACTCATAGATTGGCCTTGAGGTTATAAATGTTTATTGTCTTAGGAGTGGATTAGGAGGAGTATTATATTTAAGTGTAATTTATCCTTAACAAGTAAGGAAGAAATCAGGTTTCTACTTTTCTCTGGAGATTTCAAGACAGTAACACTGTCCTCTATGGTAATGATTCAAAGGGATGTTCCCAGACCCACTTTTTTCTTTTCTTTTTTTTTTAAAAAAGGCATTTCTAGTTTATAAAACTGGAAAAAGCTTTTGAGAAGATTTACATTTCAAAGGAGGAAAGATTTTGCAATTACAAATGTTCTATAAGGATCGCTTGCAGGAAGACGATCAAGGGCTGTGGATCAGGGCACAGCCATCTGAAGTACAGGGGCGGCTGGAGTCAGTTTGGTTATTAGCTGTGTTGTGATTCTGTTGTAATTTATTCTGAGGTCCCTCCCTTCACTGTGGATCTTCTGGGTGTGGTATTTAAACACTCTGAAAGAGAGAAAAGACAATGGATGCTTCATTGCTTCAATTCTCCTCTCTCTCTCTCTCTCTCTCTCTCTCTCTCTCTCTCTCTCTCTCTCTTTCTCCCCTCCTCTCTCCTGCTCATTATTTATTTTTTCAGAAATAAATGGCCTTTGAATTTCACTGAGTAGATCTTAAATATTTATCATAGGAATAATAATAAACACATACCTTCAGTCATGGAGATTGGGTGAAAGATTATCATTGAAACAAAATTAATTGTTATATTTTTAGTACTTCTGTACACCAACACTATGTCGGTGACTAGGAAAGGGACATGAACGTATTACAAAAATGTTATCTTCAAGGTGAGTCATGATACACAATGACTCCAATGGAATACTCACATTCTTACATCACCAGTTGATTACCTTCAAACTAGAATTGAAAGGCAAAGAGTGTTTGTGGCTCATTTTTCTAAAGGATCTCTAATAATTATAAATCTTGTTTAGGTGTTTGGGTTTCTGTTGTTGCTGCTGCTGTTTTTGGTTTGGTTTTTTTGTTGTTTTTTGTTTTTATTTTGTTTTGTTTTGTTTTTGCTAAGATCTCAGTATGTTCCTCTGGCTAGTCTGGAATTTACTTTGCAGACCGTGATACCTCATATTCACAGAGATCTTCCTGTCTCTGCCTCCTTCCTACTAGGATTAAAGACATGGGTAATTGACATAGCTTTTGAAATCTCTATTTATTTCTACAATGCCAGAAACTATTAGAAAGGCAATTTTTTAAATTGTCAAAAGAATGAATCAGATAGTTCTCTGAAAGTTATGGATTTTTAAATTCTATTTATTTATTTGGAAGCTCTTTGGGGCTAATTAATGTGCTTTTCCAGTTATTTGAACAAGAGCAACTGTGACTAATAATAGCTGAGGTCATAATTTCACGTCACTAATGTGATGCTGATACAATGGAATGGGATAGTGAACTAATTAACTACTTAAGTGACGGTTTGGAGATGGTAGTTAACATACTCACAGCCAGGGCTCAAGACCCCAGTACTTTCACATCCTACTTTTTCCTTCTTCAGTCTCTTTCTCTTTTTCCATAGTGGTGAAATTCTTGGGATCTTTTTCTTTCTTTTCTACCCTTTTTCTTCCATTTTCTTCTTTAGCACTGCTTTTATCCTAATATATATTAGAAATATACTTATCCTATATTATATATTTATATATGACCCCAAAAGAGCAATGGTTTCTAACAGCCATGAGAGAGTGACTCCTAATCGTGCCTGCACTCAGCAAGCCATGTCGCAAGACTCAACCTCCCATCTAGGTTTAATAGGATAAAGCCGTAGTGGGATAGAATTGAGAACTGTGGCTGTCGTGATAAGAAAACATTGCAATCAGGTGTGAATTAGCATCAATTCACCAGATTGACTGCTGGAGTGTTCCATTGCTTTTGTAATATCCCTTTTATCCTTGGCTTTCTGTGGACATATGATCTGACATAATGGCCCTCCTTCTATTTACACAGGTGCAAGGGAGAAGGGAGAGGGGGTAAAATGTCCATTCATGTCCACATATATGTAGGCATACCAAGTACACTAATTTGGGCAGAAGAATAATTCATCAATAATGTATGTTTTGAGTCCTGTGACTATCCTCCATGATTTACTCAGAACATAAATTAAAAGATAAATTTGACATACGTCGATAACGTGGAGCTAGGCTGTCCAGGAAGTACCATTCTGCACAGTAGCACTATGGGAACATCTGCTGTTTTGTGTGCTCACGCGGCAGCTGCTTTTGTAAGCTAAGGAAGACAAAGCCGATTAGCAGAATAGAAATTTCCAAAAATCAGAGGTCTGCTTAAGAATGTTAAAGATGAATCATATTCCTAGCCTCTGTTACTCTTTGTTCCTCTGAGGGTTTATTGCACGAGGGTGTTGCCTGTGAACACCTGCCTCTTAGGGGAAGCAACTATCATGCCATTAGCAAACACCATAGACAGAGGGCCAGCTTATCTATCTGGAGAGCTGCACAACTCGCCTCTGAACTTCCAACCCCAGTGTAAAACTTTTAATCAGGTGTTTCTCTAAAATAAAATAAACCAAGTTCATAAAATGAAGCATTGAGTAGTTTAAAAAAGAAGAAGGCCTTTCAAAAGATATTTCATTTAAATGCAAATGTAGACCATGAGTTATTAAAGAGAATGTGGCTTTTCATATCCTTGTTTTCCAGACACCTGGGATCAAAGTCACCTGCTGGACTTCCACAGCTCCTGCACCTAAATCTTCCTGTCAGGATTTAGGTTCTTTATTTTCAGTGTGAAAAGCCAAGTGCTTCCTAAAGCTTTATCAGAAGCATTTATTTTCGTATAAAGACAAGGGAACTGAATTAACGGGGAGAGGGTAGGACCCTAGAACATTAAGGTCGTGGCTTTGGGAAGAGATCCCCGTCGTTTCATGCATCAAGGATAATTAAAATCAATACAGAATAATTACACAGCTCCAAGTAGATCCATATACTTAATCCAGTGCCCTCTTTCCAGGAGAAGCTAACTCTAGTCTAAACTCACGTGCAGAGGCATTTGCGTTGTATGGAGAGAGAAGGGCCTGTGTATTTTCTGTACTTATCAGGATACTACAAAGGCAGTGATCCTGAGAGAGGTTACTACTTTTGGAAGGATATCATTAGTGTCATCCAATGATCTACAGTTGTGAGACAATAGAAGTTCCGATGACCAAGATCATCAGAGATTTTAGCATTTCCCACAGGTTAAACAGGTCTGTTGTGTTTGGTGTCTTTTACATGTCTGGATCAAGTTGCATCCCCTATTGCTTTCTCTGTATGGAAAGACTTTGGGATGTGTGAATAGCTGTGCAAAATAGACATGCCATAAAGTAACACTGGTCAGTTCTCCAATGAGAACTCTTTGAAAACTAGTTCCCAATTATTGAAAAATATACTTTGCTTAGCCAATATTCATCAGATGCTGACTTCTAAAGATACTTACTTCTTAATCTCAATGAAACTAGTTCCTTTCGCTGGTCTCCAAATGACAAGAAAAGTTGGGTCTCCTGACAGATTTTTATTCTCTACTCCAATATTATGCTTTCCTTCCTTTTTAAATGCTTCCTCTTTTGTCATATGAGATCAAACGTCATGAGAACAAATTAAAGCAAATATTTCCAAGTGAGTTCAATGATTTTACATTATCTTCCTAAAACATGACAAAATTACTCTGCAGCTGAAAGTCATAGATGATCCCTTGCATTTCAATTTTATTTAAGAGTGGAATTTTTTTTTCCTAAAGAGAGAGTAACGGTCATCGCAGTCTTTTATAATTCAGTAAAATTGAAACTCTCTAAAGTAATATGTCAAATTAGATTAGCGAACTGGTCCAACAATACTTCTCCTTTCAGAAAGGTCAACATTCAAACCTTATGTGCATCTGTCTTACTAAATTTAACTGGTGATGTTGAATATTTAATTGTTCATTATGTAAGAATAATTTGACCAGATTCATACTATTTAGAACATTCCATAATAGAAGGTACACATACACAACACACACACAGACACAGACACACACACACACACACACACACACACACACACACACACACATACATATGCACACAACATGTAATATCTTACGACAGAAAGAGATGTATTTTTTTTCTTTGTGAAAGAAACTCTTAGAAAAAATTTATGTGCTCTATCTATGACCTTCTTTGGAAAGACAGAAGGTAACTCTTGGCCACAATGAAACAGCAGTCCCCATGGGGAACTGCATCATTTCTAGACCATTTTTCCTTAGGCCTCCCATTCTTCACTTCTCTCACAAATGAAAAACTCTTATTAGAAGAACTGATCATCATTTCTGCAATTAAATACCAATAGTTTCTTCTTGTCTTCTCTACTCTACTTTCTTCATTTCTATCTAAAACATTTTTTCCTTCTTAAGCGAATTGAAATATGGCTACTTTACGTGCAATAAATCAGAGGCAACGCAAGTGAAGGCTGATCACTTCCTTCCAAAGGGCAAGGGTAGAAGGGTGAATTTTTTCTCAGTTCCCATTGCCACTCAGGTTTCAACAACTATTTCTCATGTAATCCGGCTTACTTCCTGTTGGCTCCAAACCCAAGAATAATGTAGATTTGTGGAGAAAATATCAGTTTATCCCAACAACCTGCACCAGCAAATACTTAGGAAATAGAAACAAAAGTCAGGCAGAAGGGGGAAAAATCCACTTAAATTTAAGCTCCTTGTTAGAATTTACCCCCTATCTAGTTAGATCGCTCATCTCTCCTCTCTATCATCTCTTCTCTCTCTCCTCTCCCTCTGTCTGTCCAATCTCTCTCCAATCCTTATATTGTTTAACCCCATAATTACCAATTTCCTTGTCCCAAAGCAAAAAAGCAAATCAATGGAACAACCAACATTATGTGGCAACCAACAACCTTCAGAGTTGCTGTGTCTACAAAACAATCCAGTAATTTCCAAAAATGACCTAACTTTCCAGACTGTGTCTTCATATGACCCATTTCTTTCTTTTCTACCACCCTTACAGGGAAGAAGAAAAAGAGGAAAAGTAACATTTTTTCCTTCAAATACAAAATAGGGTTCTAAATTTACATATGGCTTTTTAAAACATCTTTAGTGTAAGTTTTACACCCCCATACCCTTACTTACCCTGTCAGCTAGTAAAATGCATCCACAGTGGAATAACATTATAAAATGCGATGTATGACTTCTGAGTTTCTTCAGAGACTTTGAATATTAATTGAAATATTACATATAGAAATAGATGGAAGTTAACAAAACACCCAAAGAGATATAAATTTTCTGCATGTAATCACATGCAACTATTTTAATCATTTACGTAGGTTAAAAACACACTTCTCAGGTAACTTTTAAACCAGATTTATTATAATACACAATATTAAAGTCTTTCAAAATGAATAACTCAGTCATATAATAACACTTTCTGCAATTAATGACATAATTAATTTTCGTTTTTAGTCAGGTTGCTATCTTTACTCCTAATCAAAATATAATTTAGAGAATGTATTATTTCATCCATAAGTTAACAGCTGGCTTGTAAGAAGCACTCAAGTCAGGTTAATTGCTGCCTTTAAATTTTTATAATACACTGCAACAGAAAATTAATGATGCTTGCAGTATTTAGTAGAGTTCACAACCTACATTTTAATGAAAATATACTATTAATACACATTTTACAGCAGCTATCTGCCAATTGCTGGTCACTTTATATATCTTTTATATAGTACCACAAATTCAGGCAGACTTATTCTGCTGATTAACTTAGAATTCATGGAATGAAATCAGAATTCATTATATTTATGAGTATGTAAGATGATATGAATTTAATCAGCCCAGACTTGACAAGCAGTTTTGACTGGCAGCTTCTCACAATTCTAATCTGGACAAGAATGCTTCTCCTTTCATCTTTTCAGAGGCATATGAGCATTGTAAATGAGACTGAACATGTTAGCTTATCAGGTAGTACTTCTCAGTTCATGTGAGCTGCACTGAGCATCTACACATTGTCCTCAAAGATGCTTCCACAACAGACTCTAGTATCAAATGCCTGCTCTCTGAAGTGCTGCTTTCTCAAGTAAAAGTTTCTTTCAGACACCAGAGTTAAACCTCTTTGTAAGAAAGACAGGGAGAGGGGAGGAAAGAAGGAAGGAAAATGAAAGGAAAGAAATAAAGTGAGCAAGGAGAACCCTTACATTATAACATAGCAAATTTAAATGCTTTTTCCTCAAATAGGGTCACATTTACCTTTAGTCCCATGGAATTCAGTAGGTAGCCATTGGCTGCAGGACTTCTAACCAAATGGCTATTGTGTAAAACATTCATCCCAAGGCTAGTGTGGGTAGCTATTTTGGAGCTGAAAATATAAAAGCGCCATAGCATATGTTAGAAGTTTTATTGTAAAAGGTAATCTTGGGGGATACATAATTTTCATGGATACTTGTGGGAAAGTTAATTAATTCATTGTATTAATCATAATTTCTCTATTAATGAGTATGAAATAAGATTTCCACCACCTTTGTAAAGTAATGTTGAACAATTCCTGGCCAAGGATGTGGTAATGAGTAAAGTGTGCTCACTGGTGGGAAGACCCTTCCAAGTGAGAAGAGAAGATGTGAGTTCCCACAAAGTCATACAGCTCAGCCTTTAAAACCTAGCACTACTCACTTGAGGGGACCTCAAGCAAAGCCCCATTTCATTTGTAGTTCCTTTTCAAGTGTCTATGCTCTGAGGGCTAATGGACAATGTGTTTCTGAGCCACTGCCAGAGAAAATACCTAGGATAGCTGACAACAGAAATGCTACATAGAAATAGTATGAGAACCCGATCATTCTTCTGTAGACATGGGAATTTTACATTATGCTTCTGGGAGAGATTCTGATTTGTAGCGGCATAACTGAAGATGTCCTGAATTTCGTATCAGCTTGGGTTACTGTAGAAACAAATTCCTCTTATGTCAAGAGAGTTTCTTGAAATTCATTCTGAAGGGTGAAATGTGGTAGACATTCAACTGTTTCTGTCCTTACTCTATACCTTGAGGAAGAAAGGAATGGGCAAGATAGTATCCTTAGAGAAGAGTAATGGGGTGCCGGTTTGCTGGCCAGAAAGGGCAAACAGGAGACATGAGAAGATGAACAGCCGAAGTGATGTGTGATTATCTGAGGACTAACATTGAGATAGGAATTTGCTTCTTATTTAATAGAAATATCAGGGTGTGGAAATGTAGCTTAGGGATAAAAGTGCTTGTAGGTGTAATTACCAAAACTTCACCCCCAAGCAAAAGGAAGAGTAGAGGACATGTCTACAATTCCCAGTTTCTTCATGGAAGAAGATGACCTTTATCCCAAAAGTTGTCAACATTTTAGTTTTTTTATGTTAAATTATTGTTCTCCATTAAAAAGAACACCCACACACAAGGGAAAAAAACTCACTGGAATTATGTCTCATCAGTTTGATATAAAACTCCCCAAGCTCTTGATAATTTATAAATAAATAATTTTACACTGCTGACATCTTTCTCCTACTCTGTTGCACAGAGCACCTCTACATTCAGTAATTTAAGGCATGAACATCGCACCCCATCATCTTAAACTCCAGCGTCACATTTCATTATACTGTTTCATTGGGTGTATACATAATAATCTAATATGATAACATGTATTTCTTTCATAGCAACAGACAACATGTTTCAAAGAGTTTAAAGACATCCACTAGAGGACACTAGCATAAAAACTGACAAATCTGCTACACAAAATAATTATGTTCAGATGCTTCCTTGCTTATCCCAAGTTCACGAACCAAAATAAAGGCACTTCAAATATATAATATCAGTTGATTAGATAGCGCCTCCTTAATTAGTTGGCTTGGCTGAAATTGGTTTCCTTAACCACAGTTCTTTGATGAACGTTGTTATGGACACGATAATTGTGTTTTTCTTCTAACATTCCTCAAAGACAATCTGACTGTTGGCATCAAAGTGGAGTTGCCATTGCACCAAAGCACAGAAAACCAACTGGCAGCTACTTTAAGGGTGAATAATAAGTTTTTTATTTCTATGTTTTTAATTTTGAGTACAAAATAAATTTACCCATGGACATTAAGAGGTACTTTTATTGTATAATGGAGCTACGTGGTCTAGTAAGAAATTGCGTAACCCTGTTGGAATAATTAAACCTAGGGTCTTATGTGAGTTAATTTCTTGCTTGATTCAGTCATCAAATTATTCCATGGTACATCCTTAAATTAAACTTTTTACAAAATTAAATTTTTGCTTTATGACCAAATGTCTCCAGCATCTCCTAATTACTTAAATGTCACTCTGTATGAGATCAGCAGCTTCATCCCCTTATTTTTAAGCAAACATATAGGATAATTACTATATACTTCACTCTGAAACATAAACATGGGTGAGACAAAGCTGGTGTGTTCGTATAGTAGATACCAGTTTAGTAGGCAAGAATGATACATGAAAAAGTAATTTATGCAAATGAGATGTCACCAAATGACAGAGTTCAGAGGTTATTTGGCTTTTAACATAAAAGTCAATGACTGACTGGCATAGTGGATCAGTGGGTAAGAGCACTGGCTACATAACTGTGGGGACCTGGGTTCGAATCCCCAGTCAGCACATAAAATGCTCTGTGTTGCTGCATGCTTGTCTATAACCCCAGTGATGTGGAATGGAGGGTGGAGGATAGTTGGGCCTTGCTCTCTTCCAGCCTACTTCCAGGTGCATTGAGAGACCTTGTCTCAAAGAAATAAAGCAGAGAGTGAAGAGGTAGGACACCCTGCACCCTAGGGCCTTCTCATGCCCGTGCATAGGTGTGCATATTCACCTACAGTCAAGTCAAGTGAAAATGGCTCTTATTTACAGTTTTCAGAACAATGACTTGAGATTTAATAATGTAAAGGTTCCAGAGTGGCTGGGATACTCTAAGGTATCTCCGAGTGCTAAGTGTGTAATTTCATATGTGGTGTCCCTCTGTAACTGTAGAAAAGATGTCTGCTAGGCATAAATAAGACTGTTCATATATACGAGTCAGTGCAGAGACGGTGATCTTCAGTCCACCGTTGAGCACTGTGGTAGGTAACTAAAAGACAGATGAATGACCTGATATTTGTGTTCACCTGAGTGGATGTTTTGCTCTGTGACACTGCAGCTGCCACACTCCACCCCGTGACTTGGCTACGAGATGACCTGTTGGAGCCTGTGTGTCATCTAGGGTGTCTCTAGTGTCCTCCCTTCTGCCTGCTCTAATGACCGCACTCAGCAAGCACCGGCTTTGGAAGGAGACTCCACTAATTAGCTTAGTCGACAGAGCATCTGGTAACTGGTTGGTGGAATAAACAGAAAAGACTCCCGAAGTGAAGGGTAGAAAAATGAATTATCCATATATAAAGACCAAAATAAAATCACCAGCAGACACCCCAAAGCCATGAGTTCCATCGTTGAATTTGCTCCCTTTCACCCAGGGCCCAGCTCGAAAATCCCAGGCCCGAAATGCAGATGGTGAGAATTACATAACACTTGGGACTTCAGTTAGACATCAGCTTCGTAATGTAATAAAACTTATCATTCACGAGTCTGTCTGCTTTTTTGACAAACAAAACAAAATAAAACTGAGAACAATTTGATCTGTCCTGCTCCTGCAGACACTGATGCAGGTGGTTTGGAAACAAAGCATTTAATCAGGCAGAGTTTTACTTAAGCTACCTGATGATTCATCATGCGGCCCTGCTCAGTGTCAGTCGGGCGTCTCCCAGCTATTATTTATAGAATATTTAAAGAGCCTGGACCACATGGGCTTCTGTCATGGGTTCTATTGTACTATAAATTATAGCTCCAATTTGCTTCCAATTCAGCACGAGTTGTCAGGACACCATGTCTCATCCTCTGTTCAGACGAACACCGTAGAGCAGCTATAGCGAAGAGCTCCGTTGCTACTGTTAATTTATTGGCCATTCTAGAATATTCCTAGACAGCCGTTTTGTCACATGTCAGCACAATAAAGTCACTGTTTCTACTACCCAGATATTTTCTTCTTTTTCTTTCCCAACAGGAAAAAAAATATCAATCAATAGTTTAATGTCCACTGTAGCTTCTGGTCTCCTGAAATAGCCACAGCTGTACAAAGATATCCCAGATGTCACTCTCTTCCTCTGCCATGAAAAGAGATTTGGGTTTTGGATGGTATTTACTGGATTGAATGCTTAAATCACATTTTGTTTCCTGGAGTGGTTTATTGTTTTTGTTTCCTTAGATTGATTTTTTCATCCATTTCTCTCTCTCTCTCTCTCTCTCTCTCTCTCTCTGTGTGTGTGTGTGTGTGACTGTCTGTCTGTCTATGTCTGTGTGTGTCCGTGTGTGTGTGCCCTGTATGTTTATCTTTTATATGTCAGAAAGAGTGGCTTGGTATGTGTATGGACCTGTGTGACTGAATGTAGACATCGAAGTTTAATGCCAAGAATCATCTTGATTCCAGAATTTCATGTCCCTCCTCCGTGGTTGGGATTACAAGACATTGCTTTGTTTCTCTAGCATTTGTGTGGGTTCTGAGGACCCAAACTCTGGTTGTTATGTTAAAGAGGAGCTGAGGAGGTGGCTGATTGGGAAGTGGGTCTCCTCTGGGAGATGGCTCATGGGTTACAGCACCTTAATCGATGAACTATCTCCCCAACCCCTCTTAAACCAATTAACGACCAAATAAAGCAAATAAGAGTGGGATTATAGAAAGAAAAAAAGTCTTTGAAAAGTCAATAACCACAAGAATAGAAGTCTTACTTCTCCTTTTAGTGTCTAATGATTATAATGAAATAAGTACTTAAGTCGACGTCACAACGGGAAACAGTACTGTTTTCTTCGCCACTGGGTAAATGCGGATGGTTGGTGTTCCTGTATAAATGGATGTGTCTGAAAGAGAAGTCAATCCTACGTTTGAGTTGTAGCATGGTGAGGTAGGACAAGGGGCTCAGAAGACTAGAAAGGTTAGGGTTAAGAGGAAGTGATGGGGGAACACGTGACGGAGAGAGTGATGCAGACAGAAGCTGGGAGACTGTGTGCACCTAGTCTATCTCTGTCTCCTCAGGAGTGCCCCTCTTCAGTGCAGCATGGTGCGTATGCTCTGTTGCACCCATAGATTTCACTGGCCATAGCTTGAGGGGGCACTTGGAAGCAATGTGGTTCCTTTCTCTATAGTTCCATAACACTGTATATTTCTAGGTCCTGGAATTGCATGTATGGAGAGCCTGACCTTTATTTCAGTACAGCACCATCATCATCTTATCCTGAAATCATGACCATCTTGAAGAGAGTTGAAATCATTATCTTAACATAATATAAGCTGGACTATGCAGGAAGCACTGTTTGAAGGAGTCTTGGCATCGAGAAAGCACGAAGTTTTATGTGGTTTGAAAACTGAAACCACAGAGTGAAGCTGACTAACACAAATAATACTTTGAAGGTGGAAATATTTTTGTGTTTTATAGAAAATTCAATAAGTAAGGAAGAAAGAACACAGAAAGAAAGTAAGAAAGAATGTAGGGAAGGGAAGGGAGGGGAGGGAAAAGAAGGGGAGGAGAGGGGAGGGGAGGGGAGGGGAAAGGAAGGGAGGAGAGGGGAGGGGAGTTTTCATTGGGGCTGCTCTGGGTTGCTAGGATCCTTCATCAGTCCTGGGCTTTAAACCCACTCAGACATCAAAAGCAATCCTCAGCAATATTTATATATATACTGATATTTTGGTTATATTTTAAGGTCATTGATATTCAGGCAAAGTCCTAGATCTACATGGAAGACACAAGCTCTTGGCATATTCCTTGGAAGATTTAAAGAATAATCGATATATCTCTCCTAGCTACTTCGTTTGTGGCACTAAAGAAGAAATGCATTAATCTGCAGTAAATTGCATCTTTCCCAGGATGTTTACCTGAGGTGAAATGTATAATTAGACATTTTAAATTGCACGTCCCTTCCACCCACAGGGCTGACACATGTTGTTTTCTCTGTGGTGCAGTTCAGTGTGAAGATTCACTCAGTATGTCTGGAAGTCACCTTGACAATGGCAACAAGGTTGCTGCACATTATAGCTCCAGAATTAACTCCAAGGGTCTCGTGTCACTGTATTCTCCACCTGAAATGAGCAAATATTCGATTTAAAAGAACCTTTGTGTTTATTTTTTCTTACTCTTTTTACATAAATTTCCTATTTGAAGGTATAATAATTAGTTCTATATGATTAGTAATGAATGGCAGACATAAATAAAATTGTCTTACAATGAGTTCTTTCCAGCTTTCACTATGAGAAGACAGTATTGGAAAGTAAAAGAGAATATAAATGTGTGTAAATATAGTAATAGCAAACTAATCTTAACTTTGCTAGTATTTATATATGCCGATGATGGAGGAAACTTTTCTTTTTTAGTAACAGAATGTTCGTTAAAGTTAGTGATGCAAATTTATTTGTTTGCTTAATTCTTTAATTTCCTGAGGGAGGTCTTTTACAGCCCCAACTGACTCTCTCCTTTAAGAGTAGCAAAGATGGCTTTGAACTCCTGATCACTCATCCTCTACCTCCTAAGTGCTAAAATTACCTACAAGCACCACAATGCTCAGATGTTATTTTAAGTATCTCTAAGTATATATTTTTTCATTTAAAATTATCTTAAGTATAATACATGAAGCAAAACATATCAGTCACATATATATATGTGACACACAAAGACACACATATAAATAGAAAAATATTTAAATCACATATATAAAACACACACACACACATATATATATATATATAATGAATACTGAATATTAAGTTAGTAACGTGCTAAAATGCAATATTGCCTGTATTGCGTTTATCTACCCTTTCATTGCAGTGTGAATCTGGGATTTAATTTCTATTTTGGGCACGGGATCATCCTTGAGGGCTGTGTGAAAAGGAAGTGATGATGGAATTTTTCTTTTAGTGTTAACAACAGTTTTGAAGGGAGCTAATTAAAATCTTTATCTGTACCTTGAAGATGGGGAAGCTGTGAATGTAGGCACTCGGTTCGCACGCCTTTAGAGATTTTCTTTTCAGTTTTATAATTCCATAATTTAAGGGCTTTTATTTCGTCCTTTCTCGTCGTTAATTTGGCTTCATTTTGTGATGACAGTTAAACAAAGTTTCCAAGATAATTTTGAAATAGTTAAAAGGCAAACATTTTTTTTCTCAAATATATAATAATGCTTGAGGAGTTTTGTGCGTTTTCGGCCAGCTGCTGTAGAGCATGACATATTGAGGTGGCATCTGGAAAACCAGAGGGGTCAGGATGCAGGAGGTGAGAAAAGCATTACTTGATCTGTGTTCAAACACTCTATTCTGGCCCTGATGGTAGATTTTGAGTAGTATCAAAATCAAAAAAAATTGTACTTCAAGAAGAAGCATGTTATGTGTTTGTCAAACAAGTTTCTGGGCACCTGAAATGCTGTAACAAAAGACTTTAAGGCCAGGTAATTCATAAATGCATTCATTGCAGTTTTAGAGTCTGGGAAGTCTAAGATACAGGCACTTGCTTTCTGACTGAGTCTCTTCCTAAAATGTGGCATCTTCTGTGTGTCTTCCCTCACAGAAGGTTTGACAGACAAATTCCCCAGGCCTGTTTTGGATGGGCACTAATCTCATGCCAGACAATAGATAGAACCTTTGTATGATAATCACTTCCCAAAGACCCCCCACCTGTAATCCAATCACTTTAGGGGGTAGACTTCAATATTTAAATTTCTTAAAGATTGTTATATTTAATGATGTGCTTGTGTGAGGGGGAGGGGTGTGTGTTCATGGTGGATAGAGGTGCCTGGGGTGACCAGAGGAAGACAATGGATCCCTGGAACTGGAGTCATAGACGACTGAGAGCCTTCAGATGTGTGCACTGAACTTATGTTCTCCAGAAAAGCAATATATGCTCTCAACTGCTGAGCTGTCTCTCAGGTCCCTTAATATTTGATTTTTGAGGAACACATTCAAGCCATGCTGCTTGGTGAAATTGATGACCTTGGGGTCACTGACCACAAAGAAGCAAAGAGTCATTTTGATTGCCCTGTGCCTAGAAGATGTAAGCAGGGGAGGGGGTTGAGGAGGAGCATACATGGTTCTTCTGCACCGCAGTGAGTTCACAAACCAACTACATCTTCTCACACCTTCTAAAATTTTCAAAGTCGACCTCCAGCTGAAGACTAATATTGTTCTTTGGCTAAGGTTAAATTGCTCTATGTGAAGGATTTGCTGTAAGAGGTCGGAGTGCAAGGATAAGAGTGGAAATTTCCAGGTGAAAAGGAAACTGGAAAACGAAGGTTCACAGCAGCATATTGTGTTTTTATTTTTGTGTTTTTTTTTTAACGTAGATTTTTTTTTCTCTTAACAGAATGGAGATGTGTTACGAGAAAGAGTTCCTTAGTGATGATGGGGTAACTGGTACCACGTGTGCATTTAATCATGTTTCACATAAAGTAAACATATTAAGAAGTATCTCTAGCATAGTTTTTTTATTCATAGTAGTTATTTTTCATACAATAAATTCTAATCACAGTTTTCCTTCCTGCATGTCCTCTCAGATCCTCCCCACTTTCCCACCCAAATCCTTCCATTCTCTTTCTCACAAGAAAACAATCAGGTATCTAAAATAATAATAATAATAATAATAAAATAAGTCAAAATGAAGACAAAACAGAGTCGGGTGGTGGTGGCATATGCCTTTCATCCTAGTATTCTGGAGGCAGAGGGAGGCAGATCTCTGAGTTCGAGGCCAGCCTGGTCTACAAGAGTTGGTTCCAGGACAGGCTTCAAAACTACAGAGAAATCCTGTCTTGGAAAAAAAAATCGATACATCTCAATAAACTTACATTAATATAAATTTCAATAATTATATTTAAAATAGGCATTATGAATCTGTAGAGCTGCACAATGAATTTTACACTTTCACCATCAAGTATATGTATATATATATTTATATTTATATACTTACTAATATATTATATTATATTTATATCGATTTGCTTGCTATCCAAGTATACATCCTGGCTTCTACAAGGCATCTAGTAGTTGTCAAAGCTGACGCACAATTGTGTTTAGTGTCCATCTGCTGGACAGTATTTAAGTATCTCCATTATTATAAATTCATTAAACGCATTTGTTGCTTTTCCTTACTTAAATGCCATTTGTGAAAATGCCTTTTTTCTGTATGTTAGAGAAAACTCCCCTTCTTCCTCATTCACATTATTTCAGTTACTGTAAAAACCCTCTGGGATTGAGAAATATTACTTTATATTTGCAGCAGCTTTTCAACGGGCTGAGAAAGATTAAGTAATTTACCTGTGGTCATACAGCCAGTAGGTGGGCAGAGCTATGATTACTTTTTTATTTCTTTCAAAAGGAAAGTCGCTGTTCCCTGAATTTCTTTGAGAGTCAGAATTTTCTGAGTTAGTCCAAATTTACTGTATGGTTTTTTTTTTACTTTATAAAGCAAAATATACAGAGAAAGAGAAAAAATGATTTTAAATGTGTTTTCAAGTATTTAGCAAGTAAAGACTCAACTCCTCTAAAATGGAGTAAATCCTTCACAGTATATGAACTCTATGACTGAGAAATCATTTTTAAAATCAATATCTGAATCCTAGTTTGTTTCTTATCCCCTAACATTTCCTGAAGTTCCTCTTATTCTTTAAATTATCATGGAGTTTCATTGAAGACCAGAGGCTTTCACGATTCTGTGCACATTATAATGTCCAAGGAAAAGAATGGTCTCTAGGGGACACGTTTGACATCTTATCTTGTGATGAAGGTTGTAGTCTAAGATAAAGGTCTCTTCATTTCCAAACACTCTTCAGTTAAAGGAATGCCCTTTGGAGACACAAGTGGCCGCAAGCAAGACAATCACGGCTCACAGGACCAACTGTCTAAAAACCAAGGAATCAGCAGACACATTGGCTGTCTCTTCGACCTCACAAACAGAGCAGAGGCTTTCTGCCATTTCCTTGTTAGAGTTCGTTGCCATTATTTGGTTTCCCAAACGTCAGTGGACATGTCTGTGCCCCTGCCAATTTTCAGTAAATTTGGCTGCTTCTTTTCTACTTGTAGATATAATTTTAAACAAAGGAGCATGCACCATGCTGAGATACATTTTGTTTCACTTACACCAGTATGAATCAAGATTTTTACAATTCCCATTCAGAAGAATATTCATAGGAACCAAGGATGTTACATTTGTACAGTCTATGTGCAATTCTTTATATATATAGTATGACAACCTTAAAGTTCATTTTGTGGTCATACCACAAATTATTCAGTCACTTCAATGAGTTTTTTTTTCAAATATAAAATGATGTCTTCAAAAGTATTCTTACGTATTGACTGACTCACCTAAAGATTTTTTTCTTATTAACTGTGTGAGGTTTTATTTTTATCAAGAATAAAATCACATGTTAACAGTGACCTCACTCATTTAAGATGTCTGCTTAGAGCTTTTTAAATTATATTTCTAATAATATTTGTAATTTAAAAGGTTGTATTACATATAAAACAGGTTTTATTGAGCTTCAAATAGTCTTTAATCCTTCCCTGTACAGCTGATATCTCAAAGACATTATTTAGGAATTGGTGTTGCAACTTTTAAATGTAAATGAGAATATTTCCCACTGGAGAGATTTTCCCACAGACTTTCAAGGAAAGACATTCATAAACACAGTATTTCCGTGAATAATTCTAGCAAGAGATAAAAATGAGAAGAAGAATCAATCAAACATGCAGGGTTTGATTTACAATGCAAACAATAGATGTATGGGCTTCTTCAGAATGAGAGTCCCCATCACAGAGTGAATGCTACTGATGTCTCCCGCATTACAGACGAATAAAAACACAGTCGTGCTAGAAAGGGACTCAGTTAGGAAGGGACTCAGTGGAAAAGTGAGATAACAGTGGGAGGTGCCTTTGTGTCCCCCGGAACTCTAAGTACATTTGAACGTGATGTCTTGATCAGAGAGGCCCCAGAAGCAGACCCTGTTCTGAGGGATGTTTTTCTAAAGAGTCTGAGCCACAGGATCCAAGAAGCAAAGAAATTCTGCAGTGTCTCTGAAAGCAAGTCGCAGTCAGAAAGAACTGGCTTCTGGAATGAACTGCGCTCACGTTTCATTTGAAATCACAGTAATTTATGTAGCTCTGAAAAAAAATCTTACATTTGTTTTGCGGTCTAATAGACACATGTGAGCAAAGAAGTTTGGGGAAGTGGCAGCTTTTCCAACTCATATGCACTGGGAGTTTTGCTTGTCACAAAAGAAAATAAAAAGTGAAGGTGAAAGAGGTCTTAAGTGTTCTGCGTTTTAACCCTGTTAAAGTTCATTCCTTTATAAGTCTTGTAGACTTTGTTGAATTCCAGAACATTCTGTCACTTTTTTTGCTGTAATTTAAATATATAATGCAATCTTTAAAGTTATGATTAATTTCCTATGTAAATAAATAAATGTATATAAAACTTAAAATGGGAACATCTTTCTGACATGGGACTTCTAACTTTTCCATTTAGTGGAAAAATTTTTTAGTGGAAAAAATTTTTCCACTTTTGGGAAGTGTCCTTCCCAAAAGAAAAAGAAGAGGAACAGCAATAAAAATTAAGAATGAGGAGAAAGGGGGCTGGAGAGATGGCTCAGAGGTTAAGAGCACTGCCTGCTCTTCCAAAGGTCCTGAGTTCAATTCCCAGCAACCACATGGTGGCTCACAACCATCTGTAATGGGGTCTGGCGCCCTCTTCTGGCCTGCAGGCATACACACAGACAGAATATTGTATACATAATAAATAAATAAATATTAAAAAAAAAGAATGAGGAGAAAGAAAGAAGAGGAAGGGGAAAAGGAAAAGTTCTTTAGTAACTAAGGAAACCATAGCTATGGGACAGAATGATTTCCTCACTGACTGAGGAGCATCTCTTTCTCCTAATAGGACCCTAAATTTAAAAAAAAAAAGCCAATACAGAATGAAATCGTTAGTGTCTTGTTAAAACAAGGTCATGGTACATGATGAGGTTTACAGGAAGATCCTTTCCTCCATCACTTCAGCTAAATATGACATCTGGGAGAGATGAACTGCAGTGATGGATATCTTAGAAATTTTTCAAAGAACCAATAGGTCAGCTAAAAATTATAGAGAAAGACTTTCCATGTGTTCCCTGGAGAAATAAGATAAGTTAATAATGTAATGATAAAAGTTTTATTACGCCTAATGGTCTGTGTCTACATAGTGGTCCCAAGGAACATGTGGAAGAGGGAAAAAGCAATAGAAAACTATTAGGATTCTTTCTTTTATAGCCAAATATAACTCCTTCACCCACTAATTAGCTCAAAACTTTCTTCAATGGCACATCTATCTTCATCCTTCCTCTCTAAAGTAGGCCATGTAATTTCATTTTTATGACATCGTGGTAGTCTTAACTTTGTGACTTCAGCCTTCAAACATTCTTTTTTTCTTTAATTCTCGCAGAATAAGAACACTGCGATGAAGTTCTCATTGTACCAGTCAGTTGCTTTTATGTTTAGGGAATTTAATCATATTCCCTTTGTGTTTCCAGCCACTGATGACATGACGTTTCCTATAAAATTATTTCCTCTGTGCTTTCTTGGCTCACCAGCATTGCAGCAAATACACATAAGAAGGTGGTTGTAGTTTCCTTGCTTAATGATGAGGATTTATTTAAGCTTTACTAACACCTTACAAACTAATCAGGTAGAAAAGTTTTAATACCACATAAAATGATAGACTCGCAGAGTTGTAATCTCTCCAATAAAACTAAACCAATTGGTCTGTACATGCAATCACTCTGTAACATTCTTTCTGGAATCTTAAAATTAATATACTACCTCTAGAAATTGGGTATTTTCCTTTTTTTTTGTTCACACTTATTGCCTACGACCTACAAACAATGAACACTGAACATCAGCAGTAAAAAAACTATCTTAAGGCTGCATCTACCAAGATGAACCGAACAGGTCAACTTTCTAAAGAAAATAGTAGCATGCAGTAGATGTGTGCGGGTACCGATGCATATGTGTAGACACATATGTGAGGTTTTGCATGTGGATCTTGTCTGGGTGACAATAGTGAAGTTTAGCCTGTGAGTATGTTTGGTCTTGATCTCCAGAGACTATGGTGTGAGTTAAGCTGCCAGAAATATCATTTTAACACTAAGCCATATAAGAACAAGGAAATTAATCCTGACTGTAAGTAAATGACTGTCACTTTCCTCCACCATCTTTCTGTCCCTGGAGTCTACTTACCATACCATACTCTACCCTCAGAAAATAAGACATTTTGAAAATTCAGCATCTGTTGAGGCGCATCTTCTCATGCCACTTGAAAATTTTTATTTGTTTTTGCTTTGTTATATTGTTTCAAGAACTCTTAACACAGCTATATCGTCTCAGGAATAATTTGATTGAATGCTGTGGATCAAATCCAAGGTCTTGAACATGCTAAATATGAAGTTTGTTATTCAATCACATACCCACTCCTCCTTCAAATGATTTTTGATGGTTTGAAATGATACTGTTGACCATAGACACAACTTCACTTAGAACTCATCTATCCTACATAAATTCAGAAAAATTTTGCATTTCCTTCCTTCCAGCGAGTGTTGTCCATCATTGTAGCTTATTTTCTATGAGCTTGACATTGTTGTCTCCTGTAAGGGGAGTCATACTGATTTTGTCCTTCTGTGACTAATTTAGTTCACTTAGCAGATGTTCCTATATATGGTCTGTGTTATGTATAGTTTGAGATTTCCAGGTTTTTAAAGCCGAATAATATTCCATTCCATGCACACACCATATTTTTAAAATCTTTTTATCTCTGTATTCTGAGAAGAAGCAAAGAGACATTTAACACTGGTCTCTTTAATAGATTTATAGATATGAAAACATTATAGAAGCAGCAAACACAAAAATAGATTAAAATGGCACCACCATCAAACTAAATTATCTGTGCACCACCAAGGAAATAATAAAGAAAGGAAGAAAATGTTTGCAAACTATAAATAATAAGAACTTATTTTCTGAAATAGATGGGAAACTCTTGGAAATCAACCGTAAAACAAGTATTAACCCGATTTAAAAACTATCCTAAAATCTTAAGCAGATATTTCTCTAAAGCTGACATGTAGACAGCCAAGCATGTGAAAAATTACTGCACTTCTCCAACCATCAGGGCAAAGCAGAGCAAAGCTACAACTATGTATAGTGTCATCCCACTGAAAATGGCTGTTTGCAGAAGAGACAAATGAGAGCAAGTGTTGGTGAGGTTGTGAAAAACCAGAACACTTATATGATACTGGTGAGATTGAAACAGAATAGATATGCTTAAAAGCTACATAGAAATGCCTCAAAAATTACAATTACCAAGTGATGCGAAAGTGTCTCATTTTTTTTCTGCAGACAATGATTGAAACCAAGATCTTGAAAAGTTATCATTCATTACAACACTCTTGATGATATCTGAAATGTATAATAACCCGGCAGATGGATGGGTGAAAATTATATGCATACAGTGGGCTCATATTTAGCTTTCAATAACTACCTGCGGTGTAAGGATAATGGACCAAATCCTCCAGTGACATGCAGTGCTTGGGATAAGTTCCTCTTCCCAGCCTTATGAATCAATACTTCTGGTGATGTTCTGGACTTCAGCTCCTCTGGTCACATGCTCACTAACTTTGGAATTTCTATCCACACTGAGTGTCCCTGGAAACACATTCCTCCAAGCTCCACTGAACTAAGGTTCAATTATAACAGAGCCTGTAAGAAAAAAATAAGGGGGTTACTATATTATATAAAAATTAATTCAACATGTATTTTCTAAGAAACATCAGAAAGAATAAAAATTTTCCTCATTCATATTCACCATATATAGTCATCTATCTCAAATTTGAAAAGTTATAGTTGACAGAAGAAATAAATAGTTTATTTATTATATTATTTTTAACTTTAGGGTTAGTATGTTGGGTATAAGATAGAATACATGCTGTTTTTAGAATTTTGGAATTTTTTATAATATTCAAAGATTACCCAGCTAAAATAGAATTAAGTGCACAACACACCTCTATTGTATGGGTATTACTATAAAGATTATTCTGTATATATCATTAAAAATGGTTTTGCTAGCTGAACTCTACAGAATATTAATAGTGGTGCTGCATACCTTTAATCTAAGCATCCGGGAAGCAGAGGCAGATGAATATCTAAGTTCCAGGTCAGCCTGTCTACAGAGAGAGTTCCAGAAAGGCAAGGATTACACACACACACACACACACACACACACACACACACACACACACAAAAAAAAAAAAACCTGTCTCAAAAAAAAAAAGCAAACAAACAAAACACATATAGAGATAACATAAATGTATTTAGTGTGCACACGTGTGTGTGTGTGTGTGTGTGTGTGTGTGTGTTTATTTGCCATACTGCATGTGTAGAATTCAAAAGACAACTTACAAGAGTTGGTTTTCTCTTTCTATCATTGGGTCCTTTACTCACTAAGCACCTTTACCCACTAAGCTGTAGTATCTCTAGCACAAGATGAAAAAAATCATAAAAGGAAATAAAAATGTATATTAAGTGTTATGGCCTTAGTCTCCAGCAATGTCCAAGTACTATCTCACCATAGCCTTGGTGTTTTTGCACAATGGAACTGTGAATTTTCGTGACAGAAAAGATACCTGTTTTCTCCTATTCCTGGAGTACAGCAAGGGAAGAAGCATACAGTCCCGCTCTCCTTCTTTATGTATAGAAAATGCTTACTGAGAGCAACTGAATACAGAGAATATGACGCAATGCACGAGCCTGAAATTCTGCCATGAATAACAAGATTTCAGAATTAACTACTAAGGGTTGTTGTTACTAACGACACGGACATAATTTATGCATACTAAGTAGGCAGATGACTCAATCTAATAATGAGAAATTACTCTTAATTTTATTTTAAGATGTAAATTATCATTTTTAATATATTAAGCTTTTCCCGTCTATATCCATCTCCTTTTGTATCATATCATTTTAAAAACAATATATGTATAATTCATGAAAAATAAGAATTTTGTAAAGCATTTAAGCCTTTAAATGATATTTTCTTAAGTAAATGCTTACATATACTGATATGGCTGATACTGTGGGCATGAGAGTAAGAATACTAAACTACTGATAGACAACCCAGGGTATCTGAGTGCACACAGTCTCTAATCCTCTATGTTAGCTTACTACTGGATATACCTAGTTACTTACAGGTTGATATTTCAAATAATCCTTATATAAGTTCAATGAAATAAGTTTCCTCCTTCCATTCTACCTTTGCTATTGCTAGTAATTAACATTTTTAAATATCATGTCAGCTTCTCATTATGGGAGATACTTCTTGAGGGTTTTCATTGGTGAGAAATAGAAGATTATTGGTGGAGATTAGTGACTTATCTGTGATCTTGTAAACACAACCATAAGGTTAAGTGTAGAATAAGGGATTAGGGGGAGGCTTGGATAACCCAAGGAAGGGGAATTAGAATAGATAGATATGGATGGATGGATTGGAGCTGGAACAGGAGGACCAAACAGGGAGGAGAAAGGAATAGGAGAAGGCAGAAGGGAATATGGAGGGACAGCTAAAACTAGGGGCCATTTGAAAGGTCATTAAAAAAAAAGAGCACAGCAGATTCTTGAATCAGTATTGGTTCTTGGTCTCTTAATCATCACATGACAGTGTATTATCAAAGAAACCAGTTAATGTTGTAGGAGCACTGTTTGTTTCTTCCCAGCTGCTCAGCCTCAAAATAATCACACAGAAACCATATTATTTGCAATACTGTTTTGGCCAATAGCTTAAGCATATTTCTGGCTAACTCATATCTTACATTAACCCACCTCCTTTAAGCTCTGTATCACCATGAGGCTGTGACTTACCAGACAAAGTTTCAGTGTCTGTCTCCAGTGGGGCTACATGGCTTCTCTCCAACTCCACCTTATTTCTCCCAGCACTCAGTTTAGTTTTCCATACCCAGCTCTGTTCTGCTCTGCTATAGGCCCAAAACAGCTTCTTTATTCATCAATGGTATTCACAGCCTACAGAGAGGAATCCCACATTGATTAGGTCATCAGCAAATTTTCTGAAGTAAATTAAATCATGATCGCTATCTTAAATCAGAATTCACAGTTTTTAAACAATGTATGCTGTATGTCTTGTTTGTGGAACAATTATATACATAAGTCATTCATCATATACTCCATGTCATATTATCCTTGGGACTGAAAAATCATCATTTTAATGATGAAAGGCTCAGTAGTTTAGCGGTGTTCTCCATCTGTCTGATCTGGTTGTAAAGCTATAGTCACAAAGAAATCCCTCTAAATCTTTGACTTTGGGGTCTTTCTTCTTTTCCATCTTGTTTCATTTTGTATAGTAATTATTTTTCTCTTGCTGCAACTTCTCAACTTTCACAGGGCTTACATTGCATGTATCGACCATGTAATTTATGGCAGATCACTAGGAATAAAGCACACTGACAAGGTGAGTCATGTGTGGACTGAGAGAGCTTTAGTCTGAACTCAGAATTCCCAAACTCAGAAAGGTGGACTAACCCCTCACTTCTGGTATCTGATGTGATGTTTAAGAAAGTATTTGTTTCTTTTTGTGTTCTTCATCATCATGTAAAGCACAAGTTAGTATTCATGAAGATCAAGCTTAAGGGTAATTATCACTGATTTTTTAGTGTTAATGGAGGCAGCACTTGTATTTCCCAGCTTCCCAGACCCGAATAATGGCACAGAAACTATACTAATTACAACACTGTTAGGCCAATGGCTTAGCGTATTCCTAACTAGCTCTTTTATCTTAAATTAACCCATTTTTATTAAACTGTGTATCACCACAAGGCGGCTTACCAGTAAGGTTCTAGTGTCCTTCTCCTTCAGCAGTTACATGGCGTCTCTTTGACTCTGCCTGCTCTCTATATATCTCTGTTCAGATTTCACACCTGGCTTTACTCTGCTAAGGAAGTAGCTGAAACAGCTTCTTCATTAGCCAATGGTAATAAATCATTTTCACAGCATACAGAAGGAAATCCCGCATGATCACTTACATATGAGAACAGTATGTGCTTTCAAATTCCCTTAACTTCTCTAGTGTGTTACTGAATAGTTTCTCGTTAAAAAGAAAAAGCATAAGAAGAAAGAAAGAAAGAAAGAAAGAAAGAAAGAAAGAAAGAAGGAAAGAAAGAAAGAATAGCAGCAATAAATAAAATATTAGCTGACATTTGCATGTAGATATTAAATATGACAAGGTTCTTTAACTTCCTGTGTCAGAACAAGGAATGGCCTCTCAGCCTGTCTCATGTATCATAACACATGTGTGAACTATCTTTTCTCGCATATCTTATAGTCAACTTAACAAATATTTATTGAGTTCATATTGTGGTCATGGTAACAGTATGGGAGCCATGAGAAAGACTGAGATATTATTTGTGCCCTTGAGGAGTTAATAACCTGATAGGAAAAGTTGACATGTATGCAACCAGTGTGGTACTTTCAAGGATAAAGTGGGTGTTTTAATAGTGACAGAAAAGACACTGTTATTATAAAAAGTGCAAGGCTAGAGGGCAGAGCAATGCAGAGCTGGCATTGAAGTGGCAGGATATTAAAGGCAAGGCATCAGTCACAAACCTAAAGCACATACAGACCTGAATTAGTTAGGGAGCTGATGGTATAGAGGGAAAACTGTCGGGGTCGTTTCTTCAAAAACATCAGTAATTCATGACACTTAATCCGATTTGCCAGTGAAAATCGAGAGAGGTCAAAGGTCGATTCTCATTTCTTATCAGATTCTGAGATAGCACACAGAAAATTAGAAAATGCTCTGGGTTAACTATGCAGCTTTTCATTTGAGATGAAATCTATGAGTAGATCACCACAGCCTAGAAATTTGGGTCAGAGGTGCAGCAAAAACTCAACAGCCCTAAAGATATAGTGTTGAGATTGTTGGTGTGGAGTAATATCTGAAACCATTAGAGGGACATAGAAGGTTATGGAGGCAGAGCAGCACTAAAGATCAAGAACTTGGAAGTCAAATACAGATGTAATATAAGAAAAGGAAATAATGAAAAGAAAATGCAGATCTAGGAACTCCCCAAAGGACACACACTGACACATCAGCAAAATTTGAAATGGATCAGAAAGGCATCTAAAAGTTTTACCATGTGGAAGTGTTCAGAACGGAGAATGAGGGGTAGGTTTGATAATCAGGGAGGACTGATGTTGATACAATGGAATTGGACAGAGAAGCAAAATGGTGTAAGATTTTTATAGACACAAGTGATTAAATTTAAGAACTTACTTAAAAGGGTTTGTTTTAAGGACAAGAACATGAATATGTGGTTGAATGGTTAGGCAAAGTGAAATTAATATTGTGGCTTAAGTTTTAAAAAATTTGAGCATACTTGTTTACTCAAAGGGAATAAATATGAAGCAAAAGGAAGACCCTTAACCCCTTGTCCAGAGAGCTTGGACCTTATTTGGGCTTTATATCGTTTATCTTCTGAGAATAGAAACAATGTATCCAGCATATGTAAAGCTTTTACTGAAAGAGGAATCACATTTTCATAACGACCTGTATACTATTCAACCCCATAATTACCTCAAAATGTGAAAGAGGAGGAGGGAAGCGAAAGAAGAAGAAAAGGAAAGAGGAAAGGAGGAAAAGAGAAAAGGGAGGAACTGAAATTTCAAAATAGGTAGGGCATTTTCTGAATAATGGTCAAGGAAACCAAAATATAGTGCAAAGAACTATCTGTTGTATATCATTTTATTTAAAATTCATCTACGAAACTATGTTCCAGGTACAATTATGCCTTTGTGTGTGTGTGTGTGTGTGTGTGTGTGTGTGTGTATATATACATGTGTGCATGCACAGAACCCATCATGGTTGAAAGAGGATCCTAGATCCTATGGAGCTAGACTTACAAGAGACTGTGAACCACAGTCATGATAATGCTGAGAACCAACCTGCACTCTTAACCAGAGTCATCCCTCTGAATCCCACATCCCCTGCCATCATTTGTAAAATATTTGGAAAGAATGATCCTATTTATTCCCTCTCAATATTAGAAGAAACTAGACCTGAAAGGTCTGGTGATATGTGAACCTCTGTCAAACTGTGGTCTTTATACACTTGCCCTGTGCCAGTCATAGAGCTGGGTCCTTAACTAACACAACAGAATACTAAGCAGGGCGTCAGGGGTTTCTTGGCAGTGTCTTATTTAGTATTGCTTTGTAGCAGACATAACAGTTAAGCTGTGGTGTGAACCTCTGCTAACACACATTTATAGAGAACATATCTGGGTTCGTGCATTGTGTTCAGGGAAGAAAGGAAATCAACAAGCAAACATCATCTATAATGTCGTGTTGACACTGTAAAGAACATATACACGAAGAAAGATTCCTGGGATGATAAAGAACAGCCCAATAGAAAAATGACTACTGAACAAAGACTAGGATAAGCTAAAACAATATATTGCAAATGTCCAGAAAAAGGCCACGAGGGAAGACAAAGCGTAAGCAATGTGGAGAAGAGCAAAGTAATGTTGAGCTGGAGGAATGGTCAACATGGCTAGAGCAATTTGGGAGGATGGAGAACAGAACAAGAGACTGTATGGTCTCAGGCATTGAAGAGGAATGCCACCTTAGGCCTGAACAAATAGATTGACTTATTATAGGTGTTGATTTGACTATGGGGTAAAACTGACAGAAGTGTGAACAGGAGGAACTGGAGAAGCTAATAGTGCCCAGAAAATAAAATGTCATGAAGTGGATCCAGATAGCCTAATCAAAGCTTGAATATTTTAAGTGAATAAGTGACACAATTTATCTGTTTTGCATTTTTAGCTTTGTGTTTATATTATACACCTCTTGTAAAATGCCTTGGTAGATGATCAAGATTGTCTTCAAGGAGAATATGTCTTAATGATAAACCAAGAGTCAATATCTATTGCTGTTTCTGCCAGCATCTTTCTTAATAATAGGAATGGCTTCCTAATGAAGTGTTTTAGGAAAATTAACTTTATATTGGTGTTTAGAATAGATCAGATGTAGAAAATTATTTTGGAATTTATCTCAGTCTCTAGATATAAAGTGAAAAAGTTTTGAGTCAGTGGTCTCAATGTCAAGAGTGGAAATGGAAAGAAAATGTGTCTTCTGCAGACATAGGAGAATTCACTTACAGAACTGTGGATGGTTACAGAAAAAAAGGAAAGAAGCAAGGAGGAGTCGATCTAGTATTCCTAACTAAAGTACTTGTCCTCTGGATTTGTATTATTCACTCACTGTAAAACAGCTATGAAATTGTTTAAAATGAATATTGGATGACCACGTAAGAAAAAAAAGGTAGAAGGTCTTAGGCATTTCAAATCTGGAGAGAAAGAACAAAGATCCTTACTGGAACTAGGCCAAAAAGTTAGAGTGTTCATTGTACTTCCTTTGGTGACTTAGTCAGGAGCAATTCTCTTTCATTCCTATAAAGATATGTTAAGGTCACGAGCCTGAAAGCAGATGGAAATCAAATCTGAGCTCAACTTCTACCTAATAGTGTTACCATGAGCAAGTTACATAATCACTTTATTCCCAAGCTTCTTAATTATCCAGTGAAAATTGTATTATCTTCTTCATAGGAATATAAGAACTATTACCTCAGTGGTTCTCAACTTTGGGGTCAAACAACCATTTTCTAGGGGTCACCTGTGACCATTGGAAAACACAGATATTTATTTTTTGGTTCATAACAATACCAAAATTACAGTTGTGAAGTAGCAACGAAGGTAATTTTATAGTTGGAGTGATTTTATGGTTGGAGTCTCCACAATGTAAGGAACTGTATTAAAGAATTGTAACATAGAAAGTTAAGAACCACTGTTGTCCATGATCATTGTAATGAATTTAGAAATGCATCTAAACTCAGATTTGTAGCTCAAATATGCTACTAGGTAAACAGATTGGATTCTCAGAGATGTTGATTATGGATTTACCTTTTTGTACAAAAAAAAATCATTCAGTCAAATGCTTTTTACTAAATAGATATATGCTAGTTAGCAGCTGTAGTGGGCGTGGTCGATCGATAGAATAAACAGACCAATACTATATAAAAGATTTAGCTTTTAATAAAAAAAAGGGAAAACTAACACCAGAATCCCAACCGTCCAGAACGCTGGATCCAGGCTAGAGAGAGAGAGCAGGGAAGTGCACTAGCCAGGTTTATAGCTAAACTTTTGCCTTAGGACAACACGCCCCACAAACAGAATATGATTGGCTAAACTCCCCTATCAAGTAGTAGTTTATGATTTGCCTATTTCTTTTGCAAAAAAGAATAAAGGGCCTGAAAGAAAATGCTGCATTAATTTACCTATACACATTCCAAATGAACATGGTAATAATAAAAGACATTTAACATTTGTTAGTTTTATATAATGTTCTAAAATTTTATCTGTTTCTCATTAATTGGGCTTAATTATAAACACTATAAAACTCTAGCTTCAAAGGTCTGAGTGTCTCTTCAGGAAATGGATGCTTCTCACATAGCATGTGGGAAGCTGGCTCAATGGCCAGCGCTACAAACTAGTAAAGGCTCTCCTCCTAATGCTTTCAGAGGTGAGAAGTAACTTTAGAGGGCGGAGGCCAGTTTCCTAGTCTTTCTTTTACCCAGTATGATCAATTAACCAAAGATCTTATGGGCTTGCGGAAATCGAAGTTGTTGGAATCAACTGTGGCTTTTTACATTTGATAGAAGAAACATGTAAATTGCTCAGAAAGAGTGTAGCTAGTTCTTTTCCTTCCATTGTTATTACCTATAGAAGATGTTCATTCCCAAAAGAAGTGGATGAGTTAGGAAGCTGGGAGAGAGAAGGTTGCTGCCATTACTCAACCAGTACAAACAGCAGTTTTCTTTGGGGGTGATACTAACTGTCTGGTTTTCTTGCTCAGTTTCTGAGACTTTAATGTGTAAAGTAACAGCTTAGAGTGGGCAGAATAGTTTATAAAAAAACAAACACTTATATGAGAGTAAACTTTAAAAATGACTGTAAGTTTATATTTGTTTGCATTAATAAAATGACTTGCTTTTCTCTTGGATTAAAGCCCTTATATATTGCAAAACTGTTTACAGCGACCTAACTACCTTTACCTCCAACATGGTTTCTTTAAAGATTACTTATTTACATACAAAGCTTTAATTTAATTACTTGAAAATGATACTTAGCAATTCAGCCAATATCGGTTCAATGTAGGTACACTATGCCTTTTTGTATTTTGACTAATATTTTATAGGTTTGTTTTTCCTTTTGTTTTTTTTTGAAAGTAAATTTTATTAAATTATAAAAGTTTCCATTTCCGCCCCTCTTCCCAACACCCTCCCACTCCTCCCACTCCCTCTCCTCCTCCCTCTTCGTCCCTTAGGGCAGTCAGGGTTTCCTGCCCTGTGGGAAGTTCAAGTTCCTCCCCCCTCCCTCCAGGTCCAGGAAGGTGAGTATCCAAACAGACTGGATCCCCAAAATCCAGAATATGCAGAGGAAACAAGTCCCAGTATCATAGTCAATGGCTTTTCAGAAAGACTTCGGGCCAGCCACATTCAGAGAATCCGGCCAATGTCTATGTTGAATTGGGTTAATTCATTCACTCTCCAAAGCAATGATATTGGAAAACTAGTTTCATACAGTTTTGGTGTGAATTATGAAATCGAAGGTTGGACTACATTCAAGTTTTCACGTTGTATTTTTAAAAAGAAAGGAAGAAAGAATTCCATGGCAACCAAGACTAACACTCAATTCGTGAAGACGAACAGAGTTCTCAGATTTGAATATCACTCAGAAAGGACTTCCCTATTGGCCATTCACCAATTGTTCGTTAACTTAAATCTATAGTAAATAAATAGTAAATGTATTTTAGTATGTATTATATCACACTATGTAAAAGCTTACATGTATTAAATAGCCCAAGCAGTGCGGCGTGGTTTTTTTTTGTTTGTTTGTTTTTGTTTTTGTTTTACTCTATGCTCCAAAAACATCTTTTAAAATCGTTTGGGTCTGCAGGAAGGTGCTGTCAAGCTGCTGCAGGTTTTAGCTTTAATTGCACTGCCTTCTCATCTGGAGAAATTGCTGTCCACCCTCTTCCCCTTTTCTGTTCAGTGCTGTCCCTTGCTCTGCTGCAGCTCTGAGCTGAAGGGGTTGATTGTTGTGGGGAGTGCACCTTTCATCCCTTTGCTTATTAAAATGAGACTATGATGGCTCTGGTGGTTGGAGGCATGAAACTAATTACTAGGACTTTAGCGCCCATCACAAGGGAGAGAGAGTGAGAATCAGCTTGCAAGCTTGTGTGCTTTTTCCAGCTCTGTGACATATACTTTGGCTCAGTTTACCTATAGGCTCACATGCTCACGACGGCTAGCACCATTGTGCTTGGTTACCTGTTAGCAGTAAGTCACTGTAACTCAACTCACTGGCGCTGCGGTTTAGCTCACAAGGGGTGGTTTTAGCAAAAATCTACATGCTCTTTTGCGAAATAAATGTATTCTACAAAGGGGTCTAAGCCTCTTTTGAAATATTTGGAATCAAACTCTAAAATGAGTTTACGAAAGAAAAAAAAAAAACATGTCCATTAGTTCTTGCTAACAAAGGAATAGCAAAAGTAAGCTAATCAAGTGAACAGTACAATTTTTTAACAATTCACAGCATAGTTGTGTGAAGATTTTAGGATTCAAAAAAACTACAAAAGCAGATGAACTTTTTTCATGGGCTCAGTCAGGCAAGAAAGACAAGCCTTTCAAAATCTCTTTTTTCTTATAATTGCACAATGAGAAAGTATATGAAATACCATTGTGTTTTTCGTCTCACAAAGAAAACAGTTATAAGAGATTTTTTTTCCCAAAACATTACTGTTAAAAAGACAGAACACCTTAGTTTTAATAAAGCATTTCTAAGTTTCAAATTCTGAATCTTTAGAGAGAGGTGATGTGCAGCGCTGTCTTGGTGCAGCCTGTGTATAGTAATGAGGGCCATGTGCAGTCTACATGACATGGGTGTTTGTCACTAGGCTGGAAGCTAAGAAACGGGGCACATATTTCAGTTATGCCACTAACCAGCAGTACATTTGGGCATCTCAGTTTTCATTTTATGATCATATTTCCAAGGATCAGAATCAGGAAACCTTGTTGAGTCTGTAAATACGCATATAAACACAATAAATCAATGCTGCATGCTGCATTTGTAGTTTACAGACTTGGTGTTACAGTAGCTAAGTGGGCGGTGCCAGGAAAAAAATGTATTATTCCTGAGGTCGTTTTGCTTGTTTGGATGTGCTGGTTTGCTTGGTTTTGTTTTCTTAGTTTCTAACACAATTAGAAAACATCTAATCTTAAATTATATAAGTTCATTAAGAAAATATTAAAACCTCAGCTCGGACACTTTCTCCCCTCCATTTTTCTTTTGCCTGATGTAAACAAGACTCCTCTCATACAAATATAGAATATTTTGGAAAAAAAATGAGTATAGTTAATTTTGAACATTCATGTCTTGGGTAACTGGCTGGTCTATTGTCTGTGATTTGTTTATCCATGAGGTCAAATACTTGAGGTCATGCATCCTAAATGAATCATCTCTATTTGCATTTTGAGGTTCACTAAATCTTTACTATACTGACTTCCATAAACTAAAGTACTGTTCAAATTAGCCTCTTAAAAATTACACTATACAGTGAATTATGGACAAATGGGACCCTATGAAATTGCAAAGCTCCTGAACCCCAAAGTGAACAGGTTAACTGAGTGGAGAGACAACCTATGGAAGGAGAGGGAAACCTTCAGCACCTGCACATCTAAAGTATACAAAGAACAAAATCAAAACAAAAACAAAACCAAAAATCTAAACAAGAGAGCAAAGAACCCAATCTAGCAAACTGTTGACAAAAGAAGGAATATATTTGGGGTTTTTTGTTTGTTTGTTTGTTTGTTTGTTTTTCAAGACAGAGCTTTGAAGCTTTTTCTGTAGCTTTGAAGCCTGTCCTGGAACTACCTCTTGTAGACCAGGCTGGCCTCCAACTCAACGAGATCCGCCTGCCTCTGCCTCCCGAGTGCTGGGATTAATTCAACAACTTTAATATCAAGCTCATGCAAATTAAATCTACTTTGAGATTCTATCCCACCCTTGTCATCAAGGCTGTCATGAAGAAAACAAGTAAAAGCATATGCTAGTGAGGATTTAAGGGAAGAAGAATTCTTCACGTCTGTAAAAGTGTACATGGGTTCAGCCATTATGGAAATCAGTGTAGAGGCTTCCCACAAATAACAATAGATCTTCCATGATACCACAAATAATAATAGATCTTCCATGATACCAAAAATAATGATAGATCTTCCATGATACTGAGCTCTCTTACTCCTGGGCATAATCTTAAAGGTCTCTCTATACTACTACAGAGCTGTTAGCTCATTTTTGTTCTATTGACAATGGCAAGGTACTAGAATCAATCTAGTTTCCCATCAACTGATGAGAGAGAATGGAAATATGATATACAATGCAATGTTCTTCTGCCATTAGGAAATATGAAACTATGAAATTTTCAAGAAAATGGAAAAGATTGGAAAGGATGTAAAGTAGCCCAGGTTCTAAAAGGCAAACATTGCATGGTATCTCTCATATGCGGACCCAAGCTTCCAAGAGTTCATATGTACATTTATGTGGAGTGAGTATAGGTGGCAGGAAACTGGAAAGAATCCCCAAGACAGTGAATAAAAAGAGGCCTTAAGGGAAAATTGTAGGGAGAACATGGAGGGTATGTGTTGTGGATCTGAAGGAAGACACTAGGGATCAAAGGGTTTATGTCAGGCTAGTGAGAAGGAAGACGGAAGAGAGAAAGCAAGTTGAGACCAAACAAAACCAAGAAAGTATAAAACTACCATAAGGAAATCTGCTACTTGAGTGTCAAAATAGAATAATAACTAAAAAATAGAATATGAAAAATTTGAACATATATTAATATTAGGAGTATCCTGAAGAAGTCATTTGGGCAATTTTTCTTGGAGAGAAAATGTAATTTTAAGTACATTCCCTCAGGTTATTTCAGATTCTTAGACTATTAAGATAATCCATTTCTAATCCAATGAAATTTATAGTACATCCATGAAATAGGTGAAAACAGTTGATAAATTAAGAGGCATCTCACTCCTAAGACAGGCTGTCAATCATCCTATAGTCGCATTGGGGTAGAGGCAGCATTTGCTATTTTTTACATGCTTTGAATTCTGGCAAAGACTCAGCCTTCAGGTGATTGTTTCTAAGAGAAATGAAGAAGAGATTTCTATAGAAGATATCTTCAGTTGATGGCATGTAGTTTTATGTAGCTCATGGCAAAGCAGTTTCTGGGTGGAACTGGGGATTTTCTTTAACCCTGTAAACAATTCTTCTTGTCTAGTCTGTATATTGAAGTCTGTGCTACCACTGTCCCCAGTGTAGACGGCTAGAAGTCCATGGCTTGTGAGTTGGCCAGCATTCCCAAATGACAGAGGGTTTTTAATCTCTACTATTTGACTTCCAGAACTCATGTACTTTGTTTACTCATACAATTTCCTCTGTTGTGGAGAATCTGATGCAGGTGGCCTCTTTCCTGAGAAAGTAATGTTTTTGAGACATGAAGTCTTGAGAGAAGCATCATAGACATTTGTTGGTGAGAAAACCTACTTTATGTTGGAAATCATTGTGGAAAAATAATCCAGTTATGAAGGATACAATTGGGTAAACTATCAAATAAACCCAGGTTGTAATAGATCAGAAAAGAAGTGTTTGATTACCTCATGCCTGGTAATATACTGAATCACACACACACACACACACTCACACACACACACACACAAACACACACACACATCTACCTATATCAGTGATGACCTTTTATACTTTATTCACAGTGAGCAGCTAAAATTACCCTTGACAGTGAAAAAAAAATTCCCTGTGCACCGTGGCATATCCTAAACATGCATTGAGACACTTTACAAGTTATAATCTTTCTTTCTATATGTCTAATTTTTTAAAGAAGGGAGTATCTGTGTTTTTTTTCCTTTTAATCTCTAAGAACTGTGAGCCCCCCAAAAATGCAAGGTGAAAGTAGCCAAATTTCATTGAACAAATTACAGATGTTTAAACATCTATTTTTTAAACATCCAGAGATAGCCTGAGCGGGAGCCTACTAACCCTGTTCTGTTATAGTCAGAAAACTGACTTTAAAGTCACTCAACAAGTAAATTCTCATATAGCATCAAGGGTTTTGATTTTCCCAAACCCAGAAAACCAGCACATTTTCATATATGTTTATGCCAGGGTGACCTTGGTCCATTAGTTGGTAAACAGGATTCTTAACAACTGCAAATAAATTATTAAATTGTTTGTGGATCATGATGAAAGCTGCAGGGAATTACATATTCACTTATATATGATGCTGTAGGAAAACTTGAATCCTCAAATAACAGGGTGTTACCATGTAAGCTCCCCCCAGAGAGTTGAAAACCAAACTGTAAAGAGAGTACAATGGTCTGATTGATATCAGCACTTCCATCCATTTTTTTTAAAAAAAAATTAACTAATTTAGTTTAATTGACAACTGACAAGTTACATCCATTTATGGTGTCCAACATGATGTTCATGCAAGACTTTAACTCAGACTTAGGATAAAGCCACTTGAATTCTCCATACGTAGGGCTTTATATCTGAAATATTAGGTCTGATGTGTAGAAACAGGATGCAAGGCTATTTTCATATCAACTAGGTTAGATAAGTACAGCAGGAAGTGATTAAAGGAAACAGAAGGTAATGTGCAGAAGAAGAGAGAAAATACATGATAAAAGGAGACGAGGGAGACAAGAGACTAAGGACGGGAAGCAAGGAATGGAGCCGCTAGAATCTTTGCCAATCAGATGCTTATGTACAACACACAGCATTTCAATATCTTCCCTGGGTAAATAGCAATATCTTCCCTTTTTATTAATCCTGCTGTGGCTGCTGTTGCTCACAAAGAGATGCACAAATCAGCATAGACTTGGTTTGCTTTTCAATAATTCTAAAAGGGTGGGGGAACATCGCCAGAAAAGGATAGCTCTTCAGTCTCCTAACATGGAGTCTTGTTAGCAAAACAAAATGCGAGCTGCTTAGAGATAATTCCCTGTGGCTGGTAATTCCACTGGGACCTTCCGTGGCAGCGGAGGCTGTTTCTCCTCTGTGGACCCGTGCCATCAAACAGGATAGCTCAGAAGAAATAAGAAAAAGTTGCCCTTATAAACCAAGCTACTCTTCTGTGACTTTTATTCTTTTAGGTTTTTGTTTGCTTGCTTGATGGGGTGACTGGAGATTTTTAATGTCAGCATGAGTCATACCTATTGGTTCTTAGCCTGGAGCACCCAGTACAACTAGGAATCGAGGAAGCTGGAGCCCGGTATGAATAATGAATGGGCTATGTAAGCAGAAGTCTATATCCAGTCAATAGTAAAAGCATGTGCCGAATTGCAAGCCAGCGTGTTCATGGATTCTTTCTGTGCTTTCTCTCTCAAGGAGAACAAGAGCCAGAGAGCACTTGAACAACCAACACCTGCAGTCAGATCAGAAGTTCGTGCCCTTACCATCCTGAAGCTCCCCTGGACCATCCCATTAAGGTATTCAGAAAAAAACAATAATGCTTTTTATAGGTTCTGCTTCTTATCAATGTGCTTTCTTTCATTATCCGGATGTGTGTTGGGGAGTTAGGTAATTGGAGAGACAATGAGACTCTATTAATTTCTTTTCTTATATGAACGATTTACAGAATCACTCATATAAACAATTTGCGGGAGGAAGCAGTCTTGTTTTGCACAATGGCCTTTTCAGCGCTATTTTGTGCACTATTCAGTCTACAGTGGTAAGCAGAGCATCATAGAAAACTTCGCCCTACAGCACAGTGGCCCAGAAGCAGAAAAAGGGGGCTACTGGTGATCTGCCAGCCTTCTCCCTAACCCTCTTTTGTTCTGTGCTGGTCCACATCTGCAGTGTTGTCTCCATTCATGTGGGTCTTCCCCTGCTCTGCTAGTCCTCACAGACACAGAGATGGGGTAGCACCAGTCTCTGAAGGGGTCCTAGATTCAATCACATTGACAGTGAAAATTAGCCATCGTAAACTGTGTCTCTTTAAATTTCTTTCTTGTGTTAAAGGGACGTTCATATTTGTCATACATTCTGGAATTGTGGTGATGTTTAATGTGTTTGAAGGGCTAGATTAGTTAGCGGGGAACTTTGATAGCGCTTTCGATGTTTTCCCCAGTTCGTTTGGACTTCGTCGATTCCAAAGTTGTCACGGTTCATTGTCTGCAGATGATCTTGAGCGGCCTTGCATTCTGAGAGAATATGTCATGGCATCTGCCTCTGTGCTTTTGGGGCCTGCTACACAGATGATAGTTGAGCTAGAATACTGGGCTGGGGGGCAGGAGGTGTTAGCAAAATTTGCTTCAGAGGAGCGTTTTCTGGGGCCATGGCATGTCTCTTCCTTTTGCTCGGTGCCTAATCCAACACTGAGGTGAATGGATCACATTGCCACGATTACATGTGTTAGAGTGCATAACGGGGTTGTAAAGTTGCTGCTCGAATGTCTTATCTAATGAATGCCATCAAATTCAATTATCACTCTTCGACTCTTCATTAACCAATCAAATGACTCCTTTGCTCTACGACGTTTCGAACACACTTTTCCTAGGCATAAACACAGTCCTTTGTAGAAAATTAGTGACTCACAGATTTTTTATTTGGGCTTCTGTGTTCCTGGTGTTTAGAATTTCTAAAGCCTTGCCTCTGACATTACTGTCACTCTATGTAAGAGAAATGTTGTTATTATGAGGAACTTTCATCTTCGTGTCTTTACTACTTATCACCATACTAGGAGCTATATAAGACAGGGATGATGGCTCGTGTCTGTAATCCTAGCACTCAGAAGGTTGAGGCAGTAGGAGAGCTGTGAGTTCAAGGCTGTCTTGAACCACTGAATGAGGTCTCTCAAATCGAAAAAATATATATAAAACTTTTAAAATAAAAAGAAATGAGTATATAGGAAAATATGATTTTCTATTCAATGGGATCATGTGATTAAAACAAAGTTTTTAGCTTTAGGGATGAATGATTTCGGTCCTAGAGATGTTTGTCTTCTGTATAGGAAGATGCCACTGTGCAGGATCACAGGTGTTATTGTTGAACTGTGCTTTTCCAAATTATTGTAATTTTTCACATGGGTTATTAATAGAGTGGTCCCCAAACTGCTCCGACCTGTTGTACATAGCACTTTAATTTTCTACACCATGATTACAGCAACACTGATGGGTAACAGAAACTCCGAGCATCTTATGATAAAAGCTGCCTGATTTCATGACAGTGGTTCTTACCTTGCAGAGTTTGAAATATGTCCATCTCTCCTCCATTTTGAAGCCTTTAATGCTCCCTGTCTTCAAATATTTTGGAAGTATCTCAACATGAAGGCTAAAATGAGACCGCAGAAATATACGGTCCCAGATCCCACACCAGGTGTGAATCAGAATCTTTGGAAATGGACAATAGAGTCATTATTCAAATTATACATATCTGATTATTGCTCTGCTACAGTATTCAGTGACCACCACATAAGAAAACAGCTGACAAACCACAGTGACAAAGTTAAAAGAAATGCTGAAATTAAGTTTGGATTTAAATTCTCTTTCATACATACAATTCCTGGGACTACACTAAGCAATATGGGTGGCTTAACTTCTTTCCCTTTTACTCATAACTTAATATTTTGAAATTAAAAATTCTGTATTTGCTGTTATTTAATGAACAAAGGGCACACACATTGATTTCAAAGGTTCTAGCCTATCTTTACCACAGTGAAAAAAATTCAGTTCATAATCTGTACAGCTATTATAGTCTTTGACTCCGAATCTTATATTTTATTCATCTTTCTGAGTAATTAGCTTGATGTTAACATGTTATAAGACCAATAAGCCCTGTTTCTTCAAGAATTCCAGGGCCAGGCCGTGGTGGCACACGCCTTTAATCTCATTACTCAGGAGGCAGAGGTAAGCAGATCTCTGTGAGTTTGAGGCCAGGCTGGTCTACAAGAGCTAGTTTCAGAATAGGCTCCAAAGCTACAGTGAAAGTCTGTCTCGAAAAAGAATTCCAACCTGTTCTTTTTATTGATCTGACTGAGACAACTCCTGTGGGTGTCTAAAAGGATGCACCACTGGTAAGATTAAATCATTGAGACTGAAGCTCACAATTTCTTCATAAGTAGTCATTTTTATCTGGAGAACTTTCTTATTGTTTTGCAAACAAATTAGATAATGTCTTCCAGCGTAGTATGCCAAACTCCAAAGTAAGTACACACGTAAATGAGAGGTAGGGGACAGCGCACTGTCTTCTGAACTGTGAGAATACAAAATGTTGTGATTACCGCAGGCACTGGAAGAAAGTTTAAAAAAAAAAAAAAACCATTGGCGCCAGCAGGAAAACAGCAGAAAGTATTTGATCCATGAAATTAATTCTTGCTACCTACATCGTGAGCCCATTGAGGCTAAGGTCTAAAAAAAAAAATGACCACAATTTTACTTTGCAGGTTAACTGACATTGTAAACATCATCATACCTGTAAGAGATAGGAATGGGTTAAATTATTTTCCAAATCCAGGAGCATCCATGACAAATCAAGCAGAAAGAAAAGAAGGGGAGAGAGGAGTAGGATGAGAAAAGGGTTGTTGTGGGTTCCCTTCAAGATTGCCTCTAGAGAGAAACATGAGTACTAACTTCAAGTGTGATGTTTTCTAAGTTTTACTTATAAATTAAATATTTGGGATCCAAAACACATTCTACACTTAAAAAAAAACAATGCTGTAAATCATGTTTGATATGTTGATTCATTCTTTAAATTGACAAAATTATACTAAAATTTTATGGTTTGTAATATTTGAAGTGAAGAGAAGTAGAAAACAATGTTTTCTGATTCCTAAAATTGTATCATCTAAACCAAATGCTTTCAAATTACTTATTTGTTGTAGATATCAATACCAAAGGAAAACAGGTCTAATTATAACTAAACTAAAGATTGACAAAGAATATGAGATATTTTTCTAAACTGCAAGGATTTTTGTAAAACATAGATTATAACATGAACTGTGTTCTCCTGGGAAGAGAAAAGGGAGATAGAGAAGGGAGACGCTGGTAGAGCTACAGGGGGCGTGGCAATGCCCACACAGTACAAGATAGTAATAATATGAAGCTAGTAAGTAGAAAAGATGAAGCTGGTAACTGTTTCTCATCCCTAGAATTCCAACACTCAAACATCAGAGGCATAAGGAAAGCAAGAGATTCAAGACCAGCGTGGTATACTTAGTGAGTGCTGTGTCAAAAAAAAAAATATTCATTAATGGCTATGTCTATAACTTGGGGAAACTGACATCATAGAACCCTCGTGTAGCAGTACCACATCCATTTAGAACTCAGGTAAGGACACATGGTGGGCACAGACACTGATTTCAGGATCTCAGTGGACCCAGTAAAGAGAGGGCCCTTGAGCTTCTGCTGATGCTGTTCCTCAGAATTCCTAAGCACACAGCTCAGGATATACGACCCCCCTCCATTTTTAAAAGAGATTTGATCATTTGCATCTTTAAAGAAATAAAGAAGGTGTCAAGTAAACAAAATCCACCAATTCCTGCCTTTATTCACATAGCTGTCCACTTAATGTATCAAACAATTGCTGAATATATATCGTTTATTAGGATCTATGCAGATTTTAAATTTTCAATTGACTTATTAAGACATAAACACTCTTTTGCCCTATCATTTGAATTTCTATGTTTTATTTTTACTATTTGTTGTTGTGGAATATTTGTTTACACTGTAAAGTGATATGTCTCTGCCTAAGGTGCATTCTGATTGATTTAATAAACTAGACAGGAGAAATAGGCAGGATATTCAGGAAGAGAGAGAAAGAAAAGGAAAATTCCAGACACTGGGATTACGCTAGGGAAACACCAGTGAGACACTAAGAGGTTGGACATACTGTACAAATGTGAGATAACCAATGTTATTCTTTTGGCCCTTTAAGGGACAAGCCACGCCCATTCCCAGCGGACCCCCCCCCCTCCACTCCTGCCGAACCATCTTGGACTCATTCATACTGTTCTCTCTCTTGGCGTGTGCACACGTCTCTCTCTCTCTCTCTCTCTCTTTCCTTTAAGTAATAAATGTTCAGCTTTATGTCTATTTACTGTGTCTTGTAAGCCTTTTACCCGCTGCCTGCTCACCTGCCCGCTTGGGTGGCTCTCCCAGTTGCATGGCAGGACCAGCCTGCCCAGGATGAGCCACTGCTCTGCCACTCGCCGCTGGGAATTTGCACCGCTCTGGCAGCCGTCTCTGCCGAGCCCGCCGCCCGGGGATCTTGGGCAGGCCACTTGGGGCACGTCAGGATTTTAGGAATATTAACCAAGTCACATGAAAGAACATAGATTAACAAAAACAGGTTAATTTAAATTATAACAGCTAATGGGACAAGCCTAAGGTAATGACCAAGCTTTCAGGATTAATTAGAAGTCTCTCTGTCATTATTTGCGGGCTGACAGTCCAGTGAAAAAGTACTGCTACATTTTGTTTTTATTTGTGCTTATTAAATCTGAGTAGGTGGAGGGAAGATGGTGCTTCTGTTTGGGAATGGATGACCAGGAACCTGATTACCTCAAGCAACAGCTTTCAATTCAAGTATTGTCTCAGTTCTTTTATATTCAGACTTTTTAAGGTGATCATGGTGTTCCTATTAAGAGCTCCTATTACTCCTGTGTAAACTAAACAACGAGTTGAGAACTGTAAATTAACAGAAATATTGTTCATAACTAACATTCTCCATCCAGAATGAAGGAAGGTTAATAAATTCAAGCTGAAGTCCTTCCTGTAGCATCTCTTGTATTGACCTAAGCCTCTCTGCCTATCTATGGGATGAGAGAGATGGAAGCATGAGAGCAATCCTGGGAAAGACAGCAGGATACGATTTTGATCACCTCTAGTAACTAAAGAAGGCTAGAAGAATCTCTGTTCCCAGTAGCTCCTAAATCCCTCAGTGTTCAGCACGCCCTCCACTTCAAGTGGTTTCTCTCCCACTTGAAGAAAATTATCAAGCAGGATCTTTAAATGTGACCACAGCTCCTTTCTATCATGTATCAGGAACGATAAGCAAAATATAGAAGTGTCTTTGTTTTATTCTTCCTTGGTTCAACCCATCTTGCCCAGGATGGAACCTGAGTCCACCATTCTTGAGTTTACAGCAATAATATTGTTAAGGTCTTACATGACAGTTCCCCTAGAAGTATCTTTGTACTGGTTCCAATCTCAAGATTTTATTTTATAGAGACATAGATGATTAATAAGGGACAAATGCACAAATGATCAGAACCACCAAATATTATTAGTTCACTAATTCTAATCGTGTAGTTGTTTTGTCTTTTCTTCACTCAAAGACCCTGTTTCCATTTTAGCCTCACTGTTGCCTACTGTTCAATCATGAACCAAAATTCTCTGTTCCACTTATTTGGAGTCTTACACGTTTTTGGTTCACATAAATGAAAGGGACAAAAATTACATTCCTATAACAGATATTTGAGTTGACTGAGAACATTCATAGGACTGAGCCTAAGTAATGGCAGGGTCCATGTAGTGTCTCATTTGCTGAACCCTTACCCACAGTCTAGGCCAGAAAGGCCTTTTATCTAATCCTGAGCCTTTTCTTAATTATATTTTACAGCAACTAAGCGTCCTACTCTGATACATCAGAAAAAATATTCTGTTCTCTGCTGCTTGTCTGGCAGAGTGACTTTGGCATGTATTAGGTTGGGCTAGTCAATTCGAAGTTCAGTCGGGACTGTGTGTGACTACTCAATATAAAAATAACAGGCTGGATTTCTGAAATTTTGCTCTGGTTCTAGTAAAGAAAATGGTTGAGTTGGAATAATAATGATAAATCAGGAAACTGATAATAAGATGAGACATACATCAACCTTTGAGAATGTTTATAGTCACTGAAACAAAACAGTGAGTAGAGAGTCCAAAAATTTCATAGCAAGGTTTCATCATTTTCTTTAAACTAGTGATTGCTTGAAACAATATCAGTTAAAAGGAACTTATTAGGTTAAAATACATATTTATTTGAATACCATTTTAATAATATTTTTAAATTTCATTATATTGGAATTTATTTCGACAAAAAAAATTTATAAAATTTTTCTATTTTAAAACAATAAAAGAAACAGTTTTATTTTTGTTAATTGGCTTATTTGGTGCTAATATTATTTGGATGCAGTTTTGAAAAATACCTGAAACATAAAATTGCCATTTTGCCATATATGTAATCTCTTTAAATACTGCGCCTCTAAAAATAATTTGAATACCTCAGAAGTTTCAGATGAAAATGGAAAAAAAACTTCAAACAATCCCTTTAAAAGCATAAAGGAAGCAAGAGCAAGATCAGACAAATGAAAGAATACTTTCCAACATTCAATAGGAACATGAGGCAACAAAAGGAATCATTGAAACATAAATTTGCTTGGACCTCTATAGTTATGAACTTTGGGAAGTTGTGTGTACTGCTCCCTGAGGCCCACTCTAACACAACACCATTACACAGTGTAGTTTATGAACTACAGAAATGAATTTACCCCTGTTCTCTGGGCTGGGGAGTCTAAGGTCAGAGTGCTGGCAGATTAAGTATCTCTCAACGGCCTATTTTCTACAGGACTGTTTTTCTATGGAAGTCTTACAGAGCAGAAAGGGCAAAGGGGTCTCTCTTAGGTCTTTAATGTAAGAGCATTAGTTCATAAACATAAAGCAGATTGTGAACTTATCACCTTCCAGAGACTGAGGGATTTTAACATATAAACGCGGGGAGGCAAAAGCATTCAGGTCATAATACTGTCCTTCTAATATTGGCCAAGTGCAGCATTGTCTGATTTTAGTTTGTGTTTAGAGTTTAGACTCATCCCTGACAACTAAGTTGCTTCCTATAGGCAGTTTGATATTTAGCAATAAGATTAATTATCACCTTTATTGGACCTATCCACTTCTTTCTTAGAATGTAAGAGTTACTGAAGAATCCACTTATGAGTGAATACATACCATATTCCTCTTTTTGGGTCTGGCTTACCTCACTCAATAAAGCGTTTTCTATTTCCATCCATTTGCATGCAAAATTCAAGATGTCATTGTTTTTTACCGCTGAGTAAAACTCTAATGTGTATATGTTCCACACCTTCTTTAACCATTCTTCTATTGAGGGGCACCTAGGTTGTTTCCAGGTTCTGGCTATTACAAATAGTGCTGCTATGAACATAGTTGAACAAATGGATTCTAGCCATAATTAAAGGTCTTTGAGCCTATTATTCGTGATCCTAGAGAAGCTAAATAAGAAGGTGAACCTGAAGAAAATCATGTAGTTATCCTCCTGGAGACTAGAAATAGACAAGAGTGCCAGAACCTTCATCTGGCGATGGATGGAGATAGAGACAGAGACCCACATTGGAACACTGAACTTAACTCCCTAGGTCCAAACGAGAAGCAGAAGGAAAGAGAACATGAGCAAAGAAGGCAAGACCAGAGGGAACCTTCATCTGATGATGGATGGCGATACAGACGGAGACCCACATTGGAGCACCGGACTGAGCCCCCCAAGGTCCAAATGAGGAGCAGAAGGAGGAAGAACATGAAAAAGGAAATCAGGACCGCGAGGGGTGCGATCATCCACTGATACAATGGGACTGATCTAATGAGAGTTCACCAAGGCCAGTTGGACTGGGACTGAATGAGCACGTGATCCAACCAGATTCTCTGAATGTGGCTGGCCCGGAGTCTTTCTGAAAAGCCATTGACAATCACACTGGGACTTGTTTCCTCTGCATATACTGGATTTTGGGGATCCAGTCTGTTTGGATACTCACCTTCCTGGACCTGGAGGGAGGGGGAAGGAACTTGAACTTCCCACAGGGCAGGAAACCCTGACTGCTCTTTGGGATGGAGAGGGAGGAGGAGAGGGAGTGGGGGGAGTGGGAGAGTGTTGGGAGGAGGGGCGGAAATGGAAACTTTTATAATTTAATAAACTTTGAAAGAAAAAAAAAGACTTACTGAAGATACAAGTCAATTAGAAATAAACAAACAAATTACCCTAATGGCCAGAAAAGAAATCACAGGCAGAACCCAGTGAGTAATGGCTGATGTCACAACCACAAGAGGAGAGGTGGTTTCCTTTATCCGGTTTCTGGCGGCAAAAGGTTTAGCACTAAACTGGTTGGAAATCATGAACTGAAAATCTTGCATAGATAAATTTCCTTAGAAATGTCACTGCTTTCTAGAAGCAACAAGTGAAATGAACACAGTAGCCAAGGAAGGTGTCCAAAGTTCGGGTGCTTGAGCATCTTAAATGCAACAAAGAAGGAAGAGGAGAAAAACAGAGTTAACCATGACAAGGGCAGTCCTGGCCCTACACACTGTGAAGCTTGAGTATTATGTGTGTGTACATGTGTCCTTCAAAACTTCACATAGAGAAACTAATAGAAATCTCCCACTACATACATCTTTGATGCAGAGCCCCAAGGACCACTTTAGAACAAAACCCTAACAAAACTGAGCTTCATTTTACCATGAACCAGGTAAATAATTAACGTTCCAGCTGAGACCTATAGTAACAAAGACCAAGCAGGTTGCAAAAGGGTTGAACTGTTTAAAAAATTTGAAAGCATATATGAACCATTTTTAAATGAATATAAAGAAAATAATAAATGGAAATCATTATAAATAATAGAGCACAATAAAGGCAAAATAGTTTTTTTTAAAAAAAAAAGACAAACTTTACATAAAAGAAAGATACAGTTTTCAAACTTAAAATGTAGTGGAAAGATCTATCAAAAAAGGAGAAACAGCCAAATAGGGTATAACGGAACTGCGAGTCATATCTGAAGATCTTTGTGGATTTCTTGCAAGTGGGAAAAACAGAGAATGAAGTGAAGAGACACAGAGGGAGAACTGATGACCTATCTTCTAGGATTTCCAAAGTCATTTCATGGTGAGGTAATTCCAAAGAATTTTAAGATTAGAAGAAAAAAAAATACTTTACCTAGAGAGTCACTTCCAGAATCATTTCGTCACAAACCATATTGAAACAAGGGGGGATGGGGAACAGATTTTACAGAAAGTTACAGAAATCCTATAACAATGTAAAGATTGCAGAAGTCAGCATGGCTAGACAACATAAATAGAAGGCAGGGGAAGAAGGGATAGGCACCTTATTGATAAAAATATGATATAATCAAAAGAATAGACACAATGACAATGGGAGTTAGCCTTGGGTATTATTGGAGATGGGAACTTGGGTATTAAGGGCACATCATCAGGAAACTTAAGTTTCAAACTTACGTGAGCTTATTACCAAGGATTAAATTCATCTTTTCAGAAATGACTGAAGAGGTTCTCCACTCACAAATAAGTTTTTGTTATTTCTTGCTGTTGGCTGTCTTGAGACAGTAACATTCTTTTGTCCAGCCAACCTTAATCACATGGAGACCTTCTACCTCTGCCTGTCTAGAACTGGGGTAGCAGCACCGAACAACTAAACTGGCTTGTTACGTTCAATAATTTTGAGTAATAAAGTAGACATCCGCTAACATTTTGGTGATGCTCTGGATGTAATATTTAAGTAGGGAAAACATTTTGCTCTATTCACTGAATCAAATGTTTCTATGTCAATGAAATAATGTGAAGACCAGCTTTATTGTTTGATATAGTTAATCAAACGTTTGAAGTCATAACAATATCAGTCAGGCCTTCCTGATAGCCAGCCAAGTGTCCTGAAAAGGAAACTACACCACACCCTGACCGTGTCATGATTTCATCATTTAGTCCTTTTGTTGCCTTTGTCTCATAACCAATTTCAAATGTGAAATCTTTGCTCCCATGAGATTTCCCTTCTAGTTTTTGCAGCATTCTTGGATGTGACCTATTGTGTTTTAAAGATTTGCATTCAGATATTCATAGCTGTACATATGCATGTCCACATACAGGATGCTACTCTAGCATCTTGACAAAGTATAAAATTCTACAAGATAGTTGGTATATCTGCAGGCCATCCTTTTGTATTCACATGTCTTCAGTACAGCTAGAGAACCTGGGAAATTCTGTTAAGATAATCAGATGATGCTTCCAACATATCTCATAGTCATAGACAGTCTCTCCATACAGAAAAGTGATCTCTTAGGAAATGGAGAAGGGATCGAGTAATAGAGTACAATACACTTCCAGCTAATTCTATAGACAAACCTGCAATTACTGTGTGGTTTATTTTGAGGTAATCTTGACCATGAACAGAAGAAAATGCCTAGAGAAATCCAACTAGTAAGGCAAATTAATAAGGAAAAACCAGTAAGAAATATTCATAAAGAGGACTGTAGAGATGGCGAAGTGGTTTAGAGAACTGGCTGCTATTCCTGAAATCTTGAGTTAGTTTCCAGCACCTACATTGCAGCTGACAACTATCCGTAACCCCCACATATGAGGCATTCAGTGCCCTCTTGTGGCATTCATTAGGCATAAGGGCAGTGAACAGACATGCATGCAGGCAAAACACCCACATGAGTGAAACAGAAATAAATGTCAAATGTTAACAAATAACTTTACTAGCTTCTGGGTGGAAAGTTAAAACAATGACAATATTTCACATAACTATAATGTGGTTTCTTATACCCTAGACATAATTACCCATTTTATTATCTTTTTGAATATAAAGTATACATTTAGGTTGTTAATAGGAAGCAACAATAAGCAATGGAACTTGAGAGAAAATATTTTGAAAGTCTATATTTGTGAAAGAAACTCATTATATGATACATTACTTGTTATTAGATACAGAAAATTAGGATCGTTTTGTTTCATAATCGATGTGAAGCTCACAATATAAACTGCTAACATAAACATTATTTTAAGGTATTCAAATAGAATTATTATAAGAATAATCCTAAGTATGTCTACTTTATTAGAGACCTGACTCTTTAAGTCTCATAGTTGAAATTTAAGTTTTAATTAAATCTAATAATTGAAGAAAGAATTAAAAGGAATATACAAAGAGAAATATGATCACACTTATTTGAAGGTTGTAGCAGCATAGCAAGAGAATAATAAATAAGTTTCATGATGATAAAATAATAAGAAATAAAGATATATTAAATATGCACCATAACCATCATGCACGCACGCACGTGCGTGCGCACACACACAACAGTATATACTACAAACCAAAGAGTTTCAAAACAACTTAAACAATAGAAAGGAATAATGAACATATGAGGTTCATGTACTTCAGGCAAGAATTTTGAAGTCTGTTCTTATCATATTTGAATGAGAATTATTTAGCTTTTTGTGAAAAAAAACTCTATACAATTCTGCGTGACAATGGAGAAATACATTTTGTAATGCTTTATTACTCAGGCATTTATAGATAAGAATTGAGACCAAACAGTACAGGAAGCGTGGGGATTTCCTGAAATATTAACTTGTGTGATAAAGCTGAAGTTTCTAAAATATGAGCACAATCTAACAATTCTCCAGGTAAAGGATTTTGTTGCTTCACTCCCTGGGAATAAGGACAGGATGTGATCAAGCAGAAGGAGGAAAAAAGAACTCAAAATCTGTTTCCTGTAGTGATGGCTGCAGAGCCTAAGAGGATGATTAGTTTAATTCTTCCGGTATTGAAATTGTTTTATTGTTAGGTAAGGCAAAGATTGACTATTCCACAAGGCATCTCAACAGCTCTTCTAGAGTCAAACTGATGACCATTCTTCACAATGGCTTCTGTATGTCATTGAAGGACTTTATGTCATTCAAGGACTTTTACCTGGCGGGTTTACCTACCAGGTATCTTCAAAGCACAAATGTAAGAACACTCTAATTATATTTGAATTTATAATTTAGACTCTGGCATAAAATTCTATAAAGTGATTCACAATCCATATGCTCAAATTTATTCGCACCGCCTAATGTTCTCCCATTTAGAACCACTGTACTCAACCCAACATACCATCTCAAATCACATTTATCCAATGAAAATATCTGTAGTTCTCATTGTTAATCTAGTTTTATATCAGCTACTTTCTTCCTTACTTTAAAAAAAATAACACTTTGGAAGATAAGGAATTAGTTTTAAAAATAGGAAAAATATATAGCACATATATAGCACAAAGTTGAAGATTTTATGTCCACGACCTGCATTCTGCTTAGCCAACACTCAGATTTACATGGTAGTCTCTGATTCCAGTCTGTTGTAAACACAGGAGCTGTTTTCCCTGCAGTTCCTTCTAACAAGATGGAACATTGAAAACAAAAGGCTACCACTGTGTTCTTCCCGCGCCAGAAGCACCTTGGCGCAGTATGGGAGATGATTTATGCACATATACTTGACCTAATAAAAACAATCCCTGTGTTTACCATAAAGCTGAAGCATGTTACCATCAAACTTCCCTTCATTTCTTTTTGTTCCATCTAACATTCTGCCTAATTTGTAGCCGTCTAGTGCCTTAGAGCATATTCCACTTTAAAGAAATTCATTGGTTTCCCCAGAATTCCTTTTCTCAGTTCTTCTTAACAAAATAACAATGATTTCTCTCATAGTTACTCAAATTTTTGCAATGACTTAGTCATGTATTATGCTGACTTAAAATGACCATAGTTTCCTTTTATGGTTCAAAATTATAATATTAAAATATACTGATTAATTAACAGTTATATTTAGAAATTACAGGGAACATATTTGGTTTCCTGTGCCAGTGATTCTTGTTTAGATATCATGAAAATTACATTTTTGCTGCTGGGAGAAAATATTACTCTTTCACGTTAATAAAACCTTTCTATTCATATCCTGAAACTACATATTTTAGCTCCTGGAATATAAATCATCCAGTTATTTGATATGGATGCTGAAATATAGTTTGTGAAACAGAATATCTGTTTCTATGTCTCACTGTAATAGGATTCTAGACGGGGGCAAGAGATTTTCCATATATGCATGAAGGAATAGATACATATCTCTCTCTTTTCCATAACTCCCAATAGTGTTGTCAGTCTCACAAAGTAAGTGGAGAAATACCTCTGTGTTTCTGCTATTTCTTATTAAAAATAATCATAGTGAAGACTTGAGAAATACTAAAATATTATGCAGCATAACAATGAAATAATCCTATTTTTAAAATAAATGCTCATTCCTGGATCTCATATATAAATGAGTTTTGACTTTCACTGTGGTCATCTCTGAGTTTTCTTTCAAAATACTTTCCTATCACATTTTTTGAAGTTTTTTAAGACCCACTCTATGTACCAGGAAGAGTTCTTCAACAAAGGTAAGAAGGTATTAGGTATTAAAATCTGTGCCATACATGGAGGGGTCTTTCTGAAGGCTGTGGCACCTTCTTTTAATGTGTCTATTCTTATGTTCTTATTATATCCTTATATTTTGTTCTTATATTCTCATATTCTTCAAACATAATGGGGTTTCATCAAGCACATTTTTATTTAAATGGTGCTTTTTGTGTTAGACCATAAGATAGATTTACCACATAGCAAGAAGAATCTGAGGCATGAGGGCTCATAAAGTCCCATTTCAGATAGCCAGCCTCATAGGATTAAAAGTTTGAGGTCCAATCTGGGGCTCTAGAGCTCATAGACTGCATCCAGACTGCATGTTTTTAAGGTGTGTGCGAAGGGGGAAACGAAGAATAGATTTCAGGCTAATCAGGGAGAGCAAAGGTCCACTGTTTTATTTACCTCTTTTTAGTGTATCAGTTACATCTTGTGCCAGACAGCTTGCATGGCCCTTACTGGAACCCATAAGATTTCCATATCAGGCTGTATAACCTTCCTGCTGCCACTCATAGTTCTGCGCAAACTATGCGTTTTCAGTTGGTACTGACTTTGGATTATTAGGATTATGGAAAACTGATTCTAAGAAACCAGGCTCAGATGTGTTAACTGATCATTTTATCAAACATTTAAGAGAGCATACTAGTTTGCTATGGGATTTCCAGAAGATCTAAGCATAAGGAATTCCTTGTTCCTTATATGAGGCAAGTATCACAAGACAATATTACAAGAGAAGTCAATGACAGATCAGTATTTCTCCTGAACATAGACTCAGAAGTCTGCTACAAAGCCTCTAAGATTTCATGCCGCTCAAAAGGGTACTAAAACTGGACAGAACTGAGCATGGTGAGCATGCCTGCAATCCTAGCATTTCTGGTGGAGACCAGAAGATTTGGAGTTCAAGACCAGCCTAGGCTACATTAAAGCCTTACATCCAAAAAAAAAGAAAATGAAAAATCAATAAAAATACACTGTGGATGTTCTGCCTTCTAGTGTACAATATTCCATCAGTCAACTAACCTACAACCCTCTGTACATCTTTTTCATACTGTCAAGTTATGGGAATTGCCACCATTTCTCTTGTTCCATTACTGATTAATTCACTACTACGGATATTCTTACAGTGGTTTAGAGGCATTCTTGAGAAATTCAAGAGAAAGAAAAATGGGCATATTCCTCACATCATGGAACTGAAATTTTCTGGGGGTGGGGTGGGGAGACAGGATATACTTGTAGAGTGCAAAGTATGCCCCTGATATATTCACTGGGAAAACTGGGGATATGTCTGGTTGTAGAGATGAAACTTATAGGAAGAAAGTAACTGAATCCAAAGGACATTGAGGAGAAAATCTTGACAGTATCTCCTACAAGAGAAGCCAACAACAAAACAATGTGCAGGGAAAATGGGACATCCTTGGAGACGGGAAGTCAGAACCTTACGCGGAAACCAAATCACTTGACAATTTGTGGCAAGGAGTTTGGATTTTTCGACTAGGGAAGTGGGGAATTGGGGGGAAATCTTTAATAGCGTCACCGTCATAAAATGAATGTTGTAAAAAGTAACTTCTGGGATGGATAGAAAATTTAGGTATCAGGACAGTAGGGAGAGAGCAATGGGCTGTGTGGCATGCTCTACAAGAGGTCGCTGACAGAGTTCTCATGAGACTAGCAGCTGTGCAAAGGCAGGAAGTTAATAGAACTGAGCTAGGTTTCAAGTAGAAGCTTTAAGCCTTGTAGGGTTAGGTGAGGGGACTATGACAGTGGGAAAATGAAGGCAATGATCCCAGGTAAAGAGGAGTTGAAGACTGGTTGGCACCATTTACTGTGATAAGAAAGACGCTATCAAGAACAGAGAAGGAAGTGGAAGTGAGCAGTTTTGTCTCCACACCCTATGCTTGAGCCCTCTCTTTGGCATCTAGGAGAGACACCATGACAGTCACAGAGAGCTACGTGTAATGTAAAAGGAAGGTCAGCAATGGACATATCGGATGAAGATTTCTGTTGAATAGTATGTTCTCAGCAATATACTGGAGAACACTTTAGGAAAGGCTGCTTAAATATTTACGTGATATTTGTTATCAGTTTGTCGCATATGCTTTAGGTTTATCTAGCAGGTGAATAACATCGAATCTCTGGGTCAACCTCAGGGAATTTTGGTCTGTTCCCCTGAGTTCTGCTAATTGTGCAGCTGCTTAAGGCTCGGATTCTCACATAGCAACAGACAGAGCAGGGGTAGATGATAGCAGAGCATGCAGCGGAAATTGTTCTTCTTCCAGAAGTCATTATTTGTCTTAACAGATAAAATTGTGTGTGTTTACTGTGGGCAATCTGATATTTGGATATAGTTCTGTGAAACCATTAATTCTGTGTTATTAACAGGTACTGCTTCACATAGTTATCACATATGTGAGAACTCTATGTCCACTTTGTTGACACTTTTCAAGAATACAGTGTTTTTAATTATAGTCATTATTTATATATTATAAATATTATACATATAAACTTATTCTTCCTAGCAACCTAAATATTTTAGCTTTTGTCTAACATTTCCCTGTGTTAGAAAAAAAGCTCAGACTCTGGTAGCCACTGTTCTGCTTTCTTTCTATTTCTGTTCAATGAAATCATATGTCCCACGTGTGAATGACATCATGAGACACTTGGATCTTTTCTGACTAGCTTATTTCATCTAATGTCTCCAAATGTTTTCTTGTTGGTACATATGTCAGGATTTCATGCTTATGGCAAAATACTTTTCCATTCTATGTGTGTACCCACTCTCTGTGAAATCAGTCACTCATGGGTACTTCCGTTGCTTCTGTTTCTCACCAACTACAAATGCACTTTCATAATCATCAGACTGTAAATAGCTTCTTGACTTATTGACTTATTGTTATTTGAATACATCCTAAGTAGCAGGATTCCTTACCCATCTGGTAGACCCATGTTTTTTCTCAGGAACAACCACATTGTAAAATATTTTACAAGTTATGCTTTTTCACTGATCCAGCGTTAGTGTGATATGGGAGAATGGAATAGATAAATAAGGCTGATTAAAGTCTTTGGAGACAGCATCCGACAGTTGATACACTGTGGGCTAAGAAAGCTCACATGAGTAAAGCTCTCATGAGTTTGAGTTGTATACATTCACAGGGCCAAGCCGCACCTGGCAAAATCATGCTTTTCCACAGAGAAATATACAGGATCATTTAAACATTCAGTTAACAGCAGCAAGCAATAATGAGTGGTCTGAAGTAAACTCACTCCTATACACACATGGGAGGAGCCCAAAGCATATTCCAAGAACAATATCTTGATTTGAAGAAACTGAGGTCACAAGACTCATGTCTTGTTTCTTAGAGTGTCCTCACAAATGCTCAGAATTCTCCTCACGTGACTCAATTCTTGGACCATGTTCCAACAATGCTTGTCTTCTAGTGGAGAAGATATGCTTTTTCAGATAACTATCAACAGATATTTTTATGGCTCCATCTAAACCCTTCCACATTCCATTCCTCATAAAGTAGAGGAAGAAGAGGACATTAAGACAAGCATGGGCTCCTTTTGGAACCAAGGCCACCATCAACAAAAATCCAGGATGAATAGGGACATAGCCTGCTGCATGACTCACGCCCTTAGAGATGGCTTTTACAATCTGGAAAGATTGCTATCGTAAACATTAAGATCAGTTTATGCTCACAATACCTTCATCATCTCTCTAATGCTCATTTTGTGGCCAGTAGAATAATAAAAATCTAAAATTTTAAAAATAAAAAAGCATCCCCTAAATCCTACAATTTAAAATATTGATGTGACCTAAACTTTGATTCATGGATTTTTTTATTAGATAATTACCTAACTATCTAATACAGCTGACATTTGATAAGCATGGAATAGTATGTTATAAATATTCAAAAGTGGTCAAGACCTTTGAGTGTTCAGCAGTCTGGTTATGGGCTATAGATAGGATGTGAGGTTGGATGAGTAGATATTTGGACATAAAGCATCCAAGGAAAATAAAACCCAGGAAAGAAACATTTTTGGGAAAAATAAAAGCATAGCAGTTTAAATATAGTTATAACTGATCTGAAACTACATTGGAGAGATCTTGAAAACAGTGAGGAAATGAGAGACTATATCTGTCTGAACCTGGACAGAGAAACCCCAAGTAGGCTACAGTAGAAGTCATAAAGGAACTTTTAAAATTCCCATGAGAATTCATACAGGGAAAACTGATTGATACAAAGTAAGTATCTAGCCATGACATTAACAGCAAACAGATTACTGGACATCAGGCAAATTCGGGCTCCTGATAGGAATGAGTGGGTGTCCAATTGCTGCTGTTACTGAGTGGATTTAATAGGCATTAATTGCCCGGTTATTTATTGAGACTCTCCAACGTACCAGGGACTGAGCCCTAAATAAGTCAGACAGAAGTCTTGCCCTCAAAAGGTCAGCATCCTTGATGAGGAATTGATTAAATTAACAAACTCAGAAGAATTTTGTCCCAACAAGTAGTTACTGCACTTTTTTCCTGATTTTTAAAAGCTGTAACACAAGCCGTCCACTGTCATATAAATCATGACTATCTGGCTTCTGCTGTCTTTCCATACAGTCACGTTGTTCTGTTACAGAGCAGACAATGCGAGTTGCTATCTGCACGTCTCTCAAGTACCAGCTCATATCTGTGTCTGCCATAGCTCACTACATTATGAGAAGCCCAAAATTTAGATTCTTTCTTAAATTTAATTACCCGGTACTTTTGCTGTAACAGCCTGTCTCCTATCAACATCTCGGATTTCATTTTGTTCGCACATCTCTTATGCGTGTCCCCTTGATATTGATAACGAAGGCTGGCATCAGCGCTTATCACCCTTCGGGACTGAAAAGACATAATATAGAAGGAAAACACAAAGTAACAGCCACATGGACCAATTATCCAAATATCCATCCCGATCAGGTGGATGTTGGGAGAAATATGGCAAGCATGCAAGAGTGTCAGCTCTGTGGAATAAAAGAGAGAAGCCTGGGTCAAGGGATTGTGAGACGAAACTGGGAAGAAATGAACACAGGACTGGAGTAAGAAAGGAGAAACGGATCTGATGAGTCTTTGTTCTACGTTGAAGGGACTCTAATATTTGAATGTGGCTCGTGATCCGATTACTCGTCGTAATCTTTCCTCCTTACCAAAATCTTGTGAGTACCCACAGCAGGAAATTTAGATAATTAGCCAATAGTTTAGTCTTACTTCCTTTTGATTTTGCTCTATTAATATTTTCCCAAGTTAATGTCATCATAACTCATCATCAAAATGACAGTTAGATTTTAAAAACCTACATCTCCTTTGAGAGGGGACTTTTAGATCTCGCAGGAACTCAACCTCACGCTTAAATCAAAGTGTTATGTGCGGATTGCTGGTGGGTTCCTCCTTTTGTCCTAGGTAATTGGTAGCAGAGAATCACGTGTTTTTGGCCCACGGCCAGTGCCAAAAGCATTAGAGTTAATTAGCACAGAACTTAAAAATTCTGGACCCCTTGGTAATTTTGTTTGTTTTTGTTTTTGTTTTTGTTTTTTTGGATTTCACAGATGGAAATAAAGTTTTATTTGTACCCAGGGGAAGAGAAGAATTAGTCATTTGGACTCACTGTATGCAAAACAAAAAAAGGAAAAGAAAAATGTACCACTATTCATGAAAATCAGAAATTAGAGATCCTTACTCAAGAAAATTCCACAGAAATAATTATCTCAATTACGATTTTTAAAATGCAGACTGAGCTGTGCCCTTTCCCTGAACCCTGCCTTTGGCTAGCAAATGGGTAATTTTTTTGATGCTTCTTATAAAACTCATACACTTAAGGGTTTTGTAAAACATGCTCTGTTTCTGTATGTATAATTTCTATTTATGACCGGTTGATGTGGCTGTGTGTTGATTATTGTTTGTGGAAAAGATTGGTCATTTTTTACATTAAATTTATTGATTGATTTTGCATTCTGACCACAGTTTTTCCTCCTCCTTCTCCTCCCATTCCTTCCCCACATCTCCCCTCTCCCCCCACAGCCCTCCTTCAGAGAGGGGCAGGCCGCCTGTGGATATCAACAAAGCATATCAAATTGAGGTAGGACCAAGCACCTCCTCTTGTATTAAGGCTGGGCAAGGCAGCCTAGTATGAGTAACAGATTCCCAAAAGTCAACCAAAGTGTTAGAGACACTCCCTGTTCCCACTGATAGGAGTCCCGCAACTAGAGCAAGCTACACAACTGTCACATATATGTACAGGGTGTGATTAGGTCCATGCAGGCTCTCTAGTTGTTAGTTCCTTTGAGGCAGATTAGTTGTTTCTGTGGGTTTTCTTGTGATGATGTCCTTCACCCTTCTGGTTCCTACAATCCTTGCTTCCTCTCTTCAGCAGAAACCTGCTGAAGACTGATCATTTTATAGTAAGAATTGGTATGCGAACAGCATTTATTATCTGGAATAATTAATCTGGGGATGGTGACAATTCAATGGGGCACCCATGGCACATTGAAATATAAGTTTTACACGCAGGCTTTTGTCAAGATCAGAAAGATATCCCTCTCCCCGGCTCAGAATGAACCTGCAAGTCAGGAAGATGCACTTACAGAGAAACAAATGAAACAGAGGGTTGCTATTTATGTCCTGAAGACTACAAAAGGCAACATTCCTTAGTGGTGCTGTGCAGTATTGGAGTACTTAAGAGGTTTTGATGTGGTTAAGCCCCAGCAAAAGTTTTAACTCTACTCATGTCCCCCTGGGAGAGTGATGAAAATCTCCAATGTATTATGTTTTTATGACCAGTAATCTTAAAATATTCTCAAAATATGACCGCAATACAAACCGTGGAAGGAGATATGATTTTACTAAAATTTGACTTTTAGTTACTAGTGGTCAGAGGTCATATTACGACCTGTTAAAATAATACTGGCCAAACAGAAGAGGCTGACCTATTTGTGGGTCATGGAATCAATTATGTGGTATTAGAATAGCATTTGAATGAAATAAAATAGAAGAATGTCAGAACTATATTTTACATCAATTACAACACCCTCAGTGCTCGTATATATTCCACTGTATGGCTGCCCCTGTGTGCATTAAATTTTAATCCCTCACAATTATAAAAAAAAGAAATGTCTACAGTTATTTTCCTAAGAAACCAGGATAACAATACAAGTTAAAAAGGCATCAAGAATGCATGGTGCACAGACTTCAGACCAGCACTCTGGATAATGGGACAAAAAAAAAATGTTGATTGTCTTCCTATCTGTGACTGCCTGAGAAGGTCTCTGTTACCTTATTGTATCATACAGAAGCACTGAGCTGTCTTTTTGCACATGTATGGTCCATGCACACTTACCTGTGACATCATCTGGATGATTATAGGAGGAAACTAATGAATCTGTGCAACTTTACATATATAAGAAGCATTTTGGAGCATTTTTCCTCAAAACCCACGGCATAGTGTTGACTCCTGAGAGATTCTCTTTGTCTCCTCTGTGAACTCAGGCACTCGGGCTTTGGCTGTTGTTTTTGTTCTAAGAAAACGGATGGCTACTTTCTGCTAATAAAGCCCTGGCACTTTGCCCTGCAATTCATTCATCCTGGAAAGCTCTATAGCTAATTATTTAAAGTCTATAATTAATAACTCTATATTCTGAAACAGAATGTAAAACTGTCAGCCCTATATTATCCTGGACCCCAATCTGTGTAAGAACGCATAATGACCAGGGAGATATATTCCCTTATCAGAAAAAGCAGCTGTTCCCAAATATTGACTGAGCGGCATAATCATTTGGACCTAGTATATCTTGCAAAGAAGGACAATCATGGCCCAACGTCTATATTTTTCCTGTGATTTTTTTTTGTGTGTTTTCCTTTGGGAATAAGAATTGTTCAAGTTCTGAATGAAATCAGGTTGATGCATTAAATCAGCCATATTTGAATTTATGAAGGTTTTGACATTAGATCAGGAAATGTTATCTGCATATTGTTTACTATCACTGATTGAAGCCAGAAATTCAGTTTGTACACTAGAACTCTTATTTGTCTGTGTATATGTGTGTGTCTGTGTTTTCTAGAAAGAAAACCAGATATTCTGCATTTAATTTACTCTAAACCCTTTAAAAAGAGAAAATGGTGCGCATACACACACACACACATGCAAGCCCTATGAGATTGCTGATATTTGACATTTTTGTCCTGTAAAGTGGTGATTTAATGTAGTTTACTACAATATTACCTTTCAAGAAGTAGGATAATATCATATATCCAATTTGCAGGACTTGTTAAAAAAATAGTCTAGGTTCTCTGAGATCAGGCAGAATTATTTGTAGCCCAATCCTTTCTCCATTCTTATATTTAACAAATACTTTTCTAAGTTACTGTTCAGCTTGGAGCACCAGTTAAAGAGATAGCAGATGTACACTCTTAAGGTTTGTGGCGCTTTTTAAATTTTTGTCTTGATCAACAGCAGCCTGGAAACAAACAAAGGACGTTACATGCTTCTCGTTCTCACAAAGTGACAGAAAAATTAACTCTCACAAATGCATTCATTTTTCTCGAACATTCTCCCTGTTTGGTGCTGCCACCATCCAGTGTTCTTCCTTTCTTGTTCCTGTATTTATTTGTCCCTGAACAAATTCACCTGACAGTCAGCCTGCCAGGGCAATTTAATCTTTCTCGGGTTTTGTTCCCCAATCTTTAATATTGATGGGTTTCTGCAAGTATTTAACGACCCCAGTTCTCCCTGTATCTTGAAGACTCTCATGCATGTGTTTTAACGTTTTAGCTGCACCAGTATTGATTGAGAAAATAGTAGTTGTTCACTTTTTTTTTTCATTTGTGGAGGTAGAATAACACATGGTTGGGGTTGCCTGCACACTCTCATCTTTGTAAGACATTCGCTGAAATGTCTGCCTATGGTCCTGACCCGCTCATCCATATTAACATTAGAGGTTGCCTCGCGTGCTAGTTCCTTTTCTGGTTCCATGGTTGACAGCACTGACTGAAATGACTGTGTCTTACTGTCACTCCCTGATGCTACACATCTTTTGTTTCCCCTGAGGGAGTCTTATTGTGTTCCTTCATGACTTTCCTGCCTATGTCTGCTGTGCTGATGCTCCATGCCCTGGACCAGTACAGCAGGATGATGTGTGGAAGAAAGCCAGAGAAGCTCAGCCTTCACAGCATGTTGGAATCACCCCCCCCACCAGGAGCTTCGAATACCTGCCTGGCTTCAAACCCAAGATTCAAGCACACTGGTCAAGCAGGCCGTTAGGAATTTAAGCAACACCCAAAGGGAGCTTAATGCCCAGAAAACACTAAGACCCACTAATTTATGTTTTAGTAAGATTCCCCAGCATAGGTATATGTCTGTAGTTTATTAAAGCCAAGCCCCAAATATAGGGTAGACAGAAATCCAATATTTGTGTTCATGATCAGTAACCATTTTAGAATCATGCTGGTTGTCATTACAAAGTTTTCATCATCCGCCATCTGTGGCAACCCCATCAAAATGAGGCTCAGGTTTCAACTGGGTGAGAAACATTACCCGTAATGGCCTTCAGGACACTCTTTGGTATCCATGCTAGATCATTCTGCTCAGCTGACAATTTGGGCAGCTTTCTCCTGAGAGTAATTAGCATCTGTGTAAAGATGTAATCACCTGCAGCAGCTATGTAAGCAAGGCCGCTCTCAAGAGCTTTTGTTTCCAACGGCAGAGAAATTGTATTACAGCAGCAGTCGCCAGCATATCTGAGACAATCAATGGAATCAGTAGGAGAACGAAGCATTGTGGGACCAAATAAGAGAAAGAAATTAATTTCTATTGAATATCTACAGCGGGCTGGTTCTCTTAGTTTAAGGAAGACTAATACAGGATTTTACCCAAGCTCCTTTGAGTCTGTCCTCAGTTCCTAATGGCTGCTGCTGCAGTTCACCAGACAGAGGAAAAGAGAGATAAGAAGTGGCTCCAAACATGTAAGTGACTCTGAGGCTAATCACTGTCCATCTACTCTGCAGCATTATTTGGAATGCGCCTTATTTTTAATTGATTGTAACATGTTGGTTTCTAAACAAAGATGGCTGTCTTTCTCTGTTGTTGGCTGACTTGTCTTGCCAGTCATCACAACTTCATTAATAATCCAGGTCTGGTTGTTTCGTTTGTCACACAGGACTAGTGATGTAATCATGGTATAATTTTACCTCTTGCTCCCTTTGTGCCTTGTACATGGGAAGGGTTGGAAGGCTTTTGTCAGACTCGGCAATGATGTTTCTAGGCCTCTATGCGTCAGGTGCACTTCACTAAAAGGCATTAAGAGACCGGTTCAGCAAATGTATTTCTTTTTCATATCCTTTGAAAAAATATTTCTAAGCACTGACTTTAACCTAGAGAGATTTTCTTTGGGGAGGAGTCATAGGAGAATCATCCAAAGACACGGCCATTTAATATTGATATCAATTATAAGAGGAAAGCATAAAATCATAGCTCTGCTAGGCCTCTGCTTTGTTATAACATCAATAAAACTCCTGGTAAGGGCCTTAGATACTCTTGATTATTGTTGTTGATGACTGTTTGTTTTCTCGTTGGAGGATAAAGTTTTATTGACAAGTCAAGGAGCTCTAGTAAAGGTACTACCAGAGTCATGTTCTTCAACAAGAGCAGCTCAGATGGCCTGGGAGTGGGTAGGTTATCATAGTGGGCTTAGCCACAACCAAGCTATGGTAGGTGGCAATTGCGTGCTTCAAATGTGACTTGATGCCCACACTTCTGATACTGCCTAAGTCAGCTTGCACATCCCATGGCTCAGCTGGGTTTCAGTAGGGCTGATCACAGTGAGATCTGCTGCAGCTGGCATCCACTGTGGGCCTCTGGTAGTTGTTTTGCAGCTAATAGTAGATGGGGTTCCTCAAGGAAGGTTCGTGCTTTTCCTCCTGGTCAAGACTTAAGTGTTTCTATATCAACACCTGTGTGGAGCAAGCCCCAGACTGCTCTCTGAAGATTCTTTACAGAAGCGCTCTCTCTCTCTCTCTCTCTCTCTCTCTCTCTCCCTCTCCCTCTCCCTCCCTCTCCCTCTCCCTCTCCCTCTCCCTCTCCCTCTCCCTCTCCCTCTCCCTCTCCCTCTCCCTCTCCCTCTCCCTCTCTCTCCCTCCCTCCCTCTCTCTCTCTTTCTCTCTCTCCCTCCCTCCCTCCCTCTCTCTCTCTTTCTCTCTCTCTCTCCCCCTCTCTCCCTTTCTCCCTCTCTTTCCCCCCTCTCCTTTGTCTCCTCAACTCCAGTTTAGCAAAACCCAGAAAACTGGTCAGGAAATCAGAAAGGCAAAGAGCAAATAACTCAAAAATGCGTCCTTGGAAATCCCGTGCTCCAAAAGAAAGAGAAATGGAGTTTGGCATTTTTACAGGCTACACAAACGTGTGGTCCCAATCTTCCTGAATCCTAAGGCTTAGAAGCATTTGACCTTGTGTTAATTTTTGTGATTTCATCAGAAGAAACCAGGAAATCTACCCAGCCCAAGATAGAATGAAACTTAGTGTATCTCAGATGCCATGTGGAGCAACTTCAGTATGTCCTCTTAAGAACCAGCAGTAGATCATCTCTCAGGTCAGTTTCCAGGTAAGCAGAAACCTGTTTGATTTTCCCATTTAGGACAAAGGGCCCATCTCACAGTAATTAACAGTAGTCAAAAAAATCTATACTGAGAACAAAAATATAGCCTTTGAGAGTAACTCCTGTAAGTTTCATCATTTCTCACCCAGGATGACCCAGATAGCTAACTTACTAGGATTCTATAATCATCTTCAAAGAGACATTCAACTGAGAGAGAGAGAGACAGACAGACAGACAAAGAGCCAACATCCCTGAGAGTTCCAATCATCACGCATTTCTACTTTGCTGATATTTTCTTACATCATTGACCAGTGGCTTGCTGTGGACAAAGAGAAGGTGTTGATATCTTGATTTGCTAAAACTGAGTGCAAGTAGCTCCTGACCCACCCAGAGAACACAGCTGTTTTGTTTCTGTTGCTTTTCTTCGCCCCAGAGGGGAAGAAAGAAAAGGCTCCTGGAATTTGCCTTGCTGTGCTCTGGTTTTGTCTCCCTCTGTTTGTGTCTCTTAGACAGAAAAATAGGGAAGGAAGCAATCAAGTGAGGGAGACAGAATGCATGGGAAGGAAGATAAAGAGAACACTGAAGAGGAGAGGGCGGAGGAGAGAGGAGCCTCCTTCAGAGGCCTTATGATCCAACAGACATTCTCTTAC